>NW_028318993.1:0-1200000 GCF_062004578.1 Staurois parvus | reverse complement strand
AGAAGGGTAGCACCTTGGTCTCTCCTTAAAAGCCTCCAGTGATGAGGGTGGGAAGCAGAGGGTGAGTGGAAGCTCCAGTCTCTGGAAGGGGTGCATATGCTGTGATGTGTGATGTTCAGTGCTGCACTGCCCCGGACGTCCTCATTCCAGCTAGCAGGTGTATTCTCAGACAGAGGTGCTCTTGCTCTAACTCCCTTGGTGCCAAGAGGAACTTTCCCAGGCACTTTAAACAAAAAAAAAATCTCTCCACTTCTCCTATTGCACAGTGCTTATTGGGATCTGTAGTGTAACCATTACAGTGTAGCCATGACATGAGTGCCATCTCAAGCTACAACTCCCAGGATTCTCAGAACTCTGCATAGAGGTCTATGGGCTTGCTTGGGTTTAGCTCTCCCCCTGCTGGCTAGTGGGGGATGGTGCATCATACATCAGTATCTCAGTAGAGGGAGAGAAGAATAAAAGCCAATGTCTCTATAAAGATTCTTCCATCATTACTATAAAATGAGTATGTTGTACATGAAAGCAAACATTTCGGAGATATAAAATTAAACACACAGAAAAAAATAAGTGATGATATAAAAAAATTAGATTGGGTTTTAAATCATTTTACTGTAGCGTAAATAAATTCATTCCATAGAAACTGTCCGTAACAATGCTCTGGGGTCTCAAGCTCCCTCTTTGCATAACTAATTACAAATATTCTTAATTAGCACTTCCAAGGACATGTGTTATAGTCATTGACAGATACTAATAGGGAGACTGCAACAACTAGCTTTTGAGGGAACACAGAAGTGAGCTTTCGGTACTTAACAGTAAATTTGTATTATTGATTGACTGCAGCCTCATGTATTATTTCTAAGTTTGCCAAATCACATGTGATGTAATGTAGACAAGGTTAGTGAATTTTTCTTAATAGCACAATATTTACCATAAAGAACCATTAGGTTCTTGCGTAGGCTGGCCATGTAAAGAGTACAGCAATATCAAAAAAGGATATTTCATTTTATTTTTACAATATTATAAAAGGGGATAAACTAACATGCTTGTTAAATAAGATCCTCCTATCCTATCTGCAGTTACAGTTCTGTGATTTATTGCTGTCCTTTAATAAAATCTTAAAAATAAGAGTTGTTTTACTAGTTCACTTGAACACCCCAGTAATTATTTTTTGGAAAACACAGCTATGTATATCATGGGACTTTATAGGTACTATTAAGAGTCACAACACCTACGGTATGTTTATAAAACAATTTTGTTCATATCGTATTTATACAGATTTGAAAAAATAAATCCCATAGGTCCGGCTAGCCTGGCACTTGTGTCTATGCCTTCTATCTTAAGACAAAAACATCTCCTAGTTCAGGTCTTTACAACACCTCAAATAACTCAACCTTTCTGTCAGCTATATGATATAATAAACATGTGTATCTCCAATTTGTTCCAAGATATGGACATCAGTGCATTACGGTGGCTAAATGGTTAGCACTTCCACCTGGCAGTACTAGGGTCGTTGATTTGAATCCAAACCACGGCACCACGTCCAGACATAAGTGGAAGGGAGTTTTAAAGTTTGGTAGCCTTCATGGAGGCAAGCATGCTTTTATTTATTATTAGGAGCATTTATCTTAACTATTTAAATACATTGTTTTAATGAAAAGAAAATATTTACAGAAATTATATTACAAAACAGACAGTTAGCAATAGTAAAATAAAAACAGTAATCAAGAACTTCCAAGCTGCAAAATCGGTAATATCTTTTGGTGTCTAAAAATGGCCTTTACATAATTTAATATAGCTCATAAAGGGTCTGAGGGGTGTGCTGAAGGAGTGTTGAAGTGTCTTATGATGCTCAACAGACACACCCTGAATGCCAACTTTTCTAACTATATTTATATTTCCAGACGACAAGAATTTACAATCAGCAACCAACATATTATTGAAGAGAATGAAGTTATGATTTGATAGACACCCAATATGATATATATATATATATATATTCAATATCTGACTTGCATTTTCTTACCGTCAGTGTAATATCCTTTTAGAAGTATAACTTGATCATAACAGGAATTATGGAAATGATGGAAATTGCATGAAATGGAGTGCACATGTCATGACATGTTATACAGTAGATCACTATCCTCAGCCTGACAGGTGTGTATCCCTCGCTAGGCTGTTTACAACTATTTATGACAGGACATTTATGACACAACAGCATTAGCAGTGTTTAAATATTCTAGCTAATGAGGATTTACATCAGCTTTGCTTTGCATCTATCATGGAGCTGTTTTCTGTCAATTGTGCCTCATTCTGGTCTGCAGTTTATTAAAATTGCCAGTTTCGCTGCTTTGTGTCAATGTGTCTAAAGCTGAACTGTGTTCTAGTGGCAGGTCATCTGAAGTGTCTCAACATCAGTGTCTAATACAGACAGATTCAAACAAGACTATTTTGTCACTGACTTGTGAATTTTGTAGAAATGAGGGTGACACAGTGTAGCGTATGACCTCCCTGTTTGTTCCACACAGTTTTGGGTAAGGCAGACCTCATTTATATCGCATTTAATCCTTTAATCAGGAAACAATGCTACTTTCTCTGTTTTCAAATGCCTCTGTTGTCTTCTGTTGTTTTATGTTTCTCCTGAAGAGTTTACAGAGTACCATCATGACATCATTGTTGGCAGTGCTCTTACATTCCATGGAAAGCCCAAGCATGTCATTCGAAATAGAAGTTATGCTAAGACTCTGCCTACCCCACATCATTGGTCCACACATGCCCTACCTATCCCATTTATACCCCTATCACTGCTCTATACTCCCTCCCACTATGCCGCTTATTCCCTGCTCACTGTTTGAAAGATGGGCGTGTATTATATAAAATAGGCTCAGCATGATAGGAGGCATAAGGTATCATTGGAAATGTATTTCCCTGCAGGAGAGGCAGGCGCTAGCCCAGTGGAAGGAAATGATGCGCTAACTCTGCAAAACTCCTCCCACCATTACTAGGATTGTCCAGTAGAGGAGAAACAGTGTGTGTGTGTTGGGGAGGGGGGGGATTAGAGACCCCAATTGCAACTATATGCTAGAGTAATAAAAATTCAAGTTATTATATTCACTATCATGTATAATTTTAAGGTGTTTTAATCAGGGTTTACTAAAATATGCAGGCTGCCTTTAATTGTACTTTAAGACAGTTCTTCTATACTAGACACCTAAAATCATATAAAGTTATTTTTTTAACAGCTAGAAAATGCAGATGTAATTAAAGAAGAAACACATTTACAGTGACAAAGTATAGATAAGGGCAAATGTTCCTCCCTTGTCACATTCTAAACACAACACACAAACTTGTCCGAGGGGATGTAGTGTTTTTGTTCATGTCAATATATCACTACTGAAGCAAATCGGTTCATGTGAAGGCTGTACAACTCTGTCTGGAAATCTGCATTTTCACATCTCTGCTGTTCGGAGTATTAAAAACCATCAATAGATACTCTGAAGCACCAAGTACAAAGCATAAGACATACAGTAACAAATTTCAATGTGTACAGAATGACATTTTTATTGGACTGATTGCCTGCGGTTTCATCTCTTTATATGGTTATAGAGCTCTTTTATGACCTTTTGACACCCCCATTTCACAGAAGCTCAGCATGGTGGCTTAGTGGATAGCACTCTAGCCTTCCAGCACTAAGAGATTGGGTTCAAGTAGGGACACTGACTGGGTATCCTCACCTTTCCCCTGTCACAATACTATACTGATAAGTTAATTAATTTCTACACAATATATATATATATATATATATATATATATTCGCTTATGTATTTATAATTGCAGCAATGGGATCAGCTCATTAAGACACATGGACTGATGTTAATATTTATACCCTATAAATCAGTTGCATTGGAAATATGACATTTATGATTTCCAATACATTGCTTACATTTTATGCTCAAGCTTATAACACCTCTGCTGGTGTCTCAAATGTTAAAAAACTGAATGAAAGGTGTCAATGTACATATAGATATAAATTCAAATCTGATATTTTTAAGCCAACAAAAAATATACATTTTACTTGTTTGAATAATTTTAGTCTGAAATGATCATGTACATTATTGTCAATTTACATATTCCTTTTTTCTTTTTTTAGTAAAAGATACATTGATCATTATGAGTTCATTAATGTTATTTAAATGTTGCTAAATTTTGTGTAAAGGACAGTATGTCCTTCACATAAAGAAACACATGCAATTAATGACATCCCTTTTACAGTTCATGGGAGAATTTTCACATTACTAAAATTAATTAAGACTTCTGTAATTGAATATTCTGCACTGTGCAGATTGCGTGTCGGTTTGGGCTGCATTCCATGCTTCTCCACACTGCTGAATATGTATGCAGCTGCTGCTGGAGTAAGAAGCGACTATACAAAGAGGAGAGGAAAGAATGGTGCTTGTCACTCAGCAGGCTGCATGTCCCCCGTGCTTGCTCCCTGTCTGCTTGCTGTGACCTCCCCTGTCTCCCCCTGCTGCTCCAAAGCTCTAAAATCGTCTTCCTGGCCTACTGTTCACCGGACAGATTTCTTTCCCAATCTGCCACACAGTTGTTGGCCCATTGAATTTGCATGAGGTTACAATGTCTGTTTTCTTTTTCCCAACATTTTCATGCAAATGCTAAGTCACTAAAACGTATCTCACTGAGGCAGATTTGCTGATCATAAAATGAGGTCCACCTGCTTTTTCTGAATGAGCATATGTGGGTTTTGGACAGCATACATACGAATGTACATAGTAATTGAAGTGCTTTAAAAAATTTCCCATAGCACATTGTGCTATTCATTTGGAGCTAATATCCATTGCTTGGCTTTTTTTGCAAGATAAATTCAGATATTTTAATCAAATAGTGTTTGCATTGCAGGTCCCCCAGGAACTACCAAGGCCAGGCCTGATTCATTCCATAGGACCATTTTATGGCACTCCATACATTATACCTGTGCCTGCAAAGCCTTCTTACAACCTATGATGTAGGCATTTCTAACATGGAGTATTGTCTGATGAGACATACTTAAGGCAATTATGAAACCTTTGATTCCATTCTTTTCTCAAAATCACAAAGCAATCGAAGACCTAAAAATGCAATTTGATTGAACACAAGGAGATGGTATCAAAATTATCCTCATTGAACATAGATGAAAAATCAGATTGCTTTCTACAAGATTCTACAAGATTGCCACAGTTTATTTTCATTTCTTTTCCATATAAATTAGCATTTTTCTTGTTTTATTGAAGTTGTCATGTTTTTGTTCAGTTTTAACTTCACGATCACCTGAATTCTGGTGGTCAATTGAAATCGTAGGTGGTAAATTGCTTGGTTTATAGTGATTACTTTTGATTCCAAGGGAATGAACAACTTTACAGATAAGACAGTCATTTTGAGATCAAGCAAATCTATTTCAGCGCTTCTAATATAGTCAAAGTAGTTGGATCAGACTCTTGCAGATGAATTGTAACTTGGAAATATATTTGAATGTGAACATGCTTTTGATTTACCTACATCTACTGTTATTTATGTTATTTACATGTAGTTTCTAATCTTCTATGCTTTGACTTTGGTTACACATCTTATCAGGTTTTTAATCTTCCAATCTCTAATTGTCTAATGCTTTTTTCATTGTTCTTTTCACAGGGACAAGGGTATGATTTATTAATTTGTCTTTCATATTTGGACATAGTCATGCATTTATGACTGAACCATGTGTTTGTGCACATCAGTTCTTAAGAATAGTCAAGTCTGTCTATTCCTGGTTCTCTATGTAAATTTTATTTGAACAGTTTGATATTATCTGTGGTAAAGTGATGTAATTCTCTAGTATGGGTGCTTCTATCATGTATAAGAATTGCTATTTGGTTATGTTTTATCTCTGTTTTTTCAGCCTTGAACCTAGACCCTACCATCTGATTTTGGTTTGACTCCACCATGAGTTTGAATACAACGACTTCAAATCTCTAGCTTTATTAATGCCTGTTTACGAGCAGTTTCAGGAAATATACATCATATAGATGAGCAAAATTTCCTTCAACAGGTGACTGGACTGATGCTATTTAGCTTTCAAATGTATTGTGAACTGCAGTTTAATAGTTTATTTCTGCATGCAGAGCACATTCACCTTAATGGGTACATTAGTCTTCCAGATTCAAGCACAACCCTTCTCAGCTCCTTCACCATAAGCTACTCATATGTTTTTTCCTCTCATTTCACTTCTAAGCTAAAACTTAACATATCCTTTAAGGGTTTTAAGTTAAACCTATTTAAGTGGTCCTGAATTCAAAAGGTTAAGATTAGCTATAGTTAAGAGAACATATATCGGTAATAATTGTGCCCAAGCAGTACCTAATCATTCATCTTTCTGTCCTCCATTCATAGAAAGATTTTCATTGATGGAAGCTATAGTAAAGCTTCTATGAACAGAGGTGGGAGACAGAAATGGAGGGCATAATGGGCACTCTTGACGAGTGCCTTTGACAGGTCAATCCAAAAGTACTAAACCCCACAGCACCAGAAGATTCTGGCTTTGAATGTATGAGGGGGACATAGAACAGCCAGAAGCACAAGGGACGCTTCAGAATTAATGTAAGTACCATCCTTTGTGTTGCTTTTTAAAAACCTTTTTAGATTGTAAACATATTTCAACTTTTCCAGTCAAATTTGAGTAAGGCCCTCTGTATGTTTATGTGTTCCCTTTCAAACAGCATGGCCAAAAAATGTTTTTAAATATATTTCTTACCTTACCATATGTTCCCCAGGACCACGTGTCATGGTTGACTGCAGTGTTTTTTGAACAATATCAGAGTGAGTCTGTCCTGGGTATACACACATAGATTATGAAAATAATCTAATTGATCCCCCCTACCCATGTTATACAGCACAGATGGAGGAATCTCCCAGTATGGTTACTGTATTCTGACAGTCACAACCAGCACCTATCAGAATAACAGAACAGTGGGAGGCTGCTAACAGGGCCAACCACATAACAAATTTTGTATAGTGTGTAGGCATCCTAAGTTTGTCCTCATTAACATACAATGCAAGAGCTTTTAAAGCTGCATTCATACTTTGTGATTTTGAATTATGGGCAAAATTGCTGCGATTCTGCCTGCAATTCCAAATCGCACTGCAATGGCTGCAAAACACACAACTTGTGTTTGGGTGCTCTTCATTCCTAATGGCACCTCAAATGCGGTGTGATTTTGCCACGATTGTAGCACAACAGAATCGTGCAGCAAACACTGCAAAACGCATTGGTCAAATCTTGTCACCCAAAAAGGAATAGGAGTGCGGCAATTGTGTCAAAATCACGCTGCATTTCATGCCATTAAGAATGAATGGCACCCAAAAACAACATTTTGTCACAATTGCAATGCAATTTAGAAGGGCAAGCAGAATCGCAATGAGTTTGTCCACAATTCAAAATCTTGCAGCCTTAACCACTTAGGGCAGATAGGGGATTATTTACTAAAACTGGAGAGTGCAAAATCAGGCTCACTTCTGTATAGAAACAAGTCAGCTTCCAGGTTTTATTGCCAAAGCCTAATTAAAACAAGTTGAGGTTAGAAGCTGCTTGGTTTCTATGCAGAACTGAGCCTGATTTTGGACTCTCTAGCTTTAGTAAATAAACCCCATAGCAGGGGCGGACTGACCATTTGGAAACTCGGGCACTGCCCGAGGGCCCGGGGTCAGTAGGGAGCCCCAGAAGATGACCCTGGTACCTTTTTCAATTGGCTTTTGTGAGTTTGGGCAAGGACACAGGGGCCCCATGATCCCTTATTGCCCGGGGGCCCCATGAGTTGTCAGTCTGCCCCTGCCCCATAGTGTTTAATCTAGTTAAAATTGATAATGAAGATCTGCCTGCAAAGTACAGATGGGGTTAATTGTGGCAAACACAGGTGCCCAGTTCTCTCATAAGCAAAGAAAACTAGTAGGTTTTTTTCTTTCTGGTGGGGGGTAGGTAATATGTGTTATACCAATTTGGCTGGAAAAAAGGAAATTAACTTTAAAGGGGGGGGTTACTAAAACTGGAGCACTCCGAATCTGGTGCAGCTGTGCATGGTAGTCACTTAGCTTCTAACTTCAGCTTGTTCAATTATGGTTTGACAATAAAACCTGGTTTCTATGTAGAGATGCACCACGCTTCGGTTGTAGTAAATCTATCCCTAAGTCATCAGTCTCAACCCAGCCAGTCCTCATCATCCCCCAAGGTCCTGCTGCAGAATACAGTTGGGGATGGAAATTTTTTTTAGAGCGGGTGGGATGGGTTTAGAGCTGTCTGATTCCTTTTCCCAGATCTTGAATCATTCTTTATTAGAAGGTCGTATTTATGCAAACACTCTTTTGAGCACTCCCCCATAACCCTCAACATTTATTTTACTTTTAAACCTGAGGTGTGATGTGGGTTGATAATAGCTGAAATAATTAAATTTTTGATAGGAATATTCACTCAGCCCATACTTGCTACCACAGATACACCATGTCACACTTGGCATGTAGTGGGTAAAGCATTTCTTATCCTCCATAGTGGCAAGGGTCTAGGTGGCTTCATGACCAAAGCAAAGTCCATAGTTCAGTTTTAACTCTATTTAAATGCACCAATATAAGTAACTGAGGTTTGTCATTAGAACACCACTAAGGGTCAGTCATATTCTGGCAAAAGTGCAAAGTAATTTCATACTAACACTGATGGCTTGCTCTTTCATTCATTGTTTAATTGATTGGATTTGTGTCCTGGAGCAGAATGTATTCCTTTACTACAGTGGAAATCTATGATCTGGCTATGTTGTCTGTCAGGGTTCTCTAAAGCACAAGACCGGCTGAGCAAAAAAGCAAATGTTTTGTTAGGCAGAAAAATGTACATGTATATTGTATTTTAACTGTATATTTATCTGCTAGCCTGAAGTTCAGCTTTATGTGAAGTCAAAACAGATCCCTCCTCCAGGTTTTGCTTTTTCTGTGTTTTCTATATTCCTGGTTCCCTTTTATTTTTATTTTTATTTATTTTTTTTACTAATTTGTTACTCTTTTTTTCATTGCAAATTGTTTTTCCCATTTGATAATATGTACATTCACGGATATAAAATCTAGAGCTAAAAAAAGTGGTAATAGTTGGCATAATGAAATGGCAAATGTTTAAAGCTGCTTTATAAATGTACTAATATTTTATTGTTAAAAAAATAGTAATTTTCTTGTCAGAAATTGTGGTTATTGAGCAGACCTCCCTGGTAAGATAATTAGTTTAATGTGTGACCAGGAGATAACAAATGAGCCAAACAATTTTTACTCATTATTAGTCTACTTGTTGTCGTTGACTGAGCAAAAGTGTAGAATAAATTAGTTAAATGGTTTGAAGATGAATTTATGCTTTCAAGAGTAATTAACACACATAGAAACATAATTCAGTGATTTGTTCCCACTGACCCAACCAAGGACAGTTTCCATACTTTGTTGGTTAATTTTAATGAAAATATAATTTTCCTTTCATTCTTATTGATGTAATTTTCAATGGGATAAAAAAGTACTGAGTGAAGGGAAAAAAATGGCCGACAACCATTGTTAAGTACAACCAGAAACAATTTTCCATTTGTACTTGAAAATGAATGCTTGAAACATGTCAATTATTTTCCTGTGCTACTTTCCACTCTTGACATTATTCAGTCATTTTAGTGTATTATCTATCAAAGACATACGAAAAGCAATGCACTTCTAAGCTGTTTAAACCAGATTTACCTGGATAATATTTAGCACTTAAGCATCCTATGGACCTCAGGTTTAAATTCAATTTTATGACATTTTCAAATCCATTTTATGGTTTGTTTTTAATGGATTTCATTTTTTCACTAAAAATATACTTTTATAATATATATACTGTATATTCAATAACACTTCTGTTAGTCATTATTAAATGGCAAAGTTACTTAGCAAATATGCCAGGTCAAAGACTCATCTGTTTTTATCTGTAGCAGTAAGCTTAGCAGATTTTCCATTGCAAAATTAACCACTTGCCTACTGGGCACTTATACCCCCTTCATGCCCAGGCCAATATTCAGCTTTCAGTGCTCTCACACTTTGAATGAAAATTGTGCGGTCATGCAACACTGTACCCATATGAATTTTTTTTCACACAAATAGAGCTTTCTTTTGGTGGTATTTAATTGTCACTGGGTGTTTTCTTTTTTGCACTATAAACAAAAAAAGAGCAAAAAATTTGAAAAAAAAAAAGGTTTTCTTTGTTTCTATTATAAAATTTTGCAAACAGGTAATTTTTCTCCTTCACTTATGTGTGTTGATGAGGCTGCACTGATGGGCACTGATGTGGTGGCACGGATAGGCAGCACGGATTAGGCGGCACTGGTGGGCACTGATGGGCACTGATAGGCAGCACTGATGGGCACTAATGGGTGGCACTGAGTGGTGGATCCAACACAACAAACACTTTACTCCTGTGCTAGGAAATGACTCAGTAGACCCAATAGGAATGTTCTGGAATTTTCTGGAATATGTTTGCTGCCCTCAGACCGGGGTGGTCCAAATACACTGGATACAAATGGAGAAACAGAAAAAGAGCACATCGACCTAGTGCATTATCGTTTAAAATAATTTATTGAAGAAACAAAATAGGTATTATACTAACAATGGACATAATAACACAGGCATGTCAAACTGAACAAGATGTATGATCCAAACAACATCTGAGTCCATACGATGGAACCCTGGATGACCAACTGGTTAACGCATTTCGAGGACACAACCTCTTCCTCAGTGGTGGCACTGACTGATGGCACTGTTGGCAGCACTGCTGAATACTGCTGGGCAGCACTGCTGGGCGCTGATGGGCAGCACTGCTGGGTAGGCATTGCTGGGGGACACTGATGGGGGGCACTGCTGGGTGGCACTGCGGGGCACTGCTGGGTGGTACTGCTTGGCAGCACTGATCATCAGGGTACTGCCCTGTGACATTTGCTGGTTATTGGCAGTACTTTTCTCACACTGTTACAGCGTGAGGAAAGTGCTGTCGATAACCGGCAACTGTATTTACTCGGTGATCTGCTGTGTTATTGGACACAGCTGATCACGTAGTAAAAGGCCGCTGTGATTGCCTTTTACCTCATCATGTGATCAGCTAGAACACAGCAATCACGGAGAGCGCCAGGTGCACGCTGCTGGGGGCACGTGGGAGGGAATGTTCTGGGAGGATGTCATATAACACCCTCCCAGAACTAGACACCCTCGCAGTAGCTGTCACTCGGCTATATCCGTGGTTGAAGGATGATAGGAGGACCTGCCTTGTGTCAAGTTGCTGGTTGTCGCAGTGTTAGTGGTGTCTCCAGACAGCTTAAACACCTTGGGATGAGTTAGTGAATTCAGGAATAGCGAGTAGACACATGAAAACTAAAACTGATAAAATGAAAAATTATATTTGAAACATTAAAATAATAGACAATGCACACATGTTTATGGTATTAAACCCCAAAACAAAAATGTATTAAAGTGGTTTGTAAAGCTTTAATTGTTTTTTTATTTCCAAATAAAACAATAAACGTGTTACACTTACCTGCTCTGTGCGCTATGTGCACTGATATTGCACAGAACAGCTCCACTGGTGCCCCTGCCCCCTCCTCTTCAATGAGTGCCCCATAGAAAGACGCTGGTGATCTTACCAGTAAGTCTATTTTTTAGCTTTCTTTAACAGATCAAGCTGTTCAAACAAAATAGCAGTTAGAGGGTTCAGATGAACAACTTAATACTCACAGGGGGGCTTACAATGGTCAGTGTTTCTTCATTTATAAAAAACCTTAAGTGCCTGGTCATACTGGTGTGATTTCAGGTGCGATTTGCAAATTGAAATCGCACCTGAAATCACATCTAGTGACTGTCAGTGTCTTAACATGTGCGATTTTCTGCAGCAGGATGTCTAAAGTAGTTCTTGCATTACCTTTTCTGCAGTTTTATTGTGATTTCACATACATAGAATATAATGCAAATCGCAATAAATTGTTGAACATATTCACAAGTCATAATAAATTCTTCAGGATTCGCACACAAATCATGCAATTTTAAATCACAAGGGTGTGACTGGTTACTTACACAAAAAAGCAAAAGTTTGCTGTAAATGTGTATAAAGTGTTAGCTGGAGTTCAGTTTCAGTTGTTAATTAAGTTCATCTAAATCTGCAAGTCTAACACTACCCTCTCCCCAGAGTGACAATGCTGCTGTCCAAAGGTGTCTGCTTTACTGCTTCATTTAGAATGCAAACACTCTAAACCTGGGTTCACACTGATGCGGTGCGGCATATCACATGTGATTCTCACAGGAAACACACCGCATTCCTGTGCAAATCACATATGAATTGTGTGCAGTGCGATTGGAGCCATACATTCTGTATGGCTCAAATCTCATCGCATCTGCATCAAAAAGGTGCAGGACCCTTTTTTCAGTCTGCACTAGAATCGGATCGCATGGGTATTCACATCTATGCGATCCGATTCTACACATTGCAGTGCGTTTTGCAGACCGATTTCGGGGTGTCATTAACTTAACCTACACACCCACAGCAGTTCACATGAACGAGGTGGGATTGTGATGCGGTGCAGAATTCGCAGAGAAACTGCTGTGAATTCCGTACCACACAAGTGTGAAACTAGGCTAAGCGCAGTGGCTTAAAAAAAAAGCTGACCCTAGAGGAATTTAGCATTTTGTCTACTGAATCAACTAATGTTATCCTATGTGTCTATCCATATTAGGTCAATCAGAGTTTTGTGTTTTTGAGAACGGTTTTCTGGCAGAAAAAACTGCTAAATGCTCCTAAACACTGGTACAAAAATGGCTCAAAATTAGCATTTTTTTTTCTTTCAAGATTACTGGCATTTTTTTAAGCCAGTGTTCATAAATCCTACAAGGCTAGGTTCACGCCTATGCAGTTTGCGTTTGAGCCATTTCTGCATTGCACTGCATTTTCCGTTTTTGCACCTGCATTTTTGCCACTTTTATAATGCGTTTTACATTTTTTTCCTTGTTGCTAGGCAGATTTAACTTGTGAAATGCATCAAAAACACAGCAACAATGCACTACATGCTTTTCTGCAGCATTTCCATTGAAGTATAAAGAAACAAAAATGCAACTTTTTGCGTTTAAAAAAGTCCCTGACCCTTTCCAAAAAACGCACTGGGTAAAAACGTGGAGATGTGACCGTGTCCTATAAGAAATCATGTTAAATGGACTGTACTGGGTTTCTGCAAAACGCTGCGGAAAATGCTTAGTTGTGAACCTAGGGTAACTGGAGGTGTGTTACTGCATGGATCACCTGTTGAAATAAAGGGGAAAAAAAGTCTAAAAAAGAGGAAATGAATGCATCCACTATATCTAAGGATTGGTAAGCTTCAATATATTACATGTCTATTTTTGGATTTAATACCACTTTAAGAGAAGGTCAAAAAAGGGAAAAAATTAAGCTATAGGAAAAGGTTGCCATGATTAGCTGTAGCTAAGGATGAACATAGTTACCTTGGTAAAAATCTATTTCACTGCAAAGCAACCAATTTTTCCATGTGCAAAATTTTGGTAAAGCGCAGACTCTAAGCCCAGGTTCACACTATGCGATGTAGGACACAGCATGTAATTTGCAGAGGAATCGCACCGCATTCCTGTGCGAATTACATGCAAATGTCTGTGAGGTGAGATTTGAGCCATACATTTTGTATGACTCAACTCGCATTGCATCCACACCAAAAAGGTGCAGGACCCTTTTTTTATATCTGCACCTGAATCAAATGGGTGTTTTCACCCATGTGATGCAATTTCTGGCAAACGCATTGCGTTTTGCAATTTGTTTCAGGGTGTCATTAATTTATCATTGACACCCACACCAGATCGCATGAACATGATGTGATTGCAATGCGGTGCGGGAAACTCACAGGATTCGTAGCGTTTTGCACACCTCATTGGTGTGAACCTGGGCTAAATGTTGCAATGTAAGCCCAATATTTGTCTTTGTTTACAGAATTTTTTTTTTAGGGAGAGTACATGTTAAATGTAGTTTTAGTTTCATCTCATTTGTTGCTTTGGTGTTTTTTTCCTTTGTCTGTATTTGATCTTTTTTTGGGATATTATTGGTTTTAAAGTTCTATCTAACATTTTCTGCTCTCTGTTTTTTTTCCTTCTGTGAAAAAGAGAAAACATGAAATAATTAGGCTAACGGCTCTGTTTTTCCACAGAGCAGGTCCAGGATAGTTGAAGGAAAAGCCATTTAAAGCTTGTTGCACCCTTACAAAAGCATAAACTGTGTGAGGTTTTTTTCCCCATTTTAAAAATGACAACTTTCTCCTGAATCTCCTGATTTCCTAATTATTTTCATCCCTACTTGTGACAACCTTTTAAAAGTGTTTTTTTTTTTATTTATTTATTAACCATCTTTACAAAACTAGACCTGGAATCTGATTAGTAGCATGGTAAAACAACTTCATGTTCTTTTTTTCTACTTTCATTCAACAACTTGTGTTTGCACTTTTTAGCCTAGCCATACCCAGATAAAAATGTGGATATATCCAGGGGGTGGGGGGTAATTTTATTTGAAGCTCTATATATTCAGAATAATTTACATTTTGCTGCAGTTTCCCAGTTAAATAGATGGAGTCAGGCAGCAATGGGACCTAATGCTGCTTCAATTCCGTCATTTAATCTGTGCTTGCTTTTCTTTTCACCCTTACATAGAGGTCTATTCAGTTTTTCACTGTACTAGAAACAGGTCCTTTTTGCATTTTTTTTTCTTTACAAGCAACATCTCCATGCATGAATTCATTCTTTACTTACCCTTCACTTTTCCCTAGTTGCCTGATGTCTTTCTTTTGGATAAAACCTCAGAAATGCAGAAATGTAACCTTTTCATTTTGACAAGCATCATTAAGAGTGAAATTTGTCTCTCTCTTGTAAGTCCTTGCCCATTTATTAAATAACTCAATGTTGGGTTAGGTACTCCTGGGTGGTTCAATTATATACATACAGTACTATAGTTTTATCTTCCTTCTATATATTCAGTGCTAATCACATCATGTGTAACTAAAGTGCATTACATCATTCAGTGCAAAAATGCATATATATATATATATATATATATATATATATATATATATATATATATATATACATATATTCATACATACCGTAGTATGTGCATACATAGTACATTCCTATAATTTATATTTTAAAGTGCTTAATGCCCACATCACAAAATTCATAAATAAAAAGTGCCCAGTGTAAAGTGCTCTGTGTCCAAAATTGTTGCGTAGGATATGGCAAATTTTTTTTTTAAATCCTTCACATTAAATTTGCATATATCGTGCTTCAAATATTCCTCCAAACACCACCTGGTAACCTCCATCTTCACAAACCACCTCCGCTCCTCCTCTTTGGGGGGTTCCACCACTTCTCCCCTCAGGTCACTCCACTTTCCTCCCCTCTCTCAGACATACACACACACACGCCAGCAGCAGCAGCAGAAAGCATAATAAAACATCCATATTGTAAAACTGTTTATTGTTTTAAAACCATATAATTAAATCTGACATTCATATAATATGTGCTGTCTCCCAAATGTATTGCCTATTAGAAATTGGTACCAGATCCACCACTCAGCCTGGTGCGAGTCTGGTACCAATATGTAGGATAACATCACGTAGCTCTGCCCCAACGTGTTTCATCTATTCTACCTATGCAGGAATGCTCACTTTAACCATGCTAAAAACACATTGGCCCAAGTTCATTTAATTTAGGTTCAATAACAAATATCGAATGAGATAAAGGCCAGGGATCTCTGTTTTTTCATTTCAACACCCATTTTATCTGAAGATAAAGAGGTATTTATGCATTTCTGCTTGAGCCTAGACATATATTACATTCTTAGATAGAATCATGTGTATTCTGCTATATGGCATTCCTATCAAGGAGTCTTGGAGGGCCACAGAGGACCACATCAGAGGTATTTTCCTGGGCTAATTGTTTGGACAGAATGAAAGAAGATCAGTGACATATGGGGGGCATTATATGCTGTATGGCTACCTGCTTATCATTCAGATCTGCAATCACAGAGAGAAGTCTTTTCTTTGTCGTCCTCTGACATCATCTTACCAAATGCAGAGAGCCAAAAAGGAAGCTAGTACTGGAAAATGTGAAAAAGTTGTTTCACAATAAACCATGTCCTTTAGGAACACCCATCTTGTGCAACATTTAATGCAGCACCATGGTGGACTTTGCATGGTACACTTTATTTAGCCCACAGAACTCTGTTCCCGCCACAAATGGGCTAGTTGATGCTTTTCTCCCCAGGTCAAAGTTTCCCAGTCATTTTCTTTGGGGGAGGGCTTTTAAATTCACAAATACACAAATCCTTTAAATTTTAAGTTTGCAGGATGCCCTAAATCTGTACATGGTGTTACAGAACCACTGTGATTTTCATGATTTTCAGGAACAGTATCATTGACCATATGCTTTGAAGTCAACTTTGCTGCTTTTGACACTTCAAAGGTTCAACTGCAGCCATTAAAATATGTCCCCCATTGACTTTATTTGCATTCAAATTTGAGGTTTGAATTTGTAGAACCCGATAAAATACATAGGGAGAGATTAGAGTCAGTTAGGAAACTATACTTTAAATCTGATTGCTAGCTGATTTTTCATTTTTTTTGGTCTTATTCTTGGAAGCATTTTTGGCTTTAAATTTATTTTGATTTCCTTAAAAATGGTCTTTTGTTTCATGGGTGGTAATGTAGAGATTTTTTTTCTTTTGTGTTTTTTTAAATTTTTATTTTATGTTGAGTAGACCTTTTGGTGTCTGGGATGATTTAATGTGGCACATTCACTTGATACTGACCATCTGTTCTGTGCATTTTTTTTTCAAAATTTTTGGTCTTTTTTATAGCACAAAAAAATAAAAACTCAGTGGAGATTAAATACCACCACAAGAAATCTCTATTTGTGTGAAAAAATTTCATATGGGTACAGTGTTGCATGACCGCACAATTGTCATTCAAAATGTGACAGCACTGAAAGGTGAACATTGGCCTGGACAGGAAGGGGGTGAAAGTGCCCGGTAGACAAGTGATTAAAAAAGGACAGAACAATTTCCAGACATGTTATAAAGAATACAGTTATGCAATGGCATGTCCTTTTGGGCGGAACAGCAAGCCAAATTGGGCCCATGGAAAGGTGATCTGCAGAAGCGCCTGCTTAAATTGGAGGCTAGGTGGATTTTTCATTTTGGATCACGGGCCCCCCATAACCTAAATGAAGGGTTTACTTTTTTAACCCTCGTATGCGGTTAACGCCCCTTCTCTATTTCATATTTTGGTAAGGTGTTTTTTTTTGTGTGTTTAGGATAAGGCAAAATTATATTAATAATATGGTGGTCTCCCATTGATGGGTTATTATGCCCTATGTGCAGATATAATAGTGTTAGTTTTTTTGGAGCCCTAAGATGTATAGTTATTTTATTACTTCTTGGCTTCCTTTAAATTAGGATAATGTATTTGTATTATGCACTATTAATGTTTTATTGATATTTGTTGATATAGTATATCCTGCTATGTTTCTTAGTAGGCAGGGATGGACAAGAGTTGTCTTTTATTCCAATGTCCATGTGTTTCTTTCTCCACAAGTTGGCACTTCTGGACTGTTTATAGCATGGGATGGTATAGAGTGAATTCCAATGCAAATGTCCATCTGTTGTTTTCTCTCTTCCCACAAGATGGCGCCCCAGTTTATAATGGTTATGTGCAGTGTTGTGACGCGGTGACGTCATGACATCCATGTGCCTGATGATGTCATCACACTTTCGGTGTGACAGCCATTTTGCTTTTGGATTTTTATAAATAAAGGAGGCTGCATATTTGCAAGCCATTTTCCACCATGAGCTCTTTAGTTTGTTTTTGAATTTCTGTTGGGTGCACAGTTAGATTTATGTTGTTCACTCCTGATGAAGCTCTTATAATAAGCGAAACATGTTGAGTTAGTTTTTTGCACCTTTTATTTATTTTTCGTTTGGGGAGTTACACATGGTCTAGTAGGATTGAGAAAGATCACTCAAATATGTTCTTTAGTTTAGAATGCTGAGCTCTGTAGTGAATCCGGGTTAGTTTTTTTTTGGCTTTATTTAGTGAGGTTAAGGAGTTGTAGGAGTTGATGGGATTAGGATACTGACCACTCTAATAGTTTCTACTCCCTACTCACCTGTTTGTTGTGATCGTGACTTAGACATTACCATAAAAACAGTGTATTTTTTTCATTACTGCAGGGCGTGAGTCACATGTTTTGAGATATTTTCAACAATATAAAAGCCAATGTTTACTGTATGGACTGTCCAATTTATTAAATAGGGGATATGTTTACCCAGTGAGAGATTTATCACATCTTTTTTCTATCTTTGGATGTGCTTTTGTTTTGTGTAATTTTTTCCCAGTTCACCCTACAGGTGGCTAAGAGAAGTTTGGAAGAGACAGTTCTTTGTTTTGAGCATCCATAGGTGTCCTTCCTAACAGTATGTTAACAACACACACAATAATTCTACTATTCAATAAAAAGTCCTAATAAAAGTTAGGTAATTGGTTCTCCTAGTGGTTTTGGGTGCATGGGTATACACACCATCGTTTCTCCGTTACAGTATATATACGAGCTATATTTTGGGAGTTTTTCTCTATTGGTAAATATAGTAGGCATTAGTGTTAGTACAACTGATGCTAAACTCTCTGGCCTGTAATTGCCAGCTTTTTCCTTGCTGCCATTCTTGTGGACAGGCACAATATTAGCTGTCTGCTAGTCATGGGAAACTTCTACTATTAGAAGAGATTGATTAAAAAGATCCGTAATGGTCTAACAACTCTACCTTGAAGTTCTCTTAGACCTCTGGAATAAATACCATCTGGGCCCATTGCTTTATTAAGCTTTAACCGAGCCAGCTCCTCTGCTCTCTCTGTCTCCAGAAATTCTAAAAATGAACTGTCATTACTAGAACCAGTATGAGTCCCCATCTTGTTATTGCTAGTAAAATTTATTTCTGCAATGACTAAACAGAAATAATTGTTTAAATGGCTTGCTACATCAAGGTCTCCCTCCACATAAGTGTTGTGCCCAGTTTTCATTTTAGTGATCCCATTTTATTTTTTATTTTTATCAGTAATTATTATTATTATATTATTATACAGTATTTATATAGCGCCAAAGGGTATGCTCAGCGCTGTACAGTAGCAAGGGGGACAGAACATGAGACAAGACAGTAACAATACAATACACGAGGGGTTCGAGGGCCCTGCTCTTTCGAGCTTACAATCTAGGAGGGAGGGGAAGGTGGTACAGGAGGAAATGGCTGTGGGGGATGGAGTGGTGGGAGGAGTGTAGGAGGTTAGTTGTTAGGTGAGGTCAGGTGTTAGGTGAGGTTGGGGTAGGCTTCCCTGAAGAGGAGGGTTTTCAGGGTGCGCCGGAAGGTGAGGAGGGTAGGTGACAGTCTGATGGATTGGGGTAAGGAGTTCCAGAGGCTGGGGGAAGTCCTAGAGAAGTCCTGTAATCGGGCGTGGGAGGAGGAGACCAGGGAGCTAGAGAGCAGGAGGTCCTGTGAGGAGCGGAGGGCACGGGTAGGGTAGTATTTGGGTATCAGGTCGGTTATGTAGTTTGGAGCGGCGTTGTGAATGGCTTTGTAGGTCAGAGTTAGCAGTTTGAATTTGATGCGTTGGGCAATCGGGAGCCAATGAAGGGATTGGCAGAGGGAGGAGGCAGATGTGGAGCGGTTGGTGAGGTGGATGAGTCTAGCCGCTGAGTTTAGGATCGACTGGAGTGGGGATAGCGTTTGTTTGGGTAGGCCAGTGAGAAGGGAATTGCAATAGTCCAGGCGTGAGATGATGAGGGAGTGTACGAGTTGTTTGCTGGTGTCGTGGGTGAGGAATGTGCGTATCTTGGAGATGTTGCGGAGGTGGAGCCTGCAAGATCTAGATAGCAGTTGGATGTGGGGGAGGAAGGAGAGGTGGGAGTCCAGGGTGACACCCAGGACTTTGGCGTGTGGGGTGGGAGAGATGGCGGCGTTGTTAGTAGTGATGGAGAAGATGGGGGGGCGCGGGGGGGAAGACCAGGAGCTCGGTTTTGGATAGGTTAAGTTTGAGGAAATGGAGCGACATCCAGTCTGATATGTCGTTTAGGAGGTGGGCGATGCGGGCGGAGAGTGAGGGGGTAAATTTGGGTGTCGTCGGCATAGAGGTGATAATTGAAGCCGTGGGAGTGAATAAGTTTGCCAAGGGAGGAGGTATAGATGGAGAAGAGGAAGGGCCCGAGGACAGAGCCTTGGGGGACCCCGACAGAGAGGGGGAGGGAGGGGGAGGTGGCAGTGTTGTAGGTGATGCTGAAGGAGCATTGGGAAAGGTAGGAGGAGAACCAGGAGAGAGCAGCGTCCCTAATGCCAAGGGAGTGCAGTTTGGCAAGGAGGAGAGGGTGGTCAACAGTGTCGAAGGCCGCGGAGAGGTCGAGGAGCAGGAGGATAGAATAGTGGCCATTGGCTTTGGCGGTTAGCAGGTCGTTGGTGATTGTAAGTAGGGCGGTTTCAGTGGAGTGCAGGGGACGGAAGCCAGACTGTAGGGGGTCAAGGAGGTTGTTATCAGTGAGGTGGGCGCTTAGGCGATTGTAGGCCAGGCGTTCAAGGAGCTTGGAAGTGAAAGGCAGCAGGGAGATGTGTCTAAGGTTGTTAAGGTTAGTGGGGTCAAGGGAGGGTTTTTTGAGTATGGGGGTGATGTGTGCTTTAGAGGGGAGGGGAAGGTGCCGGTGGAGAGGGAGAGATTGAAGATGTGGGTGAGGGAGCAAATGATGGAGGGGGGGGTGACTGGAGGAGCTGTGAGGGGATAGGATCCAGGGGGCAGGTGGTGAGGCGGGCTTCAGTGAAGACCTTAGAGACCTCCTCAGGGGTAGTTGGGCTGAAGGAGCGGAGTGTAGGGGAGGTGATGGTGTGCGGGGCATTAGGTATAGTGGGGGGTAGTGCGGCTATGAGGTCGGGGGAGGGGAGGGTTGAGGGGTTAAAGGAGGGTGGAAGGCTGGGTGGAGAGGTGGCTTGTGAGTTGACAATGTCTTTATGGATTGCGTCAATCTTGTTTTGGAAGTGATTGGCAATCTTGTGGGAGGTGAGTGAGGTGCTGGGTGAGGGGAGAGAGCAGGGATTTGAAGGTGGAGAAGAGCTGGCGAGGACAGGTGGAGAGGGTGTTGATAAGGGTTATGAAATAGGCTTGCTTGGTGGCGTGGAGGGAGGTGGTGTAGGCGAGGTAGGCGGCTTTAGAGAGGGAGAACGCGCAAGGGGATCTGGTTTTGCGCCATAAGAGCTCCAGCGCGCGACTGTGTCGTTTGAGGCATTTCGTGTGGTCGTTTTGCCAGGGTTTAAGCGGCCGGGGCCTAATGCTATGTGTGGTTAGGGGTGCCAGGGAGTCAAGGGCAGCTGACAGTGAGTCTTTGTATGCAGTAGTGGCCAGGTCAGGGCATGACAGAGGGAGGATACTGTCATACAGACGGTCAGCTGCCGGGTGGAGATGGGTCGGGTTCAGATTGCGGAGGTTGCGGGTGATGGTTAGACGCTTTGGGGGGGGGAGTTGAGGGAGGGGGAGATGGAGGTGGTGGTCAGAGAGGGGGAGGGGGGTGTTAGTGAAATCGTGGGGGTGCAGAGGTGGGAGAAATTGAGGTCCAGGGTGTTTCCATTGGAGTGGGTGGAGGATTGAGTGTGCTGTGTGAGCGCGAAGGAGGAGGTTAGAAGGAAGAGTTGGGAAGTAGCCGGGCTGTTGGCGTTGATCGGGATATTGAAGTCCCTTCTCGCGCATGCACAGTGGGCACCCGGCACAGCCAGGCACAGCCGGGTGCCCACACTAAAGGGAGGACAACTCCGCAGGAGTGGGAGCGGGTACCTGTCAAATTCAGGTACCCTCTCCCCCTTCCTCCCCAAAGGTCCGCAGTCTCTTGGTCATCCCCTGTACTGTCTGCAGTCTCTGGTCATCCCCTGTACTGTCTGCAGTCTCTGGTCATCTGTACTATGTCTACAGTCTCTGGTCATCCCCTGTACTGTTTGCAGTCTCTGGTCATCTCCTGTACTGTATCCGCAGTCTCTGGTCATCCCCTGTACTGTGTCCGCAGTCTCTGGTCATCTCCTGTACTGTGTCCGCAGTCTCTGGTCATCTCCTGTACTGTGTCCGCAGTCTCTGGTCATCTCCTGTACTGTGTCCGCAGTCTCTGGTCATCTCCTGTACTATGTCCACAGTCTCTGGTCATCTCCTGTACTGTGTACGCAGTCTCTGGTCATCTCCTGTACTGTGTCTGCAGTCCATTGGTTCAGAATATTTTTTTTCTTGTTTTTCTCCTCTAAAACCTAGGCGCGTCTTATGGTCAGGTGGGTCTTATGGAGCGAAAAATACAGTACATTCCTTCTTCAAAGGGAAAAGTTGGGTATATTGATAATCCTCCATATCTACATAAAATCTGGCATTCATTAAACAAGATTGTGTTATAGATAAAGTTGCTGTATGCCTACGACCCACACAGGTACCGCTGAAGAGACATCCCGCAGACCATCCACTCTGCTACAAGGATCCCATGTGCTCCAAACCACAGTAGTATGAACATCCAAAAGGTACCTTTTGGATGGAGTAGAAGGGGTTCCTGCCTGATGACCAAGGTTCCTCCTCTTGGATATATATAGGGTATATATATTCTGAATTATGGTTTGGATATTTTGTGCGCTCGATCTATGGTGAGCTCCATATCCATGATTGATCGCAGTAATGTATTGCTGGTGATGTTTTCAGGAATACCGCTGAATTTAATGTTGTTGCACCTGGAACGGTCCTCTAGGTCCGCTAATTTAAGGTTTATTTGTTTAATATCAGCATCATGGTCTGCGTGTGCATCAATAAGGTCATTGTGTGCTGTAAATATTTCTCCCATCTTGTTTTCTATATGGTGTAATCATTGTTCTTGTTTTTGTACCACATTTGAAATCTGGGATAGTGATGCTGTCAGATTGTTGCGTAATGTTTGTCGCAGAGAAAGAAGCATGTTTTTCATGAATATTTTGGTGATAGGTTGGTTCGAAGCAGGGAAAGATTCTATTAAAGATGGAGTAGTATTGTGAGGTAGCATTTGTGAGAGGAAAGGCTGACTGTCAGGTAGGGAGTCAGTATCCAGTCTGGGCCTGGATTTGTCCGGGCTGCTTGTGGTGGAAGACAGGGGAGGAGAAGATTCACCCGGGTCTCCTGGGTATAGTGGAGCTCTGAGCCTGGATCCAGATACTGGGATGTGTTGTCCCCCTCATAGGAGCTGTGGCCATTTGATGTGCCGCCGGCGCCATCTTGGCTGCATGCTGTGACAGCAGGGAAGAATTTAGCAAGCTTCCCTGGCTGTCCCGGAGCTTTGCGACGATGTGTCATGCTTTGGTGAGGGTTCTGTGACCCTTATCTCTTGTGCAGAGTGATTACTTTGCCTTGGGGTCGGGGTGAGCCGAGACAATGCTAGCGGGTGGACGGAGCTCGTCTCACAACGCATCCATCCCAGAGCCGCCGCGCATGCGCCCCCTGACTTTTCATTATAAAGGCCTTATCCACAACACTTACCTGGTTTGCAACCTCAGATAAACCAGTTACTTTTGGCAAAGAAATTTTTTTCTTAGGGTCCTCCTTGTTATGCAGGGAAGGGTTGCCAATTTCACAAGCAGCCATGTTTGCAACCTTTGCTTCTAGTTCAGAAAGAACACTATAGGGGTTATGCAGTGTCACACCAAAAGCTACATGTTTATGGTTTTCATTTTTCTCTACGGCATATATACCAATGAAGGAAGAGTCTTACGTAAGTGAGGGGATCCCTAACTATGACGATTGTTAATCCCATCCAGTCTTAGTCCAAATTAAAGGGACAGAAGCCATTTATAACCTCATTTAACGGTCTGGTCATATTTACCAGGTGAGAGCACAGCTGGTGCTGATGCACGCATGGTTGTTACAACTATGCAATAGTGGTGAATTGAACACTTATTGTTTTGTCCACCTCACTGGAAAGAGGATTACATATGGACACTTAAGTTTAGAAAAGTGATATTGTATTTGGATACAAAACATTTTTTGGAATATTTTTATATTGTTTTTGGCATTTTTTTCACTTGTCAGTGGACCGCGACACTATTTTATTCATTTTTTAGATGTTTATGGTCCATATTGCATTGCAATATTTTGTATTATATCCAGAGAGAAAGTGTAGCTTTAGCGAAAAGAGCTTGTGGTTTAGTGAGATCAATAGCTCAAGTGGAAATGTATACATACCACTGAATGGGTCAGAGTAGTGTCTCCTTCCTTTCTCTCCACCTTCTTCTAAAGGCGTCTAACCAAGGTTTCAGTGAGAGACATTGCTGTGTAAAGCAGCTACCTTTTCCTTAGTTTGTCGAATTTTTGTTTAAATGTTCTATCCTGAGGCCAAATATTTTATTTTTTAATTTGTTTTATTTATTTTAATTGATAGAAAGTATTGGTGGCTTAGGAGGTCATCATGAGCTGCTGGTCGCTTGCCAGACTTCAATTAACTGATTATAATCCAGAGAGAGTGTTCTAAGGCACTGATTAAAATATAAGTGAACAAATCAAATTTATATGATCATGCAAACTATTTATATTTTAAATTATGACTTTATTTGTTGTTAATTAGCGAGTATTACCATAATGATGCTTCGGAAAGATGATCTATTTTCAGTCCACATCACATTTTAGATATACCAACCATTGTATTCATGGTTTATTTACAAGGCGATAACAGTGTATGCTCTATAATGTATCATAAAGTCATAATTTACAAACAAGTGCATTTATAATATAAGACAAATGGCATAAAACAATTACAGGATACGCAAGACCTTAAAACCTAAATGATGTAAGAGAAGCCAGATAGGTATGGGATTCCAAGACAAGTTAATTTTGGAGAACATTAAGTAATACAACACTAAGTAATACAAGTGAGCTTTCAACCAAATCAAACCAAATTGAAGCAGGTACTAAACTGGGCACAATGAACAGGGAAATATAGGGGTTGATTTACTAAAACTGCAGAGTGCACAATCTGTTGCAACTCTGCATGGTAGCCAATCAGCTTCTAACTTCAGCTTGTTTAATTAACCCCTTCACGCCTAAGGGCAAAACAAATCTAAATGCCTAAGC
This sequence comes from Staurois parvus, assembly GCF_062004578.1. Lineage (NCBI taxonomy): Eukaryota > Metazoa > Chordata > Amphibia > Anura > Ranidae > Staurois > Staurois parvus. The sequence continues at coordinate 1,174,759 of NW_028318993.1, read as the reverse complement.
ACAATTCTGCAACGTTGACGTGTTAGTAAAACCGTAAATATCGTCACAACTACTTTGTACATCCAGGTGGATTATACCTTGTTTTTTTAAGGACAAATTGGGCTTTCATTTGGTGGTAAATGGTCATGGATAGCTCCTAATTTTTTTTTTTTATTAAAGGAAAACTGGGCCAAAATAGTAAAAAAAAATCATTTTTTTAAATTTAACTGTGTGTTTCTTGTTACGATCATAACCTACCACCAAAGAACAACCCAAAATACATTCTCCAGTTCTTGACGATCGCAGCGATACCATATATGTGTATGTTATTTGTTGTTTGTACCCGTAGTACAGTCCAGAAACAACAGTGCGCATTTTGTTTTTGTCTTTTTTTTTTTTATATAAAACACACTGTCACTGACATTGACATTAACACTGACACCAATTTTTTTTAAAATCCTGACCTTTGACCCTGACCTTTGCCCTTGACCCTGACCTTTGACCCTGACCTTTTGACCCTGACCTTGACCCAAACACTAACCCTGGTACTGAACTAGATCAAACCTTGATCTAGGTATTTTTCTTTATTTTTTCTTTTATTTTTTAATATTTATTTATCTTCTTTTTTTTTTTTTACAAACTTTTTTTTTATCTCTCTATGTCAGGAGTTCGAGAGATACAATGTATCTCTCTTCTCCATTCATAGAGAGAGAGAAAACAAGGGGGCCGGGCTGCACAGTGAGTGATCACTGTGATAGCCAATCAGAGGCTGTCACAGCGATCACGTGACCCGGAATCGGAAGTCCCGCGTCCCGATCGTTAGAACGGGACCCGGGGCTCTCAGTGACACCGCGGTCTTGGTGCTGGGAGCGCGCCGAGCGGCGCGCTCCCAGCACAAAGACAGGTACGCAAATATGCGGCCCCACGGAAAAAAGCCCAGGTCCGTGAGGCCGCATATTTGTGTTACGTCGGCGTCAAGGGGTTAAAGTGGAGCTCCACCCAAAAGTGGAAGGCTTCCTCTCCAGCTCCTGTTTGTGAAATGGCGCTTTTGGGGAGGAAGGGGGGAGCAGGTACACAATTTTTTTTTGACAGGTACCCGCTCAAACTTCCACTCCGATCACCTAGGGACAGCCTTGGAATGCAGGGCAGGTGAGTAGCTGTTTATTAAAAGTCTGCAACTACAGTTTTTGTAGCTGCTGACTCTTAAGTTTTACATAGGAGACTGGAGCTTTACTTTAAGCTTTGACAAAAAAAACTGGAAGTTGATTGGTTTTTATGCAGAGCTGCACCAGATTTTGCACTCTCCAGTTTCAGTAAATCAATCCCATTGACTTGTCCCCAAGTTAACAAAATGCTGGGTCCACTGCATTTTCATTCGAAACTCCCTCTGTGGAGAAGAAGAGAGATGGGCAATGACCCTGCACAAAATAAAATGTTAAAAAGTTGTGTTTAATCCCCTTTCTATCCTACAAAACAATTTAATTATAAGATGTTTAAAATCAGAATTATTGCATGTTATTATCTAGTTTTTTATTGTTACCATATGTCTTAACTACCTGCCGACCGCAGTTAGCCGAATGACAGCTTCACTGCGGCCGGCCAGTTTTGAGTGGACGTCATATGACGTCCTCCCAGAACGCGCTCTCCTGCGCGCCCCAGGGGGCGCGCACCGGGCGATCTCCGTGATCGCTGTGTCCTACGGACACAGCTGATCACGTGATGTGGTAAAAGGCCAATCACAGCGGCCTTTTACCACGTGATCAGCGGTGTCCAATGACACGCTGATCAGAGGGAAATGCAAGTGCCGGTTCTCGGCTGCACTTTCCTCACGCTGTCAGATCATGAGGAAAGTACTGCCGAGAACTGGCAGTTGTCAGTGCGGGGATCGGCACCGATCATCAGGGCACTGATGATCAGTGCCCTGATGATCGGTGCCCAGCAGTGCCACCCGCAAGTTCCGCCCACCCGTGCCCAGCAGTGCGCCCACTAGCTCCGCCCACCTGTGCCAGCAGATCACCAACCTGTGCCCAGCAGTGCACCCACCTGTGCCACTCTGCAGTGTCACACACCTGTGCCCAGAAGTGCCACACACCTGTGCCCAGAAGTGCCACCCACCTGTGCCCACCCACCTGTGCCCACCAGTGCCACCCACCAGTGCTGCCCACCAGTGCCACCCACCAGTGCAGCCCAGCAGTGCTGCCAGTCAGTGCCACCAGTCAGTGCCCAGGGGTTGTGCCAGTCAGTGCCGCCAGTCAGTGCCCAGCAGTGATGTCAGTCAGTGCCGTCTATCAGTACCCATCATCAGTGTCACCTATCAGTGCCGCCTATCAGTGCTGCATATTAGTGCCGCCTATCCGTGACACCTCATTAGTCCTGTCTATCAGTGCCGCCTATCCGTGCCACCTCATTAGTACTGCCTATCAGTGCCCTTTAGTGCTGCCTATCAGTGCCCATCAGTGCCGCCTATCAGTGCCCATCAGTGCTGCCTCATCAACGCACATCAGTGAAGGAGAAAAAATACCTGTTTGAAAAATTTTATAATAGAAACAAAGAACTTTTTTTTTCAAATTTTATGCAATTTTTTTATTCATAGCGCAAAAAGTAAAGCGCCCAGTGGCGATTAAATACCACCAAAAGAAAGCTCTATTTGTGAGAAAAAAATGATCAAAATTTCATATGGGTACAATGTTGCATGACTGCGCAATTGTCAATCAAAGTGCGGCAGCGCTGAAAGCTGAAAATTGGCCTTGTAAATAAAGGGGTATAAGTGCCTGGTAGGCAAGTGGTTAAAGGAGGTTAGCCAGGTCTAGAAGAGGGGTGACAAAGCAGTCACCTATCCAACTTCTGCTGTCTGTTTATTGCTTAAAAGAATAAAGCAAAAATTACATAGTTACATAATTAGTCTGGCTGAAAAAAGACAAAGTCCACCCAGTTCAACCATTAACCACATGCCGCCCAGCCACTATAGAAATACGGCGGCAGGGCGGCACGGCTGGGCAAAACCATGTTTTAAAACATGTGTTTTCAAAACAGGTAGGGGGCGTGTGCGAGGCGCACCGCCGCCCTACCTGTCCCACCGATCACGGCCACGGATGTCAGTCGCCGGCTCACAGCCGGTCGTTACCGGCTATGTCCCGGCGATTAGCGGCAATCACTGACAGAGAGCACAGCTGCAGTAGCTGTGCTTTCTGTCAGTTCCCTGACAGCTCCTGACACACTGATCGGGACAGAAGACTTTATCTGTCCGGATCAGTGTGTCTCCGTGCAGTACACACCCCCGCCTCCTAGTAAAACACTCCCCTCACACAGTTAACCCTTTCAGTGAATAATAAAGTTAACCCCTTCCTACCCAGTGCCATTAGTACAGTGTCAGTGTTTTTTTTTTTTTTTTGCACTGATCACTGTATTGGTGTCCCTGGGGATGTCAGTGACCCCAAGTCTGTTCCCCCCCAGTGTCAGAATGTCCGCCGTAGTCCCGCAGTCCCTCCATAAGTCACTGAATGCCGCCATAAGTCGCTGATTGCTGCCATTATTAGTATAAAAAAAAATTAAAAATCCCAGTATCTTTCCCGCCATTTGTAAACGCTATAACTTTCACGTAAACCAATTAATTTACACGTATTGGGTTTTTTTTTTTAGCAAAGACATGTCGCAGAATGCATTTTGGCAGAAATTTATGACTAAATTTGATTTTTAAATTTTTTTTTACTGGACATGTTTTATAGCAAAACGTCCAAAATATTGTTTTTTTTTTTATAGAGCAAAAAAGAAAAACTGCACAGGCAATCAAATACCACCGAAAGAAAGCTCAATTTGTGGGGAAAAAAAAGGAGGTAAATTTAATTTATGTACCATATTGCATGAGCGTGCAATTGTTCGTTAAACTAGCGCAGCGCTGTATAGCAAACAAATGACGTAAATTGCAGTATCTATACCATAGTTTGTAGATGCTATAACTTTCACACAAAGCAATCAATATACACTTATTGGGATTTGTTTTACCAAAAACATGTAGCAGAATAAATTTTGGCCTAAATTTATAACTAACTTTGAGTTTACTATATATTTTGTATAGCTGAAAGTAAAAAATATCGTTTTTCTTCAAAATTTTTGGTCTTTTTTTGTTTATAGCGTGAAAAATAAAAAGCACATGGGTGATCAAATACCACCGAAAGAAAGCTCTATTTGTGTGAAAAAAGGACGTAAATTTCGTTTGGGTGCAGCATTGCATGACCGCGCAATTATCAGTTGAATTAGTGCAGCGCCGAGTAGCAAAAAGAGACCTGGTCATTAAGGGGGGTAAATCCTCAGGAGGGCAAGTGGTTAAAAGAAAAAGTTATAATCCTACACCCACAGTTGATTCAGAGGAAGGCAAAAAAACCCAGCAAAGCACGATCCAATTTGCTCCTACAGAGAAAAAAAAATTCCTTCCTGATCCGCCGAGAGGCAATCAGATATTCCCTGGATCAACTTTGTGTTTATTGGTTTTTAACTGGTTTCTAACTGCCTACAACAAGCTGTCAGTCAGAAGCCAGCAGAAGACCAGAAACATGGTGTGGAACTTTACCTGTCCAGAAAAGTGCCTAAATAGCTGATTTGCAAATGATGTGAAAAGTGTATTAATTTAAATCAACCAATTACATTCGGCTTACTTCTGCTAGATTGCCTGAAAGATGAAATCTGACAGGTTGCTATAGGCTCTCCTATTTTGCACACTATCATTGATTTGTGAACAGTGATTTTAATTTGTATATTTATAAATTGCCAGTCCACAAAAAACTAATAACTGAATAGAGTTGATTATATTAATTTCACAAAATGAATGTTAGTGAATAAGGTTTAGCTGTTTTTACTTTGAATGACCAATCAAGTGCAAGGAAATGATGATTTTTCTACTAAAGGAGAATATCCTGTTTATTTAGCACAGTGAATGTACACTTTGCAATGTGTATGTAAATAAAGTAGAGCTGTATTCATTTTTATATCGAATCATATACCAGAGGAAAAAAAATCTGAACTTTTGCTTGCACTGATTGGTTTAATAAAGTAAATACAGTTTAATACTAATCTCTAAGGTAAGTGAACCTTCGGTTTGCAAAGTGTTAATCCATTAGTAAACCTCTTCAAGTGGCATGTTATATGTGGTATAATCTGTATGCTCTGGTAATACTCTGCAAAACATATTCACTGCTTCGGTATATTGTTTTCATTAGCTTTAGTTAAAACCTTTACCGATTACCGTCTGCTCTGTATAGATGCGCTCCCAGTAAACCAATGTAAACCAATGTTTCTCTCCTTTTTTAAAATGTTATGCACACATCTCCAACCTTTTTTATTTTTTGTAAGATTACATCAGTAATGGTAATGTTGTAGCCTGCCAAGCATGTGAGCAAACTTCAGTGCCTTCTAGGCTGCTACCAATGATTGTAATCAGTAGCCTCTTTGTATAGAAATGACTCATACACAACAGCATTGACAACATACTTCTTTGCTGCTACAGATTGCCTCTTAACAGAATGTATAGCTGTGGGATGAAAGTCTTGCTGCACAACGTTGGTATTTCTAGCACGGCGCATCCTGCACTACCAGGACCGGTGAAAACGCTCTCTTAGAGTAGATATACTGTAAACTCTAACTAAATGACATTGTTTCCTAAGTTCTGTGCATCATAAACAGTCCACGTGTTCTTAATAAAAGACTGTTTTATCCTTGTGCATCTCAAGTCCTCATGCACACTTGATTTTTTTACAGCTGCTGTTTTTGGCTTTTGGCATTTTTTTCTACAACCAGTAAACCCCCCAGCATGTTATCCTATGTGTCCATACACACACAGGCTTTAATCAGCATTTTTTGGCTGGGGCGTTTTTTGGCTGGAAAAAAAACCCAGAACTAGTGGGTTTCTAGAGGAGTTTTGTAGCTGTAAAAATGCTCTAATGCTGTAAAACACAGTAAAATGCAGCAAACCACCTTTTTTTTTAGCAAAATTTTTTGTGTGTGTAAAAAAACAAAAAAAGCTAAAAAACATAAACACGGGAAAATGTGGCTAAACGCTACTGCAACAATGCTAACAAAATCTGAAAAACTTGCATTTTTGAACATGACACTACCAGCGTTATTAAAACGCTCAGTGTGCATGGAGCCTAATACTAATAATGCCAGGCAGCAGCTTTGCAGTAACTTTCTGTCTACAAGCATGCACTCCAGCCATGGCTACAAGGCATTTCTCGGAGTGAGTTACCTGATTATTATTATTATACAGGATTTATATAGCGCCAACAGTTTGTGCAGCACTTTACAAAATGCTGGTGACAACAGTAAATCATACTTGTGTAATGTGTGTTGAAAGGGCTACTGTCTACTTGTACAGGAGCACAATTGGAAAACAAGAATAGAGTGTTATAAAGGAAGTGCCTGAACAAGGACCTTCATAGCAGGATCACTGGGTATTATTTTAACCACTTGTCCTCCTGAGGATTTACCCCCCTTCCTGACCAGGCCATTTTTTGCGTTACGGTGCTGCTTTATTTTAACTGACAATTGCGTGGTCATGCAACACTGCTCCCAAATTAAATTTACGTCCTTTTTTTCCCACGAATTGAGCTTTCCTTCAGTGTTTTTTGATTGTCTGTGCGTTTTTAATTTTTTGCGCTATAAAAAAACCCCCGACAATTTTGAGAAAAAACTATATTTTTGACTTTTTGCTATTACACGTCTAGTAAAAAAAATTTTAAAATCTCATTTTATCATAAATTTAGGCCAAAATGTATTCTGCTATATGTCTTTGCTAAAAAAAAAATCCCACTTTGTGTAAATTAATTGGTTTATGTTAAAGTTATAGCATTTACAAATGACGTTATATATACTGGGATTTTTCTTTTTTCTTTTTTTACTAGTAATGGGGGCGATCAGCGACTTATAGCAGGACTGCAGCGGGCATTCTGACACTGGGGGGGGGATTGACTTGGTGTTGCTGACATCCACAGTGACACCAATACAGTGATCAGTGCTAATAAAATGCATTGCCACTGTACTAATGGCACTGGGCAGGAAGGGGTTAACATGTGGGGCTATCAAAGGGTTAACTGTGTGCCGTTTTACTGTGGGCTGTGTGTGTTTTCAACTGTAAGCACACTGCTTTGCATGGCGCTGCTATGGAAAGCCATGCAAAGTAGTGTACAGGAGCTGACAGGGGAGAGAACTGTGTTGTTTACATACAGTTCTCTCCCTACATTGGTAATGCTCCTCAATCACCGGGTGCCAGCGAGTAATCTCCGGCCAGAACGTGGTAATTGACAGCCGAGGCCGCAAATAGTGGTGCAGGTATATACATGATTTTGCACACCCCTGGAGCCCTGTAGCAGTATATCTGCTATAGGGCAGCAGAAAAGCGGGTAATGATATACAAAAGCTGTTTTACCTGCTGCCAAACGATTGCTAGGGTCACAAAAGAAAGGCTTGTTATTGGTCTAATTTGACCAATCACAAGGATCAAAAGGTGCAGAGCCATTCGGATTGGTTCTGCACACTGTCTCTGTGAATACAGCCATCCAAGGATGGCTTGGTTCAATGGCATTCACAGGCGCACTTGAGCTGGCCATACATTATACAATTGTCTTCTACAATTTTCTTATAGATTTACCAAAAACCATATAATATGAGGTCAAACCTAAACAACATTTTCAATTTGTATTCCATCAGGCAGACCCTTGCACTTCATTGAAAGTAAATCTAAAGGAGATTGTATAGAAATTGTATAAGAAAATTGTACGCTTGAGGGCAATTTCTTCAGTGACACTTATAAATAGACACTTACCCCTGGTTCACATATCCATGTTCCTGCGGTTTGCGTTTTGTGCAGCCACGAGAGCCCATTCATTTGAATGGACTCACGTGCCCCGGGACATGCAGGGAAGACATCCCTGCACTTCTTCGGAAAACGCAGCCTGCACAGGAACCTTGGTTCACAGTATGGTTGCGATTTCAAGTGCGGGTGGCGTGCCATTTGAATTAATGGCATCTGCCCACCGGTCCGCATTTCTCTCTGTGGGTGGTACGGCTGCGCAGATTTTTGTGCGGATCCACCTGCACATATGTGAACCTAGCCTTACCCACTTCCCTGCCATTTCTTTACAATATAAAGCTAGAAAGTGATTAAATGAATTATATTTTAATTTAGCACTGTGGTGACTGTCAAATACAGTACTTACAAATGGCTGTCTCCTTGTGCTGCTTCTACCTTCCGCAGCCTGAGCCCTGATGTGCAGTAGACTGCAAAACGTTGACACCATGTCAAATGTAGGTACTTACACTGCTAGCTTTAAAAAAAATACATTTAATTATTATCATTATACAGGATTTATATAGCGCCAACAGTTTGCTCAGCGCTTTACAATATAAATGATGTATGGTAATATATACAGAGCTCCGTTTATTTTTGTTTTTACATCTGACTTTGGTTCAGCTTTATAATGATAACATGCATAACTTTGAAGGGATAATGGATTTTATTTAATCTCACATAATGTTCCTTTTTAAATTAAACTATATTTTATATAAAACAGATGTATATTATGCCAGTAATACAAATATTATATAAATACTGTGCTGTCACACAAAAAATTACAAGCATTTTAAAATCCGACACATATGCCTAATCTGCAGTGAAATGGAATTTGTAACACCTTGAAAGAAATGATTAAGAACTGTCTTTTGCATTTATTAACAAGTCTTAACACCCTATAGATGCTAATCACACTTATCAGGAAGATTAAACCCTGCAGTAAATACCATTCATAGGAGGCATCCTGCAATTCTTTTTATAGTTATAAGGTATAGATATGCTAATGAATTTTAATTTTTGTTAACTTCTCTCTGTGGATAATTTGATTAGGTTTTATTTCGTGTGTCAATATGTATTATTAATGCACAATTTTATTTCCTATTTAAAATATTTACTATTACATGCAATTAAGGATTCAGAACTAAAACGTGCTTCTTGCCAGTCTATATTCCTTATCATAATACTCAAAATTGAAGTATAGGAAAGGCTGGAGGCGTTGACCATAGCAACCAGTTCAATTTCAGCCTGTTAAATGGCCCTGGGCACTGTATAATATAGCAGTGAGTAACCGTGCAGGATCACCAACTCACCATTTCCCAACAGCTGTTGTCTGAAATCTTTGAGGTACTGATTTCAGGTAACATAAAACTATTACCATAAGAGATGTTTAGTATTAGGGTGTACTCCCATTTGCAAATGCACCCACTCTGTGAGTAGATGCGAGAAACCTAGAGGGGGTTCCTGCTATTAGCTGCGAGAGGCAGCCACTTTGAAAGTAATGGACAGCTGGTGGTTTCTGTATTGGATTACTTGTACCTCCTACCAAATCAATTTTTTGTTTATTTACCATTCAACAGGGAGAGGGTTTTTTTTTTTAAATGCAGCTTAAAGAGCAATTTTGAAATTACACAAATCTTTTATATAGCTTACTTTGGGAATAAAGCTCCATATGAAGATTACAAAACATTACAGGTTTGCCCTTAGTGCCATAAAAAAACTACCACTGCTAAATCACATATTTACTGTTGGCTTTTGTTTGTAAACAAAAAATAAAAGTTTCGCTGCTTTTATTTTATTTTTTATTTTATCTCTTATTTTATTTTTTATTGTTATTATTTTATATTTTTGTTTGTATTTTGATTTTTTTTTATCTTTTGAGCAGCAGCATTCTTTGATTGTGTTTTATTTCTTTGGCGCAGGTTATTTCACATTTCTTCTGTTTGTAAACAAACTGGCCAGGGATCTTGATTGACATTATTGACTAAATATTGTCATTGTCCTCTCAACATAAGGGACAAGGTGCCAATGTTAAAGGCTTATGGCCAGGCATCAAAGAGAACTTCAAACACACACGTACACTATATCCTCCCCACGTTCTCAAGTGACTTTTATATATATATATTTATATATATATTTGTTCCATTAAAAGGCTAGATAATAAACATGCACACAAACAAAATGTGCTGTGACCACAACACACGTTGAGGGGAATTTATGGAGACTGAAAAAAAAACAGAATCTGGAGCAGCTATACATATCAACCACTCAGCTTCTAGATTTCATTTCTAAAGCTTAACTGAACAAGCAGAAGTTAGAAGCTAATTGGTTACTATGTATATATGATATAAATAGGCTGCGTTCACCCTGTATGCTGTCTGAAAAATAATTATGTACCTTATGTGCAAAACTTTATACCAGCATTAGACATCACAATTAAATAAATCAATTCAATGTCCTTTAAAGTGCTATTTAAAGTCCCAAAGTGAAATTGCCAAAGTGCCTAATTTAAAGTGCAAATATGAGTGCTGCAATTCTTCTTGAACATAAAGGGATCAGTGCTCCATGCAAAATATGCTTCCAGCCCCTCCAATCTGTGTAATCACTTGTGTCTCTTGCAGGGACCAAACTTAGGTTGTTGACCCCCTAAGCAAATACCCAGGGATGGCTAATATGCGCTTTCACACAGTCCTGCTGCGTATTGTATCATCATCCTTGGTACCGGACCCTTATTTGCACATAGCCTATATGGAGAGAGGAAGCCAGAAAGAAAAATTTATAGGGTATTATAATTGATCAAAATCTCAAAAGTATCGCATGCACGGAGGCTGAAGATGGCGGTCGCACATTGACCTCGCTCCTCTTCACCACTCACTCTTCCAGCTTCTACGGAGCAAACATTAGCTACTTACAGCAGAGGAGCACAGGTACCGGACTCAGTATCACTTGCAGAATCCCATGGGCAAAATCGGGCTTCAGAAATACCTTCCATCACCCACCAAGCATTTGCGGCCTACATATATGGATAAATATGAGTCACGAGCCGCCTCCGCAGCCTTGAGTGATCACACAATCCCAGTGGCAGAACCGGATGATCTGGCAGAGCGCGAGGCAGAGGTAACTCATCATACTGCTCTCCCCCTTCTCCTATCCCCTATCTTACAGCAGACATTCTGGATGATAAGTTAAATGGTCTTCTGCAGAGTTTGTCCCATACTATTCTGCGGCAGTGGGGAAAATAGCACAGGAACTTAGAGGGGATATAGCATTGGTGGAAGAACATACAGATCACCTAAAAAACAAATTTGATGATCTGGTGCAGTATGTACAGGTACTGGAGGAAGACAATCATACTTTGAAACAACAGATGTCCCAGCTACAATCCCTACAAGAAGATTTGGAGATAAGGGAGCGGAGACAAAATCTCCATATACAAGGTGTTCCTGAATCAATAGGAGAAGCGGATCTGCAAGATTATCTGTGGGGTCTGTTCATCACATTAGCCCCAGCGGTTCTGGACATAGATTGACAAATGGATAGGGCCCACCTCTCTCTTGCCCCGAAACCTCCATTGGGTGCGAGACCAAGAGACATCATTGTCCGGTTTCACTACTATGATAGTACGGAATCTCTGCTGAATTCTACATTGCCTCAGTTGACTTTGGAGGAGAAAAAATTCAAGTCTATAGTGATTTGTCCCTTATCACACTGTCTAAGAGATGTACACTTCGACCGCTTACTCTCCACCTTCAGAAGCATCGTATTGTATACAGATGGGGCTTCCAGTTCAGGTTAACTGTAACCAAAGATGGCACTCAACACACAATCGGAGATCTTCAAGAAGAAGAGGCTTTTCTGCGTAACTTAGGTCTACCCCCTCTCCCGGAAGAAGCCTTAGCACTACCCTTACCCAAGCCAAGGGTGGTCAACACTCCTAACAAGATGTTGACCCCGACAAGATCCAGAAACAAGACTCTCCTCCTGATTCCTCAATGGTCTCCTGCCTTCCGTTTTTCTTCTGTTACTGGATGACGTCACGCAAAATGCAGCTGATGCTACTTAAGACCTAATGTCTATAGACATGTTTTGCCCATAAATTTTGATATCCCCTTTAGGATACCTCCGACACCCTATTGGGGTCTTCTCAGATGCTGTCCTGTTATTTGCTGTTTAATTTGGAAGAGAGGAGTGAAGTTACCGCCTGGTTTTCACCCTTCCTATGTCGTTCCCAAACATCTACAGCTATTGCGGCCTTGCTTGCTCAGGCCTCCCCCATATTTTGGTATCTTATTATGTCTTCAATTTTTTTCTTGTTTTGGATTTGTTTACTCTGTGTCTGCTAGTAATTTTGCGAGTCAATGTTTTTTGTGTTATTCTTTGTTAGAACAGCATGGTTTATTTGTCATATTGCCCTGCATACAATTGCCTCATATTCAGAATACACCAACATGTCTTTATTACTAGAGATGAGCGAATTATTCAAAAATTCGATTCGGCTGATTCGCGGAAAAAATTTGATTCGAGTCGAATATATTCGCTGCGAATTTAACTTATAAAAAGGGTGTTTCTAGGCTTCAGAGAGCCTTTATATTAGTGCAGAACACTGTACCTTTAATTTAAATGCCCTTGGAGTCTGCTGGGGAAGAGAAATAATACTGTCAGTCAGTATGACATGCAGATGAGTGCCGTCGATCTTAGAATCACCGCACACTTCACTCATTTGGGCAGTCACGGGGCCAAAACCAGAGTGTGGAGCCACAGTGTGGCGGTGGAGGCAGCAGCAATGGGAGGCCATACAGCACCCTATGAAAAAATGGAAACCACCAGCAGTGTGAGGAGACCTGAAAGTGGCACATGGCAGAGTGTGGCGATGGAGACAGTAGCAATGGGAGGCCGTACAGGGACCCATGACACACTCTGGACCTGGCAGCAGCATGAGGAGGCGGTACAGGGGCCCATGACAGATTACGGGCCTGGCAGCAGCAATGGGAGGCCCGTAATCTGCCAGCACCCTATGACAAAATGGAACCCACCAGCAGTGTGAGGAGACCTGAAAGTGGCACATGGCAGAGTGTGGCGATGTAGACAGCAGCAATGGGAGGCCGTACAGGGACCCATGGCACACTCTGGACCTGGCAGCAGCATGAGGAGGTGGTACAGGGGCCCATGACAGATTACGGGCCTGGCAGCAGCATGAGGAGTCGGTACGGGGGCCCATGGCAGATTACGGGCCTGGCAGCAGCAATGGGAGGCCGTACAGGGACCCATGGCACACTCTGGACCTGGCAGCAGCATGAGGAGGTGGTACAGGGGCCCATGACAGATTACGGGCCTGGCAGCAGCATGAGGAGTCGGTACGGGGGCCCATGGCAGATTACGGGCCTGGCAGCAGCAATGGGAGGCCGTACAGGGACCCATGACACACTCTGGACCTGGCAGCAGCATGAGGAGGCGGTACAGGGGCCCATGACAGATTACGGGCCTGGCAGCAGCATGAGGAGTCGGTACGGGGGCCCATGGCAGATTACGGGCCTGGCAGCAGCAATGGGAGGCCGTACAGGGACCCATGACACACTCTGGACCTGGCAGCAGCATGAGGAGGCGGTACAGGGGCCCATGACAGATTACGGGCCTGGCAGCAGCAATGGGAGGCCCATAATCTGCCAGCACCCTATGACAAAATGGAACCCACCAGCAGTGTGAGGAGACCTGAAAGTGGCACATGGCAGAGTGTGGCGATGGAGACAGCAGCAATGGGAGGCCGTACAGGGACCCATGACACACTCTGGACCTGGCAGCAGCATGAGGAGGCGGTACAGGGGCCCATGACAGATTACGGGCCTGGCAGCAGCATGAGGAGTCGGTACGGGGGCCCATGGCAGATTACGGGCCTGGCAGATGACGACGAGGCTGCCAAATGCGATCAGCCTCATCATCCTCAATTAAGGTCTCCGCCTCACTACTAGCCCCCTCGGCTGCGTGTGGGTCAGGAGACAGACCTGTCTCTAGACCGGCTACCGAGCCACTCTCCTCGCCAGTACTTCCTCGCCTGGCTGCTGAAGAGGCGGATGTCTCCCCCCGTTCCTGACCGCCCTCTGTTAGCTCTTCCTCACTGTACAGTGGGGCTGAGCCCACAGCATGCGATACTTCGCTTGGTGAGGGAACACCAAAGGACAGGGGCAGGTAGAGGACACGTGATTTCAGTGGGCTTGCTCCCGGGCCATGCCAACTAACGGTTGTGTCTGACGTACCCACCGACCATTGGCTGTAGGTGTCAGAGGTGACCTGGGAAGAGGAAGACGACCGAGCCAACCAATCGATGACGGCAGGGTTGTCGGTGGAGACACGACCGCTGGATGACACCGGGAGCACTGGTCTCTGGCTGCGACTAGTGCTGCCTCGACTCCTTCCTCTGCTGCCACGTCTGCTCGCTCCTGAAATATTGCCTCCTCTGCCACTCCTCTGCGTGTTGTCTGACATACTCTTTAATTCAACGATTCTGTGTCCCTGAGTAACGATTCTGTGTCCCTGAGTAACGATTCTGTGTCCCTGAGTAACAATTCTGTGTCCCTGAGTAACGATTCTGTGTCCCTGAGTAACGATTCTGTGTCTCTCAGTAACAATTCTGTGTCCCTCAGTAACAATTCTGTGTCTGTCCCTGAGTAACAATTCTGTGTCTGTCCCTGAGTAACAATTCTGTGTCTGTCCCTGAGTAACAATTCTGTGTCTGTCCCTGAGTAACAATTCTGTGTCTGTCCCTGAGTAACAATTCTGTGTCCCTGAGTAACGATTCTGTGTCCCTCAGTAACAATTCTGTGTCCCCGAGTAACAATTCTGTGTCCCTGAGTAACAATTCTGTGTCTGTCCCTGAGTAACGATTCTGTGGCCCTAAAGTCTCTCTGGCCCTAACTCTGTCCCTAATACAGACAGGTCTGTCTCTCTTGAATGACCGGAGGCTAATGGAGAATTGTAAGATGGCCGCAATTTATAGCTCCACCATTACACAGTGCTGGCTGGCTGGCTGCTGATTGGCTAATGCGATCACATGTCATGAATGAATGCATTATGGGTCAGCGCGCCTTGTCTGCGCGCCTTCCCAGAGATCCCCGCTCCGTCGCCACACATGTCACCGCCATTTTTGGGAAAATTCGATTCGTGCATCCGAAGTTTGCTAATTTTCGGATTCGGCGCGAATCGAATTTTTCCTGATATTCGAAACGAATTCCACTTCGCCATGTTCGATTCGCTCATCTCTATTTATGACTATACTCATGTAATGTTAAAGGTTTAAATTCAATGAGGAAGAGGTCAATAGCTCTAGGGAATTCCATCAGTCTAAAGCTGATATTATCCTTATCCATGAAACACATTTCAAAAAGGGAAGCTCATTTAACTTTGCCCTCAAATATTTTCCTGTAGCATACTCTGCAATGGATGGCACTGATAAAGCAGGTGTCGCTATTCTTATCAAGAAAGGTTGCCCTGTTAGGGTGTTGTCTTCTTTACTAGACACCCAGGGCAAATTTATACTACTGAAATGTCAATATGGTGATGTTGATATTTCAATCATTAATGTATATACTCCTAATACTAATCAATGGAAACAGTCCACCTCCTTCTGTCAATGGATCAGAGGACATAAGCTGTTTGATATTTGGAGAATACAACACCCGAATGCTAAACAGTTTTCATTCTTTTCCCTGATACACCAGACTAGATTATTGTTTGCTATCAGCCACCCTACTTAAACAGACAGGTGGCTCCGATATTGTCTCTAGCTCCTGGTCAGATCACTCTTTTTTGGCTTTAGATCTGTTTGTAGATCGATTAAATTCATGCACATGCCATTGGCGCCTGAATGACACACTTCTACATCAAGCAGGAGTCAATACTTCTATTTTGAAAGCATTGGGTGAGCTTTTTTTAACTCAATACTGGATCTGCGTCAGCATCCTCAACTTTGTGGGAAGCCCATAAAGAGGTTTATAATGGAAAGCTCACATCTTAAGAAGTTCCTGCTCCATCAGAAAACTGACCTTCTGAACCAATTATCTGAAGCGGAAAAAAAACTCATTGATTCACCCTCTCTACCTAAACTTCGCTTAGTGGTACAACTTAAAGATCAACTTAAGACACTTGAGGCCAGTTCTATAGCGTAGAAACTGTTATGGATGAGACAGAAGTTTTATGAATTCGCTAATATACCTCATAGGTTGTTGGTTAATAAATTGAAAACACATTCGACTTCTCACCCTCCTGAATTTTTGTTTCTAACGGATGGCACTCTTACGTTTTGCCCCCAACAGATAGCTCAAGTGTTCAGGGACTTCTGTCATAAGCTTTATAACTGCTTATTGCCAGACGTACACCCCACTTTCCATAGAGATTCTTTCTACGCTTTTTTCTCAGCTTTTCATCTCCCTATACTTAAAAGGGAATACAGATTAATCTTAAACGCACCTATTACTATGGAGGAGTTGTGTGCCGTTGTTAATAAACTACTGTCGCACAAAGCGCCGGGCCCAGACGGGTTTTCCTACACATACTACAAGCAATTTATTGCAGATATAGGTCCTGCCCTATTGGAATTTTATTCCTTTCTGTTGAGTGGAGAAGAACCTCATTCGCAATTCCAACATTCTTATATCGCAGTTATTCCCAAACCAGGCAAAAACCTCACGACCCCAGCTAACTATAGGCCCTATTTATCATTAAGTATTTAACTATTTAGCATTACTAAACACTGATTATAAAATGTTTACGAAACTCAGCTAATCGCTTAGCTCCTTTGCTTCCCAAAATCATACACAATGATCAGGTGGGATTTATCTTGGTGAGACAGGCAGGAGACAACACTAGGCGTACAATGAATTTAGTGGATATACTCAATGGCTCATGAACACCGGCTCTGTTGTTAAGTTTAGATGCTCAGAAGGCATTTGACAGGTTGGGATGGCCCTTTATGCTTGAACTACTGTGACATGTAGGAATACAAGGGCCTTTTTTTAAAGCAATTACGGCACTGTATTCACGGCCTAAAGCACAGGTTAAGCTTCCCCATGCCACATCTAACACTTTTCCCATGCGTAACAGAACTAGACAGGAATGCCCTCTGTCTCCGTTCTTATTTGTGTTGTGTCTTGAACCATTGGCAGTGGCGATTAGAGCGCACCCTTACATAGTGGGAG
Organism: Staurois parvus; assembly: GCF_062004578.1. NCBI lineage: Eukaryota > Metazoa > Chordata > Amphibia > Anura > Ranidae > Staurois > Staurois parvus. The sequence continues at coordinate 1,157,755 of NW_028318993.1, read as the reverse complement.
TGACTGTGCGGGGGAAGGAATATAAAGACTATTACTAAACCACACCTGTCCTTACCTGCTTTGCATAAACTTTTACAAGCTGTTAGTGATCTATCTGACTATAAAATAAACATGTCAAAGTCAGAAGCTATGCCCCTTAATATCCCACCCCAAGACCTTTTACTGCTTCAAAAAAATTACTCTTACCACTGAAGTATGTCATCTATTAAATATCTTGGCACTCATATAACTCCAACTTATGCTCATTTGTTTGAGGCTAACTATCCCCCACTGTTTCTGGAAATCTACACTCTCCTAAATCAGTGGGATGCCTATAAGATATCTTTCTTGCGCAGGGTAAATGTGTTAAAGACGTCTATTTTCCCAAAGTTGCTCTACCTTTTTGAAACTCTCCCAGTGGCAATACCGCAAACTTTACAATGAGTGGTTCTTAAATTTATTTGGCATGGTAAAAAGCCTCAAATAGCGAGAACGGTTCTTTTAACACCTAAATATAGTGGAGGCCTAGGGGTACCAGATATTATCAAATACTATTTAGCCACTCACTTGAGACAGACACTATCATGGTTCACCCAAAAAACCCAGAACAGATGGATGGAGATTGAATTAGGATATATTTATCTGATCCACACATGTTCATCGCTGTGCCCTTTTTATTATGCATTACCACTATCCCCCCCCACCCCCCATGCTTGAATCTATGAAATGAACCCTCAAAATTTGGTTGGCCTCTGTGAAATCCCAGCAGTTATTGTCCATATACTCTCCATTGTTGAATGTTTTGTATAATCTGGAGCTCCCAGATAGTCTGTCTTACCTGCAGATGAGTTCTTGGATAATTATTGGGATATTTCAACTCCGTCATCTGATCATCCAGTTTCACGCAGGATTCAGTCATTTGAGGAGCTTAGAGTGTGGAAATCCACTTTACATGTATCAGCCAGATATACCTATTGCAGTTCCATTATTATTTCCATACCTTAAATTCTTCTCTGACTCTAAACCGCCCCACAGATTTTGAGAGGAACAAAGAAAATTTATATAAAACATTGATGCATTGGTACAAAACCCCTGTAGTAATTCATGCGATTAACCAGAGTCTGTCTGACAGGTGCTGGAGGTGCATGGGAGGAGTAGGCACCTTGGCACACATTTTTTGGTTCTGTCCACAGATTGCGGGTTATAGGGCTACGGTTAAAATTGTCTTGGAGCAAGTACTCAATGTTACCCTTCCCCTAGATCCGCTCCACTATCTTTTGGGGCTACCCTTCAGGGGTATTTCTAAGCAATCTAAGAGGTTGGGAATACATACTCTGACGGCTGCTAGACGGGGAATACCACGATTCTGGAGATCAGTCGATGTCCCCACACTAAATCATCTTCTAAGAGTGATCTCTGAAATCAGAGAAATGGAATATATTACAGCTCTAGTGGGTGACTACTCAGGTCATTTTGGGAACCATGGATCATTCTCCCTTTGGTAGAATTTCTTCCTCTCCCCCTCTCCAACCCCCCCCCCCCCCCTTATTTAGCTCAGACACCTCTTTACTTACCAATCATCTGATAACTACTGTAACCCAGCAATGTGCAGGTTTATGTCGTCTTGTGTTTTTGTACTGTACAGTTTAGCATGCTGTCTAATTATGTTCAGATTTCTTTTGTTTCTGTTCTGTTTTATATTGATTGTGGATTTCTTTTACTGCAACGTTCACACCTAAAGTGTTGTTGTAACTTTGTTCTGAAAAAACGGGCTTCAGCTTTTAATAAAAATTTAAAATTAAATAAAAAAAAATCTCTAAATATTATTAGATTGTAAGCTCCAACGAGCAGGACCTTTTGATTCCTCTTGTACCAAATTGTATTGTAGCTGTAATGACTGCCTTCATTTTGGAAAGTGCTGCGCAAACTGTTGGCGCTATATAAATCCTGTATAATAATAATATTATATAAAACAGATGTACTGTACACCCACATTTTATAGTGCCTGACCTGGCACCAGGAACAATCTGCCAAAGCTCAATATGGAGATACAGCTGCTCAAATGCACCATAGAGCCAGCGTGCTTTCCAAACTGCAGAAGTGGCGAAACCAGAGGTTCCTGCCCAGTATGTACATCTGCTCCAGATTCTGTCTGCTCCCATTTTTAGTAAATTCCCCTTACAACCTCTTCTTCAAAATCAATAAGAGGAAGTCTCTTACAAAAATGTGATACAGCGTAAGCTCTTTGTATCCTATTTGTGTCACCTCTAGAAATACCTCTGTTTAAAATTACTCAAAAAAACAACAGTCTTGGTCCCCACACCTGTGCTCACAGATATGCTCACTAGTGCTTAATGACCCTACTGGGTTTTCAGGACATTCAGAATTTATAGGCATCATTTTATAAAAACAACTTTTATCACATAAAAAAAAAAAATGTAACAATTATATATATATATATATATATATATATATATATATATATATATAGTAAAAAAAAAACTGTGTATAACTGTATACCCAACTTTAAAAAGGAAATCATCTATTACTTATAAACAGTTTATCACTATTAATGGCCAGGAATGGTTTGGGGGGGGAAGGGGGATGCCCAGGCAGCATGTCTGGATAAGGGTCCTGGTATGAATTTTAAGGTGAACCCCACAACATGTTTTGTTTTTTAGATGTACCACGCCCCCCACCCCCCACTTGAGCAGGATCTGGAAGATCACAGCTATTACTGTATGTAGCATAGACTACTACAATGATTTTCAACATACCTGGTGGCCTTCCAGATATAAGATATGGATAATTACAATGTGCCAAGGCTAAACTAATGTAAGTAGGCAATAACGATTTCTTATTAGACATTCAGAGCTGTTCTGTGCCCTGTGCTCTATACCTGTGTTATCTCAAAGAGACTATTTAGCACTCCCTGTTCTTATCTTTGAACTACAAGTAAATTAGTCCTTAATCTGTTAATAAAAAGGCAATTAGAGCATTTAAGTAGTTAATAAAAAGACAATGGCCAAGGCTGACAACACCCATTCCAAGAAAATGCTGTGTGCTGTCAGTCCACAACAAGACTTGGGAGCTGAGTGCATTTCTAACAGATGATGAAGTATTTTTCTGTATAAAAAGAAAAAACCTGCGCTTGGATAAAAACACAAAATGAAAACTTAAAATAAAATAAAAAATTGCTTGCATTTAAAGGCAAATACAAATTAAAAAAAAAGAAAATGCAGCTCTAATCTATAACACAATAGATAATCATAAAGTCCAAATAATTAAACAGATTTGAATAAATTGCACGAGAGGAGTTCGGCACCATACACCATCACCAAGGCACCTGAATGAATAATCCCCTTACCAGACGTAAAACGCAAACTGTATGCCAGTAATCTTTTTGTACCCAGTGCAATAGCTCTTGCACTGTTTTGTGATCTTGTGCTGAGCAGTTCCTATAGCAAGATGTAATACTTCCGGTAAGAATGGACAACATAGCACAGGATTGTCAAACTGATGGCCCTCCAACTGTTGCGAAACTACAAGTCCCATCATGCCTCTGCCTTTGGGAGTCATGCTTGTAACTGGCAGTCTTGCAATGCCTCATGGAACTTGTAGTTTGGCAACAGCTGGAAGGCCACCAGTTTGACACCCTTTCCATAGCACATCTATAGAAAATGGTTACAATTTCATGTGTTATTCAAGGCTTCCTTAGTCACCTAAGGGACTAAAGGAATTGTTGGGTCTTCTTTACATGACTTTAATGCTTTCTACAACATCCTCTACAATATACACTAGGCAGCCAAACATTTGTGGAACCTGGCGATCATACTTTTTATGAGCTTGTTTTGCATTCCATTGAAAAACTATTGAAATGGGTATGCCAGATTTTGTAGTGTGTCTGTGGTAATTAGTGCCCATTTGCAAAAAGAGAATTTGTGAGGCCAAGTACTGGTATTGGAAGAGAAGCCCCGGATATCATTTGGTGTTCCAGTTCATCCCAGAGCTGTTAAACAGGGTTGAGGTTAGGGCTCTGTGCAGCAGGTTGTATGGATGTGTGCTTGCTTTTATTAACCTACTAACAATGGGTGGAGCTGAAACATCTGAACACAATAATTTGGAGAGGCGTCTATATACTCTTGTTCATAGTGTAACTAGGGCTTCCAAAGAAATCCCAAGATCCGAAGCTCCTTAGTCTAGCTGACATTGAAAGTTAGGCTATTTTCTTCTCATTGGACTACCAAGCACTTCACCTGCTGCTTATATGTTGGCTCATCACTATTACAGACAAGGCCAATGATGGTGGTATTGTGAGCTGACTTTGGGATGGAATCAGAGCCACACAATAATAAGTGAAAATAGAATACAATAGGGGACTCAGCACACACTTATGAAGTACACCAGTGTTAATAATGGAAGTACTCTTGCCATTTCAAACATACTGGAGTCTCACAGTAAAGAAATCCAAGACCAATTTGCAGCTAACACCTAAGTCCCAGGTTTAGAGTAGTAAAAAAAATAAAACAGCAATAAATGCAAACCTAATGCTCAGCTTTATTCATGTAGTCAGTTCAATAACTAGAAATAGTCAACTTATGCTGTCCCTGCTACTCAGTTTCTGCTAGTATTGCTTAAATTGGTCTGTTACAATTGATATATAAAAAAAGGATTTTAATAGAATGATTTCACCAGAGACAGAGATAATTATAAAAAATGACAGAGGTTCTCACCATTCTCCATGTTATTTAATAAATAATATTGTATTATTACATGTGGCCTCATTGGAAATATTTTACTTACTTTCTGTGTCACTCATTAAAACAAGCATGCAGGACAGGAGCTCAGGCTTTTTAAACTTCCAAGGCTGCGTACTTGTTCTAGGTCCAGGATTCACTCGCTAGTTAAGCTAGTATCAGGCGCCCCGCACTTCACAACTTTACAAAAAAGTCATCAATGGCAGTTGAGATAGATCTGTCCTGACAAGTTTGCTGTAAAGATATTCTATTATAAAGCACATACCCGAGTGTTTATAACCTGTCTGAAGCAGTCATTCTTTCAATGAAATGTTGCATACAGGTTCGAGGGCAGTTCTAGGAAAATAGAATCACAATGTGAATCAGGGAATGCCTTATTCTATCAGATCCCTATAAAGTATGTATATATTGCTTGATAAGTTCCTTTAAATTTGCACTACTCACAGTTTAACTAAATTACAGCTGCAAGGACTAGTCCTTCTGCTGTCTGGATGGGATTAGTATATCTTTTTAATTGTAAAGGGTATTCTGAAGGAGACAAAGCTTGAGTAGCACTTAATGTTGAGCATGCACATGAACACCTTGTGTGGTCCTCAATAAACCTCTTTCATGATAAGCAGCTTACATTAACATCCACTTTCAATACTTTTCTGATAGTACCTGCCTAGGAGTTCTTCAAGAGCTTTTTGCTATCATACTTACTGCTTTGAATGTAAAGAGGCCTATTATGAAGTGGATGAAGCCTTTATTTAAATGGTAGATGCTTGTTGGAGGGCATAAGAAAAGTACAGTACATATTAGCTGAAATTATTACATTGGTAGACTAGATTGCAATTCAGACTGTCCAAACAGGTTTGATCTTATATATATACAGTGGATCCCTAATATATACAGTGTGTGTGTGTGTGTGTATATATATATATATATATATATATCCACTTGCAGACCAGTGGTCTACCCTTATGTCGCTGCACTTTCCACGGTTATACCTGGATGAGGCATCATCCCAACATTGTTTTTCAGCCTGCAGTTGGCTTACATGTAAAAGCAATCCCAATAGCTAATTAGCCACTGCATTGCTTTTGCAAGCAGCAGGAGGAGACCTCTCCCTGTGGCTCTCTTAGGCTCTTCCATCTGGCTGACCATACAGCTAATTGGAGACCAGAACAGCTCTGATCAGCTCTATGGTCTAAGAAACTGGAAGTGATGAGCATTTTATCATTTCCAGATTTGTGATTGTAAACAAACCTCTATGGGTTTGAAAAAAAGCATCAGATCATACTAATCTTGGCATGATCCGAAGCTTTTAAGGGCAGTACCTTAAGAGTACCTGCCACTGCCTATCGCTATCACAGGGGATATTTATATTCCCTCTGATAACAATAAAAATGATTTAAAATTTTGAAGGGACAGTATAAAAATATAGGAAAATACATAAATAAATAAAAATGTAAAGCCCCACTCCACTATGCTCACACGCAAAGGCAAACACATGTGCTGGTCCTGCACGGATATGTAAGCAGAGATCCCACTACACATGTGAGGTATCACCACAAACATCAGATTGAGGACAGTAATTCTAGAACCAGACTTCCTGTGCAAATCTAAAGTGGTAACCTGTAAAGGCTTTTAAAGTGTTGCCTATGAATACTATAGATTACATAGTTTGCTGCTATTGCACGGGTGTGTGCAATTTTAAAATGTTAAATGTTTGGTATCTATTTATGCAGCAATGCATCAACCAAAAAGTTGGGTATTATATTGTGTTTTTGTGCATTAAAATAAAATAATATATATTTTTTCCCCAAAAAATGTGTTTGAAAAACTTCTGCATCTGTGACTTAAAAAATTGCAAGGCCCAACATTTTTCTCTTTAGGACCTCTGCTTTAAAAAAAAAAAAACTACATAAAGTTCGGGGGTTCTAAGCAATTTTCTAGCAATACAATACTGACACAAAAAGTGTCAGAGAAGGCTTGGCCTTAAAGTGTGTGTGTGTGTATGTGTATGTGTGTGTGTATATATATATATATATATATATATATATTAGACTAGATATATTTAGAGTGGAGAAGAGGTAAAACCTATTGCAAATGCTAGTCTGTGTTAAACTCACAAAACTCAGACAGTTCAGATAAGTGTCTAAAAGTACATGATTCATCCTGCCCCAACACATTCCTATTGGCCCATTACTTTGAATAGTTCCATTACTGGATCACTAGTCAATAGGTAATTATGGGAAGTGAGAGGAAGCAAGCTAACTAAGGAAGTGCCATGGCTTTGCCTAAGCACAGAGCAGCAGTGAAAACCCCTCTAGTGAACATACGGTTATCACTACCTATTTCTTTACTGGTAGCAAATAGTTCAAAAACTTGATGCATTTCTCCCAAGCTAACATATTTAAAAAAACAAATATTTACTGCCAAAATGCTGCTGCTCCTGGACCCACTGGCCCTAGGTTTGTTTTCCTGCTGGTAAACGTTTCTGCTTCTAAAAGCCTCTGTGTGCATGAACACAAGATAACATAGAGAGCCATTGGGAAGCAGTAAAAAAAATGCCTGATGCCCCTAAAAGTGGCTGCAAAAATGCCCTGTGTGTATGAGGCCTTGGAATCCACTGTGCTATACAAAACCATACCTTTTCAAAATTATAAATTAATTCTTTATGGTATTCTTTAGCACCAATCATGAAGATGTCCTGAGTATCACAATAATCAATATTAAACTACACACTAACCATAGAAATAGAATTAATATAGTGGTAAATAATGAAAAAGCTATAATTGCTACATTTCCCAATTAATGTAAACATTGTGAAATTCAGAAAGCAACAATAGGAACCAAAGTGAAAATTACACAAAAATGATATCTTTCAAATTAATTGCAAAGCACTTCTAATTTCCACGCTTGGATAGTGCCATTAGTAGGGGAATTAGGTTGGATGAGGTTGTTATGTGCTGCAATGACCAGGTGTGAATTGTTGCAACTAATTACATTCTGCTGGTCATTTTGTGTATATAGTTGTAGATCTTTTGCAATAGATTAGAAAAGGATCTGAAAGCAGTATTGTACACAAGGTTATTTATACAAGCAAATGTGCAGGTTCATAAATTAGGTCAGTCTGGGTGTGGGTACAAGGTATTAAGGGCAGGATGAAAGCTGTACTTGAGTTCACAACTGGCAGTTTTGAAAACAAGATTGAAACAGGGTTTCAGGAGATGATGGAGAATATAAAGAAGTAGGGCTAGTGCTCTACACTTAAGGTCAGAGTTTTTGGAAGGGCTATAAAGATAGACAATGCATTAGAGGACAAATCAAGGACATAATGAGACAGTATTGAATGTTGAATTGTAGATGGACATTTTCATTACACATTCAATATCTTGTTCCTTGTTGACACACAAATAACTGAACTGACCAGGGAAGGGACCTATAGCACCTGTCTTTGTAGAATGTTTTGTGCAGATCCGTTCCTGGTGTGAAGGACATTTGGTATCATGCAGTCATGGTATCATGGTGAAGGCATCAGGAACAATGGAGGTTTGATCTGAAAGTTGTGGGGATTAGAGACAGTGGAGACAGGTTTTGGAGGTGCATAAAATGGAGAATGGCGGATGCATGTTCTGGAGGTGAACGGGATGGGAAACAATGGGATATGTTCCAGAAGTGGAGGGGATCTGAGTCAATAGAAGCATGTTCTGGAGGAAATTATTGATGATGGAGCCATTTGCAGGAGGTTGAAAGGAGCTAGCGTATTGGAGATTTGTTTCAAAGAAGGGGATTGGAGACAGTAGAGGTGTGTTTTGAGGGTGAATGGAGTAGGAACATGCCTCACTTCAGTAAATTCTATGATATGACTAATGTCTTTTGAAGGAACTTCAAAAAATATTTGCTGTTAACATTAGCTTTTGGAGTTAGTGTACATTTCCCAAACTAAAAAAAAAAAAAAACACATTTGCACTGTGGTTGAAAATGAAAATTGATTTGTCCCCAGAAAATCAAATGCACATTCCGAAAACAAAAATATTTTCACTAAATTCTAAGAGTGTATGACCAGCTTTAGAGGGCATCAGCAATGGTGGAGGCATCTTGTGGAAAGCAGAGAAAATTAGGGGCAGTGGGGGTTTGTTTTGAAGGTGGAGGGAGGCAGGTATGGTAGATATTTTGTCTGGAGGTGGAGGTGATCAAGAACAGTGCTAGCTTACATCAAAGTCAGATCTGTCCATATGTTTCAGGTCAGTGACTCAAAAATAAATGCAGCTAGAGAAGTCAGCAATGGCTTGAAGAACACACTGGCCTTTATATATCAGAGAAATAATTAGTGAAATACCCCAGTCAGAGGTCCCCGCTTTTCCCATCTGCTGCAGCTTTGACAAAGCTGAATAGTGATTATATGCCCCCAGAGCATTCTACATAATGCACAACAGACAGAATGGTAGTACAGTACTCTATATGATTTTGCAGCAGAAGTGAGAGATACAAGTTTACATGGAATTACTGAAGTTTATAAGAATAAAAATCCAGCAGGAAATTCATTCCAATGATACTGAAATGTTAGTTTTGGGATATTTTACCTTAAAGTCACTTAAGTATGTGGATACACAGAAAAAAAGGATGTATTTATTTTTTATTTTTTTTAGCTACTGATCTTTCCATGCCCATTGTTAAAGGGTAAGACCAATCAATACTGATATTATGCTGGATATCAGTAGATTGAATTATCCACTGCTGAGAAATTCTTGCAACTTGAATTTCCAGAGCGTAAGTAGCCAGAATTCTAATCCACTTACTGTGACCAATATGAAACCAAGCAGGGGTGGCTCACTGTCCCTTGCTGTAATATTCTTCTCAGCAGACTTTGCATCTAATCTGACCATACAACATAATATTTTAGACACAAAGTATTTATTTTTGCTGTTTTTTGTGTTATTTACATTACACATGCAAAAGAAATCCCTAGATCATATTCCCAGATGCAAGTGATTAGATGCTGGAAACACATTTCAGTTTATGAATACATTGTAGACTTTAATCTGAAGCCTGTTGCCTCCTACTGGTGTAAAAAGATCTATAGGAAAACAAAACAATTGTTAAAAATTTACATTACATTAGTATGTACTTCAAATATTCATAAGGATTATTACTGCATACTCCTAGGGTATTACATTGGCATGTCTATTTTTATTCATTACCAAGGAGGGAAGAATAAAATGCATAACATGAAAAAGTAATTATTGTCATAGTTAATTATCCAGTGGAAGCCTTTTAACCAAGGAGTTTTTCCAATCACTTCTGTTTGTCAATCACTTCTTTTGTCTGTGTTGTTACTGCTACAATCCTATATGTCATCTCCTGTTTAATACCACCAGTTAGGTCTCCAGCGCTGAATTTACCAGCCCTTTAAACATTTCAAATTACTATGCTAATTTGAAGAAGTGATATGAAAGAAGCCAGCTATAGTATGACAGGTCATGTTGGAGTTTGAGGAGCTTCCACTGATGTGGAGAAATCTTTAGACTTCTGCAACACAGACCACATTTGGTGAATATCTTCTGCTTTCCTGCAGCTGACCATAGGCTTTGTAACAAATCACGGTTAATCTGACTTATTAATTGCAGCATTGCAGTTTTATTTAACTGGTTCCCTGTGATGACAAGACCTGTAGCAGGTCAGAGTTGCTAGTATTTGTTACAAAGTATTAATCAGGAGAACCGGAATGATTCTCAGAAGCACAGTTGCAGAGTTATACAATATGTATAGTAAATCCTATCAAGAAAATTGTGCCAGCATTTATAGATGCAATCCAGCATGAGCCAATTTCATGAAATATCCTTGAATTGTGGAAAACTCAAACTTTCCTCCGAACCCGACCAAAGTCTATGGGAGAGCTAATAAACTAAAAACAAAATCAAACAAAGACAAGAAATTGTCAATGTCAGGCTTTGCCATGGGGGACATGTACCAATGCAAAAACTAAAAAAAAAATGTAATGTACAGTTGGTGGGAGGGCCTTGTCATGTGGCTTTAGGGACAACCTTGAAGAGTGACAAATCCTTTAAATTACAGGCTTGGGAAATGCATTAACCCACAGATGTGTGTACTACATCCATGGAAACATAGCTCTGTAAACTGACTGCTGGCTAGGGCTTGCTGGGCTAATAAATCCCTTATGTCTCCCTAAGCAAGACCCAAAAATACCATTACGCTATAGTTATGTGAGAAAGTGAAATTTTAATTATATCAATAAAAAAAACAACATTTGTAAAGCCCCCCCATACACACACACAAACACAAGGTGGGTATGCGTGCTTATGAAAATAACAATTGCACTACACAAATTAGGTATCACACAGTGAGCGCAATAATTCTAGTACCATCATTCACAATTAACTTTAAACCGATGGCCTCTAAAAGCTTACAAACTGCCACCTACCAATTTTGTGTATCATTGTTTTCACCTTTATCACCCACAATTTTAAGGCTGGACACTCTTGGAATCCATTTACTTAATGCATCATCTTTTATACTTTACAAAAAAAGTGGATAATCTATTGTACTTTTGTACACTAAAATTAACAGAAAACATGGGTTTCATAAACAGGTACACTAATATGTGACTTAAAAAATTGCAACTACAACAACTTTATTCTCCAGAGTCTTTGCTTTCAGAAAATATAATTTGGGGGTGTTCACTTATCTGCAGGCCTAACGTGCGCATTTAAACACGTGAGCAAAAAAATGCAAAATGGGCCCAACAGGGAAAGGGTTGAAGCAATATGTGGTGTTTTGAAACAATGAATGATTTTCAAGGAAACATATCCAGAGATTCTGAATCTTTTTTCCTGGCTGCCCAGGATAAAGGCTTAGTGCAGATTTTTAAGGGTGACCCTGTGCCAAAAAAAATGGCTTTATGCCCCCCCAAAATTAATACTACACTCATATCCCAGATAGAAGATGGGAATGTTTGTTTTAGGGTGATCCCATGTAGAAAAAAATGGCTTAAGCCCCTCAGAGTCAATACCAGACCCTTAATCTAGGTAGGAATCCAATATGGATTTGTAAGGGGTATCCCATGCAAAAAAAAAAAAAAAAAAACTAAAAAATGCATGAGATCCCCATAAAATACCACATCCAGGCATGTGCATGCAATCAGGGATAAGAGAGGCAGTGAGCGTGCACTCCTCCTCTTAAGCCAGCAATGGGCAAACTACGGCCCGGCGGACCTTTTAATCCGGCCCGCGGAGCTAGGCTCCCGCTAGTCTCCTCTCACAGTCCGCCCTGAAGACCGGTGTAGCATGAAAATCTGTCTCCTATGAGGATCTGTCCCCCTCGACGTATCTGCGCATGTGCCGGAGATCACCGATCGGCTGCTAATGCCTGAAACTGGCACATGCGCAGATACGTCGAGGGGGACAGATTCTCATAGGAGACAGATTTTCATGCTACACCGGAACGGCGCGGGAATACGGCGAGAGGAACGTGCGGAGCAAAGGTAAGTGAATTGACACAGGGGGGACTTGGGGACTTAATATGGGGAATGAATTACTATAGGGGGGATGAATTACTATATGGGGGATGAATTACTATATGGGGGATGAATTACTATATGGGGGATGAATTACTATGGGGGATGAATTACTATGGGGGATGAATTACTACGGGGGATGAATTACTATAGGGGGGATGAATTACTATATGGGGGATGAATTACTATATGGGGGATGAATTACTATGCGGGATGAATTACTATATGGGGGATGAATTACTATGCTTACTATGGGGGAATATTACTATACTTACTAAGGATGACACATACACATCATTCATCTACTCTTGGTTCGGCCCCCGGGTCCAATATATGAACCCATTGCGGCCCTCAAGTCAAAAAGTTTGCCCACCCCTGTCCTAAGCCATACCAACCTACATGCCCTCAACATTGTTTGGGGTACCTTGCCAGGGGTGTCCTATTTTATAAGGCACCTTGTGCCCATTTGATGGTGACAAGGGCCTCTTTCCTACATCCTTGACTTAGTGAATGTTGGGTTCTGTATGGGGGGGACTTTTCTGAACCTGGAAGCCCCCTTAAAAAACTCACCCACCTATGTGTATGGAGTGGATAACCCTTGCTACTCATTCAGGAAGGAAATGTAGGTAGTAAATAAAATACACACTGTTGAAAAAATATGTTATAACAAAAAAGAGGAAGAAAAATGGGCACATGAGCAATCTTGAGAGAAATGGCTCCTGGAGACAGTGCTTTAATTGGAAGGGCTTGGTGTGAAGATGCTGTCAGCTAAGGGGTAAATGAGGGTGCTATAGCTTATACCATCAAACCCTATGTGCTATCAAACCCTTGCAAAACAGCCACATTTTGGTCATACCAATATTTCACCATGCCATATAGAACATCACTGGCCTTTCACCTGGTGCTCCAGATCATTTGCAGTTCCAACCATGCCCCTGTAGCTACCTTTTTATGTTTTCCTTTTTCTTTTCTTCCTTTTTATGTATCACCAGTTTGTGACCAGCAGAAATGACTAGTCACTGACTTTTGTGTGAGTTTCTTTGAAACTGAAGGACATGTAGAATGCATGAATGGGCTTCTGTCTTTTCATCTTCATCTCTTCATAGTAGACAATTGTAACAATTTATTAACATTAGCATTTTGTTATCTTTTTAATTATGTTTTTCTAACACCTCACAAATGACATCATTAATTTTTATTGGAACCCCTATTTTATTGCCAGTTTTCTCTTGATTTATGTTGGTAAAGGTAAGATGTGGGCTAAATGATTGGCTATTATAGATAAGGTGATGATGTGAATCCTATTTGCAGTAGAATTGTGGAGGAAAGCATGCAATATATAAGAGCCACTGGAGCTTAGCATTTAATTCTCAGACTTTTAATACCATATGTGACCCAGTGTTAACCCTTACAAACATTATTTATGAACCTGGCCACTTGAACATTTATATACATAAGCTGCTGGGGCAGAAGTCACAGTAGATTTAGATTCACTGTTATCATACATTTCACAGTCACATTCATTAGCGTGTGTTATACTTTTTCACTATACTTTCTTTAAAGAAAACACTAGACAAAACACACAATTCAGAAATTATTTTGTGTTGGAACTCTAGCACTACCTTTGCTGGATTTCTATTTTCAAATGTGCTGCTTGCCAGAAATTAGACAATGTTTAACTCTGGTGCTTGATCAGTAGCAGCTCCAAAAGCTTTTTCTCTGGCAAAAGTTTATCTTGAGTTTCGAAATTCAGCTACTAGTATATAGCTAATGAATTCTAAGAAATTCTAGGGAGAAATTACTACTTGTCCAACACTTTATTCTGAAACCAAAGTATTAATAAGAGTATGGTCCTCCCTTTACTGCTATTACCTGTTATTCTTCTGAAAAGGCTTGAAATAGAAGTTAGTAAACTACTGGGAAATGCTTCAATCTAGCCACTAGAGTGTTAGTATTATTGGCACTGAAGGCTGAGGAGAGCGCTTTTTGCATGTCAATCCAAGTTCTTTCACTTTCATAGCTGTAAAGCACCAATGCATCTCTAGCTGGTACAATAATGGATGGAGCCCCGAAGTATTCTTAACTTTTCACCTCAAAGTGTTCAACAGATCCAAATGCTCACCTATCTTCTAAACCCTAACGTTGGACATATACAGCAATTTTCAGGCAATTTCAAATAAATTTTAACACATAATAATACAATCAAAAGTCAATAAGAATAGGAAGAGCATCTACCAATAACAAATTTAATCAAATATCAAACGTGGGTTCATATTATGTATGTAAGTATTTAAATACTGTAGATCAAGTAATGTTTTAGAAATTGATTGAATGTTCCACTATGTTCAATCAGAGTTTCTTTAACTGGATTGGTCATTGGCCAAACAAAGACAGAATCATTAGCCTATTTTTCAATTAGATTGTAAGCTCGAAAGAGCAGGGCCCTCGATCCCCTCATGTTTTGCATTGTATTAGTATTGTTCTGTCACATGTTCTGTTCCCCTCTGTAATGTACAGCACTGAGCGAACTATTGGCGCTTTGTAAATACTGTATAATAATAATAATAACAATTAAAGTTTGAATTGCAATTTAGATTGAATGATTGATTAGGAATTTTATTCCCAGCATAAACCTAATAACCCTAACCCGAACCCCAAAACTTAACCTAGCCCTGTGCAGTACCCTCTAGTGTGCTACTAGAATAGTGTAGTGAATTGTAGGTAAAATTATTGTGTATGACTCATGGCAGTGCTCTGAGGCTGTGATTGAGGTCAGCTTATTGCAGGTTATCTGGATGACTTAACAGGTTGTGGCTCTCTCGCCTCCTCCTTACTCTGGAGGTCCATAGAATCTTCCAGAAGTTGGTAAGCAGGAAGGGGCGGAGACCTAATCTGCATGTTTAAGAGAGTCTGTTAAATCCTAGGTTTGGAGGCCCCATTAGATTGGTGGACTGGCCCATTAATATGGGAGAGTCAGGCTGACAGAGGAGTTGGTGGAAGATGAAGTGCTGAGGAGACTTTAGGTATCTGGGAGGGGTGCTCTAGGTCGGGGGGGGGGGTTGCCTCCAGACTGGGCTCAGGCTGGCTCAGGAGGATATGTGAAGCATGAATGGGATAGGGACCTGGAGCAGTGGGAGCAAAGAGGACAGAGTGAGTACATCAGCAGGCCCTGGGATCCACATGGGGAAAGACTTCCACATGTCGCAAGCTTTCAAAGGACAGCCCTGGGATTAATCCTTTATCCTTGTCCCAGGAGATCTTCAGAGTAGCCAAAAGGGCTGTTAGTGTCTGCAGGCTGTGGAGCTGGGAGCAGTTCTACAGGGGTAGAGGAGACATCTCTGCACGTAGTTACAAGAAGCTAAACTGATTTTGAAGGGCTGCTAGTTCCTTGCCTGTAAGGGGCTGTTGCTACTGATCCACAAAGACTGACAGCTTTCAAGGAAAAGAACAGTCCAGGATCTGTTTCTGTACATAGGAAGGATGTTGTCCTCCCTTCATTGATTGAAGTCAAAGTGGGCATTCCATAATCCCTATTTCCATATCCAAGTTATTTCCCCTAATAAAATAACAATACCAAGCTCAGGGACTGTTCACTGGCTGTGGAAGAAAGTGTGAAAAATACCTGTTGCCTGTCTGTGCAGAGCTTAGGGGTACCCACAACACAGTGGCTCTTAGAAGGTTAGCGCTAGACCTGTAAAGTGAGTCTTCATTTGGTACACACACACACTTAACCCTAATCCCAATACTTATCCAATTCCTTAAAGTAGTATTAAACCCAAAAACAAACATTCATTATATTGAAGATTACCAATTCTTAGATGTGATTGCTTCATTCGATTTTTTTAGGCTTTCTTTCCTTTATTTTCATCTGGTGATCTAGCCAGTAGGTCTGTTGTTTTTCAACAGAACAAAATTTCCTATAAATGTGTCTGTTTTAGAGTGTTGAAACAACAAATTTACCACTGACAGGGCTGCTTACAATGGCTAGCTTTTATTTATTTACATAAAACCTTTGTCCCAAAATGAACAAACTGTTGCTGTATTGAAATATAGTAACTTGGTGCTGCGCTAATAATTAATCCTTTGAAATAAAAATAGGCTGCAAAATATCACAGAGCATATAAATCTCAAAATAAATATAGAATACACATGAAAATAATATATAACCATGGAACCCCCAAAGTACTAGATCTAGGGTGTTACCTACATGCACCTTAAATAGGTGACTAATGAATATCAAAATATATATAAAAAGATATATAGAATAGAATACACACGAAAATGCAAAATCATATATGACGGTGAAACCCCCAAAATATATCTAAGGTGTAACCTAAGTACACCCTAAATCGGTGATTTATAAGTGACAATCCTTAAATAGTGCCAAATAAGTGATAAAATAGAATCCCACTACTACTGTGCTAAATTGCACAAATGACTAGTGATGTAAAAAGTATACCTACAGGTATATTCCGTGCCAGACTGGTAATTGCCAAGAAAAACTACCCGAAAAAGCACTTATAGTGCTCATAAGTGAAGAAAAGGAGACATAATTTGAAAAAGTGGTTAATCGTGAAAATCCACGAAGCTAGTTTAACACAACATAATCAAAAATACAACATCCAAATACAGCAGATAAATGACTAATAAAAGAAAAAATGTGAACCATATAGCAGTGATCCCTAATTGGGGATAAAGTGACAAATTAGTGGCTAAGTGACACTAATAGAATCATTGTATGTAGTGAAGCGTTTATAAGCCACACAGCCTATAAACATAAAGAACAGGGAAGAAAAATAAACTGCTTAACGTCACCCCAAATGCGGGGATAAAAATAAATTTAAATAAGTTATATAAACGTGATTCCATGACACAAAATACCAAAAATCATATGAAATTATATCCAATTTGTAAAGTGAATCTCATCAAAAATAAACTTAAAGTCCAAAACCACCTAAATGTTGGAGGTGTTTTGTAGTCTTTAGTTGATATACGTATATGAACTGTTAGACATAGGGAATCCCGCACTGAGTGAAATGCCCCCTCACCTCCATGAAGTGACCCCACAGGCTCAAAGTGCTTTTTTAAATAGTACCACACCGTTCTGGGACCTGGACCCCTTCCTACAGGAGCAAGGTCCAACGCAAAGTCAACCCCCCTCACTGGTGGAAAAAGGCACCACAAACAGACTCCGCAGAGATATCCGAGAAATAGCCAATCCTCATACAACTAAAACTCTTCTGCCTAGAGCAAGAGACTCCAAACTTTCCAAACAAAGGGGCAGTTTACTTTTTTTCAGACTTTAAGAAGACCAGACACCAATGCAAGATGTTGTCTTCCTACTAACCACCAATGCAAGAATCTCTCCTCCTACTGACCAGCAATGCAAAACCCAGGTACATTGCACTGCATTCGTGCTGTGGGGAAACCTCGGTGGAGTACAAAGGTGCCTATTTTGGACCTTGCATGAAAAAAAAACCTGGGAGCCCCCCTACCCTTAAAAACAGCTGATGAACACTAGAAAAAAATAAAGCTATGTGAGAAAAAAAATTACTTATCTCTGACCCAGCCTCTTCTCACTTTACAAAGGCACCAATAACATAATTTTGCTTCAGCTCTGCATCCAGTGAAAGCTGGGTGCTCAAAATCTCAGTGGAATGTGCTCCTGCAATTTGCTGTAGTGCATTCTTGCAGTATTCATGGAACAAATTCATGATTCACTTGGCTTAATCTTGAGTTTATTGGCCGCATAAGAAGTGTTGATGGCGTACTTAGAGTTGCAACAGAAGTGTTGACTGGTGAAAATGAAAATGAAGGCTCTTCTGTTAGAAGAATGGAAAAGGCAATTGATGTTTACGATACTGACATGGCATTTAGTACTGAAATGACGATTGACAAGGATGTAGCCACTTTCAAATCCTCCATGCTCTTTTGCCATTTCATGCCTCCTGTCAGCCTATAATGAAGGAAATAAGTATTTGATCCCCTGCTGATTTTGAATGTTTGCCCACTCACAAAGAAATGATCAATCTAAAAATTGAATGGTAGGTGTATTGTAACACTGAGAGACAGAACAGCAAGAAAAAATTCAAAAGAAATGCATGTCTAACAAATTATGCACTGATTTGCATGTTCATGAGGGAAATAAGTGTTTGATCCCCTTCACAAAACATGACTTAGTACTTGGCAAATCCCTTGTTGGCAATCACAGAGGTCAGACATTTCCTGTAGTTGGCCACCAGGTTTGCACACATCTCAGGAGGGATTTTGGTTCACTCCTCTTGGCAGATCCTCTCCAAGTCATTAAGGTTTGGTGGCTGACATTTGGCAACTCGAACTTTCAGCTCCCTTCACAGATTTTCCATAGGATTAATAACTAGAGACTGGCTAGGCCACTCCAAGACCCTAATGTGCTTCTTCTTGAGCCACTCCTTTTGTTGCCTTGGCCGTGTGTTTTGGGTCATTGTCATGCTGGAACACCCATCCATGACCCATTTTCAATGCCCTGGCTGAGGGAAGAAGGCAGCTACCTCAATCTACAAATCCCAATGGCCTATGCAGCAGGAGGAGCCAGTGGAAGCCATATTTAGTTTCTGCCTGCTTGGCACCACTGGAATTGAGCTCTTTGGACCTGAGCAGACCTGTATAGAGACTTAAGCTGTTGGGGCTGAAGTGTTCTCATGCAACACACTGATCGGAGCGGTCCCTTGTGCGGTTGTTGCTACTATTGCATCTACTGGTTTCACCTGCCGCCTAGTGACTGCCTTATTCTCCAGATCAGCTGAATTTGTCAAGCAAGCTGCCACTACCACAGTCACCGTCACCATCTTAGAGCCTTTCCTTAAAGAAGGGGACCCCTTTCCACCCCAGACTTCATCTTCATTCAGAAGAGTTGGTAAGTGGGCCTCTGGGCCACCTACATTTAACACCTGACACATAGCTGGTAGCAGGAAAGCCATCCTTTTCCCCTTTTCTCCTGTACAATCAAACCTGTACAGCTGTGGCTTTTAACTCCTGACTCTTTTCTAGATTTTGGCACCTTGGGATTTAGTCCCATTGCAGTTCATTAAGCTTGTCCCTGGCTAACAAGTGTTGCATTGAACAGTTAAAGGAGAGCATTCTCATTGTCTGCAGGAGACAACCTCCATCCTAGGTGCACCAACGATCGCCTACTGGGCCCAAGTGTTAGCCACTGAGGATTCCTCTCAGAGACACCCCCTCTTGCTTAGTTTACAATTCCCCTTACTAGGGTATTCCTACTAACCTATTTGGAGTAAGACCTCTTATCCAGTCTAGGTCTAGCACAGCCACCATAAGATCACGTGGACAATATAATCCATTTTGTTTGTTTCTTAAAATCCCTCTCAGGTCCCCATGGTGGTATTGCTACTGGGTATCCCAATCTGGGCTACCATGTTCATTACTTATGCATACATTGTGTGTTTAACTGTTTCTGATGTAACTATAGCTCATCCAGAGTGCTGATTTGGGTTATGGCAATTCACTTTGACTGTATTGCTAAATGACCACTTTGCCTATTATAAATAATCAATAAGGTCACTTATTTCATGCCTCTTGTCTCTTTGCAGCAGCTGGACACAGAGGGGGAGATTTACTAAAACTGGAGCATGCAAAATCTGGTAGAGCTATGCATAGAAACCAATCAATTTCCAGGTTTTATTGTAAATGTTTAATTGAAGCTGATGTTGGAAGCTGATTGGCTGATTCTGAGTGCTACAGTTTTAATAAATGTCCCCAGAATTGTTGGAATATTTGTGTGCATTCAATTTTCTGTCCAAAGGAAGGAAAGAAACAAAACCGGGTATGTCAGTAAGGAAGTGGGCCCAAGGAGTATTGGGCAAGCAACAGAGAATCCATATTTACAGCGGGTCTTTCTGGGGTAGCTCAGCATGTAAAAGGTGATTGGTTACTGACCTGGCATTTGGAAGATGGCTCTTTTCTGTGCTATCTTCTGTGCTACCCTGATTCAATTACCTGAATGCTTTATTTGTGCAGTTTCCCTTATTATCCTCCTCCTCCACTTTTCCTACCACTCCATTCTGCATTTGTGAGGGATAGATGTTTCTACAGTTCCCTGACCCTCACATCAAGAACAGAGATTTATGAAGTTCACCACCCGTATTACAGATCTTAACTCTGATATGCTGCCTGCCAGCAGCCCTTTAAGTGGGCTTCAATGCCTGGGAGGCTTCTTAGTCATGTGACTGCTGTTATTTGCTTTTACAGTTCCCATGATCAGGAGCAGGTCCCACTGGCTCCAGATTAGACAGCTCAGTCAGTGTGCTGGAAACATACAGTAAGCACTTTTTCAGGACACAAATTTAGGCTGCCGTGGATGCATATATGCTGCAGCTTGGCACTAAAGTCCACTTTTCATGTCGCCACATATATTCGTTACACAGAAAGAAGTTAAAGATGGCCTCCATGCATTTATTAAAATGCCTCTAGCTAATGAAGAATGTATTGCTTGTTTTGTTCAGGGGAGGAGGTAACAGAGAAATACCTTAATCCACAGTCCTGTGGCAGTAGGCGCTCCAGTCTTCTTTCCAGACATACAATATGGGCTGGCAGTCCTTCATCATTGTATATGTAGATTTGTTTACTAAATTACCTTTTAGCATTATTTTAAATCTGTAGTTAAAAGTGAGCTATATTTCAGCCTAACTGTATCTCCACAGGAGTGTTTCTTTAAGAAGAGAGACTATTTTCTCTGACACATGTTAAATGAGCTTGCACCAGCAGGGTGTTCTAAATAATTATGACTCTGTGCTATGAATTTTGCCTGGCAAATTAGTGGGTTGGGGGAACCTACTGAGGCTTGGTGAACTAGTAAATATCTGAGCCACTTCCTGTTTGAGCCCTCCCCTCATGGTCTTTTTCCCTGTGAGGATTTCAACTTAGTGGTCACTCTCCCCTATTCAATATACCCAAGAGTAGCATACTTAAAGAGGGTCTGGGAACTTTTATACCTGCAAGTGTAGTCAGATGAAGGAAAACTTCAAAAAAGCTCAAGAGCTCTGAAGAATAGGCTCTCTTACAAGTCTTCCCTTGATGGGCACCCAACAGTTACTCAAATCACAGAAATACAGAGAAGAGCACCAGACCAAAAATCAGATAAGAGTCCAAAATAGTTTAAATTGTTGACAAAAAGTGATATAAACACAGCTAACATGTTTTGGGGCAACAGCACTTTTCCTTCATCGGGGCTGCATGAATAAGTAAAAAAAACATCAGTCATAATGATGGACAATTATGTTTAGATAGGCATATGAATAGATGCCACAAAATATAGAACACCACATAATAACAATAGACTTGAACTTCAGTTCCCTGAATTGAATTATAGAATGTAAACCACAACCGCTGTGTGCATAGGTATGCATATGGTCCAGGTCTGGCTGGGATTCCAACTGTCTGGAGGGCTGGCTGCAGTTGCCTAATTCAAGTGACTGTGCCACTCTCTCTTACACTGCCCAGAGCCAACACAGCACAGCTCTCCTTCCCTGCATGGACATGAAAGGAGAGAGAGCTCGGTCTGCTCCTCCTCCTCCCGCTCCTATCCCTCTGAGTCTGCCCACCCACATGCCAATCCCCAGCATGCTGTTCCTCATAAAAGGGATGTGTGGCTGGGAAATTTGAAGCCCAGCAGCTGATAGAAACATTGTAGATGAAAGGCGCCAATGCCTGAGCCTCCATCCCTAGGTGAGTGAGCTCACCATCCACTGTCTGTGACTGAAGTCTCCCCTCCCCCCTTCTCTCTCCTGCCTCCAAGTGATTGAGTACACTAAGGTAAGGGGGACTTAGATATAAGGGGTGCTCAACGGACCCTGATGTAAGGTGGGCTTTGTCCAGAGGCATCAAGCGGGGAACAACATCCATAAAGTAATCCACCTTATCCATATCCTCCACCAACGCTGAGCCCAGATTTAAGGGGGAATTCTGGGAACTCTGATGTAAGTGGGGGCTTTGGTGAGCAGAATCCCCCCCTTGCATCAGAGATTCCCTACACACCAGAGTCCAAAGTGTTCACCCTAAAACAAAAATACGATGCACCGCTGAGGTGTTCGGGTTTGGCTTGCAGAAAAGATGGCAACCCTAATATAGAGTGACCCTTGTACAAGCTGTAGAACAATATTCATGTGTACCTATTAAGGATCAGTTCAAATATTGCTACACGTATAGTGCAGGACCAGCAGTTGCTGCTGGTCCTGCATTATACATAATATCAGGGAGAGGGAGCGAGACAAGAAGAGCATCTTCAGGAGACTCATCACAATCAGAACTTTTCAGGAAAAAAATGGAGCATGCACACTTGGCTGGGAAGGCACTGAAAGCAATAAAAACACTGTCAGAAGCCCTAACCCTTGTTTTTTGATTGGCAATTGTGACTTTAGAAACTGTCCCTCTTTACCAGCAAAGGGTAGGTAAAAGCCTTCTGCAGGTTTTCTACAATTTTCTTCAATTATCTCTTGTGTTCCAGTACAAATGCTGTCAAAACTTGTAGTTATGGGCAACACAGACAGGTTTTTTTTCAGACACTTTCAAACATAAGAGCCATTCAAATGTAGTCAACCCTTCGACAGGCAGTCCTGTGTTTAGTGATTACATGGTAATTGGAAACGGCTGCTGAAGTTTCTGGAACTTTCCTTCTTCCTCCAGATCATGATTAGTGTGGGTGGCTGGGCTGTTGATTACTCTGTAAAGGGCAGAGGTCATCTGACCCCAGCTGCCTGTGGAGCAGAGCTGGGACTGTGCTAGGAAAAGAGCGGTTGGGAGCAGGCATTGTGCAACAGAGGACAGACAGCAGCTGCTGTACTAGGTGCAGCTGAGGACAAAATCTGTATGTCCAGGCTGTGCATGGGAGTAAGTGAAAGGGATAAAGCCATTATAGCAGTTGCTATAGGCAGAAGGCCTATTCTAGCTTCATCCACTTAAACTGTGCAGGTGATTTTCTTCCACCATCACAGGTTACCGGCAGTTTTCTTTGCATTGCCATAGTTTGCTATTAAACGATAAAAGTCTGGACTTAGTATTTACGATATTTTCACTTCTCTTATTTCCAGTACGCTTGACAGTGGTTACAACTCCTGCAAATCACACAAATATAAAACGCTGTGAATAAGACCTACAATTTCCTGTAAAACTCTAGCTTCAGCATAAAATTGTTGCAGCTATTGTTCATGCTTGTGGTTATTAATATATTTCACAGTGCAGTAGCATTTCTTTTGCCAAATGATTGTGTGGATTTACATTTACTTTATATGATGTGGCATACAACAGGAGATGCTGGAACATGAAAAGAAGGGTGGTAAAACCTAAATCTCTCTTAGTAAAACTTCCATGTCCTCATGCTCTCTCATGTCATACCTGCCCTCCTGAAGACTGGTGGGGTAATTATTAGGAATGAGAAAATGTCCTTTAAGTTTGGTTAGCGGTCTATTCGTCAAATCATCTGTAAAGTTTGAAAAATGTGACCTTAAATCCAAACACCACTGAAGTCTATGGTAGAAATTTTTAAACCGATTCTGGCCATTTTTTAAGGGTAATAGGCAAGGATTTGTCAGAAAAATGGCATGGGGCCTGGGCACTGTCATAGGGGGACAAGTGCCAATGTAAAACTACATTTAAAAATTCCCCTTTAGCAATAAGCAGTTCATCCTTTTTTTATGACTTAACAGCAACATTGGAACAATACCAATCTACTCAATTACATGCTCAGGAAATGTCTGTAAGTTGTATGAACAGGACAATTTTCACGGACAGAGTTAGGGACAACTTATTCTGGCATCACATATTTAACTTTTTTTTTCACATCATTGTAGTTTTTAGATTTGTTTATCTATTGGTAACAGGCCTAAATTGACCGGTGGGAGTAGCAGCCACAACAGATCTAAAAGCTATAGGAAAGTGTACTCTTGAATTGAGTAAAATTTAAGCCCTCAACTTAATATTGGCCAGTGGCAAAAGAGCTTGATAGTTTGTAAGCTTTTTTTGTAGTATCACACTGCATTGTGTTAAAAGTTTATTAAAATGTAAAAACAGGGTGCACTTCAAAACTACAAGACAAACAATCTCTGCTTCATCTCCCGATCGTGATTGCATCCACTGCCCTGTAGACATATTTGAAGGAAGGATACCTAATGGGAAATGGCAATAAAAGTGTGTGCTCCAAAGTATCTCCACTAATGCAGGCCATAGATGGGTCGAAAATCGGCTTTTTCGGCCGAAAAAAAAAATCGGCCGATTTTTGCACCGTTAATGGGTTAATTGGTCAGCCATTTTTCTGGATTTTGTCAGATTTTTTTGATCGGTAAAGTTGGAAAAAAATCAGCCGATTTTCACGGCAATGATGGGCAAATCGGCCAATCTTTTTACTGATAAAAAATCTGCGCATGAGCCGTGACCTGCAAGAAGAAGAAGAAGAGAAAGAGAGGAAGAAGAGAAAGAGGAAGTAGAAGAATTCCAGTCCGCTATTATATTTGACATTAAAAAGTATTGCGGTTGCAACAATGTATCTATTTGTATCCGAAAAAACCATCTGTATCCGAAATGGATACACATAGATACAATGTTGCAACCGCAATACTTTTTAATGTCAAATATAATAGCGGGGATCTCTGCAGGGACAGAAGTAATTAAATGCCGGCCGTAGACTGTTGGTGGTACTGTCGGCCTATTGAACGACCGATTTTTCTTTTTTTGTTAAAAAAACAGCCGGTTTTCTCCCCGTCTATGGCCTGCATTAGTCCCTTTATTGGCCATAGCTGCCATTCCATTTATGATATCTGGTGGCTTTATTCTGCACTGGAGGCATAGGTGAAGGGAGAAAGCCTAATGGGAACAGGCCAGCTGTGCTCTGCACATATCTGCTCAACAGACATGCGCTCAAAGGCAACTTTTATTTTGTCCCCCTATTTGCCATAATTGCCATTACATTTATTTATTCTGTTATATGCCTGCATCACATTGGAGTCAAAGCTGCAAAGGAGGGCATGGCCTGGCTGCCCTCACACAAGTTGACTTTGATTTACTACCTGTCACCAAATAGTTCTGCAGTACAGTTGTGTGCATGAAATGATACCCCTCAATCTTTGCCATTTCTTCCACTCAATTCAAACATACAAGACCGAGGCAGAGGTTCTGTGTGCTTATTTTTTTTACAGTATTTAGAGAATTCTTTTGTTTTAATTTGTCTTTTTTATTTGCTATTTATTTAATCGTAAGGCTATCCCTGTCCAATTGAAGCATACATGATCAGAGAAGAAATTGCAAGCTGGGAACTACGTTAATAAATACTACTACTCCCTATGCAAAAAGGAAAAAAGGGTGTCTTGTAAGATGTCTGCCAGCTCAGACACTTGCCTCACAAAGTTGATGACTATAAGGAATCCCAATTTGTAGATGAACATTGAAATATGAATGTCTTTAGTGTTAAAAAAGGATGTTGAGGAAGCATTGAGAAAAGATTAAGGCCCCTTTCACACGGGGTGGATTCCATTGCAATCAGCAGGGGATCTGTGAGCTGATCCTCTGCTGATCGGAGCAGAGTGGGAAGATGACACATCCGTGCCTGCTCAGTATCTATCCATTTACAAACCACTACCTCCAATCCACTCTGCCTAAACAGAAGAGCAGAGAATCCTCTCCTGTTTTTTATGGGGCCTGATCGGACCCAGAACAGACATAAGTTTGTTCACACCTGCCTGTCCATAGGGATGAATGGACCTTCCTATCAGGTCCTCCTGAAAAATTGACAGACCTAATCGGAGCACCTGTCTGAAAGGGGCCTTAGACTTCCTATTTAGCAAGTAAGAGGTCAGTGGTCTCTGAAACAAGATAGAAAGGACAGAAACATGACATTTGAGTTCAAGGAGCCAAACATTGGGCCAGACCCACCTGTTTTTCCACAGGCCAATAACATGTTTATTTTTATTTATTTTGAACAATATTTTAAGATTAGTATTTTTATGACAAAAGCAGACAAGGGCGCACTCTCATCGTGCATTACCGTGCTCTGAGGAAGGGGGTTTGTCTCCCGAAACGCGTCAGCTTATCCCTATTAAGGGCACAGTATTGCATTGACTGTTATTGCGGATCACTTATCCTGCTTTTATTTCCTTTTGGTTTGTGGGTATATATTCATTTTTTTACACAATAAATACGTGGTGTACCATGGTAATGCACAATGAGAGTGCCCCCTTGTCTGCTTTTGTCTACCAATGTCCAGATTTCCCGATCTTTGAAGGGCAGCACCTCTTCATTTGGCATTCTGAATATCCTTTGGTCTGCATGAGGACTTGAGCGCTGGTTTCATTTTGTTTGTCATTAGTATTTTTATGTAATATGGTATTCAGGAATGGCAAGGCTGTAAATAAAATCCTTCCAACTGATCCTATCTGTGAACTGATGTGTCAACTCTGGACCACTGGCTGGAGGTGGCCCTATGTGCACTTGAGGTACTAGCCTGCCCTGTTGCATATATTATGTCAGAGAGGACCTTCCCTGCAGTGGGGAACATTTGTGCCTGAGAAGCAGCATTTTAAGAACTTAAGCTGGCAATTTTATTTTTGCTTCAACCATAGGATTTTAGGAAAGAAAATTGCTTGATTCCCCCTTTAACACAGTCGGTGTTGATGGGGGAATCCCTCATGCGGAGCCTGCTGGGAGAATACAAAGATTGCTGCTAGTGGCTATAATAGCTGCTAGCAATAATGGCATGTAAAATCCAACAGGCTGGTTGTACCCAGGACGATTGATCAATCAACTTGGGTACATTCAGCCTGCCCATACATGGTACGAATTTTGACCGATCCCTGCTGTACAAGCCAAGATTTAAACCATCTATGGCCAGCTTTACTTATTGCTATCTTATACCGTGCCCAGGGCAATTTAAGAGGCTGAAATTTGATTGGTTGCTAACACCTTCACCTTTTCTATACTCCAGTTTTGAGTCGCTATCACAATGACGAGGAACAAATATTGTCAAAAAACAATCTTTAGTTATGAATCCCTAATTGAAAGTAATATTAACCACTTACCCTCCAGAAGATTTACCCCCCTTCCTGACAAGGCCATTTTTTGCAATACGGAACTGCGTTATTTTAACCGACAATTGCGTTGTCATGCAACGCGGTCCCCAATTGAAATTTATGTCCTTTTTTCCCACAAATAGAGTTTTCTTTTGGTGGTATTACATCACCTCTGCGTTTTTTACCTTTTTAAACAAAACCAAGACAAATACAACAAAAGAATATTAACAATTTTGAAAAAAAAACAGTATTTTTTATTTTCTGCTATAAAACATATCCATTAAAAAAATTTAATTTCTTTATAAATTTAAGGCAAAATGTATTCTGCTAAATATTTTTGCTGAAAAAATTCCAATAATTGAATATTGATTAGTTTAGCAAAACATTATAGCATCTACAAACTATAGTACATATACTGGAATTTAAAAAAAAAAAATTATACTAGTAATGGCGGTGATCAGCGACTGAGTCTAGATTCACACCTAAGTATTTTGCGGTGCGTTTTGCATTTTTCAGAAAGTCCATTTAACATGATTTCCTATGGGATACGTTCTCATCTCTGCGTTTTCACCTAATGCATTTTTTGTAAAAGGTCATGGACTTTTTAAAATGCAAAATGTTGTGTTTTGGTTCAATAGATTTAAATGGAGACACTGCAGAAATGCATGTAGTGCGTTTTTTGATGCATTTTGTATTTTAATCTGCCCAGCAACAAAAAAAATGCAAAACACGTCAAAAAGGCATATGCAAAAACACAAAATGCACTGCAAAAAGCACTGCAGAAACGGAACAAGAGCAACCTGCATTGGTGTCAACCTAGCCTTATAGCGGGGCTGCAATATTGTGGTGGATATTTTTATACTGACACTTTGTGGATACCAGTGACACTAATGCAGTGCTAAACATATATACTAATCACTGAACTAATGACACTGGTTGGGAAAGGGTTAACATCTAGGGCGATCAAAGGGTTAAGTGTGTGCCTAGCTATGTGCTTGGTGTACACTAGGTTGCTTTTACTATGGAAAGTGATGGATTGTGTTCTCAGCTCTGCAGAGACACACAATTCATGATTCCCTCTTGTCACAACAGAACTGTATCTATGTAAACATAGATACAGCTCTGTTCTTCCACCCTGACTGACGATCTGCAAGTGATGGCGAGCAACTGTTTGCTATGACACTTTACAGCAGAAGTGATCATTTGGTGGTGCGCCCCCATGTGGCGGAAGTGCAAAATCACATATACAGTGAGGAACAGAAGTATTTGAACACCCTGTGATTTTTCAAGTTCTCCCACTTAGAAATCATGGAGGGGTCTGAAATTCATATTGTAGGTGCATTCCCACTCTGAGAGACAGAATTTAAAAAACAAATTCAGGAAATCACATTGTATGATTTTTAAAGAATTTGTTTGTCTTGCACTGCTGAACATAAGTATTTGAACACCTAAGAAACAGCAAGAATTCTGGCTCTCAAAGACCTGTTACTGTGCCTTTAAAAAGTCCACCTCTACTCCACTCATTAATCTAGCTTAGTAGCACCTGTCTGAGCTCTTTAAAGACATCTGTCCACCCCACAGTCAGTCAGACGCCAACTACTACCATGGGCAAGACCAAAGAGCTGTCAAAAGACACCAGAGACAAATATGTGGACCTCCACAAGGCTGGAAAGGGCTACGGGGCAATTGCCAAGCAGCTTGGTGAAAATAGATCAACTGTTGGAGCAATTGTTAAACCTCCTTCCCTCAGTCAGAGCATTGAAGATGGGTCGTGGCTGGATCTTCCAACATGACAATGATCCGTAAGAAGCATATCAAGGTTCTGGAGTGAAACCTGACAGATCTAGAGGAGATCTGTGTGGAGGAGTGGGCCAAAATCCCTGTTGCAGTGTGTGCAAACCTGATCAAGAACTACAGGAAACGTTTGACCTCTGTAATTGCAAACAAAGGCTTCTGTACCAAATATTAACACTGATTTTCTCAGGTGTTCAAATACTTATGTTCAGCAGTGCAAGACAAATAAATTCTTTAAAAATCATATAATGTGATTTCCTGAATTTTTTTTTAATTCTGTCTCTCAGAGTGGGAATGCACCTACAATGTGAATTTCAGACCCCTCCATGATTTCTAAGTGGGAGAACCTGCAAAATCGCAGGGTGTTCAAATATTTCTGTTCCTCACTGTATATACAGGAATGCCACCCTGTAGCAGTAAAACTGATATTGGGCCGATGTTAAGTGGTTAAACATGTTAAATAGAAAAAACAAATGTGAACCGTCTATGGCCGGCTTTAGGGGGAGGGTGCATATTGTTTAGCGATCACATTTATTATCTATTTGGTGTTCAGGCAGGAACACTGGCTGCATTTTTCTGCACTGCACCACACATCACACCAGTGTTTTCTATGTGCCCTAATGGATTTATGCAGTGTGGGGAAAAATACAGGTCACCTCATTAAGTGTGAACAAGTCCTTAAAATAGAAGTGAAGCTATAAAAGTTTCTGGTAGCTAGAGTATTTCCTAAGGAGAGACTATATACTGTCTCTCTTCTAATGAAAAGACTGAAATGGCATGCTTTGTATGTCTCTTCATTTAATGAAAACATTCTTGGAAAATGCTTTCACTTTGGTCCGTCTTGCGCCGGTCCAAGAATTTCACCTCTAGCGGCACAATACGAATGCCCCCGGCCGTCCCTCTTAATCATGGCCCCAGTTCCGAAAACCAACAAAATAGAACCGGAGTCCTATTCCATTATTCCTAGCTGAAGTATTCAGGCGACCGGCCTGCTTTGAACACTCTAACTTTTTCAAAGTAAACGCATCGGGACCTCGGGACACGCAGTCAAAAGCATTGGGGAGGCGCCGAGAGGCAGGGACTGGGGCATACGGTAGCTCGCCTCGCGGTGGACCGCCAGCTCGATCCCAGGATCCAGCTACGAGCTTTTTAACTGCAGCAACTTTAAATGTGTAGGTGTTACATCATTAACGGTCTCCCAGTGGCCTAGGGAAGAGGACATTGATCCGGACAGGGAATCTGAGAGTCTGGCAGACATGGCAATAGAGCAGCAATGGGGTTATGGGCCAATCATCACTCAAATAGTGCAAACTACAATGTCGATCTGCCAAAATGTGCAAGTATGTTGTCCATATTTGCACATGGCATTTGCCCGTGCTGTCACACCAGCTCATGTTATGCTTTCAGACCTGTACACAATACATCTAGCCTACAGGTGAAGAGTGCTTTAAAGGCTTCAAGAAGCTGTCTGAAAATGCCTGATGATGCTGGTTAAATAGCATTTACAATTAAAGTTCAAACAGTTTTAAGTATTGAGAGTTTTACACCTATCCCAGATTTTGGAAGTATAATGTTCTGCATCTTTTACAGCATTGCTGTAAAAGGTACGGGGAAGAATGTAGGAAGGGCAAGGTGTTTGGGTCAATGTATACAAACACTAGATACATTTGCTTGTTGGAATATTGCTATAGTGAACATGAGGTATAACGCAACCCTTTCATACATCTGCCCCGGGAAAAAGGTTTTGTAAATTCTCCCATCTGGTGGTCAGAAACAGTATTGTAACATAAATTGCTTCTTTTGACTAGGGCTACACAGGTGACTTTTAGTAGCTCATAGGCGCTGCTAAAATCTCCATTTCTTTATTTGTAACACAATAATATTTGATACTCTATTAGAGATTATCAGTTGTGAAACTGAGTGATCTCTTATGAATGCACAATGCTACAGTTGCATCACTTCAACACTTAATACGGTAATAAACCGAGAAGCAAACATTTATTATATTGCATCTTACCAATTCTTACATGTGATGGCTGCATTCATTTTCTTTTTTAGGCTTTATTTTCACCTGGTGAGTTTGCCAGTCAGTCTTTTGTTTTCCAACAAAAAAAAGCAGTTGAGAGTGTTAAGACAAACCATTTACTACTGACAGGGGTGT
The DNA here is from genome assembly GCF_062004578.1 of Staurois parvus. Taxonomy (NCBI): domain Eukaryota; kingdom Metazoa; phylum Chordata; class Amphibia; order Anura; family Ranidae; genus Staurois; species Staurois parvus. The sequence continues at coordinate 1,126,492 of NW_028318993.1, read as the reverse complement.
TTACAATGATCACCTTTTATTTAGTTATTTTAAACCCCAAAAAGAAATCCCAAAAGAAGAAAAAAACTGTTCTTGTAACTGCATGTGTAACTACAGTGTGAGCTGGAATTTGGCTTCGATTTGTTAACCAGCTAATCCATCTAACATTACCCTCACCCCAGACTGACAATGCCCCTTGTGCACCTTCATCCAGAGTGTAGGCGCTCTAATACAGGTGTGTTACTGGCCAGATCACCAGGTGAAAACAGGGAGGGAAAACCTAAATAAAGCACAGTGGCTAATTGGTTAGCACTTGCACCTGGCAGTACTAGGGTTGTTAGTTCAAATCCCAACCATGGCACCACCTGCCTGGAGTTTGCATGTTCTCCCTGTGCCTGTGTGGGTTTCCTCCGGGTACTCTGGTTTCTTTCCACACTCCAAAGACATGCTGGCACGTTAATTGGATCCTGTCTAAAATGGTCGAAGTATGTGTATGTATGAATGTAAGTTAGGGACCTTAGATTGTACACCCCTTGAGGGTTAGGGACTGATGTAAATGTACAATATATATGTAAAGTGCTACGTAAATTGATGGAACTATATAAGTACCTGAAATAAAATAAAGCAAACTAATGCAGTCACCACATCTAATGAATGGTAGGATACATTATATTACATTTTGGTTTTGGGTTTAATACTGCTTTAAGCAATTGGCCACCTCTTTGGCTCCATAAACATATAGTGACACTAGACTCTGCTTAAAAAAAAACTATTCAAGTTTCTTTAGTGATCTGACTTCCTGTTAGATGGTGGCCATGTTCCTTGTCTATGGTCCCTCTGTACGAAGGAACATAGCCACCCTCTCTTGCTTGATCCCCAGATTGACTAGAGACTGGGGACTTTCGCCTATGGGATTTGTAGTGAGCATAGAACAGTGCACATGGCTGCAACTGACGTGTACTGCTTGTTCCAAACAAATGGAAGTGAGAGGGAAAAGGAGAGGTTCAGGAGCTCAAGGAGGACATTATTAGGAAGCTAAATACAGAGTAAGAAACATTTTCATGAAAAATAGATTACAGGGCCATTAAGTAGTGGATGTGTATAAATTATTTTTGGAGAATAAGGATATTATTTAGTGTCATCAGACTATGTGGGCAATTTTTCTTTTATTTTGGATAGAGTAAGGGAGATAATCCCTGTCAGGTTTTTTTTTTTCCACCTGTGCCCTACTGAATAGATTTCTCATCACTTCCTGTTCCAGTGTTAAAACAGAAAGCGGGAGGAGATCCCTCCGTCCATGTTTGTCACCAGGGTCACATTGGAAAACTACCCAGTATTACTGGGGACAACCCAAAATATGGGAATTTCTTCTACTTTCATGTTTAGTTATACATTAATTACAGAGAAGAGATACACTGTTAGTAGTAATAGTTTCTAATAGTTTAGTTTAGCTTTGTCTTGCTACGGAAAATCGCTTGTTGTAGCAGTTCACATTAAAGTGGTTTTAAACCTCTGAAACTAAATATGAATAAAGCACATCCTTTTTATATGTGTACTTGTCTCAATCCCAAGCACTAAGTTTAACTTATGTCTGCTGCTTCGTTCCTCTGCTATCTGCATGAATCACTTCTGACAAATTTTCCTGCTACCAGGAGAAAAATGGTGACAGGAGAAGGACCTCCAGCAGATTGACAGCCTCAGCGCTGTTCCTGTGAGCTGTGTGGAGAGGGGTGTGCCCCTTTTCTCCAATCTCTTTACTGAGCTCTGCAGTGTGTAATTTCAGCTCTCCACCCCCTTTTGTCTGAATGCCCAGATAAGCTTTGTAAATTCTGCACTTTGAATGGAGTTAGAGAAGAGTGCAGATAGAGAGGTACAATTTAGGAGGATTGGTTTGATCTCTGTGTATCTTAATTTTAGGGGATTTTTATTTATCTAATTCAGGCATGCCCTGTAATATTAAACGTATGTGACTAATCTAATAATTATCCAGCATTCTCCAGCAAAACCAATATACAAAAGAGATTTTTTTTCTGTTTTATAAATTGAGAATCACTCTTACCACCTTAGTTTCAAATGTGCAACTGGTTTAAAGAAATGTCTTCTACAATAAATATATGTGATCTACTGTATGCTGAGTCTTGACCAGGGGCGGACTGACTATTTGGAAACTTGGGCACTGCCCGGGGTCACTAGGGGTCCCCATGAGGTGCCCCTGGTACCTTTTTCATAGGATATTTTGAGTTTGGGCAAGGACACAGGGGCCCCATGATCCCCTATTGCCCGGGGGCCCCATGAGCTGTCAGTCCGCCCCTGGTCTTGACTGATGTTTTCCCACATGGCATGATAAGCAAACATTTTCTCCTCCAGTCACAGAACTAGACAACATGAAAAACAGAAGCTTTTTATGGAAAATAACAATATGGACATTCTTCTGACTGCTTTCCCTGTCTCTGGATGGTTCTCGAAATCAGGGAGATGGGAGAGTCAAATCTACAGTCTGAATATTTATGTGGACCAAGGCAATCCCTGGGGGAGGGTGCCCAGTAGGTGGCTTGGAGGGAGCACAAATAGCTTGAGACCTGGAGCAGAGGGGTTCTTATCCAGGAGGAGACGTTCCCATCCTGAAGGGCTGCTGCCCTTCGGGGGGGTCCAGCTGTGCTCTACATTTACTCATCGAGGTCCTAGCTGTTCTATCTAGGGGGCCTGTTCTACTGAACTCTGCTGGAGCTAGTTGAGGGATTTGTTCTTTTGGATCTGGTCTGGAGAGTTCACGGGAGACATGTCTGGCTGATATTTGAAGGAGACATCCAAATATCCAAGCACATTTGTGAGTACAGACCAATGTGTGAGATCCCAGTGATGATGTGCTGCCACTATCTTTCTTACATGTGAACCAGCCTGTGCCTAAAAGTGGACATTTCTCTTTTCCAATAAAATTTGCTAGTGCAAGGACTGTAATAGGAGGCTTAAGAAGGAGAAGAAGGCCTTACTGTAAATACACTAGCCTGGGAAAGAACCTTGGAACCACACAGCAGGCCTTTTCAGAGAGAGAAGTAGATATGTTACAGTTTATGTGTATGTCAATTTTAATCAGCTGTAGCTTATATCACTATATCGATATGAATTTTGTCCTGATTAGAAGGGTCAGTTCACCTTTACAAAAAAAAACTGCCTATGCAGGCAAGGGGTGTTTGTAAATAAAAACAAAACTGTGGGGGGGCTCATGCGCGGCCAGGGATGAAGACGGATGCATCCCGCTGAGCTCCGCTCATCCCCCGGCAACAGAGACTCCCCCTCAGTGCACTGCTGTCCTGTGAGCATCCCAGGGTGAGTCACATTAGCCAGGCACCCAGACCAGCACGATCCCCAGTGATAATGGGGAAGATCGGGCGCTGAAAGCCCCCTTCCCCGTCGCCACGTGATCCGCGGCCCTCCCTGCTGCAGCGGTTCTTGCACAGGCCGCAATCCCCGGCCTCAATTTTAGCTGTCATCCCAGGAGCGAGCTCCGGGCCCCCAGTGGCAGTCAGAGGTACTACACCGCCCCATACAATGCAGCCAACCTCCTCACCTTCTCCTGCTTCCCTGATGGGGGAATCCGAACCCCTGATCCTTGCAGAAGGGGAGACAGAGAGATCTGCACTGAATTTGCATCCCACTGCTGCTAATCTGCTTGTTTCACCTGCTCTCATGGTATCTTCGCTAGAGGAAAAATTGCAAGTATTTCTACGCAATATTACCGCCTTTATATCCGCTGAAGTGGGAAAATTGGCTTTGTATCTTCGTGGGGAAATAGCTCAGATCGAAGATCGTGCAGCCCAATTGGAGAATAAATTTGATGCAGTACGTCCATGTCTTGGAAGAAGACAACGCGTATCTGAAACACACAAACACACCATGTCCCAAATTCAGCTCCAACAAGAGGATCTAGAAAACAGGTAATGCCGGCAGAACATCCGTATCCACGGTGTGTCCGAATCTGTTACCGATTCCCAACTCCGCCAACATTTCCTGTCTTTTTTCACTGCAACTGCCCCCAGGGTTCCAGAAGCGGATTTGCGCCTGGACAGGGCCCATCGATCATTGGGCCCCAGACCTGCTGATGGCACCAGATTGCGTGATGTCATCGTCCGCTTCCATTATTTTGAAAGCAAGGAAGCACTGTTAGCCTCTGTATACAACAACCCTTCCCTGGAATTTAAAGGGGACAGGCTTCAGCTCTTCTGTGATCTCTCTCCGATTACCCTGGCCAAACGGCGGGCGATGAAGCCAATTACCACTCATCTTCAACATCACCGTGTCCCCTATCGCTGGGGTTTTCCCCTTCAAGCTGGTCGTCTCCAAGGATAATCACCAAATTACTCTTCATGATCTTTTGGAGGCGGACACCTTTCTGAAGCAATTGGGACTACCTCCTCTACCGGAAGATGCCTCCTCTCTGCCGCCTACTCCATCTCATCCTTTTACGAACTTTCTAACAAACCCCACCGTATGCTCGTTAATGCACTGTCCCCCTCTACGGTGCCGGATCATCTTGTCCAGCCGAATGGGAGCCCTACCTATGATCCTCAGGTAATGGTCTCCCTTTTTGGCTCATATTATGAATCCCTTTACAATTGTTTGACCCCTGACCTCCATCCTCCGCTCACAGAGATATCTTTTGATAGATTCTTCACTCCTCTATTGTTGCTGAAACTTTCGTCTTCTGACATTGCGGCTCTCAACGCTGACATCTCCTCTGAAGAACTATTTGATACAGTCAAACATCTCCCCTCACACAAAACCCCAGGACCAGACGGACTCCCCTACTCTTAATACAAGACTTTCATAGGTGTACTGGCTCCCCACCTTCTTTCTCTCTATCACGATTTTTTCAGAGGTAATACCCCCCAAGCTGACTTTTCCCGTGCATACATCTCTGTAATTCCCAAACCTGACAAGGACCATTCTATCTTAGATAATTACTGTCCTATTGCTCTACTGAATTCTGATTACAAGATTTTTACTAAGATCCTAGCCAACCGGTTGTCTAAGCTTATCTCCAAGCTCATACACAGAGACCAAGTAGGCTTTGTTCCTGCCAGACATGCAGTGGATAACACTAGGACAGGGGTGGCCAACCTGCGGCTCTCCAGCTGCTGCAGGACTACAAGTTCCATCATGCCTCTGCAAGTCAGTAACTTCCCATCTTTGCAATGCCTCATGGGAAATGTAGTTCCTCAACAGCTGGAGAGCCACAGGTTAGCCACCCCTGCACTAGGAGATCTATTGATTTGGTTGACATCGTTAACCGGTCCTCTATTCCCACCATTTTATTGAGCTTAGATGCCCAAAAAGCATTCGATCGTCTCAGCTGGCCTTATATGTTTATGGTCTTGGAGAAGTTTGGTTTCCGTGGCCCTTTCGTTGCAGCTTTAAAAGTTCTCAACTTTCACCCTTCCTCACAGGTCAGAATGGCCTCTTTTCTCTCACCCCCTTTCCAGATGTTGAATGGTACGTGACAGGGATGCCCTCTCTCTCTTCTATTGTTTATTCTTTGTTTGGAACCACTGGCTATTGCAATCCGGTCCCATTCTGACATACAAGGCATAACGTCTCATGGCCGTGAATACAAATTGTCCCTTTTTGCGGATGATATCCTCCTTACACTCTCGAATCCCCAAATTTCCCTCCCAGCATTGCAAAAACCTTTATGACAGTTTGGGTCTCTCTTGGGTTATAAGGTTAACACCTCCAAGACTGAAGCGCTCCCACTTCATATTCCAGCACCTGTCCTTTTGTCCCTTCAAGAATCATTTCTGTATCGATGGTGCACCCGTTCTCTAAAATATCTGGGTACTAACCTTACTTCCTCCTATAGTTCAATATATGACGCCAACTTCCCCCCCTATTTATAGCTATTTCCCATTCCCTGAAGTCTTGGGATGCTTTACCCTTATCGTTCCTGGGACATATCAATGTCATAAAGATGACTATAATACCCAAACTTTTGTATTTATTTGCGACCCTCCCTGTTCCTATGTCCAGGCTACACTCCCTTCAGAAATCCCTTCTACATTTCAATTGGCATAACAAACGACATAGAATTGCACATAGTGTACTTCTCTCTCTGCGTTCTAGAGGAGGCTTAGGGGCTCCGGATATTGTGAACTATTACTATGCTTCTCACCTCCGCTTCCTTCCATCATGGTCCACTCAGTCCCCCCCAATCTGTGGACTGAGATAGAGTCCTTACAACCGACCCCGACTCATCCCTGCTCCCTCCTCTGGTCGTCTTCGGCGGTGGACCTTACCCCTATTCATCGTTTGTTCCTTGGCCCCATGCAATTCTCTATGAATATATGGTGGAAATGTAGAACTAGGTTTGCATTGACCTCCGATTGCTCCCCACTAACTAATATTCTTTTTAAACCTTCCAGATGGTATGGAGGTGCCCCGGATGTCCCCTTGGGTCACGGCCAAACTCTTCCAACTGCGCCACCTAGTACATCCTGTTACTTGGAAGCTGCAACCATTCTCGTATCTCCAGAAAAAGGATCTGCCTTCCCAACATTTATATATATATATATATATATATATATATATATATATATATATATATATATATATATACCTCCAGATACGTCACTTTTTCTCCACCATGTCCCCCACGTTGACTCTTGGGAAACCTACTCCCTTTGAGCGTCTATGCATACAAGGTCCACATCAAAAGGGAATAATTTCTAATATATACAGACTTCTTATGGATGCTGCCCCTGTCTCTAATGACACTCATCACTACATGCGCAAGTGGTCTCAGTTTTTGCAATGTGACATTGATCTCGTGCAATGGAAGAAAATTTGGGACAACACATCTAAATCTTCTGTCTGTGTGGTTTATAAAGAAAACACATACAAAATTTTGATGTTATGGTACAAAACTCCAAAGGTTATACATGCCTTTAATCCGAGTGCTTCTTCCGCTTGCTGGCGTTGTGGGAAGGATTTTGGCTCCCTCTTCCATATTTTTTGGACGTGTGGATCCATTGTCCCCTTTTGGGAAGAGGTTTTGTCTTTTTTACAAATGTTATTGCATACCTCTCTCCCTTTTGAACCTCTATATTTTTTACTGAGCCTGCCATTCCCAGGTCTTGCCAGAATGGCCAGGAAACTCTCCACACATATTCTGACTGCGGCCAGAAGAAGCATTCCTGTGTGTTGGCTATCTTCTATACCTCCATCGATGTCAACGTTGTTTAAAATTATTGCTGATGTGAGATGGATAGAATACCTGACTGCTATACAGGCCTGCTCGACTGCTGTGTTCGAGGCAGTGTGGCACCCATGGGACAATTTCTCCTCCTCCCATTTTTCTACAAATCTACAGTTCTGATGGCCTCCCCATTGTAGCTATATGACATTATCATGTATGTAACCATACAGATCTCACCACCGATGTGCTCTTTCTTTCTCCTGAGTTATTTTTTGTATACGTATATATTTCTGTGAAAATCAATAAAAATTGTTAATACAAAAAAACAAAACTGTGTAGCTCTGACTAAAGTTGAATAATGCCCTTGCTATAGATGTAGGCCATTTACATACCTCCAGAACCCTGACTGCAATACTCCCAGGATGTTGCAAGAACGTTGTCAAGTGAGGCTTAGTCATTACTGTTCATCTTCATGTTCACCTTGTATAAGCAATCATTGTTACACAGTTAAACTGTAAATGACATCCATTCATGGGCCATTGTGTACAATTGTGATAGTTGTGATTGGCCACAGCTATTGCATGGTACAGCTCTGCAGTGATTGACTCTGTACAATCTGATCACTGTGACCAATCACAATAATACTATGAATGAAAGCCATTGTTTACAACTGACGTGATCGCTGTGATTGTTCACAGTGATCACATGGTACCAGTGTTGCACACAGTGGCCTGGTACAACAATATGCGACCCCTAGGATGTGCACAATTCATGCAAGTGGGAGGACGTCATATAATGTCCATCCAGAATAACAGCCATATTATTACAGTAGGTTGGGCAGGAAGTAGTTAAGATTGTTTACTTTATTCAAACGTTGTGTATGCCATATATGTATAAAGCATTTCAATTTCAGCAAAATAAAGTACATATATTCATTGCATGCAAAGTTATGTTTATGTGAATATTTGGGGGGGGGGGGGTCCATAGCTTTCCTTAGATTCCTAAAGAAGGAGTCCATGACTCAAAAAAGGTTAAGAACTGCTGCTCTAGGAGGACCATCACTAAAGCTTGCTGGCACACAACTTTGGCACCGAAAGAACATTCCTCTGCTAGGATCACCTTTTTTACATAGAGCATTCCCTTGTTTAACTGGTCCTAACATGGCTTACAATATTATGACAATGTGTAAATATGTTATATGTGTTGACTGGAAAAAAAATGTGTGACCAGGAACAATACTGGAAAAAGCTGCCCCTGTGATTCTGCCACAGGTAAGTAAAGGTCTACCTGATACCTATCTAATGGAAAATCTGAACCTATGTATGTGAAAATGTCCCAAAAAAACCCAATTAAAATGCATATTAATAGGGAGCAGAAAAATTACTTATTTATCTGTCAGCAAGCTGTGGCCACAAAAGAAACTCTTCATTTTGCTCGTTGAGCTAAAAATTTGCTTAGAAGAAAAATTATCTTTTCCATTTTTCTTTTTTTAAAGGTAGTGTATAGTGGTTTGTACATATATTCCTTCTTTTCTAACTTCATTTAGGAAAATAAAATATAAAAAATGTTTAATATTTGATTATACAGTAAATGTTTGATGTTTCTTAAAGAATAATGTTTCATATTCCTGATGTGTGCCTGCCATACCATATACTTGTATGAAAAAGTATCCTGTTTTCTTTCTATTGCTTCCTGGTGTTCCTGCCAGTCCCTCTGCTTTCAAATTAAAAACTGACCACAGAACAACACACCATGGTCAGTTCCCCTATGCTGGGAACTCAGCCTCCTCTTATAGACTGTTCAGACTTGTCCTGACCCCCGCTCCCCCCTACATAGTGTTTCATTGGGAAGTTCAGTGTACTGCTGTTTTTCCTTCCCCAGCTCTTATACAGCTGTGAACAGAGGGTATGTGATCATTTTTTAAAAAAAATGGAGAAACAAAGTATTTATATTGTTTTTTATATCTATACACAAATGTTATGCCTTTCATTTCTATTTTAAACTGAATGGGTTGTTTTACAAGGTGATGATTTACAATCACTTTAAGCCAAATCTTAGTGCTCTGGGAATCCTTTGTCTTGCAATGAATGTTTATTTTTAAAACCAATAATGAGTGCGTATGTACTGTATATGACAAAGAACTTGATGAAGTGGAGGAGGGACACCAAAATCATATACTTTCTGCTATGCCATTTACCAGTGCAATAAAGGATATATTTAACATCTAAAGAGTACTGAGATCTTTGGCTTTATTACTCTAAGTGATGGAGAGGAATCTACTAGTGACTGGCACCCTGTCACAGTGTGTACCTGGGAACATGTGCAGCTCACTATTTCTGGTTTGTATATGTCTATATCCATTTAAAAGTGTAAATACTAAATGAAATAAAAATTGACTCTAGTTTCTCTTACAATAATCTACATATGACATTAAATCCCATCATGCATTGTTTCAGCAACTGTCAGGTGTTTGCATGCTCAGTGGCAGTTAGAGAGAAGCCTGTACAGGAAAAAGAAGAGGAGGTTAAATGTGTCTGCGTGGTTTACAGATGAATAACACACTGCTGGAAGAACAGTCTACAATTTATTTTAAAATACAAAGCCACAAGTCAGACTCCCAACTGACAATGAGCATTTTCCAGGCAGAAAAGGTCCAATGGTTAAATCTGCAATGTAAGAATAAAAAGGACAAAACTAAGGAAACGGTTATATTTAGAAAAATTGAAATGCATCTCTCCAGCTTTTATCATGGAAAACTTACTCATAGGAGGAATAAAAAGGACAGCTACTGATACTCAAAGTAGATCATTTTAATGGTTCTCCCACAATCATCTAGTCCTATGGCTATGAAATAAAATATATCAAGCCAAGAATTTTGAAAAAAAAATGTTTTTCTCTAAAAAGAAAAATATTTTATGGAGGTTGCAAGCCTGTAAAACCCACTGTATTAATATTTTCTAACACTGACATCTTCTCTTTCCCTGATTACTAGTTTGGAGCAATTCAGACAGAATGATGGATGCTACTTTCCTATGACAAGAATTTTAACAGCTCTTACCCAGCTCTCAGTGCACACCCAATTATGTGTCTGAGCTGGTAACCTTGAATTTATGTTGCCATGGTGAGAAACTGGTCATGCATTATGGATTATCATTGAAATTCTACACCCCTACCTAGCATAATGAGAGTTGGGGACTTAATCAAATCAGCCATTCTGTGTGACACAAAGTGAAGAGCTAGCTCTTTTTGTTCAGAGTCTGGAAAGAAAGCATGCCTGATGGACTGGCAGCTGCAGTGCTGCAGCCTGGTACATTGACCTTATATACATTTGTGAATGTATAGACAGATGGTTCTCAATGCCTGGAATTTTCAGCTTAGGAAGCAGCTGTTCCGATAACCTCTGCTGTCTCACCTAGTTGTCATGGAACACTGAACAGAGGCTGAGAATGCAGATACATTCATTGACATTACAAAGTAAATTACACTGCAAGCTATCTAATACCAGCAAGAATTACAACTTACATGAATGATTCTGAACAGTGACAAGCTGAGATTTGGGAATATATTGAATAATGTGTTAGGTTTATTGGAGCAGGCCCACTAGCATAATACAGACTATTACAGAAGGTGAAATGGCAAATACAGTTCTTTTTGGTTCTATTGTAGCAAATTGCAGCTTGCACTTTTAGTCTAGTTTGTGGAAGAGCAGGAATGTACAGTAGAGGTGAGGCTCTTTGTAAAAAAAACTGATTGGTCCCCCCTCGACACTTGTCTTGCTACTCCATATGCTGCATTACCATCATGTCACCAGATCTGTCCTATGAGGAGCTCACAAGGGATCTACATCAGACCCATACTGGCCAGCAATTAGTCTAGCAAAAGCTAGAATGTTTTTTTTACTTAGCTCATGTTATGCTGCTTTGCTTCAAACAGCCATGACTAAGGCTTGGTTCACACTAGTGTGGGCCGTGTGGCCCATGTTTGCACGGGCACAGCAGCCACTTCCAATGCTGTGTCATGTTTCCCATAAGGAAAAGGTGTATGCTCCTTTTCCAAACCGCATCTGAATGGAAACCGCATGGTCTCACAAGAAAAACTTGATGCAGCTGCGGGTGGTTGCGGGCGCAGGAACAGGTGTGATTCTTGTACCTGCATTTAGCCCGCAGCCATACAGATAGTGTGAACCAGGGTTTAAAGTATATGTAACTTCGTAAAACAACAATATTCAGTTTAAATTAGAAAGGAAAGGCAAAGCATTTGTGTATAGATTGTAAACAAATTATAAAAAAATGTTTTCCCTTTTTTATAAGTGGCTGCATTCCTTCTGTTCTCAGCTGCATAAGAGCTGGGGGAGGAGTAACAGCAGCACACTGACCTTCCCAGTGAATGGCTTGGGGGGGGCGTATTAGGACAAGTGAGATCATTGGAGGAGTTCAGGCTCAGTTCCCAGGACAGCTAGAGAACTGACCACTGTGTGCTCTTCTGCTTTAGTGTGGTCAGTTTTTAATCAGAAAGCAGAGGGACTGGCAGGAACACCAGGGTTTTCACACAAGGACACAATACAAAGAGAACAGGATACTTTTTCATATAAGTACATGGTACAGAAGGCACATATAAGGAATATGAAATGTTAGGTTTACATATTCTTTAAACATACCTCCTGATCTAGGATCACCAAATATATTTAGGCAAAAGGTACACCCCCAAGGTGTAAGAATGATACACAGAACTGTAGCATAATCTATGATATGAGGGTTATATACAGATACTAGAGATGAGCGAAGAAATGAAAAATTCGATTCGACTGATTCGGCGAATTCGTGGACAATATTCGATTCGAGTCGAATAAATTCGCTGTGAATTTAACTTAAAAAAGGGTGTTTCTAGGCTTCAGAGAGACTTAATATTAGTGCAGAACACTGTACCTTTAATTTAAATGCCCTTGGAGTCTGCTGGGGAAGAGAAATAATACTGTCAGTCAGTATGACATGCAGATGAGTGCCGTCGATCTTAGAATCACCGCACACTTCACTCATTTGGGCAGTCACGGGGCCAAAACCAGAGTGTGGAGCCACAGTGTGGCGGTGGAGGCAGCAGCAATGGGAGGCCATACAGCACCCTATGACAAAAATGGAAACCACCAGCAGTGTGAGGAGACCTGAAAGTGGCACATGGCAGAGTGTGGCGATAGAGACAGCAGCAATGGGAGGCCGTACAGGGACCCATGACACACTCTGGACCTGGCAGCAGCATGAGGAGGCGGTACAGGGGCCCATGACAGATTACGGGCCTGGCAGCAGCATGAGGAGTCGGTACAGGGGCCCATGGCAGATTACGGGCCTGGCAGCAGCAATGGGAGGCCGTACAGGGACCCATGACACACTCTGGACCTGGCAGCAGCATGGGGAGGCGGTACAGGGGCCCATGACAGATTACGGGCCTGGCAGCAGCATGAGGAGTCGGTACGGGGGCCCATGACACACTCTGGACCTGGCAGCAGCATGAGGAGGCGGTACAGGGGCGCATGACAGATTACGAGCCTGGCAGCAGCAACTTGGACAGGAGGACGTTCAGCTTCTGCACCGTCGGGTGCGTGCTCGCAAACTGTTGTCTCTTGGAAACGGATTCCAAGAAAGACTGCTGACGGAATCCGTGAAGAGGAGTAGCAGGAGAAGGAGCATCTGAACGAGCGGAATATGCCAACAAGCGACAACAGTGGCCCATGACAGATTACGGGCCTGGCAGCAGCATGAGGAGTCGGTACGGGGGCCCATGGCAGATTACGGGCCTGGCAGCAGCTATGGGAGGCCCGTAATCTGCCAGCACCCTATGACAAAAAATGGAACCCACCAGCAGTGTGAGGAGACCTGAAAGTGGCACATGGCAGAGTGTGGCGATGGAGACAGCAGCAATGGGAGGCCGTACAGGGACCCATGAGAGACTCTGGACCTGGCAGCAGCATGAGGAGGCGGTATAGGGGCCCATGGCAGATTAGGGGCCTGGCAGCAGCTATGGGAGGCCCGTAATCTGCCAGCACCCTATGACAAAAAATGGAACACACCAGCAGTGTGAGGAGACCTGAAAGTGGCACATGGCAGAGTGTGGCGATGGAGGCAGCAGCAATGGGAGGCCGTACAGGGACCCATGAGAGACTCTGGACTTGGCAGCAGCATGAGGAGGCGGTATAGGGGCCCATGGCAGATTAGGGGCCTGGCAGCAGCTATGGGAGGCCCGTAATCTGCCAGCACCCTATGACAAAAAATGGAACACACCAGCAGTGTGAGGAGACCTGAAAGTGGCACATGTTTGGGGCATGATTCATGGCGGATTTAGTCAGTTGTGTCAGGAACTGGTGGTTTGAAATCCAGACTAATCCACGCCTGATTCATTTTCACAAACGTGAGTCTCTCCACACTTTGGGTGGACAGTCGTGTCCTCCGCGGAGTTGCAATACCTCCTGCCGCACTAAACACGCGCTCCGATGCCACGCTACTGGCCGGGCATGACAGCCTTTCAAGGGCAAATTCAGCTAGTTGGGGCCAAAGGTCAAGTTTCGTTGCCCAGTAGTCAAGGGGATTGTCTACCTCGGTTGGCAGGGTGCTGTCCAAGTAGGCCTAAGCCTGTTGTTTGAGGTCCTGCTCCAGGTCCACCTGATGCTGCTGCTGCTGCTGCGGCTGGTTAGTAGTTTCCTCACTGCGCTGGTGAAGAAAGCTACTCATCATCGACTGCAGACTGAGGCAGCCGCTGCTGGTGGAGCTGCCACTGCTCCTACCACCCCACCCCTCCCCTGCTGCCATGGCAGCGGAACACGAGCGCACAGGGCCCACAGTGTCTGAGGATGGACGTTGGCGCAGACAGGCAGAGACCAGCTGACTACATAGGTGTTTTTTATAGTACGTTATTTTGGCCTCCCTCTCAGCAGGTGTGAAAAAGGCCACCATTTTTGAACGGTAGCGAGGGTCCAACAAGGTGGACAGCCAAAAGTCATCCCTCTGTCTGATGGTTATTATTCGGCTGTCGCTACGCAAGCAACCGAGCATGCTATGGGCCATTTGTGCCAAGGAATGCGAGGGACTCCCTGCCTCCATCTCCACAGCATACTGCCACGGTGCGTCTAGGTCCTCTGTCTCCTCTTCCTCCTCCTCTACCAGATGCTCCTGCTCCTCCACTCCTGTCCGCTGAGTGGAAAAACCACCCATTTCACTCAATAATTCCTGAGCACCAATGTCCTCCTCTACCTCCTCCTCTTCTTCCAGTCCTGCCCCCACAGGGGCCATGTGGCGTTGAGATCTGTGCGCCACGTCTACCGCACCCTGACCAGCCATTGTTAACAGCATTTGTTCCAGGACGTGCAACAGAGGAATGACGTCGTTCATCCCATAGTCCTGCCGACTCACGAATAGCGTGGCCTCCTCAAAGGGCCTGAGCAAGCGCAGGTGTCACGCATGAGCTGCCAATGGCTGACATCTAAGTTACACAGGGAGTACCTTTATCTGCTTTTAACATCAGGAAATCTGTGATGGCCTTTTGCTGTTCGTAAAGGCGGTCTAACATATGTAGGGTTGAATTCCACCTTGTTGCAACGTCACAGCATGAGGAGTCGGTATAGGGGCCCATGGCAGATTAGGGGCCTGGCAGCAGTTATGGGAGGCCCATAATCTGCCAGCACCCTATGACAAAAAATGGAACACACCAGCAGTGTGAGGAGACCTGAAAGTGGCACATGGCAGAGTGTGGCGATGGAGACAGCAGCAATGGGAGGCCGTACAGGGACCCATGAGAGACTCTGGACCTGGCAGCAGCATGAGGAGGCGGTATATAGGGGCCTACGGCAGATTAGGGGCCTGGCAGCAGCTATAGGAGGCCCGTAATCTGCCAGCACCCTATGTCAAAAAATTCAACACACCAGCAGTGTGTGAGGAGACCTGAAAGTGGCACATGGCAGAGTGTGGCGATGGAGACAGCAGCAATGGGAGGCCGTACAGGGACCCATGACAGACTCTGGACTTGGCAGCAGCATGAGGAGGCGGTATATAGGGGCTTATGGCAGATTAGGGGCCTGGCAGCAGCTATAGGAGGCCCGTAATCTGCCAGCACCCTATGTCAAAAAATTCAACACACCAGCAGTGTGAGGAGACCTGAAAGTGGCACATGGCAGAGTGTGGCGATGGAGACAGCAGCAATGGGAGGCCGTACAGGGACCCATGACAGACTCTGAACTTGGCAGCAGCATGAGGAGGCGGTATATAGGGGCCCATGGCAGATTAGGGGCCTGGCAGCAGCTATAGGAGGCCCGTAATCTGCCAGCACCCTATGTCAAAAAATTCAACACACCAGCAGTGTGAGGAGACCTGAAAGTGGCACATGGCAGAGTGTGGCGATGGAGACAGCAGCAATGGGAGGCCGTACAGGGACCCATGACAGACTCTGGACTTGGCAGCAGCATGAGGAGGCGGTATATAGGGGCCCATGGCAGATTAGGGGCCTGGCAGCAGCTATAGGAGGCCCGTAATCTGCCAGCACCCTATGTCAAAAAATTCAACACACCAGCAGTGTGAGGAGACCTGAAAGTGGCACATGGCAGAGTGTGGCGATGGAGACAGCAGCAATGGGAGGCCGTACAGGGACCCATGACAGACTCTGGACTTGGCAGCAGCATGAGGAGGCGGTATATAGGGGCCCATGGCAGATTAGGGGCCTGGCAGCAGCTATGGGAGGCCCGTAATCTGCCAGCACCCTATGTCAAAAAATTCTACACACCAGCAGTGTGTGAGGAGACCTGAAAGTGGCACATGGCAGAGTGTGGCGATGGAGACAGCAGCAATGGGAGGCCGTACAGGGACCCATGACAGACTCTGGACTTGGCAGCAGCATGAGGAGGCGGTATATAGGGGCCCATGGCAGATTAGGGGCCTGGCAGCAGCTATGGGAGGCCCGTAATCTGCCAGCACCCTATGTCAAAAAATTCAACACACCAGCAGTGTGTGAGGAGACCTGAAAGTGGCACATGGCAGAGTGTGGCGATGGAGAAAGCAGCAATGGGAGGCCGTACAGGGACCATGACAGACTCTGGACTTGGCAGCAGCATGAGGAGGCGGTATATAGGGGCCCATGGCAGATTAGGGGCCTGGCAGCAGCTATGTGAGGCCCGTAATCTGCCTGCACCCTATGTCAAAAAATTTAACACACCAGCAGTGTGAAGAGACCTGAAAGTGGCACATGGCAGCAGAGTGTGGCGATGGAGACAGCAGCAATGGGAGGCCGTACAGGGACCCATGAGAGACTCTGGACCTGGCAGCAGCAGGAGGAGGTGGTATATAGGGGCCCATGGCAGATTAGGGGCCTGGCAGCAGCTATGTGAGGCCCGTAATCTGCCTGCACCCTATGTCAAAAAATTTAACACACCAGCAGTGTGAAGAGACCTGAAAGTGGCACATGGCAGCAGAGTGTGGCGATGGAGACAGCAGCAATGGGAGGCCGTACAGGGACCATGACAGACTCTGGACTTGGCAGCAGCATGAGGAGGCGGTATATAGGGGCCCATGGCAGATTAGGGGCCTGGCAGCAGCTATGTGAGGCCCGTAATCTGCCTGCACCCTATGTCAAAAAATTTAACACACCAGCAGTGTGAAGAGACCTGAAAGTGGCACATGGCAGCAGAGTGTGGCGATGGAGACAGCAGCAATGGGAGGCCGTACAGGGACCATGACAGACTCTGGACTTGGCAGCAGCATGAGGAGGCGGTATATAGGGGCCCATGGCAGATTAGGGGCCTGGCAGCAGCTATGTGAGGCCCGTAATCTGCCTGCACCCTATGTCAAAAAATTTAACACACCAGCAGTGTGAAGAGACCTGAAAGTGGCACATGGCAGCAGAGTGTGGCGATGGAGACAGCAGCAATGGGAGGCCGTACAGGGACCATGACAGACTCTGGACTTGGCAGCAGCATGAGGAGGCGGTATATAGGGGCCCATGGCAGATTAGGGGCCTGGCAGCAGCTATGTGAGGCCCGTAATCTGCCTGCACCCTATGTCAAAAAATTTAACACACCAGCAGTGTGAAGAGACCTGAAAGTGGCACATGGCAGCAGAGTGTGGCGATGGAGACAGCAGCAATGGGAGGCCGTACAGGGACCATGACAGACTCTGGACTTGGCAGCAGCATGAGGAGGCGGTATATAGGGGCCCATGGCAGATTAGGGGCCTGGCAGCAGCTATGTGAGGCCCGTAATCTGCCTGCACCCTATGTCAAAAAATTTAACACACCAGCAGTGTGAAGAGACCTGAAAGTGGCACATGGCAGCAGAGTGTGGCGATGGAGACAGCAGCAATGGGAGGCCGTACAGGGACCATGACAGACTCTGGACTTGGCAGCAGCATGAGGAGGCGGTATATAGGGGCCCATGGCAGATTAGGGGCCTGGCAGCAGCTATGTGAGGCCCGTAATCTGCCTGCACCCTATGTCAAAAAATTTAACACACCAGCAGTGTGAAGAGACCTGAAAGTGGCACATGGCATGAGAGACTCTGGACCTGGCAGCAGCAGGAGGAGGCGGTATAGGGGCCCATGGCTGATTAGGGGCCTGGCAGCAGCTATGTGAGGCCCGTTATCTTGCAGCACCCTATGTCAAAAAATTTAACACACCAGCAGTGTGAAGAGACCTGAAAGTGGCACATGGCAGCAGAGTGTGGCGATGGAGACAGCAGCAATGGGAGGCCGTACAGGGACCCATGAGAGACTCTGGACCTGGCAGCAGCAGGAGGAGGTGGTATATAGGGGCCCCATGGCAGATTAGGGGCCTGGCAGCAGCTATGTGAGGCCCGTAATCTGCCTGCACCCTATGTCAAAAAATTTAACACACCAGCAGTGTGAAGAGACCTGAAAGTGGCACATGGCAGCAGAGTGTGGCGATGGAGACAGCAGCAATGGGAGGCCGTACAGGGACCATGACAGACTCTGGACTTGGCAGCAGCATGAGGAGGCGGTATATAGGGGCCCATGGCAGATTAGGGGCCTGGCAGCAGCTATGTGAGGCCCGTAATCTGCCTGCACCCTATGTCAAAAAATTTAACACACCAGCAGTGTGAAGAGACCTGAAAGTGGCACATGGCATGAGAGACTCTGGACCTGGCAGCAGCAGGAGGAGGCGGTATAGGGGCCCATGGCTGATTAGGGGCCTGGCAGCAGCTATGTGAGGCCCGTTATCTTGCAGCACCCTATGTCAAAAAATTTAACACACCAGCAGTGTGAAGAGACCTGAAAGTGGCACATGGCAGCAGAGTGTGGCGATGGAGACAGCAGCAATGGGAGGCCGTACAGGGACCCATGAGAGACTCTGGACCTGGCAGCAGCAGGAGGAGGTGGTATATAGGGGCCCATGGCAGATTAGGGGCCTGGCAGCAGCTATGTGAGGCCCGTAATCTGCCTGCACCCTATGTCAAAAAATTTAACACACCAGCAGTGTGAAGAGACCTGAAAGTGGCACATGGCAGCAGAGTGTGGCGATGGAGACAGCAGCAATGGGAGGCCGTACAGGGACCATGACAGACTCTGGACTTGGCAGCAGCATGAGGAGGCGGTATATAGGGGCCCATGGCAGATTAGGGGCCTGGCAGCAGCTATGTGAGGCCCGTAATCTGCCTGCACCCTATGTCAAAAAATTTAACACACCAGCAGTGTGAAGAGACCTGAAAGTGGCACATGGCAGCAGAGTGTGGCGATGGAGACAGCAGCAATGGGAGGCCGTACAGGGACCATGACAGACTCTGGACTTGGCAGCAGCATGAGGAGGCGGTATATAGGGGCCCATGGCAGATTAGGGGCCTGGCAGCAGCTATGTGAGGCCCGTAATCTGCCTGCACCCTATGTCAAAAAATTTAACACACCAGCAGTGTGAAGAGACCTGAAAGTGGCACATGGCAGCAGAGTGTGGCGATGGAGACAGCAGCAATGGGAGGCCGTACAGGGACCATGACAGACTCTGGACTTGGCAGCAGCATGAGGAGGCGGTATATAGGGGCCCATGGCAGATTAGGGGCCTGGCAGCAGCTATGTGAGGCCCGTAATCTGCCTGCACCCTATGTCAAAAAATTTAACACACCAGCAGTGTGAAGAGACCTGAAAGTGGCACATGGCAGCAGAGTGTGGCGATGGAGACAGCAGCAATGGGAGGCCGTACAGGGACCATGACAGACTCTGGACTTGGCAGCAGCATGAGGAGGCGGTATATAGGGGCCCATGGCAGATTAGGGGCCTGGCAGCAGCTATGTGAGGCCCGTAATCTGCCTGCACCCTATGTCAAAAAATTTAACACACCAGCAGTGTGAAGAGACCTGAAAGTGGCACATGGCAGCAGAGTGTGGCGATGGAGACAGCAGCAATGGGAGGCCGTACAGGGACCATGACAGACTCTGGACTTGGCAGCAGCATGAGGAGGCGGTATATAGGGGCCCATGGCAGATTAGGGGCCTGGCAGCAGCTATGTGAGGCCCGTAATCTGCCTGCACCCTATGTCAAAAAATTTAACACACCAGCAGTGTGAAGAGACCTGAAAGTGGCACATGGCAGCAGAGTGTGGCGATGGAGACAGCAGCAATGGGAGGCCGTACAGGGACCATGACAGACTATGGACTTGGCAGCAGCATGAGGAGGCGGTATATAGGGGCCCATGGCAGATTAGGGGCCTGGCAGCAGCTATGTGAGGCCCGTAATCTGCCTGCACCCTATGTCAAAAAATTTAACACACCAGCAGTGTGAAGAGACCTGAAAGTGGCACATGGCAGCAGAGTGTGGCGATGGAGACAGCAGCAATGGGAGGCCGTACAGGGACCATGACAGACTCTGGACTTGGCAGCAGCATGAGGAGGCGGTATATAGGGGCCCATGGCAGATTAGGGGCCTGGCAGCAGCTATGTGAGGCCCGTAATCTGCCTGCACCCTATGTCAAAAAATTTAACACACCAGCAGTGTGAAGAGACCTGAAAGTGGCACATGGCAGCAGAGTGTGGCGATGGAGACAGCAGCAATGGGAGGCCGTACAGGGACCATGACAGACTCTGGACTTGGCAGCAGCATGAGGAGGCGGTATATAGGGGCCCATGGCAGATTAGGGGCCTGGCAGCAGCTATGTGAGGCCCGTAATCTGCCTGCACCCTATGTCAAAAAATTTAACACACCAGCAGTGTGAAGAGACCTGAAAGTGGCACATGGCAGCAGAGTGTGGCGATGGAGACAGCAGCAATGGGAGGCCGTACAGGGACCATGACAGACTATGGACTTGGCAGCAGCATGAGGAGGCGGTATATAGGGGCCCATGGCAGATTAGGGGCCTGGCAGCAGCTATGTGAGGCCCGTAATCTGCCTGCACCCTATGTCAAAAAATTTAACACACCAGCAGTGTGAAGAGACCTGAAAGTGGCACATGGCAGCAGAGTGTGGCGATGGAGACAGCAGCAATGGGAGGCCGTACAGGGACCATGACAGACTCTGGACTTGGCAGCAGCATGAGGAGGCGGTATATAGGGGCCCATGGCAGATTAGGGGCCTGGCAGCAGCTATGTGAGGCCCGTAATCTGCCTGCACCCTATGTCAAAAAATTTAACACACCAGCAGTGTGAAGAGACCTGAAAGTGGCACATGGCATGAGAGACTCTGGACCTGGCAGCAGCAGGAGGAGGCGGTATAGGGGCCCATGGCTGATTAGGGGCCTGGCAGCAGCTATGTGAGGCCCGTTATCTTGCAGCACCCTATGTCAAAAAATTTAACACACCAGCAGTGTGAAGAGACCTGAAAGTGGCACATGGCAGCAGAGTGTGGCGATGGAGACAGCAGCAATGGGAGGCCGTACAGGGACCCATGAGAGACTCTGGACCTGGCAGCAGCAGGAGGAGGTGGTATATAGGGGCCCATGGCAGATTAGGGGCCTGGCAGCAGCTATGTGAGGCCCGTAATCTGCCTGCACCCTATGTCAAAAAATTTAACACACCAGCAGTGTGAAGAGACCTGAAAGTGGCACATGGCAGCAGAGTGTGGCGATGGAGACAGCAGCAATGGGAGGCCGTACAGGGACCATGACAGACTCTGGACTTGGCAGCAGCATGAGGAGGCGGTATATAGGGGCCCATGGCAGATTAGGGGCCTGGCAGCAGCTATGTGAGGCCCGTAATCTGCCTGCACCCTATGTCAAAAAATTTAACACACCAGCAGTGTGAAGAGACCTGAAAGTGGCACATGGCAGCAGAGTGTGGCGATGGAGACAGCAGCAATGGGAGGCCGTACAGGGACCATGACAGACTATGGACTTGGCAGCAGCATGAGGAGGCGGTATATAGGGGCCCATGGCAGATTAGGGGCCTGGCAGCAGCTATGTGAGGCCCGTTATCTTGCAGCACCCTATGTCAAAAAATTAAACACACCAGCAGTGTGAAGAGACCTGAAAGTGGCACATGGCAGCAGAGTGTGGCGATGGAGACAGCAGCAATGGGAGGCCGTACAGGGACCCATGAGAGACTCTGGACTTGGCAGCAGCATGAGGAGGCGGTATATAGGGGCCCATGGCAGATTAGGGGCCTGGCAGCAGCTATGTGAGGCCCGTTATCTTGCAGCACCCTATGTCAAAAAATTAAACACACCAGCAGTGTGAAGAGACCTGAAAGTGGCACATGGCAGCAGAGTGTGGCGATGGAGACAGCAGCAATGGGAGGCCGTACAGGGACCCATGAGAGACTCTAGACTTGGCAGCAGCATGAGGAGGCGGTTTATAGGGGCCCATGGCAGATTAGGGGCCTGGCAGCAGCTATGTGAGGCCCGTAATCTGCCTGCACCCTATGTCAAAAAATTTAACACACCAGCAGTGTGAAGAGACCTGAAAGTGGCACATGGCAGCAGAGTGTGGCGATGGAGACAGCAGCAATGGGAGGCCGTACAGGGACCCATGAGAGACTCTAGACTTGGCAGCAGCATGAGGAGGCGGTATATAGGGGCCCATGGCAGATTAGGGGCCTGGCAGCAGCTATGTGAGGCCCGTAATCTGCCTGCACCCTATGTCAAAAAATTAAACACACCAGCAGTGTGAAGAGACCTGAAAGTGGCACATGGCAGCAGAGTGTGGCGATGGAGACAGCAGCAATGGGAGGCCGTACAGGGACCCATGAGAGACTCTGGACTTGGCAGCAGCATGAGGAGGCGGTATATAGGGGCCCATGGCAGATTAGGGGCCTGGCAGCAGCTATGTGAGGCCCGTTATCTTGCAGCACCCTATGTCAAAAAATTAAACACACCAGCAGTGTGAAGAGACCTGAAAGTGGCACATGGCAGCAGAGTGTGGCGATGGAGACAGCAGCAATGGGAGGCCGTACAGGGACCCATGAGAGACTCTAGACTTGGCAGCAGCATGAGGAGGCGGTTTATAGGGGCCCATGGCAGATTAGGGGCCTGGCAGCAGCTATGTGAGGCCCGTAATCTGCCTGCACCCTATGTCAAAAAATTTAACACACCAGCAGTGTGAAGAGACCTGAAAGTGGCACATGGCAGCAGAGTGTGGCGATGGAGACAGCAGCAATGGGAGGCCGTACAGGGACCCATGAGAGACTCTAGACTTGGCAGCAGCATGAGGAGGCGGTATATAGGGGCCCATGGCAGATTAGGGGCCTGGCAGCAGCTATGTGAGGCCCGTAATCTGCCTGCACCCTATGTCAAAAAATTTAACACACCAGCAGTGTGAAGAGACCTGAAAGTGGCACATGGCAGCAGAGTGTGGCGATGGAGACAGCAGCAATGGGAGGCCGTACAGGGACCCATGAGAGACTCTGGACTTGGCAGCAGCATGAGGAGGCGGTATATAGGGGCCCATGGCAGATTAGGGGCCTGGCAGCAGCTATGTGAGGCCCGTAATCTGCCTGCACCCTATGTCAAAAAATTAAACACACCAGCAGTGTGAAGAGACCTGAAAGTGGCACATGGCAGCAGAGTGTGGCGATGGAGACAGCAGCAATGGGAGGCCGTACAGGGACCCATGAGAGACTCTAGACTTGGCAGCAGCATGAGGAGGCGGTTTATAGGGGCCCATGGCAGATTAGGGGCCTGGCAGCAGCTATGTGAGGCCCGTAATCTGCCTGCACCCTATGTCAAAAAATTTAACACACCAGCAGTGTGAAGAGACCTGAAAGTGGCACATGGCAGCAGAGTGTGGCGATGGAGACAGCAGCAATGGGAGGCCGTACAGGGACCCATGAGAGACTCTAGACTTGGCAGCAGCATGAGGAGGCGGTATATAGGGGCCCATGGCAGATTAGGGGCCTGGCAGCAGCTATGTGAGGCCCGTAATCTGCCTGCACCCTATGTCAAAAAATTTAACACACCAGCAGTGTGAAGAGACCTGAAAGTGGCACATGGCAGCAGAGTGTGGCGATGGAGACAGCAGCAATGGGAGGCCGTACAGGGACCCATGAGAGACTCTGGACTTGGCAGCAGCATGAGGAGGCGGTATATAGGGGCCTATGGCAGATTAGGGGCCTGGCAGCAGCTATAGGAGGCCCGTAATCTGCCAGCACCCTATGTCAAAAAATTAAACACACCAGCAGTGTGAGGAGACCTGAAAGTGGCACATGTTTGAGGCATGA
The DNA here is from genome assembly GCF_062004578.1 of Staurois parvus. Classification (NCBI taxonomy): domain Eukaryota; kingdom Metazoa; phylum Chordata; class Amphibia; order Anura; family Ranidae; genus Staurois; species Staurois parvus. The sequence continues at coordinate 1,102,706 of NW_028318993.1, read as the reverse complement.
TTCATGGCGGATTTAGTCAGTTGTGTCAGGAACTGGTGGTTTGAAATCCAGACTAATCCACGCCTGATTCATTTTCACAAACGTGAGTCTCTCCACACTTTGGGTGGACAGTCGTGTCCTCCGCGGAGTTACAATACCTCCTGCCGCACTAAACACGCGCTCCGATGCCACGCTACTGGCCGGGCATGACAACCTTTCAAGGGCAAATTCAGCTAGTTGGGGCCAAAGGTCAAGTTTCGTTGCCCAGTAGTCAAGGGGATTGTCTACCTCGGTTGGCAGGGTGCTGTCCAAGTAGGCCCAAGCCTGTTGTTTGAGCTCCTGCTCCAGGTCCACCTGATGCTGCTGCTGCTGCTGCGGCTGGTTAGTAGTTTCCTCACTGCGCTGGTGAAGAAAGCTACTCATCATCGACTGCAGACTGAGGCAGCCACTGCTGGTGGAGCTGCCACTGCTCCTACCACCCCACCCCTCCCCTGCTGCCATGCCAGCGGAACGCGAGCGCACAGGGCCCACAGTGTCTGAGGATGGACGTTGGCGCACAAAGGCAGAGACCAACTGACTACATAGGTGGTTTTTATAGTACGTAATTTTGGCCTCCCTCTCAGCAGGTGTGAAAAAGGCCACCATTTTGGACCGGTAGCGAGGGTCCAACAAGGTGGACAGCCAAAAGTCATCCCTCTGTCTGATGGTTATTATTCGGCTGTCGCTACGCAAGCAACCGAGCATGCTATGGGCCATTTGTGCCAAGGAATGCGAGGGACTCCCTGCCTCCATCTCCACAGCATACTGCCACGGTGCGTCTGGGTCCTCTGTCTCCTCCTCCTCCTCCTCTACCAGATGCTCCTGCTCCTCCACTCCTGTCCGCTGAGTGGAAAAACCACCCATTTCACTCAATAATTCCTGAGCACAAATGTCCTCCTCTACCTCCTCCTCTTCTTCCTGTCCTGCCCCCACAGGGGTCATGTGGCGTTGAGATCTGTGCGCCACGTCTACCGCACCCTGACCAGCCATTGTTAACAGCATTTGTTCCAGGACGTGCAACAGAGGAATGACGTCGTTCATCCCATAGTCCTGCCGACTCACGAATAGCGTGGCCTCCTCAAAGGGCCTGAGCAAGCGGCAGGTGTCACGCATGAGCTGCCAATGGCTGACATCTAAGTTACACAGGGGAGTACCTTTATCCGCTTGTAACATCAGGAAATCGGTGATGGCCTTTCGCTGCTCGTAAAGGCGGTCTAACATGTGTAGGGTTGAATTCCACCTTGTTGCAACGTCGCAGATCAGGCGATGCTGTGGAATTCCGTTCTGCCGCTGCAGCTCAATGAGGGTGTTCTTTGCGGTGTAGGAATGGCTGAAATGCATGCACAGTTTACGTGACATTTTAAGGATGTCTTGCAGTGGGATGGTGGATTTTAGGAACCGCTTGACAACCAGATTGAACACGTGAGCCATGCATGGCGCATGGCACAACCTTCCTTGACGCAGAGCAGACACCATGTTCTTTCCGTTGTCAGTCAACATGGTTCCGATTTTTAGTTTGCGCGGAGACAGCCATCTGTCGATTTCTCTGTTCATTACACTCAGCAGTTCCTCCCCTGTGTGACTACGTTCGCCAAGGCATACCAGGTGCAGCACAGCGTGACACCGTTGCGCCCTGCACATGTGATATGCCGGTCGGGTAATGGGACTTGGCACGGGGGTGGCGGCTGAGGACACGGCGGAAAAAGAGGTGGTAGAGGCGGACATGCTTGCTGGACCAAGGACGTGCAAACGTGGAGGCAAAAGCGTCGTGACCTGTCCAAGTTGCTGGTGCGGCTGTGCCGGCACCACGTTCACCCAGTGGGCCGTAAATGACATGTACTGTCCCTGACCGTAGTTACAGCTCCACACGTCGGCGCTGCCGTGCACTTTGGCAGAGACCGACATGCTCAAAGACTGGCCCACCATCTCTTCTACATGTGAATGCAGGGCTGGCACTGCCTTTTGGGCAAAGAAATGACGGCTTGGCACTCTCCACCGCGGCGCGGCACAAGCCATCATTTCTCGGAAAGGTGCTGAGTCCACCAGTTGGAAAGGGAGGGACTGCAGCACCAGCAACTTGGACAGGAGGACGTTCAGCTTTTGCACCGTCGGGTGCGTGCTCGCAAACTGTTGTCTCTTGGATACGGATTCCAAGAAAGACTGTTGACGGAATCCGAGAAGAGGAGTAGCAGGAGAAGGAGCATCTGAACGAGCGGAAGATGCCAACGAGCGACAACTCCCCTCAGCAGAGGTGTTGGAGCCTTGACTGGCTGATAGAGGGCGATTGACGACGTCGGGTGACGGAGCAAGTAACGGAGCGGGTGATGGAGCGGGGGCTGGGGCAGGCAGAACCGCCGTATGTTTATCACGGTTTTCCCAGGCCACCGAATGGTGACGCTGCATATGCTGACGCAACGCTGTAGTCCCAACATGGGCCCCCTGGCCACGCTTGCATTTCTGGCCACATAGTCGACATACGGCTACGTTTACTTCCTCGGGCGGCTTGAGGAAAAATTGCCACACCACCGAGTAGGAAACTTTGCCCCCGCTACTCTTCACTGGCTGACTGCTACTTCCTCCGTGCGCACCGGCACCACTACTGGCCGTGGTGGTAGGCTGCAGTGGAGCTGGTGCTCTACTCCGTGGACGTTTGGCTCCACTGACACTGATGCGACCCTGCTGCTGTCTCCTGGGCAACCCACCGACTGTTTTGCTCGCTGCCAAGCTGCCACCCTCTTCTCCTGATGATGCGGAAGAAATTGCCTGATGACGACGAGGCTGCCAAGTGCGATCAACCTCCTCATCATCAAGTAGGGTCTCCGCCTCACTACTAGCCCCCTCGGCTGCGTCTGGGTCAGGAGACAGACCTGTCTCTAGACCGGCTACCGAGCCACTCTCCTCGCCAGTACTTGTTCGCTTGGCTGCTGAAAAGGCCGATGTCTCCCCCCGTTCCTGACCGCCCTCTGTTAGCTCTTCCTCACTGTACAGTGGGGCTGAGCCCACAGCATGCGATACTTCGCTTGGTGAGGGAACAGCAAAGGACAGGGGCAGGTAGAGGACACGTGATTTCAGTGGGCTTGGTCCCGGGCCATGCCAACTAACGGTTGTGTCTGACGTACCCACCGACCGTTGGCTGTAGGTGTCAGAGGTGACCTGGGAAGAGGAAGACGACCGAGCCAACCAATCAATGACGGCAGGGTTGTCGGTGGAGACACGACCGCTGGATGACACCGGGAGCACTGGCCTCTGGCTGCGAATACTGCTGCCTCGACCCCTTCCTCTGCTGCCACGTCTGCTCGCTCCTAAAACATTGCCTCCTCTGCCACTCCTCTGCATGTTGTCTGACATACTATTTAATTCAACGATTAGGTGTCCCTGAGTAACAATTCTCTGGCACTCAGTAACAATTCTGTCTGTCCCTGAGTATGAATTCTGTGGCCCTGAGTAACAATTCTGTGTCTGTGCGAGTAACAATTCTGTGTCTGTGCGAGTAACAATTCTGTGTCTGTGCAAGTAACAATTTTGTGTCTGTGCGAGTAACAATTCTCTGGCACTCAGTAACAATTCTGTCTGTCCCTGAGTAACAATTCTCTGGCACTCAGTAACAATTCTGTCTGTCCCTGAGTAACAATTCTCTGGCACTCAGTAACAATTCTGTCTGTCCCTGAGTAACAATTCTCTGGCACTCAGTAACAATTCTGTCTGTCCCTGAGTATGAATTCTGTGGCCCTGAGTAACAATTCTGTGTCTGCGCGAGTAACAATTCTGTGTCTGTGCAAGTAACAATTTTGTGTCTGTGCAAGTAACAATTTTGTGTCTGTGCGAGTAACAATTCTCTGGCACTCAGTAACAATTCTGTCTGTCCCTGAGTAACAATTCTCTGGCACTCAGTAACAATTCTGACTGTCCCTGAGTAACAATTCTCTGGCACTCAGTAACAATTCTGTCTGTCCCTGAGTAACAATTCTCTGGCACTCAGTAACAATTGTGTGTCTGTGCAAGTAACAATTCTGTGTCTGTGCAAGTAACAATTTTGTGTCTGTGAGAGTAACAATTCTCTGGCACTCAGTAACAATTCTGTCTGTCCCTGAGTAACAATTCTCTGGCACTCAGTAACAATTCTGTCTGTCCCTGAGTATGAATTCTGTGGCCCTGAGTAACAATTCTGTCTCTGTGCGAGTAACAATTCTGTGTCTGTGCAAGTAACAATTTTGTGTCTGTGAGAGTAACAATTCCCTGGCACTCAGTAACAATTCTGTCTGTCCCTGAGTAACAATTCTCTGGCACTCAGTAACAATTCTGTCTTCCCTGAGTAACAATTCTCTGGCACTCAGTAACAATTCTGTCTGTCCCTGAGTATGAATTCTGTGGCCCTGAGTAACAATTCTGTCTCTGTGCGAGTAACAATTCTGTGTCTGTGCAAGTAACAATTTTGTGTCTGTGAGAGTAACAATTCTCTGGCACTCAGTAACAATTCTGTCTGTCCCTGAGTAACAATTCTCTGGCACTCAGTAACAATTCTGTCTGTCCCTGAGTATGAATTCTGTGGCCCTGAGTAACAATTGTGTGTCTGTGCAAGTAACAATTCTGTGTCTGTGCAAGTAACAATTTTGTGTCTGTGAGAGTAACAATTCTCTGGCACTCAGTAACAATTCTGTCTGTCCCTGAGTAACAATTCTCTGGCACTCAGTAACAATTCTGTCTGTCCCTGAGTAACAATTCTGTCTGTCCCTGAGTATGAATTCTGTGGCCCTGAGTAAGAATTCTCTGGCACTCAGTAACAATTCTGTCTGTCCCTGAGTATGAATTCTGTGGCCCTGAGTAACAATTGTGTGTCTGTGCAAGTAACAATTCTGTGTCTGTGCAAGTAACAATTTTGTGTCTGTGAGAGTAACAATTCTCTGGCACTCAGTAACAATTCTGTCTGTCCCTGAGTAACAATTCTCTGGCACTCAGTAACAATTCTGTCTGTCCCTGAGTATGAATTCTGTGGCCCTGAGTAACAATTCTGTCTCTGTGCGAGTAACAATTCTGTCTCTGTGCGAGTAACAATTCTGTGTCTGTGCAAGTAACAATTTTGTGTCTGTGAGAGTAACAATTCTCTGGCACTCAGTAACAATTCTGTCTGTCCCTGAGTAAGAATTCTCTGGCACTCAGTAACAATTCTGTCTGTCCCTGAGTAACAATTCTCTGGCACTCAGTAACAATTCTGTCTGTCCCTGAGTAACAATTCTGTCTGTCCCTGAGTATGAATTCTGTGGCCCTGAGTAAGAATTCTCTGGCACTCAGTAACAATTCTGTCTGTCCCTGAGTATGAATTCTGTGGCCCTGAGTAACAATTGTGTGTCTGTGCAAGTAACAATTCTGTGTCTGTGCAAGTAACAATTTTGTGTCTGTGAGAGTAACAATTCTCTGGCACTCAGTAACAATTCTGTCTGTCCCTGAGTAACAATTCTCTGGCACTCAGTAACAATTCTGTCTGTCCCTGAGTAACAATTCTCTGGCACTCAGTAACAATTCTGTCTGTCCCTGAGTAACAATTCTCTGGCACTCAGTAACAATTCTGTCTGTCCCTGAGTAACAATTCTGTCTGTCCCTGAGAATGAATTCTGTGGCCCTGAGTAAGAATTCTCTGGCACTCAGTAACAATTCTGTCTGTCCCTGAGTAACAATTCTCTGGCACTCAGTAACAATTCTGTCTGTCCCTGAGTATGAATTCTGTGGCCCTGAGTAACAATTGTGTGTCTGTGCAAGTAACAATTCTGTGTCTGTGCAAGTAACAATTTTGTGTCTGTGAGAGTAACAATTCTCTGGCACTCAGTAACAATTCTGTCTGTCCCTGAGTAACAATTCTCTGGCACTCAGTAACAATTCTGTCTGTCCCTGAGTAACAATTCTGTCTGTCCCTGAGTATGAATTCTGTGGCCCTGAGTAAGAATTCTCTGGCACTCAGTAACAATTCTGTCTGTCCCTGAGTATGAATTCTGTGGCCCTGAGTAACAATTGTGTGTCTGTGCAAGTAACAATTCTGTGTCTGTGCAAGTAACAATTTTGTGTCTGTGAGAGTAACAATTCTCTGGCACTCAGTAACAATTCTGTCTGTCCCTGAGTAACAATTCTCTGGCACTCAGTAACAATTCTGTCTGTCCCTGAGTATGAATTCTGTGGCCCTGAGTAACAATTCTGTCTCTGTGCGAGTAACAATTCTGTGTCTGTGCAAGTAACAATTTTGTGTCTGTGAGAGTAACAATTCTCTGGCACTCAGTAACAATTCTGTCTGTCCCTGAGTAAGAATTCTCTGGCACTCAGTAACAATTCTGTCTGTCCCTGAGTAACAATTCTCTGGCACTCAGTAACAATTCTGTCTGTCCCTGAGTAACAATTCTGTCTGTCCCTGAGTATGAATTCTGTGGCCCTGAGTAAGAATTCTCTGGCACTCAGTAACAATTCTGTCTGTCCCTGAGTATGAATTCTGTGGCCCTGAGTAACAATTGTGTGTCTGTGCAAGTAACAATTCTGTGTCTGTGCAAGTAACAATTTTGTGTCTGTGAGAGTAACAATTCTCTGGCACTCAGTAACAATTCTGTCTGTCCCTGAGTAACAATTCTCTGGCACTCAGTAACAATTCTGTCTGTCCCTGAGTAACAATTCTCTGGCACTCAGTAACAATTCTGTCTGTCCCTGAGTAACAATTCTCTGGCACTCAGTAACAATTCTGTCTGTCCCTGAGTAACAATTCTGTCTGTCCCTGAGAATGAATTCTGTGGCCCTGAGTAAGAATTCTCTGGCACTCAGTAACAATTCTGTCTGTCCCTGAGTAACAATTCTCTGGCACTCAGTAACAATTCTGTCTGTCCCTGAGTAAAAATTCTGTGGCCCTAATAACGTTTCTGTGGCCCTAAGTAACAATTCTCTGGCACTGAGTAACAATTCTGTCTGTCCCTGAGTATGAATTCTGTGGCCCTAACTAGCGTTTCTTTGTCCCTAAATAACGATTCTGTGGCCCTCATTAACAAGTCTGTGTCCCTGAGTAATGGTTCTCTGTCCCTAAGTAACTTCTCTCTGTCCCCAATTCTCGTTTCTGTGGCCCTAACTCTGTCCCTGTCCCTAGTACAGAGCGGTCTGCCTCTGTTCAATGACTGCAGGCAAATGAAGATTTCCAAAATGGCCGCTATATATACCTCGACCATTACACAGTGCTGGCTGGCTGGCTGCTGATTGGCTGATGCGATCACATGTCGTTGAGGAATGCATTATGGGGCAGCGCGCCTTGTCTGCGCGCCTTCCCCGACATCCCCGCTCCGTCGCCGCACATGTCAGCCGCCATTTTCGGAAAAATTTCGATTCGCGCGTCCGAATTAGGCTGTTTTTCGGATTCGGCACGAATCGAAATTTTTCCGATATTCGACTCGAATTCCACTTCGGATACTTCGATTCGCTCATCTCTAACAGATACCATCAGGAAGTGGTCACTAGCAAACAGAAAATAAAGTTGAAGACCAGCCCCTTATAACTCAGCTCCTAACTGTTATGCTTCACTTTGTTGCTAGTATCCTAGTAGATTGAATGCTTTTGCACCATCTCTGCTGTGAAAAATCTAGTAGAGGGCACTATATTATTCTTAATGCCTTGTATTTTTAATTCCCCTGGAATAGCCTACATGTTTTCACTGAAAACATAGGCCCTACATCCTAACTGTTCCTGAGTCATAAAATTTACCTTCCTTAGGTGTATCCCATCTCATTGCCCACTTGTGGAAATTTATGGGATTATCTGGTAACCTTTTTCTATGGTTACCAATAATATTATAGGTTTTCCCCATGCTTTGGTCTATTCATTCCTTCACCCTGAGAATAATACTCCTAGAGTCTACATTTTTGAAGCAGTCCATCTTCATTTCAATTGGAAATCTTCATCCTGACGATGCACCCTTCTTTGCATGGAAACATTGTTTGCTAATTCTCCTTTCTGAAAAGTTAGAAGATAACACTTCTTATTATCCCACAGCCCTTTACCTTGGTGGAGTATTTTTCACCAACCCTGGGACCTGAATCCTTGATCATTGTTTCTATTCTTTATTTCCTTGTGCTCCTGAGTAGATTCCTGACTTTGATACCTGTTTCTGGTCATGCTCATGATATCTTGATTCTTAGAATCCTATATTTTAAACTTGCTCAAGCAGGATTATTAATACTTTTGCTTTCCTCAAACTATTTGGGAATAAACAGCATGGATTCTTTCCAATGTTCTTACTATGTTTGTTCACCTTTATGGTGCTACAGTCTAACTTCACCACCGTCTGCTATACATCTTCTCACCCCATTCTCTTTTTGCTTATCATGTGTTTCTGTACGTCTTCTCTTTCTTATTTATGTATTCTTTTTCTCTATCTAGAGCTCTCATATCCATACAGATCTTTAGACATTGCTTCCTATCTGGCTACATCCCTTTACATTATAGACTTTCCTTTTAATATTCTTTCTTATTTAATATTTTTAATATTCGAGGTTAAGGATACCTTTACCTAAGCTTCTTATTTTGTTTCTAGTTGATTTACATTTCTTAACCATATTGTGCCTGTCCTTGCTTCCTGTTCTTAAAATCTAGGGTTTGGTATATTAGGCTTAGGCCTTCACACAAAATATTTTCACCAATATTTCCCTTAGGGTGGATGACTGGTACTTTTCCATATTGTTAGTAGAGGCTCTATGTTCCTTTAACTACCAATTTCCTTTTGGAGTATGTCAACTCTTCTTCCCTTGACAATGTCCTTCTCCATATGTGATTACTTTTTTTCATCAAGCCTCCAAACAATGATGCTACTTACACTCCACATCTATTGGCTGTCTTACTGGCTTTCCCAAACCTCAGTTAGACTACATTTGGAGGTCCAACATGTCAATCATGTTGGACCTCCAAATCTTGTCCCTAAATGGATGATAAAGAAAATAAAATTTTTAACTTACCTGAAAATCTTTTTTTTTAACTCAATTGAGGGGCACAGGTAGACATTTTGCTACCATCCTCTATTTTCAACGTTTTACCTCCACTTTCATGTTTCATCAGTTTTGCAGTGTGCCTAAATCCACTGTGCTATGTAATAAGCAATGGGAAAGACCCAGAGGTCTCTGAAATCAGCCCTCAAACAAAATTGGTGTGACATAACCCCTTTCTCTTCTCTGCAATATAAGCATGTATGAAGGGTGTTCGAGTCAAACCGGGACTTTTAATTTTACACATATAAAAAGGAATGCTAGCGTGGCGGTATTACATGCAGTAGTAAGTGGTAAGTGTGTCCTATTACTTAAAGGCAGCACACATGTCGTGGGACAGTCCAGAGACCGTTAATCAAATGGCAGACAACAGTGTTAGTGCGTGCATGGAACAGCATGTGGGGATCAGGTTTCTTGTGAACGAAGGCATAAAACCCACCAATATCTACAGAAGACTTCAAGCACAGTATGGTGATGAGATGCTCAGCTGCAGTAAGACATTTGAATGGTGTAAATATTTCAAAGATGGCTGTACATTTGTCAGTGATGATCCTGGCTGGGGTGGTTCCCAGCCCACAGCAGTCATTCCTGTGAACATTCAGCGCATGGAACACCTGATCCTGATTATCCACGCATAACCTGTAGTGAACCTGCACAAGAGACTAATCTTTCTGTGGGAATGGTGAACACAATGATGACAAAGTGAAGTAGGCTGCCCTAGGATGGTTCAAACTTACTGACAAATCTTTCTATGTTAAAGCTTTAGTTAAATGCTGGCATAAGTGTATAAATGTAGCAGGACAGTATGTTGAAAAATAAATGCAGTTTCCGCTCCTTGAAATTTATTTTATTATATAAACTTAAAAGTCTTGGTTTGACTTGAATGCCCCTCGTTTAAGGACACTTGTAATGAGGGGTGTGGTTGTTTCTTAACTATGCCAGCACAGACCACTGCAGTTTAGTACAGGAAGCAAACATTTTAAAGAAGAAAAAAAAAACATTTAAAGCATTTCCAAACAGACATTTTAATGAAGAAAAAAACATTTTAAACATTTCCAAGCAGAAATCTTTTACAAGCTGTAACATGCCACTGACTCACAGAGTACACACAAAACACTCTCAAGACAGTGCTGCGCTATAGTCACCAACTCACTGGCATCCATGGGGTTAAATTTAACAGAATGAAGAATAAGGTGTCCTGCACCAAGTGCTTCAAAAGATGATTTGTTACATAGTTACATAGTTTCTAGCTGAAAAAAGACAAAAGTTCATCTAGTTCAACCATTAAAAAAAAAAGTTATTATCCTATACCCACAGTTGATCCAGATTAAGGTAAAAAAAAAACAGCAAAGCATGGTTCAATTTGCTCCTGCAGGGGAAAAACTTTCTTCCTGATCGGATATTCCCTGAATCAACTTTAACTATACATTTTAGTATCCAGTTATATTCTGTGTACCTAGGAAAGAATCCAGGCCATTTTTAAAGAAATCCACTGAGCTGGCCAGAACCAACTCTTGAGGGAGTCTATTCCACATTTTCACAGCTCTTACTGTGAGGAAACCTTTTTCGTGTTTGGAGATTACATTTCTTTTCCTCCAGATGTAAAGAGTGCCCCCTTGTCCTCTGTGATGACCTCAGGGTGAATAACTCTACGTCAAATACAAGTATGAACCACTGATGTATTTATACATGTTGATCATATCCCCCCTTAATCTCCTCTTCTCAAGAGAGAATAAATTCAGTTCCTCTAATCTTTCCTCATAGCTGATCTCCTCCATACCTCTTATCAGTTTGGCTGCCCTTCTCTGTACTTTCTCCAGTTCCCCAATGTTCTTTTTGTGAATTGGTACCCAAAACTGAACAGCATATTCCAGAGGTTCCTGAGGTTTTACTAATGATTTGTACAGGGGTAAAAGGATCTCTCTCTCCGGTGTCTATACCTCTTTTAATACAAGAGAGGATTTTGCTCACTTTAGAAACTGCAGCTTGGCATTGCATGCCATTATTAAGCTTGTGATGTACCAGAACTCCCAGATCCTTCTCCACCATTGATTCCCCCAGTTGTACCCCCCTAGTATGTATGATGCATGCATATTCTTAGCCCCCAAGTGCATAACCTTACATTTATCAACATTAAACCTCATTTGCCACATAGTTGCCCAATTAAACAGTGCATTGAGGTCGGCTTGTAAGTTGAAGACATCCTATAAGGACGTTATTCCACTGCACAGCTTGGTGTCATCTGCAAAGACTGAAATTTTTAATCCCAGACCCTATATTGTTTATAAATATTTTAAAAAGTAAGGGTCCCAACACTGAACCCTGGGATACACCACTAACAACCCTAGACCAATCAGAGTATGAATCATTAACCACTACTCTCTGAATACAATCTTTTAGCCAGTTTTCTATCCCTTTATACAGATTTTTCCAAGCTTGTAGACACATTAGCCGTGTGTGGGGAACTGTGTCAAACGCTTTTTCAAACTCCAAGTATACCACGTCCATCGCCACCCCTCTGTCCAAGGTTTTGCTCACCTCCTCATAAAAAGAAATCAGATTTGTTTGACAATTTCTGTCTTTCATGAATCCATGCTGTCTGTTGCTTAAAATATTTTTTTCCAGCAAGAACTCTATGTGGTCTTTTATTAAACTCTCCAGTATCTTCCAAACTATAGACGTTAAACTAACAGGACTATAATTACTTGGTAAAGATTTTGACCCCTTTTTAAATACTGGCACCACATTGGCCTTACGCCAATCCAGTGGTACTATGCCAGTCATTAAAGAGTCCCAACAAATTAGAAACAATGGCTTTGAAAGGACAGAGCTAAATTCTTTAAGGACCCGTGGGTGTATGCCATCCAGGTCAGGGGCTTTATTCATCTTTATTCTGTCTAAATATTTTGGGATCATATCAATTGTGACCCAATGTGGATAATCTGGAGCTGTGTCAATACCATGCCCATTATGGACAAGAGATCCCCCATGCTCCTTTGTATATACAGAGCTGAAGAAGGTATTTAATACATTTGCTTTCTCTTTGTCCCCACTCACCTACTGTAGATTATTTTGTAAAGGGCCTACATACTCGGACCGAACCTTTTTACTATTATTATATTTGAAGAATGTTTGGGGGTTGGTCCTGCTATCTTCTGCAATCTGTCATTCGTTTTCCATTTTTGCGGCCTTTATTTCCTTTTTGCATATTCTGTTACATTCTTTGTAATGTTTAAACGATGATAGCATTCCTTCATTTTTATATTTAATAAAAGATCTTTTCTTTATCTATAGCTTTTTTTAACCACTTGCCTACTGGGCACTTATACCCCCTTTGTGCCCAGGCCAATTTTCAGCTTTCAACTCTGTCACACTTTGAATGACAATTGCGCGGTCATGTAACACTGTACCCATATGAAATTCTTATCATTTTTTTCACACAAATAGAGCTTTCTTTTGGTGGTATTTACTGGCCGCTGGTGTTTTATTTTTTGTGCTATAAACAAAAATAGTGCAAAAAATTTGAAAAAAAAAGTTGTTCTTTGTTTCTATTATAAAATTTTGCAATCAAGTAATTTTTCTCCTTCACTGATGTGCGTTGATGAGGCTGCACTGGCAGGCAGTACTGATGGGCACTGATAGGCGGCACTGATTGATGGCACTGATGAACTGGCACTGATGAGGTAGCACTGATGATGCTGCACTGAAATGCAGAAATGATTGGCACTGATAGGCAGCACTGATGGGCACTGATAGGCGGCACTGATAAGCAGCACTGATGGGCACTGATTTGTGGCACTGGCTGATGGCACTGACTGAAATGCAACAATGATGGGCAATGATAGGAGGCACTGATGGGCATTGACTAGCGTCACTGCTGGGCACTGATGTGTGGAACTGCTAGGCAGGACTGATGGGTGGCACTGATGGGGGGCACTGCTGGGCACTGGTAGGTGGTACTGCTGGGTACAGGTGGGTGGCACTACTAAGCACTGATGGGCACTGATGGGCACAGCTGGGTGGCACTGCTGGGCACCAGTGGGTGGCACTGCTGGGCACTGATGGGCATAGCTGGGTGGCACTGCTGGGCACTTGTGGGCGGCACTGCTGGGCACAGGTGGGCAGTACTGGAGGGTGGCACTGCTGAGCACTGATCATCAGGGCACTGATCATCAGTGCCCTGATGATCGGTGCCAATCCATCCTCTGACAATTGCTGGTTATCGGCAGTACTTTCCTCACACTGTTACAGTGCGAGGAAAGTGCAGCCGATAACCGGCAACTGCATTTACCCGGTGATCTGCTGTTTCATTGGACACAGCTGATCATGTTGTAAAATGCCACTGTGATTGGCCTTTTATCACATCACGTGATCCGTAGGACAGAGCGATCATGGAAATTGCTGGGTGTACGCCCCCAGGGGCGCGCGAGAGGGCGCGTTCTGGGAGGATGTCATATGACGCCCTCCCAGAACTGGACAACCACGCTATAGCTGTCATTCGGCTATAACACGGTTGACAAGTAGTTAACTTTGGCCGTAAGCCACATAGGTTTGATTTCTAGCCTTTTAAACTTGTTGCCCATGGGAGTATATTTTGCAGTGTGTTCACATACAGTCTTTTTGAAGAGCTCCCATTTCTGTGTTGTGTTCATTGCTGCCAATATCCCCTCCCTGTCTAAGTCTTGGATTTGTATAAGTAATTTTTTTTATTTTCTCATAAAAAGGCATGTTACAGTATAAAATATGAAGAAATGGTAATGTTTTGAGCCAAACAAGTACAAATTGTGCTTGTGAACACCTGTGTATGAATAATGATTTATAAAACTATAGTTGCACTTTACTTACGGGAAGAATTCACAGACTTTTATAGAGACTGCTGTGTTGATTGACATTTTTGGCAAAATTGATGATTTTTAGAGTGTAGTTAAGATTTGCATTTTTGCACATATTTGTTATTTGCTCATTCTTTAGTATTTGCACAGCTGTAAAGTTTATTTAATTTTCATATAAGGGTTGCACTTTGGCACATTTGTAAGTAGATTGATGAATTGGTATACATTAGTGTGAATTGTCTCACTTTGCACTTTAGGAGCACTGGTATTATTAACACTGTTCAACAAATTTTTATTTTTTGCCAGTTTTGGAAACAAAAGGATCCATTTCTTAATGAATTTCACATTCTGAGTTCAAATATAACAATGAAATTTGTCAATTGGCTCTAGTTTTTCTGTAAACGGAAAGTTTTCTACTATAGGCGTAATGAATACATAATGCACAATAATTCTATAGATAGATGTCTTTCCACAAATATAAAGCAAGTGATATTGACTACATAACAAAGCCTAAATGGCATAATATATTGCATAGGATTACCAAGAAAAATTATAGCCATAAGCTAAGTTGAATCATTTTAATACTTAGGATTCTCACTAGTTTTGTCTTCAGTTTGTGTCGGTTTTGCTTCTCTTGGCTTTTCTCTTGTATTCGAGGAAAGGGCTATCTCGTACAACTGCACGTGACTACACGCTTCAGGTTCTTCCTCACTTGACTCAACCACGAACGATTCTGGTGCTTTAGGAATTGGTAGCCCCTCTCCATGAGGAACTGGACGTATTGCTGATGGAATATTTGGATAGTGCACAGATAACCTTTTCTTCTTATTTAGCCCTTTTACAATTGGGGGCACCATACAAAAGTAACAATTACTAACATGATCTATTGGCTCTCTCCAAATCATTGGCACAGCGAAAGGCATAGATGCCTTTTTTCCATTCAACCATTGCTCTAGTGCCATCCCACAAGAATTGCAGCATATATGTGGTGCCCAGCTCTTGTCCTGGTCTCCTATCTTGCAGCCAAAATACAAGTTGTAGGCTTTCTTAATCATTCCTGTTATCCTCCTTTTTTGTGAGATAAAAGTTATTTCACCGCAGATATAGCAGAAATTATCTGCTTTATTCACACAAGTTCGAGGCATTACTGAGTAGCCTATATAAGCATAAAACGAAATGTAAAGACGCTGTCGAACTACAATCAGCTACAGATACTGCAGCTTTTATGCAGTGAAGTGATGCAATTAAAGGCTAATATCGCATCATCTCAGTGTACATGCAATTTTCTATTGGTCACCAGTATCAATTGCGCAATATGCAGCTGAAGTTGCATCATAATTTTGAATGGCTTACGTCATTAGATGGGTGAATATATCATGGAAACTAGAGCCAATCAACATTTTTTAGGGTCATTTTCGTTTTCAGCACCCCAAAATTATGTAAGATTAGCTAATTTTATGCCCAAAACTTTTTACCTGTTGAACAGTGTAATTAACTATTTCAGGAAGTGCCATTAAACGGTACTAATATAACAGCAGCTCCCTGAGAAATTTTTACAGCATTTAGTTCTCTCCTAAAGCGAGCGGTATTTTCCATTTTTAGATAGGTCGTAGTATATCTAGTTATTTAGATGCAACCGGATATGTTATGTAATGTTGTAGATGTTTCACTTCTTAGCATCAGTTCTAACAGTTGTCAAAGTGGTGTACTAGTGTTTCTGACACTCATTAGAACTAAGTGGCTACTTGGATGAGCAGCAAAACACCTTCCACATCGCACAGCAAGGCCTGTTGGATTTTACTAACTAATACATTGTGGAGAAGCAAGGGGAGTGGCATGTTCTTCAGTACCCAGAAGTACTAGAATTTCCAGGTTTTTAAGGCCCCTACATTAAAGTGAACCTCATACTAGACAAAGGGGTTGATTTACTAAAACTGGAAAGTGCAAAATCTGGTGGAGCTCTGCATAGAAACCAATCAGCTTCCAGTTTTGTTTTGTCAAAGCTTAATTTAGCAAGCTGAAGTTACAAGCAGTTTGGCTACTACACAGAGCTGCACCAGATTTTGCACTCTCCAATTTTAGTAAATCAACCCCAAAGTTCCACCATCATGTCGACGCCATGGGGTTGATTTACTAAAACTGGAGAATGCAAAATCTGGTGCAGCGCTGCATAGGAACCCAATCAGATTCCAGGTTTATTTTGTCAAAGCTTAATTAAACACATTTAGAAGCTGTTTGGTTACCAACCAGAGTTGCACAAGGTTCTGAGTGCTTCAGTTTTAGTAAATCAACCCCAAGAAAAATTGAAGCTCACATTACATTTTATGACTAAATGATGGATATTCCATATGAGATGTGACTATAATCATTTTCTTTTTGTCCTCCATTGATTCATAAAACCAGTAATAAGAAAGCTAATATGAACTCACAAGTAAATGTCTTTATACTGCTGTATATACATGTAAAATAAACCATAAACACAAAGGGCTAGAGAGATGCTATATTGCATGTAAAAAATAGCTGGATCAATATGGATGTTGAGATTCTAGGAGTCCAGTGTTTCAAGTTTACAAATCCACAGGGTCTCTAATCTGTGTAAGTACGTCTCACCAATGGTCTACTGGCTGATCAATACCCATCCGTTTCATGTCTGCAGGATGTTTATTGTGCTTTGTGTGAGCTTTTAAATGCATGGAGCTTCAAGAGAAAGGCCTTTATTAATTATATGGGAAAAACACTGGCTTCCATATAAGCTCAGAATACAGCGTAGGAGTTCAGCAAACAACATATTTATATATTCAAGTGTATTTATATGGAATACATTTTTCTTTGTTTTCCTGTTTTTATATGTGGTTTCTATGAATCCTATTACAAGAAGAAAAATACTAGAAGATTTATTGGTTTTCCATCAGACTGACCCAAGGGTTTGTGTACATGGATGGTTGGGTTTTGCCTCTGAAACAGGATTGTAAAGCAATTTTCAAGACTTAAAAAAACACCTGTAAATAAAGAAATACGAGGGCTGTTATTGCTGATCTAATGAAAATGCAAGTTGCCTGGCTGTCTCTGGCCCTGTAATGGATTCAACAAGCAGAAGAGTGGTTTTGACTTTTTTTTCCTTTAATTGCAGTGTTTGAATTTTGAATTGAATCCAATCATTTAAAGCTATCTTGCATTTATTGTTGTGTTTATCATGCATGACATCCGGTTGCATTTTTTAAAAGCAGTTTGCCTTATCTGCTACATTTCAATAGTTTTTTTCCAGAACAGAAAAATATGTTTTGCAGGTTTTTTTTTTTTCCAAAAACATATTTATTGAGAAATAAGGCACAGAGGTAAAATATACAGGTTACATTAGGATCATGTATACAACTCAGTCAGTGCCCATATCCCTGAGGGGGTGTACATCCAAAACACATATAGTGTCATCAATTACCATTGCTTGAATTAAGAAACATACACAAGAAAAAACACAGAAGAGAACATGTTCCAAGCAAAAATAGACATAGCATAAAGTGAACAGAACAATTGGGTAGAGAAATCAGCCAATCCTCATATGATCCCCTATAAATAAAGAATGTGATGCAATACAAAGTGAGAGGATGGTGAGAACAGTGGATATTAGGGTGTGGTGTTTACCCCTAGGGGCGGAGGCTAAGGAGCTGCAGTTGTACCTGTGGGTCTGCTGGTATTCTAAGTTCATCTAAACTCAGAGAAATGGGAAGGTAATGTTGAGAATGTAGGATAGAGCAAAGGAGGAGAAAGAGAGGGATAGAAAGAGAGAGACAAGCAGAAGGAGAGAGAAGAGAGATAGAGGGAAAGAGGAGAGAGAGAGAAAAAAAAGGGGAGGGAGAGGTAGGGGGAAAAGGGGGAAGCACCTGCTCTGGGTCAAACAGTGCAAGATAATGTTTTGCAAATTAATCACAAAAACTTCTTAATCATGCATCAAATGCTATCCATTTTTCGTGAAAACATATAGCTGGTATATACGATGAGCGTTCAAGTCAAACCAGGACTTTTACTTTTATTTTTTTTTTCCAAAAAGAAAGCCTTTATTAATAAAAAACATAATGGTACAAAAGACATGTACAGGGTGCCTAAGCGAAACAGCAGGCACAATCTACAGCGACACAGCAGTAACTCAAACAAGAAAATACAGATAATGCAATGATACAAAACCCGAGTACAATAAGGTTATGCTTGCAGCAAACCGGAGCCAATATAGTATAGTATGGGGTGTAATTGCATCATATAATATCCCCTGCGCTCGTGCTTCGCCATGCAGGGCTGTAGCGATAGGAAGAGTGGTCATGGCACCTGAACGTAAGATTCGGTCAAAAACTTATGGCAATGGGGAGAGTTACAAAACCGGCATACGTTGCGGTAGGAGCCGTTGATGGAAGTGGGGAGAGTGAAAGAATGGCATGTCTAGTGTTCCAGGTAGCATAGCAAAGTGAGAGGCGAGAAGAAAAGAGAAAGGAGAAAAGAAAGAAAGGGAGGTAGAAAGAAAAATGATGGAAACAGAAAGGGGAGGATGGGGGTGGAAAGAAAAAAAAAAAAAAAATTAATACTGGGGGGGGGGGGGGGGGGGGAACATATGGGGTGAGTAATGACAGCAATATCTGGGGTTAATCATGTATGGGGATAGGAGTTAAGCCAACGCCAGAGTCGCATGGGAAGGGATACATTGTCGAAAAGAGTCTCAGTGCCTACCACAAAAACTACTGTAAAGAAATAACATCAGCAGGAAAGCCGGACCAAGTCAGACCTGGTGGTCCATAAGAGACCTGTATGTAGGAGTAGTTGTGAAATAGATCCAGCAGGCCCAAATGTGGGAAAATTTAGTGGGAGTGTCAAGGGCCGACGCAATTAGTTCCTCCATGTCTGCCATTTTACCCACACGGACAAGCCAATCACGAACAGAGGGGGGTCGAGAAGAGCCCCAAAGGACGGGAAGGCAGAGTCTGGCTGCGTTGACCATGTGCATGGCCAGAGATCTATGATATTGTCCCCCCAGAAGGGAGGAATGATGGAGGAGAAACTGGGCCGGAGACAGATCCAGAGGCACGGTCGTCACCGAAACTACAATTCTATGAACCTCTTGCCAAAACAGTTGAATGCTCGGACAGGACCACCAGATGTGTAAAAATGATCCGTCCGCAGCCCCACACCTCCAACAGGTATTGGGATAAGAAGGATTAAA
Organism: Staurois parvus; assembly: GCF_062004578.1. Lineage (NCBI taxonomy): Eukaryota > Metazoa > Chordata > Amphibia > Anura > Ranidae > Staurois > Staurois parvus. The sequence goes on along the minus strand of NW_028318993.1, from coordinate 1,083,660 downwards.
ATGAGCAATTCGTGAAGGGGTGCGATACCACCTCGATTCCAATTTGTAACCGTTTTCCTGCGTCGAGACATTAAGGGAGCATTTATGAGAATATTTGAATACACGTGCCCAGTCGGAATCCGACAAATTATCATCCAGATCTCTATTCCAGGCCTGACAAGAGGGCAGGGAGTTATAGGCCCTATTCTCAATTATGAGGGGGTAAATTTCTGAAATCAAATGCTTACGCGGTTCTCCTTTCGAGCAAATATCCTCAAAAGGGGTAAGAGGGCAGGTCCAATCACAGAAAGGTTTATGCGAGAGCAGATAATGCCTTATTTGCAAATAAACCCAGAGAGGAAAATCGCGGGTACCCAAGCTTTCACGCAGTTCGTGGAGTGATTTCATCTTGCTTTCGTGGAGAAAGTGTTTGGCCAAAATTTGATCATGCGGCCAATGTTCAGATAGAAAGTTCTTGTGCATTCCAGGGGGGAAGTCAGGGTTGAGTCGGATGGAAGTGAGACAGTTCGGAGACGCAGAAATAGATGCTGATTTGCAGGTATAGCGGAAGGCTTTCAGGGTAGGGCCTACCAAAGGGTGAGTGAGAAGGACCTGAGGCGTATGCTTCAGCGGCAGCCAAGGGATCGAAGTCAGGGGTGCGAACGAGAAGGCATGTTCTAGTTGCACCCAATCTTTAGAAGCAGAATGGACGTGCCAGTTCACTACACGGCAGAGCTGACACACCAAATAGTAATGGTGAAGGTCAGGAAGACCAATACCACCATCAAGTTTAGGGAGAATCAGTTGGGAATAAGCAATGCGCGGGCGTTTATGGTTCCATAGGAATAGAGAACAGAGCCTCCTACAGGATGTGAAGAAGGCAAGCGGTATGTAGATGGGCAGAGTTTGAAAGAGGTAGAGAAGGCGAGGAAGGATGTTCATTTTAATTATCGCAGCTCTTCCAAACCACGAAAAGCAAGGACGGTGCCATTTATTCAGATCCCCTTGGAGAGAACGAAGAGTGGGTAAAAAATTCTTAGCATATAAATCGTCGGGGTTGCGGGTAAGCTGTACACCTAAATAAGAAAGTGAGTCCCTTTCCCAATGAAACGGGAAACGTGACTCACAATCAGAAACCACTTCCGAAGGCAAGGTGATGTTGAGAGCGAAAGACTTGGAAAAGTTAATCTTAAAGTTCGACAAATAACGAAAAAATGCAAAGTCCTTTAGTAAGTTCGGCACAGTAATATGCGGTTCGGCAAGGAAAAGAAGAATATCGTCCGCGTAAGCCGCAAGCTTATATTCCTTATCCGAAACCGCAATTCCTTTGATGTCGGGGTTAGAGCGCAACTTCCGTAGAAGGGGCTCCAAGGAAAGGACGAACAAGAGTGGAGAAAGGGGGCAACCCTGACGCGTGCCGTTGCCCAAAGGGAAAGAGTTTGACAAATGGCCATTGACCCGGACACGCGCAGTAGGGCCTGAATACAGGGTCATTATAAAATTGAGCATCTTCTCACCCAGACCCAATTGCACCAAAGACTCCTTCAGATAGTCCCAGGCGATCCTATCAAAGGCCTTCTCCGCATCCAGGGAAAGGAAGAAACCGGGAAAGGTAGATTTACAGAGCCAATGTTGGAGGTTGAGGGCCTTAATGGTATTATCCCTGGCCTCCCTACCCGGGATAAATCCAACTTGATCCAAATGGATCAAGGAGGGGAGCAGAGGAAGAAGTCGATTGGCAAGGATTTTCGCAAAGATTTTAATGTCTACATTCAGCAGGGAGATGGGTCTATAATTAGAAACCTGTGTGGCATCCTTGTCACCTTTAGGAATAACTGTGATATGGGCTTCCAGAAGGCGATTTTGAGGTTGAGGGTCTTGAGAGAAAGTGTTGAATGCCAATAGGAAAGGGGTACCCAGGATGTCAAGGAAAGATTTATAATAGGCCGCCGAAAAGCCGTCCGGGCCCGAACTCTTACCCGGTTTCATCCGTTGCAGAGCACACTGCAACTCATTCAGTGTCAGGTCTGTTTCCAGCGATGCAGCCAAGTCCTCCGAGAGGGCCGCCGGGCCGTGAAGGCGGAGAAACTCGGAAATAAGGGAGGCCCTAGAGTTGTCCGTGGGCAGAGGGGGGTGTTCCGGAGGGAGATTATATAAGGAAGTGTAAAATTGTTCGAAGTGGGTGGCAATGTCAGGGTTAGAAGTGACTATAGTGCCATCCCCTGATTCTGTGCACCGTCATGCTGGATCTTTTCTCACGGAGAGCTCTGGCAAGAAACTTCCCACTCTTATTAGCAAATTCATAATACAGCTTTTGTGAAAGGATGAACCGTTTCTTAACCACCCTGCCCAGTTCAGTAAGAAGTTGTGAGCGTAGACTCGTTAGTTCAGATAAAGTCGACGCAGCCAGAGACCGTTTATGCGCCCTCTCCAAGGAGTGTATCCTGCCCGTGAGGAATTTCAAATGTTCTTGTCTATCTCTTTTGCGCTTTGTCGCCGCTGCAATGAGGAAGCCACGGATAACACACTTGTGGGCTTCCCACAGCGTGGGGGGGGAGATATCAGGAGAGGAATTTAGGGAAAAATATTCCGTCAGATTGGAGCGTATCTCCTGTAAAATAGCGGAATCTGCAAGAAGGGAAGCATCCAGGCGCCAGAATTTCGAGCGAATGAACACATCAGGGAACCGCAAGGTCATGGTGATGGGGTGATGGTCGGAAAGAACCATTGGTTCTATCAAAGCAGCATGGAGGAGTGGGAGATCCGATTGCGACAGGAAGAAATAATCTATCCTGGAATATTTATTATGGGGAGTTGAGTAAAATGTGTAATCTTTCACAGAAGGGTGAAGGGTTCTCCAGGAGTCATGCAATTGTAGATGTTGTAATTGTGTGCGTATGTGTTTAAGGGCCTTGAACGGCAGAAAGGAGCTACCTGAAGAGGAGTCTAACAGTGGGCTTAGTGGAATATTCAAGTCGCCCCCGAAAATCAACATTCCGGATTGGAACCCAGCCAGGGCGGTGGTAATTGAGCGCATGAAAGTAACCTGCTTGGTGTTAGGAGCATAAACATTGGTCAGTGTAACAGGTCGCTTAGCACAAAAACCCTTTACAAACAGGTATCTACCTTCTGGATCAACAAGGGAGTCCGACACCGAGAAAGGCCAATGTCTAGCGAGTAAGATGGCAACACCCTTTGATTTGGCTAGAGGGTTAGCAGCATGGAGAACTGTAGGGAAATGGAAATTGAAAAGTTTGGGGATAGAATCCTGGCAAAAGTGCGTCTCTTGGAGGAAGACTACATCCGCTTTTTGTTTACGCACGTAGGAGAGCAACATGGAACGCTTCTCGGGCACGTTCAGGCCCTTGGCATTGAGTGATAGGCATTTCAAGGACAATGGTCCTGAGACTGAGGTGGAGGCCGACATAATAACCCGTCAGTAAAATGCACTAGGGATGAGGGGAAAGGGAAGAAGGGAAAAAAAAAAAGAGGGGGGTGGGGGGGGAGAGTATAATAAGAAAAAGTGGAAAAGATAAACGGCTTGAGGAAGAGACCCGCTGTTCCCTATGAGAAGAAAAGAAAAAGAAGAGAAAAAAAAAAAAGGGGGGGGGGGAGAAGACTAGGAGAGAAAGTATGAAGGTGGTGGAAAGAGAAAGAAAAGAAAGAGAAGCAAGAAATAGAAACAAACGATATAGTAAAACGCGCCGTGTAGACGATCAGTAGGAGCTCACAGAGCCCACTGTGTGGGGAACGAGGAGGACGCCGAGACGAGAACAAACGCCACCGCTGGCCGGTGGTCACGCCAAAATATGTAAGCAGGTGAGAAGTTATGTGAAGAAGAGGGAGGAGTTCGGTAGTGACATAAGGTTTAGGAGGTTGTAGAAAAAACGCGCGTAGGAAGGGACTCATACCAACTCCATGAGGTGGCAAAGTGTAAGCCATGTATGGGGCACTAAAGCGCAGGCTGGGACAGGAAAAAAAAAAATTTCTGAGAGGTGTAAATCAGGTCAAAAACCGTCCCCACGCTATCCAAGCCCGGGTGTCCGGTTAACTCTAGGACACATATATAAGAGAAGGGTTGGAGAAAGTGGAGACGGTCGCAAGGCCTGAAACGAGGGAAGACAAATGTGGGAGGGTGGAGGGCCAAGACGAATATTGCAAGCATCTCCTTAACAAAAAACAAAGTTATCAACGGGTTAGCAGAGGCAAAACAAACGAAAATCAAGGCATTAACAATGAGAAACACAATGGAACCCCAAGTGGTTAGCAAATACAGGCTAAACATCCCAGGATCAGCACCAGTGAAGCCGATACTAAACAAAGCACTGACCCTATATTGCGAGTGTATATAAGTAGTACAATCAATGACCCCATCATCACAAAAGGGACGAGCATCACCTCCCCCACAACCGCACCACCACTAAGATCCTTAGAGCAAAGGGGAAGTGACCCTCATGGGGGCCCCGCCCATGCTATTATCCCTAGAAGCCGCTTGACAGCAAGAGCAGGAAACAGGAATAACCCAATGAGAAGAAGGCAAGGCCAGGCGGGACAACCCTAAAGGAAGCAGGGAAGGGGATGCTCGTTCATCTAACCACAGGCAAGAAGCAGTAACCCCAGGAGCCACCCCACAAACTCCCCCCACCACAACCATCCCCAAACCCACCCCCCATCCCGACATCAGCCCACCTCCACAGTCCCAAATACAGTGCATGCAATACTCAGCCCTCTTGCGCCAGCACTGAAGAAGTCAACTGGGTATAGCCGGTCACATAACGCCAGGGAGAGGCTGAGTTCAGCTGGGAGCCGCTTCAAAGATAACAGAGCGTCAGACAATGAGGCAGGAGGGGTTCCCTTGGGTACGAAGAGGATGCAGCAAAAGGTGGGCGGACGATCCGGAAACTGACCACTAAGGCAGATACGAGAGCGACCAGATCACTGGGCGGATTCCAGATGAGGAGGGGACAGAAGTTCAGCTGGGGGATCCGGGGAGCCAAATCTCAGCAGTAGAGAGCGAGCCAGGGGTCAAGAAATCCACAATGGAGCAGCCGACTATCACTCGGAGCAGGTCCTGGAACCAATGAGGCAGGGGTATAGTGGAGACACCCCCATGGCATCTTTCCCTAAGTGGGTGCTGGTCGGAGTCCAGAAGCGTAGATTCCCCAAAAAGCTAACAAATGACGTGTCAACCAGGAAGGGAGTCCAGCGCAAAACAGGTTGTGAGAGAGGAGGCATTCGGGGCTCCATAGGGAAGGCCATGGGAACAACAGAAGAAGTATAATTAACCACAGGCAGCTGAAATAAATTACACAGAAGTGGCCCGATGAAAGGGGAGCGGGAGCCGATTAAGGCTCGTGCCGTTGCTTTCTGTGCGCAGGGGAGGCCGATGGGCTAGACGCGGCCACCGCGCCTCCAATGGGAGGTCTTGGAGGAGTCGAAGGGACAGTCCGTCTTCTACGAAGGGAATGGCCCTGCCAGTCCATTGCACCATCTGCTGAATTTGGGGTCAGGGTCGGAAGCCCTCTCAGAGACCCCTGCCAGTCAGGCAGGTCAATCAATGGGATATTCAGTGACGTGCAAAAAGATGGTAGATCTTCAGGAATTCGCAAATCATATGTGTGGCCACCAACCCGAGCTGAAAAGCAAAACGGAAATCTCCATCTATATATAATATTGTGGGAACGGAGCGACTCTAGTAGTGGCCTCAAAGCTCGCCTTTGTTGTAGGGTCATGCTGGATAAATCCTGGTACAGTTGTATATCCGCTCCTTCGTATGACAGATGTCTTCTGATCCTAGCGCACCTAAGTATATCTTCCTTGAGCGGAAAGTTAACAATGCAGCAAATTATATCTCTGGGTGGATCCACATCACTCCCCCTGGGCCGACTTGCTCTGTGTGCACGCTCAATCTCAATGGGGGTCGCTGGCGGGTGACCCAGAAGGTCATTAAAGATGGTTGTCACTGCCTTAGGTATATCAGGGTTTTCCACGGATTCTGGTACACCGTGGAGTCTAATGTTATGTCTACAGCCACGGTTATCCAAGTCTTCAATCTGCCTGTAGAACTCTCTGATAGTCGCAGTGTGGACCCCTGACTGTCGCTGTAAGTGGAGTATAGCATTCTTGTTGCTACTGGAGACCGTTTCTACCTGAGCCAGTCTTGAGCCCATTGCGCGAATGTCTTCCCTTAAATCATTAAGGGCAGTGGTCAAGATAGTGGCCAGAGAGGCCTTTATATCAGAGGCCACAGCATGTAAATCTTTTATGGACAAGGACTGTGTGGCAGGAGAGAGATCATGCTGTGGCACTGTGTCACTTCCAGCCTGCATAGCCATGCAGGAAGAGCAGCCTGTGTCAGAGGCTGAGGCTGCAGGGGGAGGGGGAGAGGGGGATTGAGAGAGAGAGGGAGGTGGCTGCGGCCCTGCTCTCTGTGCCTGGGAGCTAAAGAGCTCCTTAATGTGTCTCCCTGCTGGCTTGTGGCTCCTTGGGGACCGCGATCGGGTGCCGGAGAGCGTCCGGTCGTGTTTCCCCATGCTGTGAGGGGTCTGTCTTACCCCTCCCGACCACGCTGTTTGGCAGTCTGATCCGGCCGGCGGGAGCTCCTACATTAAGCGGCCGTTCCGTTCGGCGCCAAGCCACGCCCCCCGACTTTTACTTTTATATAATAAAAGAACAAACTTCAAGAAGTGGAAACTGCATTTATTGGCCCCATGATCCCCTATTGCTCGGGGCCCCTTGAGTTGTCAATCTGCCCCTGTCCCCTACTACATTTATACACTTATCCCAGTGTTTAACTAATGCCTGGAAAGCATAGAAAGATGTTGTAGTACGCCTGAACCATCCTAGGACAGCCTACATCACTTCGTTATCATTGTGTTCACCATTCCCACAGAAAGATTAATCTATTTTGCAATTTCACAACAGGTTATGCATCGATTATCAAGGATCAGGCGTTCCACATGCGGAATGTTTACAGGAATGACTGCTGTGGGCTGGGAACCACCACAGCCAGGATCTTCACTGACAGACGTACGGCCATCTTTGAAATGTTTACACCATACAAATGTCTTACTGCGGCTGAGCATCTCATGACCATAAAGCTGTGTCTGTATGGCTCTGGTTGGAGCATTGGATTGTAAGCTTCACTCCTTATTCTGATGCTGATGGTCCTATGTTTTCTGTACAGTGTTATGAAATATATCAGTACTAGATGCATAAAAACATACATGCCTATATACCTCTGACCTATAAACCATAACAAAGAGGGATCTATCTTGTTATTAACAGCAGGATCCCAGCACGCTGTTATCAGAGTGAATTCTGACCTCCTGGTCTACATGCTTGTTCTGGGTCAATAAACTGTAGAATAGTGAAGGTATTGGATCAGCATGACAGCCAGGCAACTAGACTTTCCAGAAGGATAAATCAACATGGACAGCCTCCATATTTTTTCAGTTTAGATTCATTGACATCTATCTCTTCAGCTAGAGCCTTACTCATTTTGAATAAAGATCTCCATTATCTCAAGCTCAAAGATCAGTAGCAACAGCAGTAGAGATGCACCCACCTACCAGCAGGATAACTATGCAATAAGGTCATGATGCTGGTTCACCTGAGGTGAAGGGTCTAAGCGCTAACCAGTATTCACCAGTGCTCCTGATGGTGGAGATGGGTTTTGCTGCATGTTAGTACCAGGTTGCAGTCCTCAAGATCGCCTAGCATGAGGTCAACAAGCCTGGGTCCAGTAGCAGACATAGCAGATAGGGATCATGCAGAGGTGTAGTCAGTGACAAGCCAAAGGTGAGTAACAAGTGGTTGCAAGATGGTATCAAGCAGAAGCATAGTCAGGGAACAAGCCAAAGGTTGGTAATGAGTAGTAGCAAAGCTAGCGGCAGCAGGAGTGACAAGAGTAAGATATATTGATTGCAGTGAGCACAATAATCTGGCAAACAAAAAATGCAAAGGCATGGCTTAAATAGGAATTTCATGGGGGTAGCAAAGTGTTCAAGGTTAAGCAGAAACCAGGTACAAGGCAAGATTGTCCAAGAAATTGTCTAGGGAGCTGTCTAGGTCTCTTAGGTGGCTTAGCAAGAAGAAATACATACAGACACAACAGAGGTTGTAGGTTCAGATCTAGGTCCTGACAACCTAGCAATATAACAGTAGATCTGTGTTTACAGCTTTAAGTCCAGCATCAACATCACCACAATGTAATCACATATGAAGACTTAGGGGTAGATTTACTAAAACTGGAGTATCACGTACCTGGTGTCGGAGGCCAATGGAGAGAGGACTTCCCTTGCAGCTAAGTTCCAGACTCCCCTGAAGGTGGGACAGAAGGAGTCAGGCCCAAAGTAGCATGGGAGTGAGGATGCTTGTCAGAGGTACACCCGGGAGCACAGCTGATGGACTGGAGTGGTGTCTGCAGACATGTGGTGCCTGTGTGAGATAGAAGGTCTTCAGTGCAGCAGAGAACGGAAGAGTAGCCAGTTCACAGCCAAGTGCTAGGTATAGGTATCAGCAGACGTCAGACACAGGTAAGCAAGCGAGAAGATCCGTTAGCCAAACCGAGGTCATACACAGGAGAGCAAGCGAGAAGATAGGTCCAGGAACAAGCCAAGTCAGTAGCAGGAGATCAAAATAGCAAGAAAACACAGGACAAAGGTACTGGGGAGGCAGAAATCAACCAGCAATTGGAGATAGTGATTGGCTCCCTTATAAAGGCCATTTGGGCTCCAAACTGAGCCAGTGGTGTGTGTAACTGTGTGCCAGTGCACATGCGTGTTCTGGCATGCATCCATGAGCATTGATGTGCACCAGTGTGCATTTCTATGACCATTCAAAGTTCTGGCAGGAATTTCAGGTCACCTGCTGTAGACAGACCCTGACATGGAGAGTGCAAAATCTGGTGCAGTTGTGCACTGTATCAAATCAGCTTCTAACTTCAGCTTGTTTAATTAGGCTTTAACAATACAACCTGGGAGCTTATTGTATTTTGTGCAGAGCTGCACCAGATTTTGCACCCTCCAATTTTAGTAAATCAACCCCAGAATGTCTTTCCATTTCTTCCGCACTCCTCAATACAGGTCCCCATAGGTGGGTCTTTTTCTCTTGAGTCTCCCTGGGCCTGCCCTGAAGGGCTCTCTCTCTCAGACAACTGACTTACATAGCGTATGTCAGGGGAAGCCTGTTCCCATTACTCCTCTGCCCTTGATTCCTCCCACTCCAGAATATAAATGGGACACAACTCCACCCACCAGCTCTATCTAAAGGAGAGACCACACTAAAAGGGTACTAACCCTTGCTTGCATGTTGCCTAGATTTGACTTTGCAATCAATCAAATTATGGTGGTAGCAGGGGCGGACTGACCATTTGGAAACTCGGGCACTGCCCGAGGGCCGGGGTCAGAAGGGGGCCCCATGAGATGCCCCTGGTACCTTTTTCATAGGCTTTTTTGAGTTTGGACAAGGACACAGGGGCCCCATGAACCCCTATTGCCCGGGGGCCCCATGAGTTGTCAGTCCACCCCTGGGTGGTAGATTGAGCTTGTGATTGCTTTCTTTCAATTACTGCCAAAATATGGAAGTGCACAGAAAAACTAAAAACATTATGAAATAAAATTGACAAACTTTCTGTAAAACATGATTTTTTTATTAATATTATTTTGAAACACATTTTTTCATTTACCTTTATTACTATCACAAGAGGACTGACAAGACAATATGATACTAATGTTCTCCTGACAGGTCCTCTTAGGAATCTATTAGACACTTAATTCCTTTGTATTCAGCCTAAACACATTGAATACAAACTGCACTTGGTTTATTGCTGTCCCAAGATCTCACAGCTCTGAAATGTGAGTGCTGAAACTGTCCCGGTCTCACAAGACACACTGGGACAGAAGGCATTGGGGGGGGGGGGGGGGGTGCATATTTCCCAAACTATAGAAGTAATCATAAGATAATTCAATAAAATTAACCAGAAAGACAAAAACTCATATGTTTATATTTCATATCTAAAAAAAAATAAAAAAATAAGATTTTAACTTATATAATCACTGTTGATTATGATTATGATGATTATGTTCTATGATATGTCAGTGTTCTTTTGGTAATCATGGAGAAAAGACAGAGAAAAATCATGTATGATAAGATATTTTTTTTAAACAGTTTATATTTATCAATGCTTAATATATTACAGAAATGATTGTATCTAATTAATCTCAAACAGTGACTATTATCTTTATACTTAATCATTTTAAGTTATACGGTATGCAATGTTATTGTATTTTTATCCCTTATCTTTTATTCATTATTCTGTACACCTGTCCTGATGAAGTGGCCATCAAAGTGCCATGAAACATGTTGATTATTTATTTATTTATTTTTATTGGTACATGGCAAAGAAATGCCTACCTTTGGAAGAAATCACTATTACTCCTCTGCTGATCTTACCTCTAAACAAGTTACAAGTTGAAAGTTATTGTGTTCTCTTTTATTAGAAACCCTGACACTACAAAATGTAAACAACTGAGGGTGCTACAGCAACTGAAAATGTATTTATGTCCCAATACATCTGCACTGTAAAACTTATGGCTGCTGCAGTAAAGAGGTTAAAGCCCAACTCCAGTACAGGCAGTCCCCATATTACAAACATCTGACTTACAACTCATACTTAAGAACAGAAGCAGTGTGACATCATGGTAGTCCCGGAAAACCGCCAGGTGGCCATCTTGCTGCTCAGTGCATGCTGCCACCTGCTGTCTGGCAGACCTCTCAGCAATCCCACACCACTGCATGGCCAGTTAACCCTTTCTTATGCTATGCAATACTTAAAAATATTTTTTTGGGGCTGGAGTAATGCTTAAAAAATTTACCTGTTCAAACTTACATACAAATTCAACTTAAGAACAAACCTACAGAACCTATTTTGTTCATAACCCGGGGACTGCCTGTATTAAGAAATGTGTATGTTTATGCTTTCAGCCTGGTCAACTGTGCAACTGTCATAACTTTAATATATGGCAAAGTTTGAGTACCTTTAAACAGGATAAATAACAGTGTCCAAACTTTTTGTCCTGCAACCTTTTAATTATCTGGCATCATTATGGATCCCATCATTATCCTAATTTGATCTGGCATCAGCCTCTTGCTATTTTCTAAACTGTAGTACTGTAGTGTAAAAGGAAAAATCATAACAGAGAGCCAATCAATTCTGATTGACAATACTGCACTACTACAAAGAGATGAGTGCATCACTATGTTACTCCTCCTTTTTACTTCACAGTAACTGGCTGGGGCAGGTCCAGGATGAAATCTTGTCATCAAACTGAGGATATCTAGTGGTGGAAGAGAAAAGCTGTACCGAACAGCTCTGGGATGAAGGAGAATATTGCAGCAAGTTCTGTTTTTTTTTATTTTATCTTAAATGGGCTGTTAATTTTTATCTTGTTATTTTTAGCTGGAGTTGTGCTTCAATATTCTCTCTTTAGTCCAGGGGGTGTGCCCAAACACGTAAGTTTGTCATATTAAAATGTGTCATATTAAAGTATTTTAATGTAAACTCCTCTACAATAACTTATAATAGTGATTTTAAAAGCTCACTGTACAGATTAATAAATATACATAATAATCCAATATTGAGTGAATGTATTACTATACACAATGAACTTCTGCTCTTGTTGTGAGCCAGTTGACTGCTGTCATTGTCTTAAATTACAATCTTTACAAGATTAGTTTTTCCTAATTTCAGCTGCAATTTCCTCTGGGAACCAAACGCTAATGAAAGGGAATAAGTATTCTTCTCATTTTCTTTTCTTTAGATACACATGTGAAAGTGATGAAAATTACAGATTAATATGAGTATGTTCGAAAATTGTGATTTTTATACCCAAGATATTAGTACAATATATGTTCATGGAAAGACATACAGTATACAGCATGTGCTCATTATATGTGCAGGGTGTCCTACCATGCTGGAATGAGCATGCTCAGGACTGATTGATCATAACAAGCTCTTAATGTTTGTAACTGATTTTATATTTGCAGAGATAAAATATAGATGTAGCACCCTGCCATATGTTAGGCTAAATCCATTTTTTTTGGTTTTACTGTCCTCAGTCCTCTGTACTGTCCTGGCTGATTGCCCCTGTTTACTTCTTGAGGAAGCTTACAGAAGACAGAATAGGAGGTCAACCACTGATTTATAAAAATGTATCAGACCCCAGCCAATCCCTTGGAAAGGAGTGCCCAGAAGGTGTCTGGAAAGGTTATACATGTTTGGGAGGCCTGCTCAGAGTGTTCTGTCCTGGGGATGCTGCCCCTGGGATGCAGCCTGTTCACTGGAGTTACAGTCTGGGCCTCAGCAAGTGCTGGGTTGATAGCCTGGAGAAGGTATGTTAAATGATTTTTACAGGAGGGCATCATCTTGGAGTCTGGTCTGGAGAAGGATCTTTGTGTCTCTCACTGAAGAGTATCACACATGGAAACTGGGTGGCAGCAGTTGTCCTAGGGCATTGTGCAGACCTGGTTTTGGATTCTCAGGTGGGCATATGCTAGAGGGAATTGAGTGCCAGAGGTTACTAGATGGACTAGGTCTGCTCTTACAGAGACCTAGACTTATTGGCAATTTCATCTTACCTCCAGTCAAGGCTGTTTCAAGAGGATTTTGTAACAAGTTTGTCCTCCTTTTGATTTCTGATATAGATTTTTGAGTATCCTGAACCCTTAAATCTCCTCCTGCTCAAGTTTCTGCAAATAAAATCCACAAAAAGGCATCCCATGGACTGAGCCTGTGTTGTCAGTGTGCTTTCAACTGTGACTGTGGCAGGCAGCCTCTATAGTAGCAAGGGAAACCCTGGCTTATTCTCAATGGCCCCTCCAGGGGTGAGTGCTACACAGGAGCCAAATAATGCAGTTGTGTATTAATTAACCACTTGTTTTCTGGCTGTTGTATATTAATAGACAGACTGCTGCTTCCTGAGGGAAGGCAGCCTCCCCTTTTTGATACTCATGGAGGTCCTCTATCGTGCGCACAGCAGATCCCAAAACAAGGTTACAAAGTCAAAAAACATGGCCCTGTATCACATAATTACTGTGACCAGTCACAGTGATCAGACATGTAAACAAAGGCTGTATTTTACAAGCAGCCGTTCTGTCTCCACTCACACAGTGATGGACTCTAAGATGAAATAGAGTATTTCTTTTAGTGATTGGTAGCAGGGTTACTTAACCACTTACCCTCTAGAGGATTTACCCCCCTTTATGACCAGGCCTCTTTTTGCTACTCAGCGCTGCACTAATTCAACTGATAATTTTGCAGTCATGCAATACTGTACCCAAACAAAATTTACGTCCTTTTTTCACACAAATAGAGCTTTCTTTTGGTGGTATTTGATCACCTGTGTACTTTTTATTTTTCGCGCTATAAACAAAAAAATTTTTAAGAAAAACAATATTTTTTTACTTTCAGCTATAAAAAATATATAGTAAACTCAAAGTTAGTTATAAATTTAGACCAAAATGTATTCTGCTCCATGTTTTTGGTAAAAAAAATCCCAATAAGTGTATATTGATTGCTTTGTGTGAAAGTTATAGCGTCCACAAACTATGGTATAGATATTGCAATTTACACCATATTTTTGCTATACAGCACTGCACTAGTTTAACTGACAATTGCGCTGTCATGCTGCACGGTACATAAATGAAATTTATGTCCTTTTTTCACAGAAATAGAGCTTTCTTTTGGTGGTATTTGATCACCTGTGCGCTTTTTATTTTTGGAGCTATAAACAAAAAAAGTTTTGAGAAAAAACATTTTTTTAAAAAAAAAACCAATATTTTCTCATTTCTGTCATAAACAATATACAAAAAAACTAAAATTTCATCATAAATTTAGGCCAAAATGTATTCTGCTACATGTTTTTGGTTAAAAAAATCTCAATAAGTGTATATTGATTGCTTTGCGTGAAAGTTATAGCGTCTACAAACTATGGTATAGATATTGCAATTTACGCCATATTTTTGCTATACAGCGCTGTACTAGTTTAACTGACAATTGCGTGGTCATCGAACATGGTGCATAAATGAAATTTATATCCTTTTTTCGCACAAATAGAGCTTTCTTTTAGAGGTATTTGATTACCTGTGTGCTTTGTTATTTTTGGCGTTATAAACAAAAAAGGTTTTGAGAAAAAAACATTTAAAAAAAAAAACAATATTTTCTCATTTCTGTCATAAAACATATCCAAACAAACTAAAATTTCATCATAGATTTAGGCCAAAATGTATTCTGCTACATGTTTTTGGTTAACAAAATCTCAATAAGTGTATATTGATTGCTTTGCGTGAAAGGTATAGCATCTACAAACTATGGTATAGATAATGGAATTTACACAGCTTTTACTTTCTGACTGCTCATTATATTTCTTGAGGTGCTAAAAAACCAGGATAGTACAAACACCCCCAATTGACCCCTTTTCAGAAAGTAGACACACTAAACTATCTACTGTGAGGCATATTGAGTCCATGGAAAATTTATTTTTTTTCCACAAGTTTCTGGAAAATGACCCAAACTTTTTTTTTTTTTACACATAATTGTCATTTAAATTATATATTTCTCGCACAAGCCATGGGTACATGTAGAATTACACCCTAAAATACATTCTGCTACTTCTACCAAGTATGGGGATACCACATGTGTGAGACTTTTTGGGAGCCTAGCCATATACAGGAGCCTGAAATCCAATGACCACTTTGAAACACTGAAGGTGCGTAACTTCCTCATTTCACTTCCTCACTACCTATCACAGTTTTGAAGGCCCTGAAATGCCAGGATAGCACCAACCCCCCTCCCAAATGACCCCTTTTTGGAAAGTAGACACCCCAAGGATTTTAAAAAGAGGCATGGTGAGTATTTTGCAGCTCTCATTTTTTCTCACAAGGTTTTGAAATATAAAAAAAGAAAAGAAAAAAGAAGTTTTTGTTTTTTTTCTTCATTTTCCAAAAACTTGTGGCAACAAACGAGATCTTCAAAATACTCACCATTCTTCTTATCAAATTCCTTGGGGTGTCTGCTTTCCAAAAAGTGGTCATTTGGGGGTTTGGTGCTATCCTGGCATTTCAGGGCCTCCGAAACTGTGATAGGTAGTCAGGAAGTGTAAGGAGGAAATAAAGCCCTTTAAAAGCCCGAAGGTGCTTATTGGATTTTGGGGTCCTGTACTTGGCTAGACTGCCAAAACGTCTCTCACATGTGGTACCCCCATACTCGGGAGAAGTAGAAGAATGTGAAGAATGTATTTTGGGGAGTAATTCCACATATACCCATGGCATATATCCATGGCATGTGTGAGCAATAAATCATTTAAGTGACAATTTTGTGTAAACAAAAAAAAGTTTTTGTTTGTCATTTTCCAAAAACTTGTGGTAAAAAAATAAATTATTCTATTGATTCAACATGCATCTCAGCAAATAGTTTGAGGTGAATACTTTCCAAAAAAGAGTCGTTTTGGGGGGTGAGGGCATTTTATCCCCAGGATTATAAGTTTATGCTACACATCACTCACTCTTCTAACCACCTGAAGACCAAGCCTTTTCTGACACTTTTTGTTCACATAAAAAAATTCTGTATTTTTTGCTAGGAAATTCATTTCAACCCCAAACATTATATATATTTTTAAGCAAACACCCTGGTGAATAAAATGGTGGGTGCTGCAATTTTTTATGTCACATAGTACTCGCGTAGCGATTTTTCAAATGCAATTTTTTAAAAAACAATACACTTTTTTTACCTTTAATGTACAAAAACACAATATATTGGCCAATTATTTGGTAGCATATAAAAGATGATGGTATTCTGAGTAAATAGATACCAAACATGACATGCTTTAAAACTGTGCATGCCCCGTGCAATGGCGACAAACTGCATACATTTTTAATATTCATAGGCAACATTTTAAAAGCCTTTACAAGCTACCATTTTAGATTTACAGAGGAGGTCTAGTGTTAGAATTACTGCCCTTGATCTGACGTTCGTGGCGATACCTCACATGCATGGTGCCATACTGGCACAGGGTCTATGTTCACAAACGCAGGTGCGCGCGTGCGCAGGGGGGGGCGAAGGTCCTTTTTTTTTTTTTTATTGTGATTTTTTTTATTATTTTTACACTGTTCCTTTAGTTTATTTTATCACTTTTAATGCTATCACAGGGAATGCAAATATCCCCTATAACTTCAATGGGCATTGTCATATATTCTTTTTTGAGAAATCTGGGGTCTATCAGACTCTAGATATCTCCTCTTCCCTTGCATTATCTAATCAAACCAAGATCGGTGTGATCAGATGCTATCCCAATTTGCAAATGGCGCTGTTTATATCCTGTGAAATTGAAGTCATGAAATGCTCGTAGCTTCTGATTTCTTAGGCTATAGAGATGATTGGCACCATTCTGGTCTCCAATCAGCTCTATGGTCAGCTGGCAGAAACACCGGCTGCATTCTCAGGTTCCCCTGATGGCTTGGGACTGCCCGAGAAGGCCGTGGAAGGCAGAAGGGGAGGGGGCATTGTCTCCAGCTGCTTGTAAAAGCAATCCTGCAGCTAATTATCCACTAGGGTTGCTTTGACATGAAAGCCGATTGATAGCTGAAAAAATTATACCAGGATGATGCCTGCAGCTGTAGGCATCATCCTGGTATAACCATTCAAAGTCCAGTGATGTACCAGTACATCGCTGGTCCTTGTTGGGTATATATGCTATGTTCTATTTTTTTTTTATGCAGCCTGTGGACTGAATGAAAAAAAAAGAAGAAATCTCTGCCAAACAAAATGTTTGGTATGCCCACCATTAAAATATACCACCCTGCATCCAACCACTTCTAATGGTGGGCACACATTAGGTCACACGGTGCCACATGCGCCAGTTCCAAGATTGTACAAATGGCTAAATAGTGGAACGCTTGAATAAAAATTGCCCATGTATAACTGGTACCCCATATGGAAAAAGGATGACACCAAGTCCCAAACTATCTTGCCACTACTCCCCATGTAGTCTGGGCATCCAGGGGGCTCCATGTGACTATCTTTCCTCTTGTAAATCCGAAACTTATAAGTATAGCCTGTTGTCCTCTCACAGGTCTTCTACATCTTGACCCCATATCTGGCACGCTTACAGGGGAGAAATTGTTGAATGCAAGGCGGCCAGAAAAATTAATGAGGGACTCATTAACGCAGATTTTTTTGCTGGGGAGTATAGACATCGGCACATTTTTGGTTAAGGTGATTTAAATCAGAATTTTGTGTAGCCGGTCAAATTCAGGGTCACCTCGAGGACGACAGAGTGTGTTGCTGTTGAAATGCAAAAAACACATTATACTCTCATATCTATGCCTGGCCATGGCAACAGAGAACATGGCATATGATGAATTGGGTCTGTGGAGCAATACAACCGCAATTCATTTTTTTAGTAATGCCCATGTTGAGGGTTAGGCCCTAAAAAAATATAAATTCAGTAACCGTAATGTGTTTCCATGAGAATGGTCTGGAAAGGTTTGAATTTGGGTTGGCAGCGATACACTGTTATGCATATAAAATTCTTTGATCCACAATCAATGCATACAGATCTTCCACAAAAAACAGCTCCAAAAAATCATGGGGAGGAGTTAAATTTGCTATTTCCACCTGAATTCCGGGTTGGGCAGTGAATGGGGGAAGTACGGGTGCTGCAGAATTTGTGGGCCAATCGGGATTTGCAAGCACATCCGAAAGGATACTAGGGGCTCTACGGGCCCGTGTGTGAATTCTTGGTGATTGCGGGACAATACTTGTGCTCACCACCGCACCATCTTGTACTGCACTTATGGGACTCACCACGTCACCAAGTCATACTGCAGTGCTGGTATTATTATTATTATTATTCCTATTATACAGGATTTATATAGCGCCGTTTGGTCAATGCTTTACAATATAACGGGAGACAATACAGCAACAATACAATTCAAAACAAGAGGGTTAGGAGGGCCTGATCCTGGGAGCTTACAATCTAAGACGTAGGCAAGGATGCACCAGACTGCTGGTGCTTGTCAGTTCACCAAAAGGTATCGCGGCACTAGTACTGGCACTCTGCTGCAAATGAGAGTCATCAAAATTTATAGGCAAGTGCTAACAGAGATCAGGCCGGATTCTGCGAACATTGCGATTTTGTGTGCAATGTATCAAGTGACAGTGCCCTACTGACACAGCACTTGCTGGGGGAGAAAGGGGGGGGGGTAAGTGTAGGGGCTAAACACAGGTGCTGGCAGGTGCTGGGGCTGATCCCGCTAACGCTGCATTTTTGGGGACACTATACTAATGTTGCCTTCTACAACTCTCACAGGTAGTTGAAGCTTGCTGTAAGTTTCTAATGAAGCAGCTACACCCTTCCAACTGCCTGGGAATTCGCTCTTTTGCTGATGCGCAAGGATGTATGGATTTGCACAAAGTGGCCCACAATTACACAATGGAACATTTCATGGAAGTAATAAGAAATCAGGAGTTTCTATTATTGCCAGCTGCTGAAATTTCTAAACTTTTAGCAAGTGATGATATGAACATTCCTAATGAAGAAACCATCTTGAATGCCTTGCTCACCTGGGTACGGCATGATGTAGAACAAAGGAGAATGGACCTTAGCAAACTACTGGCTTTTATCCGTTTACCCCTGTTGGCACCACAGTTTCTTGCAGACATGGAGAATAATGCACTGTTTAGAGATGACATTGAATGTCAGAAGCTCATTATGGAAGCTATGAAGTATCATTTGTTGCCTGAGAGGAGACCAATGTTACAGAGCCCTCGTACAAAGCCTAGAAAGTCAACGGTGGGCATGCTTTTTGCTGTTGGGGGTATGGATGCAACCAAAGGAGCTACAAGCATTGAAAAGTATGATCTGCGTACCAACACATGGACCCCAGTAGCCAACATGAATGGACGAAGGCTCCAGTTTGGTGTTGCCGTGTTGGATGAAAAGCTATATGTAGTTGGAGGGCGAGATGGGCTGAAAACACTAAACACTGTGGAGTGTTATAACCCCAAAACAAAAACATGGAGTGTCATGCCACCTATGTCCACACATCGGCATGGTCTGGGTGTGGCGGTTTTAGAAGGTCCCATGTATGCTGTTGGTGGTCACGATGGCTGGAGTTATTTGAACACAGTGGAGAGGTGGGATCCTCAAGCCAGGCAGTGGAATTTTGTAGCTAGCATGTCTACACCAAGAAGCACAGTTGGTGTAGCTGTCCTTGGTGGAAAGCTTTATGCGGTGGGTGGTCGAGATGGAAGTTCTTGCCTCAAGTCTGTAGAATGCTTTGATCCTCACACCAATAAGTGGACCCTGCTGCTTTCAAATAAAGTTTTAAATTACTACACTATGAGTGCTCCCCTGTGTCTCCTGTGAGGAGCTTTTCCATCCTTGTAGCCCTTGGGATTCCTGTGCCAGTTCCTGTGGAGGTTCATCTGGATCGTCATAGCTTTGACCTGCTGGATTATTTCCCACCACATGAGGGCGTAGGATCTCCATTCTTCCAAGCCATATACCTGACCAGCCTTAAGTGGAGAAAAGGATCTTCAGGATTTACACATATATGCGCATTACCCATGTGCGTTCTGGTTAGTGCAAAATTCTACCATTCACACTGGGAAACAAGGAGCACTGTTGTTTTACTGGACTGTGTCTACTATTTCCAATACTAATTTTAGAGCGCTGCATTTCTCTTGCATATGTATTTCGGGACTTTTTATGTGTTTTCCTATATGTTCAGCTGCTTGCACTATTTATGAGCGCTTACTATTTATTACTATCATTCCCAATAAGTGGACCCTGTGTGCGCAGATGTCCAAGAGGAGGGGTGGAGTTGGGGTCACCACATGGAATGGTTTCCTCTATGCAATTGGAGGACATGACGCTCCAGCTTCTAATTTAATATCTCGCCTTTCAGACTGTGTAGAAAGATATGACCCCAAAACAGACATGTGGACTTCAGTGGCCTCCATGAGCATTAGCAGGGATGCAGTAGGAGTCTGCCTGTTGGGTGACAAGCTTTATGCTGTTGGTGGTTATGATGGACAAAGTTACCTTAATAATGTGGAAGCCTACGATCCACAGTCAAATGAATGGAGCCAGGTTGCCCCATTGTGCCTTGGAAGAGCCGGAGCATGTTTGGTTACAGTGAAACTTTAGCCTGCAAGTTTTATATATCATCTGCACAAACCTTTCCAAAGAGCTGATCCATGGCATATTTATTGATACAATACGCTTTTTTTTGGTGAATGTTTTAAATAAAATGCTACTACTATACTAATGTTAACGCTGCTATAGTGCTGATCTGATCAAAGATATTGATCCGTTCAGACACTATACTAAAAATGGAGGTTTATTGTGTATGAGCGTGTTCCTGGCAATCAAGGGATTAAATGTGATGACTGGTGTACTGACATTTGAGAGGGGCGTGAAAACCACGGAAGCTCGAATCACACACACACACACATATATATATATATATATATACATATATATATATATATGTGATTTTGCGCACCTGTACCGCCCTGTAGCAGTATTTCTGCTATAGGGTGGTCAGGAAGTGGTTCCATAAACGGTTTGTGTTATGGTGCTGCATTACTTTAACTGACAATTGCGCGGTCATACAACGCTGCACCAAAATGAAATTTACACCCCTTTTTAGCCATGAATTGGGCTTTCTTTTGGTGGTATTTGATCGCCTGTGTGTTTTTTATTTTTTGCGCTATAAAAAAAGAGACCGACAATATTTTAAACGTTTTGCTATAAAACATGTCCAGTAAAAAAATGTAAAAATCAAATTTCATCATAAATTTAGGCCAAAATGTATTCTGTGACATGTCTTTGCTGAAAAAAATCCGAATACGTGCAAATTAATTGGTTTACATGAAAGTTATAAGGATTACAAATGGCGGTATAGATACTGGATTATTTTTTTATACTAATAGTGGTGATCAGCAACTTATGGTGGCAATCAGCGACTTATGGCAGTGATCAGTTACTTATGGTGGGACTGCGGGACTGTGGTGGACATTCTGACACTGGGGGGGAACTGACTTGGGGTCACTGACATCCCCAGTGACACCAATACAGTGATAAGTAAAAAAAAAAAAACACTGACACTGTAATAATGGCACTGGGGAGGAAGGGGTGAACGTCTGGAGACAATCAAAGGGTTAACTGTGTGAGGGGAGTGTTTTACTAGGGGACGGGGGTGTGTACCTCTCTGTTACACACTGTTCCGGAAGGCTGTGTCCAGCGATCCCGGAACTAAACAATGCAGCCTTCCTCCCCATCAGTGTTTGCCGGCAATATCCGGGCTCCGGCGGGTAATCACCGGCCGGGACCCAGTGATTGACACCCGTGGCCTCAATACAAGAGGGATAGGAGGGCCCTGCTCCTTGGAGCTATGTGATCCTGCGCACAGGGGCTGCCTTGTAGCAGTATATGTACTGCGGGCGGTCCCCTAGTGGTTAAGGTGCACCAAAGCCAGCTGCAGTGTACCTGATCACTATCCATACCAGTAAACAGTGTCCCCAGACCAGTGCAGCCAGTCACAGTGTCCCTGACTGTTAACCACGCCCATACACAGGGTCACCAAACCAGCACAGCAAGTCACAGTGTCCCTCATTGCTTCCATACCAGCATACAGTGTCACCAGACCAGTGCAGCCAGTCACAGTCCCTGATCACTAGCCACAGCAGTACACAGTGTCACCAGACCAGAGTAGTAAGCTGCAGTATCCCTGACTAGTTTTTACTGGCAAACCTCAAGAACATCATTCAGTAGTTTCGCGATTGAGGTGTACATAAAAAATAGCATGTTATGAGATAATTGCAGTAAAAGAGTTTTTTATTTAGTAAGTGTCTATTAAGGGATCGCTCTGACAACATTGCAACAATAACAATAATGTTTATTGAGCATAATTTCTTTAACAACATGGTGATAGTTAGTCTTAGTAACTATGGAAGCTGTTATACAATTCAATAACATCAAGCAGATAACTACAGGAGATAGTTTTGTGTTGTATATGTGTAATATGTGGCATTATGTCTGTAGAAATGTGGAGAATGGCTAGAACTCGTTTTCCATTGATGGAGACTGGAGGCAAACCACCTTTGGCAAGCAAAGCAATACCACTCTAATAAAATCACTACTGTTAAAAACAACAGTTCTAGTCTAGCCTAAATTATTGTGTGTATTGTGTGTAAGCTTTTATTGTGTAATGCTTTTGTGGGGTAAATGCATTTCAACTGACAATGGAAAAGGCTGTTTAGTCTATAACTATATAGGGAAAAGCCACCTCTTTATTGACTAATGTGCCAAATGGCAAATCAGGCTCTTAAAGTGACAAAGCAATGTTGCAGCTGTCCCATACTCACACAATCATTGATAACCCATGTGCTAACCTTGCCTTATTACTGGAGCCTTTGTATTGGTAATGGGATGACTAATTTAAAAATGTAAATGCACATGTTTAAGAACCTATTAGGGACAAAAGCACATGGCTCGTCAAAGATGGATGTGTGACTCTGGTGTAGCTTCAATGTAGCATTGTTGCTCCCCTTATTTCTGTAATCTTACTAAAAACATTGGGTGCATTGAAAGTAGCCCTTGCATCACAAATACTAGGTCCACTTTTTCTTTCCATGACCACCCCCCACGCCAAAACTCTATGCAAAATAGGAAAGCCGGTTGTAGAAAAAGTTAACATACATACCTAACTCTAGATTTTGTTTATGGTGCCTGAAATTCCATTAAAAGATGCTACTGTGCTATGTGGATCATCTTCTCATCTGGAAATATGGAGTACTTGTCAACATCTGCACCCTGCATATGGAAGTTGGGGGGAAAGGGGAGTACTGACCTTTTTTTTCATTTTTCACATTGTTTTCAGCTTCTGTGGAAAAAATCAGAATATGATTGTTAGTGCTAGGTCAGATTTAGGTATTTTGATACATTGAAAAGATGGTGTAGTACCCTCCTAGATTAGTGAAGGTTGTTGAATAAATTTAATCTAGCTCCTCTGTAATCAGTGTAGCAGGAAGCAGGGGTTGATCAGTCTGGTCTCCTCAGTGTATCACAGGCTGTTGCTCTTATTACTTCCCTCTGTATTCTAGATGATTCTAGAATCATAGTGGGAGGAAGAACAGAGTGGGAAGCCTGAATATTTATGGGGAATCCAGTCAATCCCTGGGGTGGTATGCCCAGTAGGTGGCTGGGGAGAGAGAGTTCCTGGGTCTATCTGGAAGGTATTGAGGTCCCAGCTGGAGCCTTAGCTGGGGGTCTATTTGCAAAGCCTAGTCCTGGAGTCAATATGGATCTGAAGAAGCTCACTGGAGGGTGCCAGGAGGAAATTTGAGAAGCTGGGATTCCATTAAAATGCATGTGCATTTAAACGCAGGCATCCCTATACTTTTGGCAATATAGTATGTAGAGTCCAGTGGCAACATGATTCACACCACTGCATCCAGTGCTTTGCATTGCAATCGGTGATGTAAGACTTGGATGAAGCTGCTTGGCCATGGAAACCCATTCCATGAAGCTCTTTACGCACTGTTGTGCTAATCTGAAGCCCACACGAAGTTTGGAGTTCTTTAGCTATTGACTTTGCAGACGACTTTTGCCCACTGTGTGCTTCAGCATGCGCTGACCCCGTTCTGTCATTTTATGTGGCCTACCACTTCGTGGCTGAGTTGCTGTTGCTCCCATTTGCTTCCACTTTGTTATAATACCACTAACAGTTGACTGTGGAATATTTAGTAGCAAGGAAATTTCACAGATGGACTTATTGCACAGGTGGCAACCTATCACGGTACCATGCTTGAATTCACTAAGCGCCTGAGAGCGACCCATTATTTCACAACATTTGTAGAAGCAGTCTGCATGCCTAGGTGCTAGATTTTATACACCAATTTTTTAGCACTATAGCGTATACTGTATATATCTACCAGGGGCAAAACTCATGGGGCCCCTGGGCAATAGGGGATCATGGGGCCCCTGTGTCCTTGCCCAAACTCAAAAAAGCCAATGAAAAAGGTACCAGGGGCATCTCATGGGGCCTTCTACTGACCCCGGGCCCTCAGGCAGTGCCCGAGTTTCTAAATGGTCAGTCCGCCCCTGATATCTACTGTATATATCATTATCCTTTACGTTAGCCCATCTCCCAATATTCCATTCAGTACTCCATTCCCTAAGTTTTATGCTCACCTTTATAGAAATTTCCATTTATTCCTATGGAGGGATTGTCTATTATGCATCCAGGTAGACATCAAGTACTGTATGTCCTCTTTATAAAAATGAGGCCCCATTCACATTAGGCGATTTTGAATTGCAGGCAGAATTGCCACAATTCTGCACAATTACAAATAGCAGTAAAATAGCGGCAAACTGTATAATGCACTTTTGGGTGCCATTCATCCTCAATGGCTACATAAACATGGTTCAATTTTGCTGCAATTGGCAAAACTTGTCTAGGTCAGTGCCAATATTTGGTCCTGAGCTTCTTTGCTATGGCAGACACACATAGTGCAGCCCATTCAAGTGAATAGGCTGCCCTATGCGCAGCACACAGAATCGTGTGAAAATCACCCACATAAAATTACAAGTGTAAACGCAAGTTCCTGATATGCAAAATGTGAATGGGGCCTGAATTTGATCAAATGTGCACAAGAAGCGAGATACCAATTGAAGAGTTTACTGTAGCAGCTGAATGGCTTCCCGTGGACCACACAACATAGATATCACAAGAGCATTGAGAGTTGAGTATGAAACTTTGGGGGGGGGGGGTTAACTTACAGTATTATTATACAAAACTATAGTTATCCATTAACCACTTCCAGGCCTTAGGGCGTATTGTATGTCCTCGGATGGAAGTAGTTATACCATGATCATGGCTGCAGCCATGATTGTAGTATCATTCTTTTATGTAAAAGTATCTCTAAAGGTTCCCAGTCACTTTTACAGGGCACAGAAAGCCCCCACTCTTCCCCCACCACCACCATCACCTTTGGAATGGGAGAGCACTGGACCACTACACTCAGGTGGACCAGATGCAGACAGAGGTCCTCCACATCTTCTGTGACTAATGAAAGCAGAAGAGATGAGGCTTTTGTCACGTCCAGTCTTGGTTCTTTGTTTACTGGTCGTTACTGGCCAGTGAAGCAGCCAATCACACCAATCTTGGTTTGATCTGCTGCTTTGGAGGGCAGAGGAGGGATTGGGGTTTAATAGAACCCAGATCTCTCCATAAAGAGGACCTGTCACTGTCCCAGCTATCACAAGGGATGGTGCTCATTCTTTGCGACAGCAATAAAGTTATTAAAAAAATTTAATAAATTGAAAAAAAAAATTGAAATTAAAAAATAATTTAAAGCGCCTTTGCCACCAAACCAAGCCCCCCTCCGCGCCACTGAAGTGCAAATGCAAGCGCAAGTCTCGCACACATTGGTAAACAGTAATTGCATCAAATATATGTGAGGTATCTCTGCATA
Source organism: Staurois parvus (assembly GCF_062004578.1). Lineage (NCBI taxonomy): Eukaryota > Metazoa > Chordata > Amphibia > Anura > Ranidae > Staurois > Staurois parvus. Next base: position 1,058,138 of record NW_028318993.1, on the reverse strand, counting down.
CATCAGAGTAAGAACAATAATTCTAGGGCCAGAGCTCAAGTACCAGTTTGAAAATGGGTAACCTGTAAATTGTTACCTATGGAGATTTTTAGGTACCATAGTTTGTCGCCTTTTTCCAGGCCAGCAAAATTTTCTAATTTCTTATTGTGTTTGGTATCTGTTTACTCGCCATAACAAAATCTTTTATATTTTACCAAAAATGGTTATTATATATTGTTTGTGTGCACTAAAATGCATTTAAATGTGTTTTTTTCCTGAACATTTTCGCTTTGTAAATGAAAAAGTATAAAGTCAGAGGTCAGCGGGAAAAAACAAAACAAGAAGGGCAGCAGCTAGCACAAAAAGGTCAATAAACCAAACCTTCAAAAAAACTTAAAAGCAGTGCAGTGCTCAAACCCAGAGTGGGTGTGAATCAGCTGAAAAATGAAAAAGTGTAGCAATGACAAGAAACCTTTTAAATATGAACCAACCAAATAAGAAAGGTTTGTTATTGCTACACTTTCTTATCTGTGTTTGGTTTATATTTAGCTCAGTGTTTGAGCATTGCATTTTTTTACTTTTACTGAATTGTACTGCATAGTTGCTATTTGGTGTTCCATGTTATTCAAAGGGACATATGTCATTGATATAAAATAAATAGCAAAAATTTCTAATTTCTTACTGTGTTTGGTATCTGTTTACCAATAATCCAAACTGTCAAAAAAAGGTAAAAGCACTGCAGGGCTAAAACTCAGAGTAAGTATGAATCAGCTGAAAAATTAAAGTGTGGCAATGACAAGTGGCCCTTTGAATAACATGGAACACCAACTAGCAACTATGCAGTACAATTCAGTAAAAGTAAAAAAAAAATGCAATGCTCAAACACTGAGCTAAATATAAACCAACCAGATAGGAAAGTGTAGCAATAACAAACCTTTCTTATTTGGTTGGTTCATATTTAACTCTGTGTTTGAGCATTGCAATGTTTTTACTTTTACTGAATTGTACTGCATAGTTTCTATTTGTAGTTCCACATTATTCAAAGGGACACTTGTCATTGCTACACTTTTAATTTTTTAGCTGATTCACACCTACTCTGGGTTTAAGCACTGCACTGCTTTTAATTTTTTTTGAAGGTTTGGTTTATTGACCTTTTTGTGCTAGCTGCTGCCCTTCTTGTTTTGTTTTTTTCCCGCTGACTTTATACTTTTTAATTTATCAAGCGAAAATTTTCAGGAAAAAAATACATTTAATTGCATTTTAGTGCACACAAACAATATATAATAACCATTTTTGGTAAAACATAAAAGATTATGTTATGGCGAGTAAACAGATACCAAACACAGTAAGAAATTAGAAAATGTTGCTATTTATTTTATTCTCCAGGGCTTCTGCTTTCAGAAAATATATATTTGGGGGTTCTAAGTAATTTTCTAGTAAAAAGATGTAGATTTTGCTTGTTTGTGAGAGATGTCAAAATTGACCTGGACTTGGAAGAGGTTAAATATTATTTACCAAATTATCCTTTTGAGACACAAACATACTTTGTTAATTTACAATTATTCCTATTGTTGGCAAATTAAATGCATTGCAGACGTCAATTACTTTTTTTTTTCTTCTCGTTTTTTTCTTTACAGAAAATTTTATGTTGGGATATGTTTTATTTACCACATGGATTGATGTATGACTTTGTGAACATTAATCTAACATGCATATTGTATTTATTACAGTATCCAACAAACTGTACTTGCTGTCAGCAGCCATCTACTGCCAATGCCTTAAATTATGATCTTTACAAGATTGCTTTTGCATATATTGTATTACTATCCTCACCACATTGGTCTCCATAAAATATTGTACAACAATGTGTCATACATCATGGTAGCTATTAAGACAAAGAAATAAGTAATCATTGAATGGATCTGATTGGCAAGAGATGTCAATTCTAAATCAGTAAACCACTGACTGAATAATGCGTATCCAAGATACTGAGACTCCCCCTAAGTATTAGATATTACAGCATCGGCTTCAAATGACTAAATAAATGTGATGTCCACTGTAGCAAATACAACATACTGTAAGTTTTCTTGATATATGAACATACATATATTGTTTGTAGCTGTGTTTAACAGTATGCAAGTTATTGCTGCTTTATCACTGTTCTGTGCCTTCTCTGCATTCCTCAACTGCATGCTTTGCTACTCTTCTCCATTTTGACTTTAGGGATATGACGTGCTAATAATTGAGCTGCCTTTTTTAGCCACAGTATATATAAATCCCTAAAGTGTGCTGAATGATATTTTCTCCACAGCTGGATCTTTAGTGTTTTAATGCATGCAAAGCTGTTGAAGAGCTCTGCCTACACATGAAATACATGGGGCTTAAAAAAAAAAAAAACAAGAGCGCAGCCACAGCTTTAGCAATGGCAATGACGACTATAGATCATGTCACACCATATCTTTCAGGATAGGTGCCTTTTCTCAAAAATGGAAAATAAACTATAGCTTGCTATAGAAAAATAGCATTCCCAGTGGTGGACTTTTGCATAGCCAAACCAACTCCGTGCTATAGCTCAGACCACACCTCCAAACTGTCCCTTATTTGGAGGGACTGTGCTTCTTTTGGAACCAAATCCATCTGTCCCTCATTCTTCCTAAGTTGTCCCTCTTTTTGGCCTGATATATAGGCCTTTGCAAAAAAAGTTACTAATTAACTACAAAAAGTGTCATACTACACTAAAACCTTTTGTGCCACCTCTAAATCATTGCATTTTACATTTTAAAACATGAATATAAAAGAAAAGTAGTGGTTAAAAAAAACAATTGTGGGGTTACAAACAATTGTAACCATTAATTGTATGCATGTTAATTCTGTAGTCCAAAAAATATGGGAGGTGGCAGGGGTTTGTCCTTTGTCCTTTGCACATTGTGCTAAAATGTGTCCCATCTTTCTCATCTCATTTTTCACTATAAAAGTGGCCTATAGCAAAATGATGGCCGGGCGGGACTTTAATTGATCCTGGAGGACGTTATAAAATATCCTTCCAGAATGCTCCTTCAGTGCGCCCGTGGGGCCCTGCTGTGCTGCGGCTCTGTCACCAGCTGTGTCCATTGGGCACAGCCAATGACTGATCAGTGTATTGGCCCGCTGCCAATAACATGTGACCACTGTTACAGAAGGGCACATGACAATTTTAAACAATGGATGGCTTCCTTTCATGCCATCCATTGTGTACAATTGTGTTACTAGCTCTGATTGATCACAGTGATCACATGGTACAGACTGATCCAATCACAGCCCACCTGTGCCATATGATTAGTTGTGGCCAGTCACAGCTAATCACAACAAAAAAACCTAAATGAATTGATTTCATTTAGTAAAATGTTTGCTTATTCGTTGCTATAAGCAAGGCCACCATCAAGAGGGGAAGGCCTCCACACATGTAGGGGGCCTGGGCCCCACGTTGGCACCTCTACTGAGTCCCAGCCTCCTGCTGGCCACTGCTATCTAAATTATCACTTGCAGTCACAGTCCCCAGCATACTAGTGCTCCGCCTCATGGCTTTTGCCTTCTGTTCTGGTGCTGACTGAGAACAGAACTGGAACTCAGGTGAGGGGGACCATTGGAGTGCTGACCTAATTCAGGAGATTGGGCTATGGCCTCTGTATGTTGATGTTCCTGCAATACAATGCTCTCGATATACAGCCGATCTAGTACATGTATAGTAGGTTCTCACAAAATACAGCTGCCTCTACATACAGGCGGTCTGATGTGTGTTGATGCTTCCACAATACAACACTCTCTACATACAGGTGGTCTGGTACATGTACAGTAGGTACTCCCACAACACAGCAGTCTCTATATACTAGCAGTTTGGTGTATTTTGGTGTTCCCACAACACAGGGCTCTCTATACACAGGAGGTCTGCTGTGTGTTGTTACCAGGGCCAGTGCTGGACTCTTTTGCACCCTAGGCAAAACCAGTTACTTGTGGCCCCCCACCCCCCTCCCCAATAAATAAATAAATAAAAACATTTTAAAAACAGTAGAAAATATTAGATCAACAACACTGTTAACTCACATTGGAGTTTTGTTACATACATTCTGGAATGCCTGGCCCTGCAACCTTTCTGGCTTATACAACAAACCTGCATCCCCAGCTCCAGGAAAATTTGGTTCCACCAACTCTGAGGCAGTGGTTTGCCAGTGTCAATGATATTCAAGAAATTGAGGAACTCATAGCAGTCCTTAGGGACAAGATCTCAAACAAGAAAAAAACATGGTCTTATTGGAATTAATTCAAATACTCTGATGGGTATAAAAAAATGATATAAGCTACTGGGCCCTTGACTTATTGGCAAGGGCCCACTTTCTGACTTATATCAGATCAAAGGCTAACTGTCCAAAAAAGCTTACATTTGACATCTGCTCTTGAACAAGTAAATTCTAAGTGGGATTACAGTCCTCCTTTCAGTCCCCCCCCCCCTATTTTTTCTCTCCCCATTAGTCGTAGGCCCTCGGGTCAACAACTGCATTTCTTCCCTATTTCTCCCTTTTTCCTCTATGGACCCTATTTTCCCAGAATCCTAGGTACCCCCGTAAACATTTCATTACCTTGTATTCTTTGAACAACAAAAAACTTGGGTGTTATTGCAAACCATGATAAACCTAATTACCTGTATTTGCATGTGAGTGACATATGAACTCTGAGATACTCAAGGTGTTAACACATATTATCTAGCTACTTTGTTGTATACAATTGTTTACTGTACTACCTTGTTCTTGTTTATCACAGAAACTCCTCTGGTGAGAGATATTGTACATTTGATGGATGTGATGAAACCTGTTCTAAATAAAGAATGTTAAAAAAAAGAAATTAAGTAGCCTGGCAACCATGGACTGACATAATCTTAAAATAATTTCAGATAAAATAAATTGATACAATACTTTTTTTGAATAAAATATTGAGCAATTAAGTCACTTTGTGATGCTATAGTCAAAAATCTCCTGGAATGTAATTTCAACAGAAAGAAAAAAAATATATTTTAACATTCTCTTTGAAATAAAGTTTCTTTTATTAATGAGTCATTTGGGGAATTAAACATTGATCATTAAGAAATTTCTTCTGTGAATCAAAGTTTTTTTCTGTGTTTAAGAAGTAGTATAACCACCAGGCATTAGCATAATCACACCACCGGGGTTTCAACATTGTATGATAATGGTCATATTAAAGTATAAATGGCTTCAAATAAGATGAATATGCGGAGAATTTTATTAGGGTTCACAAATCTAGTTTCACTAATTTAATTTTAAATCATACAAAATATTCAATGACACATGGACAAATGTTATAGGTTACTGAGGAGAGATCACCAGAGCAGGAACTAAAAATTCTTTTCACTTCTCATTAACTCCAAATTTTGAATAAATTCCTACATGCACATACTTAAAGCAGAATTCAAAGCAAATATTCAAAACTTCCATTTATTCAGTTTTATATTAATTAAAAGGTCATTAAATGTATTATTAAACACTGCTAATATCAATACATTAAATTACATTACTCTCCCTATTCCACAGCACATTCTCCAATGCACAGCATAATCCAAACTCAGATAATTATTACAATTACATTGCACAATTTACCTAACATTGAAAGCTTTTGCACTGGATGGTTGAGTACTAGGATGACCTCAGTGATGCGCTGCTGCTTATTGCTATCCAGTAACCAGGCTTGGGGTGGCGAAATGATGAAGGAGGCAGAAGGTCAATTGTTATGGTTTTTCTAAAGCCCTGGATGGCTACCACTGCTTGTATCTCAGAAGTAGTTGATGGTAGTGGGTTTTGTACCTATGCACATTGAGAATGCTTGCAGTATAAATAGTAAAATAGGACAGGGACTTTAAATGTATGCAGTTTAATTTATGCATGGATATACACTTTAATTAATTTTACATGAATATCTGTGTTTTTTACATATATATATATAGGAGTTGCTGAAGTATTTGGGTTCCCCTATAGTCCTGCACAGCCAGGCAACAAGTTTTTCCACACCAACTTGCATTTAGGAGTCAACAACCAGTCCTTGAGCTTGATTTTTTTATTTTTATTAGGGGGATTTCAACTTGGATAGGGTAAGGTGTGTACAGGATGCTCAATGGAACTGAGAAACCAAGGACAACTTCCTGAGCTATATTCAGTGATTACAGTAAACAATCTCTTTTGGAGAGCTAGCCAGCATCTCCTGTAGTACCATCCCAGGCCCCAAATAAATCCTCTTCTTTACCCAGCTGTCTGGAGGAATCCCTGAGCAGAGGATCTGGTGTCTGCCACATGGATAGTGAAACAGTCCTGGGTGGCAGGTAATCCAGCTGCCCACTAGAGTGTCTCCTTCCCCTTTTTGGCCCAGTGCATCCAAGTATACTCACTCAGTCCTTCTCCTGTGTTGCTAGTGGGTTGGCGGCTGCTACCAGACCTTTTAGCTGGGCCGCTTCTTCCCTGCTACACAGGTGGGCCTCACTCTGGGGACTGGTGAAGGTCTGAGATTTTCTCCTTTCAAGCTCCACTGCCTGCAGATGAGCCCCTCTTCATATGGGCCCCCTCACAGGCTCCTCTCTCCAGCCTCACGTAATCTTTCTCTTGCACCCAAACTCTCTTGCTGCTGAGCTGGTTCAGTTACTCTTAAAGGCTGTCCTGACCCCTTGCCAAGCCTACTGTTGAGGATTGGCCAGGATCCTCTAAGTGTACAGACCAGCCACTCCTCAGATCCACCCACTGCTGAAATGTAGATTGAAGAAGTACAGTGCTGTGAAAAAGTATTTGCCCCATTCCTGATTTTTTTTTGCACTTAAATGATTTGGATCATCAAAAAAATTTTACATTACACAAAGATAACCCGAGTAAATACAAAATGCAGTTTTAAAATGATGATTTCATTTATTAAGGGAAAAAAGCTGTCCAAACCTGCCTGGACCTATTTGAAAAAATAATTGCCTCCTAAACCCCTTGCCACATAACCCAAGTGCATTTGAGCTTACTGGCTGGACATTCTCCTTCAGGATTTTCTGGTAGAGCGCAGAATTCATGGTTCCATCAATTATGGCAAGTCGCCTAGGTCCTGAAACTGCAAAACAGCCCCAGACTATCACACTACCACTGCCATGTTTGACTGTGGGTTTGAAGTTCTTTTTATGAAATGCTGTGTTAGTTTTACACCAGATGTAATGGGAAGGACACCTTCCAAAAAATTAAACTTTTGTCTTATCAGTCCACAGAATATATGTCCAAAAGTCTTGGGGATAATCAAGACTTTTTTTGGCAAATGTGAGATGAACCTTTGTATTCTTTTTGGTCAGCAGTGGCTTTCATCTTGGAACCTTACCATGGATGCCATTTTTGCGCAGTCTCTTTCTTATTGTTGAATCATGAATGTTGACCTGAACTGAGGCAAGTTAGGCCTGCATTTCTTTAGATGTTGTTCTGGGTTCTTTTATGACATCCTGGATGAGTCATTATGCTCTTCAAGTAATTTTGGTAGGCTGGCCGGTACAGTAGTGTTCCAAGTTTTCTCCATTTGTGGATAATGGCTCTCACTGCGGTTTCTCTGGAGTCCCAAAGCCTTAGAAATGGCTGTGTAACCCTTTCTAGTCTGATGCATGTCAATTACTTTGTTTCACATCTGTTCTTAAATTTCTGTAGATCAGGGCATGATGTGTTGCTTTTTGAGATCTTTTAGCATGGTGCACTCTGACAGCTTCTATATAAGTGATTTCTTGATTCAACAGGTTTGGCAGTAATCAGGCCAGGGTGTGGCAAGTGAAATGTAACTAATATTTCAAAAAAATGTGGTTAATCACATTTCATTCATGATTTTGCGGGGGGGGGGTTGTTGGGGGATTCACTTTTTTCACATAGGGCCAGGCAAGTTTGGGCAGCTTTTTTTACCTTAAGAAATAAAATCATCATCTAAAAACTGCATTTTGTATTTACTCCGGTTATCTTTGTGAAATATTGAAAGTTGTTTGATGATCTGAGTCATTTAAGTGTGGCAAATATGCAAAACAAAAATCAGGAAGGGGGCAAATGCTTTTTCACAGCACTGTATATATGCTGTATATGTCCTTCTACCCCATACTGTAGATGTTCATGACTTGTGCAAAAGCAATTTACATCAGCAGAGCAAAGATTCATAGATTGGTTAATGGGACTGGTGAGTATACACATTCTTTTTTTTTAATCATGATGCAATAGGTTTAGGAGTAATGCAAGAATGCCCATGTGGAAGAAAAATATATTTGAAATATATGTTAAAAATATTTTTCTCAAATATATTGCCATATATTTGAAATGCTACAATTTTGGCCATATTCAATATATTTCAAAATATATCTATATCTATGTATATATATATATATATATATATATATATATATATATATATATATATATATATTGACGGTGGCCAAAATTGTAGCATTTCAAATATATGGCAATATATTTGGGAAAAATATTTTTAAAATATATTTCAAATATATTTTTCTTCCATGTGGGTGGAAGAGCTATATCCCCACACAACACAAATGTGTTTTTGTTCAGCTTTTAAATGAGCTGTAAAGTTACTTGTTTGTGGCAGATATCAAATATATTTTTATAGAGAATCCATTAAGAGGCAAGTGACATTAGCAGCAAAGCCTATCATGACCATGTAATGGAGAAGGGGTTAATCTGCTCATTGTGATAATGAACACCTTCAAAGACCCTTCAGATGATCCTACCCTCTTTCTTCATAAGCAGAGTTATCAGTTTGGGATGGGTGGGGGGGAGTGGTTAGTTGAATTTAAACCTACTATTGGTAAACCATTTTAGACATTTTAATCGAACTAATTTTGATTGGTTCCTGGAAACACCCAAAAAGACATACATTGAAAAGCTTATTGTAATAACTTTATCTTGCTATAACCTACTTTAATTTTAAAGTGTCAGAACAATGAAATGTAAGTGCTTCCTTGTCTTTCTGGTTAATCTTCAAACAATAGTATTTGGATAAGTTTAATTTGCACATTGATTATTATCCTAGAATGGATCCATAATGCTAATGCCCAGCGTGAAAAGTCACATAATTACAGCACAATCTACAGATCACAAGTAGAAATTGCTTTATTAGATTAAAAAGTAAGCAGCATGACTTTCGCCCTAGGCAGCCATAGTTTCAGAGGTGAAATGCCTTTACAGTGAGAACATTGGGATAATCTGCCGTACCAGCCTGTCCTCTCAGACTTTAGTCTATCTGTTAATCCTTTTACCTTTTCATCGTGCTATAATTCCTGCAATACACATCATGCCATACTGTAGAAAATAGTCTGCATATTTCATACAGGACCATTGCATATAAAATGGTAGATATCTTTATGTGACAGAGCTACAGTATTAAAGTGGTTCTAAATACTGAAGGTGTTTTACCTTAATTGATTTTGAATGCAGCTTACCATGCCCCCCCCACCCCCCCCTTTATTCTTACCTGAGCCCGATCTCAATCCATTGATGTAAACAGGTGCAGAGTCTCTCACGGCTGTCTCACTCCTCATAGGCTCAGAAACAGCAGTTTTCTGAGTGGGGGAGTGGTACCAAGCTGTGCTCTGTGTGTCTATGGACACACACAGCCAGTTCAGAAGTATGCATGCATGCTTGCCCGCTTAGCAAGTGGCTTGCTATGGTGGAAATTTGGCAGGAGGAGGAGGGCAGGAGAGCTGGCGTGGGACCCGAGAAGAGGAAGATTTGGGCTGCTCTGTTCAAGACCATTGCACAGAGCAGGTAAAACTACCATGTTTTTTATTTTAAAGAAAAAGAAAATTAAGTTTACAAACACTTTAAAGGGAACACAAATTTCTCTCCTCTTGTGTGCTTCCAACACCTAAAAAACAATGTAATAATACTAATACTTACTATTCATTGCAGCTAAACACTGTCATGTGTTCCCACACCCTGCTGAGTTATATATAGAAAAAAAGTGTACCGCAGCTCTTATTACCACTGCATTTAAAAAATGTGTGCATTACTCAATGTGATCACCCTATCATGTTTTATATAACCTCCTATAAATCTTACAAACTTCCTATTCAAAAACCAACTTATTACAAATCCTCTAAGCTATTATATAGTGTTTGGTGTACCAACAAATGTTATTCAGTCCAACCAAAATACACACTTTGAATGAACACTTTGAAAACACATCAGATCTCAATGGGTAAAAATATAAGGTTGGATATCCATACTGATATGGACTGGGTAATGTGTTAGGAACGTAAGGATGTCCCATCGTATGATAGAAATTAACCACTTGCCCTCCTGAGGATTTACCCCCCTTAATGACCAGGCCTCTTTTTGCTACTCGGCACTACACTAATTCAATTGATAATTGCGCGATCATGCTGCACCCAAACGAAATTTACATCCTTTTATTCACACAAATAGAGCTTTCTTTCGGTGGTATTTGATCACCTGTGCGCTTTTTATTTTTCATGCTATAAACAAAAAAAGACCAAAAATTTTGAAGAAAAACGATATTTTTTAGTTTCAGCTATAAAAAATATATAGTAAACTCAAAGTTATTTATAAATTTAGGCCAAAATGTATTCTGCTACATGTTTTTGGTAAAAAAATCCCAATAAGTGTATATTGCTTTGTGTGAAAGTTATAGCGTCTACAAACTATGGTATAGATACTGCAATTTACGCCATTTTTTTGCTATACAGCGCTGTGCTAGTTTAACGGACAATTGCGCGGTCATGCAATATGGTACATAAATGAAATTTATGTCTTTTTTTTCACACAAATAGTGCTTTCTTTTGGTGGTATTTGATCGTCTGTGCATTTTTTATTTTTTGCGCTATAAAAAAAAAAGGCTGACAATTTTGAGAAAAAAAAAAACAATATTTTGGACTTTTTGCTATAAAACATGTCCAGTAAAAAGAAAATGTAAAAATCAAATTTCATCATAAATTTCGGCCAAATTGCATTCTGCGACATGTCTTTGCTAAAAAAAAAAACCCAATACGTGTAAATTAATTGGTTTACGTGAAAGTTATAGCGTTTACAAATGGCGGGAAAGATACTGGGATTTTTTTTTTTATACTAATAATGGCAGCGATCAGCGACTTATGGCGGCGATCAGTGACTTATGGCGGCGATCAGCGACTTATGGCGGGACTGCGGCGGACATTCTGACACTGGGGGGGAAATGACTTGGGGTCACTGACATCTCCAATGACACCAATACAGTGATCAGTGCAAAAAAACACTGACACTGTACTAATGTCACTGGGGAGGAAGGGGTTAACTTTTTTATTTACTGAAAGGGGTAACTGTGTGAGGGGAGTGTTTTACTAGGGGGGGGGTAATGACCGACCATGACTCGGCGACTGACATCCGCGGCCGTGACGAGTAGGGCGGTGTGTCTTGGCCGCAGCTTCAAGACCACACAGGCAATGTAGAACCACAAGTCCCAGCAGTGCACAAAGCAAAGCACAGTTCAATGCATCTCCTAGCAAAGGCTGCCTGCAGCCATGAGCTGCTCTCTCTATCCTGACTCAAAACTCAGCCCATTCTCCCCCTCATAGGGACATTATGGTCCTTTCAATTTGACCAAGCCCCAAGCCCCTGGTGCTGACACGTCTGACTTTTCACAGCCACAGGACACCATGCTGTCTGGGCCCCCTGCCAAGATCGACCTCATCTCCGACCCCCTGCGGGGCACAGGACCTCCTAGCTTTAAAGAGCAGACAGGCTGACTGTTGGCCACATGTGTGGAGTTCAACAAAACAACACAAAAATAAAATTATTTATAGTATAAACCTTGAAGAATGATTTAAATCATAAGAGACATGTCAGGATATACTGTATGTTCTTCATATTTTTACTTGTATTATATCCACAAATACATTTGGCCATTTCCAACTGTTTGTTGCAGGGTTCTGGCTAGGGGTTGGGGACATGGATCAATGATTCCTGTGATAATGGCACTTCTCGGGCACTTGTAGGAAAACACATAGCTTGAGATATCTGATGGATCCATCTCTAAAGGACCTTATAATTTAAGCAATAATCTTAAATATGATTTCAACAAGTTGACAACTGAGCAGCATATGGGGTAGCACCTTTATAATAACCTCAGAAAGTCACTGTCCAGGGAGTTCCTAAATTGGCATGCAGGAAATCAAATAATCACCAATTGTTTTCTAGTGCTAAATACAGAGATAAGCAAGTACCATTATAAAATATACAGTAAATGTGTATTGATTAATGTATTTAGTATGAAGGAACTCCTAGAGCAGTAGAATGTTTTCCAAACATCCAGCCATTGGCTAACCACTCATTACTGGGAATTGCAGGTGGTTGTCTAACTCCAAAGTAAATGGAGACGTGGCAGTCCTGGAGTGACCTAGAAGAAGTATACAATGAAAACATCATAACATGGAAAATTATAAACGCTCTATTTTCTCTTTGTAAAAATGTACAGAGAAGTTCCTTGTAAAATGCTATGCCCTAAACCCAATAAGTAAAAAAAAAATACAAGGCATTCAATGCTTTTCAGTTGATGCTAATACAGCGCAAATGCCACTGATTTTGCACAAGGTAGGGATTTCTGTCATTTCTACCGCTTGTGATCAGGTTTCAATACTTGTTAGTAAATGTGAAAAAAGTACTGGCATTGATTTTTTAAGGATCCCAGTGCAAACTGTGACTAGTTGCAAAGGAGTTTGTGATCAATGTCATGAGGACAGGGACCTTATAATACATCAGAAAGCAGGTGATCTTTTTTCAGAAGTGGCAATTTTTAACAAAAGCACCTTATTAAGTATTTGTGTAAATCCCCCTATGACCTTAGTATAGAGCTTATGCATTTCTTTGAAAGTAATAGCACAGTAGAACCTTCTTAAAGTGTACACCCCAACAATGAACTTCTGTTATTTGCTCCAATTTGGCCTGTAAAAAGCACTACTAACCACTTGCCCTCCTGAGGATTTACCCCCCTTCCTGACCAGGCCTCTTTTTGCTACTCGGCGCTGCACTAATTCAAGTGATAATTGCGTGGTCACGCAATGCTGCACCCAAACAAAATTTACGTCCTTTTTTTTCACGCAAATAGAGCTTTCTTTCGGTGGTATTTGATCACCTGTGTGCTTTTTATTTTTCACGCTATAAACAAAAAAAGACCAAAAATTTTGAAGAAAAATGATATTTTTTAATTTCAGCAATAAAAAATATATAGTAAACTCAAAGTTAGTTATAAATTTAGGCCAAAATGTATTCTGCTCCATGTTTTTGGTAAAAAAAATCCCAATAAGTGTATATTGATTGTTTTGTGTGAAAGTTATAGCGTCTACAAACTATGGTATAGATACTGCAATTTACGCCATGTACGCAATGTACAGCGCTGCGCTAGTTTAATGGACAATTGCGCGGTCATGCAATGCCGTACATAAATTAAATTTACATCTTTTTTTTCCCACAAATTGAGCTTTCTTTTGGTGGTGTTTGATTGCCTGGTTTGATTTGGTTTTTATTTTTTGTGCTATAAAAAAAAAGGCCCGACAATTTTGAGAAAAAAAACAATATTTTGGACTTTTTGCTATAAAACATGTCCAGTAAAAAAAATTTAAAAATCAAATTTAGTCATAAATTTCTGCCAAAATGTATTCTATGACATGTCTTTGCTTAAAAAAATTCCCAATACGTGTAAATTACATGGCTTACGTGAAAGTTATAGCCTCTACAAATGGCAGGAACGATACTGGGATTTTGTTTTTTATTATACTAATAATGGCGGCAATCAGCGACTTATGGCGGTGATCATCGATTGATGACAGTGATCAGCGACTTATGATGGGACTGCAGTGGATATTTTGACACTGGGGGGGGGGAACTGACTTGGGGTCACTGACATCCCCAGTGAAACCAATACAGTGATCAGTGCAAAAAAAAAACACTGACACTGTACTAATGGCACTGGGGAGGAAGTGGTTAACTTTTATTAGGTAACGAAATGGTTAACTGTGTGAGGGGAGTGTTTTACTAGGGGGAGGGGGTGTGTGCTTCACAAGAACACGCTGATCCCGAGAGAGAAAGTTTTCTCTCAGGTTCAGTGTGCTCTGAACTGACAGATAGCAGAGCTGCAATGTAAACAATGCAGCCGTGCTATCTGTCAGTGATTACTTGTAATCACCGGAGATGGGCACCCGCTGCCACGATCGGCGGGACGGGTGTGCGCGACAGCGATGTTAAAAGACGGCGCTATGCGTATAGGTGCCACCCTGCCTCAGTAAAAACACTGCGGTGGGTCGGCAAGCGGTTAATAATAAAAGCAATTTGTTATATCTGTTTGATAAATTGAAAGAATAACCTGATAATGATGACAGAAATTCAGAGTTGTCCTGTGCTCACTTCCTATGTTGTGTCAAGGGGTCTAGACAGCCCTCCCTGTCCATATCTTGGGACTATTGATGGATTAATCTTTAAATTATTAAGATGGGCTGTGGGTGGGCCTGAGTAGTTTCGTAAGGGAAAACTGGGCAGAGCTGACAACACTCAGCCCACAAAAATGTGTGTTTCAGCCAATGATATGACTTAAGCAGGTCATAGATTACTAATTTTTTTCATCGACCAGCTAGTGGGCTTATTGAAAATAAAATGGATTCCTCCATCTAGGACAGTGGTTCTCAACCTTCCTAATACCGCGACCCTTTAATACAGTTTCTCATGTTGTGGTGACTCCCAACCATAAAATTATTTTCGTTGCTACTTCATAACTGTAATTTTGCAGTGGGAGGAGTAGTGCCACATCATTGGTGTCAGTGGGAGGAGCAGTGCCACATCACTGATGTCAGTGAGAAGAATAGTGCCCCATTGTAGGTATCAGTGGGAGGAATAATGCCACATCATTGGTATCAGTGGAAGGAATAGTGCCCCATCATTGGTGTCAGTGTGGGAGGAATAGTGCCCCATCATTGGTGTCAGTGGGGGGGGAATAGTGCCCCATCATTGGTGTCTGTGGGGGGGGGATAGTGCCCCATCATTGTTGTTAGTGGGGGGGGGAATAGTGCCCCATCGTTAGTGTCAGTGGGGGGAGGAATAGTGCCCCATTGTTGGTGTCAGTGGGGGAGGAATAGCGCCCCATCATTGGTGTCAGTGGGGGAGGAATAATGTCCCATCGTTGGTGTCAGTGGGGGGGAAATAGTGCCCCATCATTGGAGTCAGTGGGAGGAATAATGCCCCATCATTGGTATTAGTGACACCAATGATGGGGTACTATTCCTCCCACTAACACCAATGATACTTACCTTGCTGACCCCTACTCCAGCCTGGGCTCGCTCCCTCCCTCCCTTTCCCATCTACAGCCAGCATACCTGGCTGCAGCAGCAACATCTGCACGGTACAGACACTTACCGGTCAGCTGTCTTCCTTCTCCGGCCACTCCCTCACTCGATCTTCTTTGATCTTCGCGCTGCCACTCGGCTCCTCCTCTCCAAGCTTCACCTCCTCACCGGTGAATCACTGGCGAGAAGGAGGAGCTTTTGAGTGATCACGGGGGTGTGGCCAGATGACAGGGGCGGCATGTTATCCAGCCCACACATCGCGGTCTAGGGAAATGTGGACGTATCTGCATGTGGGCAGACCCGCCTGGAGACGGATAGAGGAGCGGTGTCTTGGTTCCTAAGACCATTGGAAATATGTGTTTTCTGATGGTCTTAGGCGACCCCTATGAAAGGGATGTTCAACCCCCAAAGAGGTCGCGACCCTCAGGTTGAGAACCGCTGATCTAGGAGGATGGATAAAGAAATCCACCCCACTGACACATTGTATTCTGACAGTGGGGGCTCTCTGCTGTAAAAAATGTCCAACTTTTCCATTCAACAGAAATCGATCATTAGAGCAACCATGCATGGATCAAAAATTGGTAGGTCCCTGCTGAACTGGCCAAGTTTCAATCCATCTATGGCTAACTTTAGGAGCTGGGTGCATTTCTGAAAGATTGACAGGTATTCTTCTGTATTTACAAGGTCTCTAAAGGGATAACACATGGGGAAACGTACATAGATTGCAGAGATGTAATGCATGTGTTTTTTTTTAATTTGTCACCACATACATATTAAATGAGAAGTAGACGCGTCTAATTGATTTAGTTACAAATAAAAATTTGGACACATTTTTGGATGTATACGTATCTCTGAATTACAATAGTAATGAATTTAAACTAATCCAAAATAAATTATATTGTTGACTTGATGTGATAGTTTGGACCTTTTGTTAATGGTTGAAACATCCAAAATAACATAGCGCCATAATGAATTATCCAAATTGATTTCATTTTTATTTTGCATTAAGATTTTTCAACAACATAAAAAATGTACCATACGTGAAATGCAATCATATTGCAATAAGTACAGTAAGGTATAAAAATGAAATAAGATGATTCCTACTTACTGAGTTTGGGTTGGGGGGAGGTGGATCCATCAGAATCACCAAATCATATCATAATGAATGAATCTGAGATTAATTTTGTCCCACTCATTCTTTCGGATGCACAGGTCTCCAGTTGATATTGTCCAGTCAGCTCATTCTAGTTCTCTTTGTTGGATGGACTAGCAGGGATGACTCAGAGTGCATAAATATCGCCCCAAAATAATGAATTACCACGTTAAAATTAATATAGCCAATCTTCAGGAATAACTTCCGAAAATACGAATCTATTCAGAACAATGAATATACGAAACAAATTCAAATATGCAAATCCAATTCCAAAAGCAAGTCATTCTAACATAACAAATATAATTAAATGAAACGATTACCTTGACAAATGAATCTGAAACAAAACAAATGTTTTCTTAGTACACATCTCTAATGAGAAGGCAACTGCATGTACCATGTCTGTCAGAAATAAAAAAAAAAAACTATACTGCTCACTGTAGGATAATTTCTGCAAATCATTCCTTATTTGACCCTGGTGCAAACAGTACATTTAGAAATGTTAATGTTAATTTACAATACATAGACAGCCTAATATTATATTTTAGGTTAGTTGGCCTTCATCAGTGCAGTGGCATGGCTTCTATGGAATGCGACTTATGCTGGGGCGGACTGACAACTCATGGGGTCCCCGGGCAATAGGGGATTGTGGGACCCCTGTCTCCTTGCCCAAACTCAAAAAAGCCTATGAAAAAGGTACCAGGGGCATCTCATGGGGCCCCCTACTGACCCCGGGCCCTCGGACAGTGCCCGAGTTTCCAAATGGTCCATTCACAGCTGGGCTTATGTATGAACAAGATGTTAAAAACAGTCAGGTTATGGTGTAGGGGCTTAAACAGACCTAAAATGTACCAGTATGAAGTACAAGGGAGCTTTATTAAAGAACGAGGTGGTATCAGAACGTTTTGAGACTAGTTTTGTATCACAAAACAAATGGCATCCACCTTCAGAAGTCAATGTACCAAAAGACATTGTCCTGTGTACATTGGGAGCTGTGCAACTGGTGCTATTCTGACCACAATCATAACCACGCCTGCTATTTCATCATGGACAGCAAGTAATACAAATAGCAAATGTGAAATTCTGCGTGAAACCCGTACACCCATGTTTTGTCACCGGTAATGATTCTCAACATGAAAAACGGGTCATCCACGTTACGCTGACAGAGTTCTTGGCAGACTTCGACGTGGTGTTCCTTGTGCTCCTGGGTCAGCAGCCTGGGGATGAACTTTCCAGCAACATGGTGCTTGTTTAAATCACATGTGAGGATTGGCTGGATTGTTCCATATAACACACTGAGAATGGCAATAATATTGTGGATTGTTCTCTGGCGATCATCAAGCACAAGTTGCTGAACGGTTTTGACATTTTCAGAGGTTGAGCTCATTGAAGGTCTGCCTGATCTCTTGTCATCTTCTAGTGAGGTTCTTCTGCTCTTGAAGCACACGTGCCACCAGGGTCAGACCGACCATTTGGAAACTCGGGCACTGCCCGAGGGCCCTGAGTCAGTAGGGGGCCCCATGAGATGCCCTTGGTACCTTTTTCATAGGCTTTTTTGAGTTTGGGCAAGGACACAGGGGCCCCTTGATCCCCTATTGCCCGGGGGCCCCATGAGTTGTCAGTCTGCCCCTGCGTGCCACTCAGAACACCTCAAACAACTCACTGCAGCATAACCATAAACTTGCCGAATCACGTCAAATGTCTCTGTGGCAGATTCACCCAGTTTCTTGCAGAATTTCATGTTTGTTCTTTGTTCTAAATTGCTGTCCATGATGAAATAGCAGACGTGGTAGCACACTTGGTCAGAATAGCAACAGTTTCACAGCTCCCGATGTACATAGGACGATGTCTTTTGGCACCCTGACTTAGGAAGGTCAGTACTCCCTGTGACTGCATGCAGTCTTGTGCTTCCATCCATTGGTGTGGAACAAAACTGGTCTCAAAACTTTTTGATACCACCTCGTATATATGAGTTTAAAGATGGCCACACACTGATTGAAAGTCCGCTGGATCAGCAGGGGCCAGGAAAATTTTGATCAGTGTGTGGCTATCACTTCTGGAATATGCTAGAAAACTTTTCTCAGTTAGTGGCTGCAGTCAATTGGCTGCAGCTACTGATCAGTATATTCTGACAGTGGCAGCCATGGTAGGGGTTCCTCCATCGTTTTGTTTGTGTGAATGGAGGAACCTGTTAGCTTATGTCTATGACCAGTTTAACATTCATCACAAATCCAAGACATAAAGAAGTTATTATTCATTGTAGGATTGTGTGCAGATCCATGTAAGTATTCTTTAGTAATAAATCATCTACAGTGTTAAGAAAATCACCAGGGTACTTATGCTATAGGAGATAAAACCTCAAGAAACACTACAAAAACAATGCAGAACTTGGCTAAAGTGCTAGCTACATCAATAATAGCTTGATTTTAGTTTAGAAATTTTACAACGTGATAACATCCTGTGTTACATCTGTAATCTCTAACTAAAAATGTTATTAGGCTGGAAGAAAACATCCTTTATAGCCATACAGGCTGACGTTGTGTGTTTGCTTGATGTTACCCTCAAGTATAATCAGACTTCTATAATTATTTAACCAGATGGCTTTAAGTCATTTATAAAGTCATTTATACTGCCAGGCAGTATTTTCAGAATATTTTAATATGAATTGAAATTAGGCATGTGCTTCATAGTTACACTGATAAATGAACAGTATTGAAATGTGCTTTCTGATTAAATATACAGTATATTTATTAGTTTTTAAATCCCAAGCCAAGAAGTTTAAACCACAGATTGTTCAGGAAACACTTAGTTATTTTCTAAACAATCGATCATCTGTTGCATTTTTGGGTGGTACAGCAATAGCTGGTGTGCAATCCTATCTATCCTTACAGTGTCAACACTCACTTCCACCCTACAAAACTCTGACATTTGCTTGTTCTTTCATTCAGCTACAGCCCTTAATACCATAAGCCCTGAGGGCTGGGGGGTGGAGCCTAATCATGGCGGTTGACGAGAGCCCGATGTAGGAGCTCTCGGATAAGCTTCTTCACCCACCTCCCCAAACCCCTACCTGTGATGTGGAGCTGCGGTGTGGTGGTCCCCCTTGGATCGATGGAGGAACCCTGTGGGAGAGCTGATCTCTGAGAAGGGATTCGGCTCCGGTGCTCGGGGTGAAGGTGTGCCGGGCAGATAAGGTGGAGCGGTGCAGTCACGTGGCCGGCCGCTAAGCACCACTGGGAAACCAGGAAGCCGGCCGGTGTTTGATGCAGAGAGAGAGGAGCTGATCGGCTTGTGAATTTTCCCCTGGGAGCACGGCTGCCGACCTAATACCTGGTCCCTTGTTTTAGCACCGATAGTCTGGTGCTCTGCTGGTAGGCTCACTGCGCGGAGCTCTGCATCCTAGCCCAGTGCTCAGAACCCTGTCAGCCGGTATCTGCCCGGAGCTCTGACTGCCGACTTGCTGGCTGAGACCTTAATTGTTGCAGGACTGCTGGGGGTCGTGCTGGTCGGTCCGTTGTTTGGGGCCCTGTTGGTTGGCCCATTGCTCTGAGTCCTGCTTCTGAAGGAGGAGAGACACGGGGGATTGGAGAGAGAAAGGAGGAGGATTATGCTGGAGGAACCCCTGAAACGGACACACTGCCCAGCCGAAGGACGGAGAGAAATGCTGGTCGGGCCCCGAGAAGAAGAGAGATACGAGCAGGGTGAGTGACTCTGACCGAGTCTCAATAAAAGTACATGCTTCTTGTGGGCTGTTGGGAGAGGCAGTGTGTGAGAGAAGAGAGGGGATCCCCTTGAGTGGGAATTATAAAGCAGTGAAAAGGAGAAGAGGAAAGACGAATGATAAGCTTGAAAACCAAATGAATGGATAAGTTGTGCTGTATATATTATTAGTTATCTCTCCTTAACCCCTGAGCTTATAAAGAAGAAAAAGAGCAATAGAAGAATGAAAAATAAAAGCGCAAAAGGAAGTGGGCTAAAAGGGACTCAGACTGGTTCTATTAAAAAATACACTTCCCAGGGAAATATAACCCCAGAAAGGACTCAGGGCAAAAGTGGAAAAGGTGAAGTAGATCTAAGCCTGGAAAGCAGCCCTAGACTATCACTAGGCCTTGATATTAGCAGCCAACAAATATCGGCTAATACAGAGATGGAGACAGAGCTACAAATACCAAACAAAAAAGAAATGGCAGAAATGTTCAAAGATCTAGAGAAAACAATAAAACAAGAAATTGTAAATATTCGAAATGATTTGGGACACCTTTTGGTGAGAGTGGAAGAAACGGAGGAAAAAGTCAAAAATCAGTCCCAAATTATTGCCGAATTGGAAAAAGAAATAATTAACATGGGGAAAGCCCAAGAAAAACCGCTTTATAAGGCTGAGATACAAGAAAATAGGAACAGGAGGAGAAATATTAGGATACGTGGAGTCCCAGAGAATTCTAAAGGAGAAAATTTGCAAGAGATGGTCTGTAAAATATTAAATTCCATAATGGACAGCACTAGTATGGAAAAAACTAAAATAGAAGGAATCTCTAGACAAGGAAAATTCCAAGGAAATTCGGGAAAGGACAGGCCACGAGATATACTTGTCAAATTTTGTGAATTCCTAGATAAAGATAAAATTTGGAAGAGGATAAAGGGAAAAGCAGTAATTATGTACGAAGGAAAGGACTTACAGATATATGCGGACTTGTCACCAGAGACTTTATGGAGAAGGAGAACCCTTAGACCTCTATTGGAAAGATTGAAAGAACAAAAGGTGCAATATAGATGGGGGACTCCTGAGTGCCTAATAGGATGGAGAAGTGGAAATACAGCATATCTTAGGTTCCCAGAAGATTTGAAAAATTTTTGCGACAGACTCAATCTACAAAGAATGGAGATTCCTGGCTGGGAAGAAGAACACTGGGAAATTAGAACGAAAAGAAAAGAGGACTGGCAATTGGTTGATGGGGGGGGGCGGGGGGGGGAGGGAGAGAGAGAGAGAAATAGTGTTTTTTTTGTTTTTTTGTTTTTTTTTTTGTCTCTCTCTCTCGCCCTCCTGTCTCCCTCCGCCTTGTCCCTGCCGCCCTCAAACCACTGTTATTGAGATATTTTGGTAGGACTTAGGGGTTAAAGGGGAGGGGGGGAAGGGTGGAAAGCTGTCCAGGGCTGGAGTTTTGCCCCTATAGATTAAATCAAAAGTGGATAGTATTACCACAAATGATCGGTAGGCAATCAATAGGCCTAAAAAGAGGGGAGGGGGAGGAAGGGGGGTGGGATGGGAAAATGGGTGGGAGGGGGGAGGGGATGGGAGTTGGGTGGGACGGGAGTTGGGAGGGAGGGTGGGGAGGAGGTATTGGGTTAATACTCTGCAGGACAGAAGGGACAAAGAGGAAGAGGCATCTGGAAGAGAGACGGAGTTAAGTGGGAAAGATGGAAGAAATACAGTTTATAACTTATAATGTGAATGGGCTGAGTTGTCCAGGGAAGAGGTTTAGGTTGTTTAATGAGTTACATCATAGGGCGACGTCAGTGGTATTTTTACAGGAGACGCATTTTGAGATAGAGGCAAATGTGAAATTGAAATCTAAACACTACCCAATATGGTACTATGCAGATTCTCCAATTAAAAGAGCAAAAGGGGTTGCAATAGGTTTGGCAAAGAATATGAGATTTGAGCTGGAGGATAGAAGAACCGACCCGGAGGGGAGGTTTTTATTCTTAAAAGGTAGACTTCAGGGGATAGAGTGTACTTTAGCCAATATATACTGCCCTAATAAAAACCCGGAGATATATATGAAGGGCCTGTTGAAAAAATTAATGGAATTCAAAAAAGGGCGCTTGATAGTAGCAGGAGACCTAAATTTCTGTATGGATCCACAAAGGGATAATACCTCTTCTGTGCAGAGAGAGGGGAGTAGGTCCCTGAGAGCTTTGAAGAAAGCGATGTATGAATGTCAACTAGTGGATACCTGGAGAATAACGCATATGAAAGACAGAGACTATACCTTCTTCTCTAATGCACATGAGATATACTCGAGATTAGATTACATCTTAATAGACCATCAACTTATAGATCACCTGGTTAAAATTGACATAGAGACAAGGACGTTCTCGGACCATGCTCCGGTCGTAATGAAAATGGGATGGGGAAGAAGGTGGACTGGAGGATTAGGGTGGAGGTTAAATGAGGTTCTTCTTCTAGATGAGGAGGTAGTTCAGAAAATCGAGGAAGAGATTAAGGTATACTTTAAGGAGAACGAAACAGAGGAAGTATCGATAGCCACAGTCTGGGAAAGCCATAAGGTATTCATAAGAGGAATCTTGATTGCGGCAGGAGCAAGGAAAAAAAAGGAAAGAAGAGAGAGGGTCAGTGGGCTATTAAAAGAAATATTGGATTTAGAGCAGATACATAAAAAGAAAATAACAAATGATACGAGACAGAAGTTATTGGATAAAAAAGATGAACTAGAGAGGTTGATGGATGAGGAGAAGAGAAGAGTATACAACAGGGTTATGAACGAGAGATATAGATGGGGGGACAGACCAGGAAGATATCTAATGAGAGCTTTGAATAAAAAGAAAAATAGGAACTATATAGAAAAGATAAAAAGCTCAAAGGGGGAGTTGGTCCACTCAAATAAAGAGATTATTAAAGTGTTTACGGAGTATTATAAAAAGTTATATAATATTAGTCCCCAAGGCCCTCTAAAAGAAACTCAAGAGGGAATTAAGAAAAAAAAGATGACATACTTAAAAAATGCGGGATTACCAAAACTAAGTGAAGCAAAGTTGAATTCCTTAGACGCAGAAATTTCCCAGGAAGAAATTAAAACAGCATTAAAAAGCACAGGGGGGGGAAAAAGCCCAGGCCCGGATGGTTATACAGTTAAGTACTATAAGAAATTTAGTGAAGTACTGTTACCCAAGCTGGAGAAATATATGAATGCTCTGGGAGGTGGGATGGAAGTGAGGAGAGAATCCCTACAGGCCCATGTAGTGCTTATTCACAAGGAGGGAAAAGATCCATCTCAGTGCTCCAGCTATAGACCTATCTCATTATTGAACACTGACACTAAACTATATGCAAAGGTGTTAGCAAACAGGTTGAGGGACTTGATGCCTGAATGGATACATGGAGATCAGGTGGGCTTTGTACCGGGGAGAGAAGGTAGAGATAACGGCTTGAGAACCCTCATGCTTATCCAGAAAAGTAGAAAAGGGAAAGCCCCGGTGGTGCTCTTGTCGATTGACGCAGAGAAGGCATTCGATAGAGTGGACTGGGGCTTTATGATGGACAACTTAAAAGTCCTGGGGATAGGCGATAGAATGCGAGAGTGGATAAGTAAATTATATAGGGAGCCTACTGCAATCATCACGGTAAATGGGGAGAGATCAGAACCCATTGGAATGTCTAATGGTACAAGACAAGGTTGCCCACTATCCCCCCTGCTATATGTATTGTCACTCGAACCCTTGTTGTCAATAATAAGAAATAGTGGATCGGTAAAGGGAATTCAGATAGAATCCATAGAGCATAGAGTAGCGGCCTTTGCGGACGACTTATTGTTCTATGTGGGGAACCCCCGAATAACTCTCCCAAATATAATGAAGATTCTGAAGGAGTACGGTGAACTATCAAATTTAAAAATTAATCCAACGAAAACAGAGATCCTGAATATTAATATATCAAAGAACGAAAAAGAAAAACTACAAAAAGAATTCCCCTTTATATGGAGAGAAAAAGAGATAAAATACCTAGGAATAAAACTCACTGCCTCATCCAAGCATCTGTATAGATTAAACTATATCTCTTTGATAAATGAGATCAGGGAAGATTTAAAAAGATTGGAAGGAGGAAATCCATCCTGGATAGGACGTATAAACTTAGTCAAAATGGTAATTATGCCTAAAATACTGTATAGATTTCAAATGGTACCAATTAAAATCCCAGAAGCCTTCTTTAAGATAATGAAAAAAACGCTAACAAGATACATATGGAAGAATAAAAAACCCAGAATAGCATATGAAACATTGAGTAGGACTAAAGAGAAAGGGGGATTGGGTCTACCAGATGTCAAGAGATACTATAAAGCAGTGGTTTTAGCAAGAATATATGACTGGACATTTAACCATAAGGGGAAAAGTTGGGTAACAATTGAAAATGATCTAAGTGGCATTAGATTGAACCAGATGATATGGGTTCCACCACAGTTTAGGGGAATCAAAGAAAGCACAAGTATCTACACTCTAAATGTTCTTAGGATATGGGACAATTTACACAAAAATATGAAATGGGAATTTAATTCTATATTAATGCCTCTCATAAATACTGATTACTTTCCTCCGGGAAAAAATAAGATATCAGGGAGATGGTTTAGAAAAGAGGATACCCAACTGAGAGAAGTTTTGGTGGAGGGGGAATTGAGACCACTTAAAGATTTGATAGAGAATAAGGGAGATATTTTTATTAGAATAGATGAATGGAAATATCATCAATTGAAATGTTTTATTGGAAATCTACCGAAACCCCTGAGAGTAAAACAGGAGTGGAATATGTTTGAAAGGTTGTTAGAGACACGAAGGGATGGGAAGCACGGTATTTCAAAAGTGTATAGAATACTCACAGAATTGGATACAAACACAAAGTCAATTTTTATCACAAAATGGGAAAGAGATATGGGAGTGGGGTTTGATGAAGATAGACAGAGAAAGATGTTTAGACTGATACACGATAATGTGAGTATGAGAGAGGTTGAGGTTAATTATAAGTGTGTAACACGATGGCACATTACACCGAGTGTAGAGCACAAGATGAATGGGGAGAACTCAAATAAGTGTTGGAGAGGGTGTGGAGGGATGGGCACGGTGTTTCACATATGGTGGGAATGTCCGAAAATCCAGGCTTTTTGGAAGATAATAGTCAAATTGATCAAAGAAATAACTGAAATTGACATAGGGTTAGACCCAACGACGTGCCTCCTACACAATGTGGAGACATCAGTAAATAAATATAAAGACTCAGGTATTTGGTATTTCTTGAATGCGGCGAAAGGGTTGATACCTAAGTTTTGGCGGAAGGCTGAGGTTCCGAAGGAGGAAGACTGGATTAATAGAGTAAACCAGATAGGTAGAATGGAAAGATCATACCATATACAGGAAGATAAGATGAGAGTTTATTTCAGGAGATGGGAAAAATGGGAAAGAGCAGGATTGAAAGAGAAATATAGGAAAATATGAACTAGGACGTTAGCAAAAAATTAATAAGCCTCAAGAAAGTAGAATGGGCTGGAGCCTGCAGAGGGGGAGGAGGGGGGATGAGGGGTGGGAAGGGGGGGTAGTGGGATGGGAATGAAAAAAAAAGGAAAAAAAAAAAAAAAAAAAAAAAAAAAAAAAAAAATACCATAAGCCCTGATGAAGGGGGTGCATCTGACCCCTGATATGTGGCAGCTTGTTTTATAGTGTATTTTGTTAAAAACATTTACTTTGCACCTCTTGTCTCTAAATTATCAGTAGTTTGGTGCTCCTATAACTATACACTAAAATGTTTACATCAGGCTTTTAAAGTCATAATGTCCAGATTTATTGAAAATAATTATTAGGACAGGTAACTGAAAACTGATATTTCTGGCAAATATGGATTCTGAAGGGCTGAATCACTCAGTTATTTTAGAGGCAATATATGCCCACTGAAACACCAAAACACCATTAGACATGTTGTTTTGTTGTTTCAGTGCATACTGGTACTTTTTGTTTAGTTTTGTTTCGAATGGATTTGTTAATTGAAGAATTTGTTTTCGTCATATTCATTATCGGACTTAATTTCTTATTTTTGGCATTCATTTCATATATTCATTAGTCCGGGTAGATTTTAAACATTTTGCAGTTTTTCCAGAAGATTGCTATATATTTGATATGTTATCGAATTGGATGGAGTTGAATCAGAAGGATTCAAAATGTTCAGATGCTAGTCAAACCCACCAAGAGATCTGGCATGAGCTTATTGGACAATATCAGCTGGCATCATGTGTATCTGAATTAATGAATGCTATGAAATTCTGATCCATTTTAATCCATATTTTCAAACAAATTCGAAAATTTAATTCATTTCCTCATGGGCCCATACAACTAAAGCATCATGTCATATGATCTGAATAAAACAAATGCATTTGTCAATTTCATAACTTTTTTTTTTCAGAATTTGTTGACATTTAACACTATATCCATTTGGAGATTTGGATACATTCTACTGGACCTGGCAGCGGCATGGAATCCTGCTGTACACATAGTGTGTGTTCCAATGTACTCTTGACTTTAACTCTTGAACTTCTGTACCTCTATACAGTATGGTCAAAGACAATAAGGAAAAAGCAGCCCAGGATCCTTGTTAAAATAAACAGTAAATTTATTCCATAAAAACAAATGAGCACACTTACATGTACAAATCTTGACAATCAGCATCAGTAGAGGTGAAGACACTGCAGGGCTGTCAGCGAAGTAGAGAATTGCAGAGACCACAAGGCTGTGTAAGACTAAGACACTATCTCTTTAGCTGGCTCCGGAGAGATTAGGCATGACATCTGTCAAACATGTCCACCAATAGTCGTCGTCCTGCACTGGCACAACCGCCTCATGGTGACCCCTTCATGTCTGTCAAGAGTGGAGGGGGGGTACTGGGGCAGTAACACGTTTCAGAAGCCACTCATCCTTCACCAAAATCCTGCATAGAAAAAGGAAGACAATCCATTAAGAAATATCGTAAAACTACTATTCTCTAAACGTTACTGTTAGAGATGAGCGAATTATTCAAAAATTCGATTCGGCTGATTCGCCGAATTTGCGGGAGAAATTCGATTCGATGCGAATTTATTCGCCGCAAATTTAACTTATTTAAAGGGTTTCTAGGCTTCAGAGAGCCTTTATATTAGTGCAGAACACTGTACCTTTAATTTAAATGCCCTTGGAGTCTGCTGGGGAAGAGAAATAATACTGTCAGTCAGTATGACATGCAGATGAGTGCCGTCGATCTTAGAATCACCGCACACTTCACTCATTTGGGCAGTCATGGGGCACGACGAAGAAGAAGAAGAAGAAGAAGAAGAAGAATGAAAAGAAGAATGAAAAGAAGAAGAAGAAGAAGAATGAAAAGAAGAAGAAGAAGAATGAAAAGAAGAATGAAAAGAAGAAGAAGAAGAATGAAAAGAAGAAGAAGAAGAATGAAAAGAAGAATGAAAAGAAGAAGAAAAAGAATGAAAAGAAGAAGAAAAAGAATGAAAAGAAGAAGAAGAAGAAGAAGAATGAAAAGAAGAAGAAGAATGAAAAGAAGAAGAAGAATGAAAAGAAGAATGAAAAGAAGAAGAAGAAGAATGAGAAGAAGAATGAGAAGAAGAATGAAAAGAAGAATGAAAAGAAGAATTAAAAGAAGAATGAGAAGAATGAAAAGAAGAATGAAAAGAAGAAGAAGAAGAATGAAAAGAAGAATGAAAAGAAGAAGAATGAAAAGAAGAATGAAAAGAAGAAGAAGAAGAATGAAAAGAAGAAGAAGAAGAATGAAAAGAAGCATGAAAAGAAGAAGAAGAAGAATGAGAAGAAGAAGAAGAAGAATGAAAAGAAGAATGAAAAGAAGAAGAAGAAGAATGAAAAGAAGAAGAAGAAGAATGAAAAGAAGAATGAAAAGAAGAAGAAGAAGAATGAAAAGAAGAAGAAGAAGAATGAAAAGAAGAAGAAGAAGAAGAATGAAAAGAAGAATGAAAAGAAGAAGAAGAAGAATGAAAAGAAGAAGAAGAATGAAAAGAAGAAGAAGAAGAAGAATGAAAAGAAGAAGAAGAAGAATGAAAAGAAGAATGAAAAGAAGAATGAGAAGAATGAAAAGAAGAATGAAAAGAAGAAGAAGAAGAATGAAAAGAAGAATGAAAAGAAGAAGAAGAAGAATAATGAAAAGAAGAATGAAAAGAAGAAGAAGAAGAATGAAAAGAAGAAGAAGAAGAATGAAAAGAAGAAGAAGAAGAATGAAAAGAAGAAGAATGAAAAGAAGAAGAATGAAAAGAAGAAGAATGAAAAGAAGAAGAAGAAGAATGAAAAGAAGAAGAAGAAGAATGAAAAGAAGAAGAAGAATGAAAAGAAGAAGAAGAAGAATGAAAAGAAGAAGAAGAATGAAAAGAAGAAGAAGAAGAATGAAAAGAAGAAGAATGAAAAGAAGAATGAGAAGAGGAATGAAAAGAAGAATGAAAAGAAGAAGAAGAATGAAAAGAAGAAGAAGAATGAAAAGAAGAATGAAAAGAAGAAGAAGAATGAAAAGAAGAAGAAGAAGAATGAAAAGAAGAATGAAAAGAAGAAGAAGAAGAATGAAAAGAAGAAGAAGAAGAATGAAAAGAAGAATGAAAAGAAGAAGAAGAAGAATGAAAAGAAGAAGAATGAAAAGAAGAAGAAGAAGAATGAAAAGAAGAATGAAAAGAAGAAGAAGAAGAATGAAAAGAAGAAGAAGAATGAAAAGAAGAAGAATTCCAGTACAGCAAAAAGTGTATCTGCAGAGAGCTCCGCTATTTCTGACAGTTCTCTGACAGTTCTGACAGTTCATTTACAGCGGTTGAAACATTGTATCTATTTATTTCCAAATAAAAACATCTGTATCCTAAATGGAAACAAATAGATACAATGTTTCAACCGCTGTAAATGAACTGTCAGAACTGTCAGAAATAGCGGAGCTCTCTGCAGTGACACTTTTGCCGGCTGATCGGGGAAAATTCGATTCGTGCATCCGAAGTTTGCTAAAATTTGGATTCAATGCGAATCGAATTTTTCCTGATATTCGAAACGAATTCCACTTCGCCAAGTTCGATTCGCTCATCTCTAGTTACTGTAAATAGTCATGCACAAAAATGGGCCTTAAACCATTAGCAAGAAACTTGGAAATTGGCAGGTATTAGTCATAAGCCAGATAGCAAACAAGAATAAGAAACAGGACAGAGTCAGCATATACAAATCAGCAGGTTTTAGATGGAATTCATAGTCCAGTTGCAGGATGGTAATAGAAGGCAAGTCAGCTGGTAAAGTTCTTTAAGCGGCAGATGTAAACTGGATACCAGCTAAGAGACGTTAACAGGACGACAGACAAGAGTGTACAAGCAGCCTTTCTTCTAAAAGCAAGCAGAATACAGGACACCTTTAAAGAGAAAATGTATCTTGTAACTTCTGTGTTGTTCAAAGACATCATCTGCGTATGATCTATGCTGTTGTGCTGTCTCTTTTTGCTTGATGCTGGAGTTCCAGCCACTAGTCCATTGCTGTAAATAAAGGTTTCCGAACTGCAGACTCCTATGCAAGTGGGACCCATACTGTTCCATTGTTTGTTTCCTGGCTCCTTTTCCTTCAGCCCACTTCATAGCCATCAGCAATCTGCTGATATACAAGATTCAAGAATTGCCAAGTTTGGTGAGAGTTTGGAATCATAAACAGTCATTAACTTTGATATAATTAAGCAATTTACACAACCATACTTTCACTACGTTTCCCTTTATGTTTCACTAAGTTTCCCTTCCCCTATGTTTTCCTTTGTTAGCCCAGTATATTGGTTCAATTGACTACAATCCAAAGCTGTATGTGTCTATAGACATAAGTAGTCATCATTGGTGTGCTGAAAACAGATAGATAGATAGATAGATAGATAAAATAAAAATAAATAAACATTTCTGATTCAGAGTGCATAACTAAGTGTTGCTATAACTAGGGGATATAACTTGGTTTTGCCATGGGTCTGAAGCTAATCCTTCAGGTTTGAGATTTGTGGCCCTGGCAAATTTATGTGCAGACCCACCAGGAATGATTTTTTAAAACCATAATACACTGCATGTCCTATGGCTAGCAGGCTTAGAAGAACTAATTAGGGTTTTTTTGGTAAATCCCCTCCCTGGAAGTTAGTAAGAGGTGGCACATAGACATAGTGTTAGTGAAATGGAAGCTGTTGTAGGGAAAGCATAGGTAAAGTCAACCCCTTTATTGCTATTATTATTATTTTATTATTATTACTATGGGCTTTTTCGTCTTTCATTTTTTGTGGCTGATTTGTGGTCAGTGGTCGCTTTTAGCTGCTGTCCTATTCATAGCAAACTTTTTTTTTACTGCAAGACTTCCCTATATAAAAAACTGCTTTTGATTCACGAGTGGTATTTTAGTGTTTCATTTCTCTTGTGGGTTTTTTCTTTTATGTTAATAGAGCCTTTTTTGTTGGGTTTGGGGTACTTAAAGCTGAACTTTACACATAACATCTTGATAAGCAATTATGCTACCAAATTTAATGCATGCTGTAAATTGCCTCTAGCATTATTCCATTTTCTTCTTGCTGGAGGCTGCCATTTTGTTGAAGCCCAGAGCCCCTGAGCAGCATTAAATATTTAGGCTGTCAGCAGATTGACCTTTACATTTTTAGCATGGTACTGAAAAATAGAGAGCAACTGACCATGTGCATAGCAGGGTGAGACAGTGTTTTACCGGATTTCAGTTTAAAGCAGAACATTCACTTGCTACTAACCATCTGTTCTTATTGTAGCACACAGATGTATCATGTGAAAGGAAAAAAGTTACAATGTGCATCTAAACTATCTCACATTACATCACTCACATTTACCACACCCCTCTATCCCTATGGATAAAATAAAAGTTAGGCATACAACAATTATGCCTAATATCCCTTAATAAAACTGCCCTGCTATTGAACAATTTTACTCTGCTGTATCCTCTGCAATATCTTAATTCTTGTAGCAAAACCCCAGCTTTGTCTCTTATATACCCATATACATATACTTATATACCCACCTCCAACTGTATTTTAAAATTGGGTGCAACATAAAAACCTTGAGGGATGGTGATGAGGACTGGTTGGGTTGGGATTGATTGCTTAAAGTCTATTTCTACTTTTGCAGAGAAATTGGGAGCAGCTGTGGTTGCCACAATTAACCCCGTTGGTACTGTGCAGGCAGATCTTCATTATTGATTTTAACTATATTTGAACACTATGGGGTTGATTTACTAAAACTGGAGAGTGCAAAATCTGGTGCAACTCTGCATAGAAATTAATTAGCTTCCAGGTTTTACTGTCAAAGCTTAATTGAACAAGCTGAAATTAGAAGGTGATTGGCTACCAAGCACAGCTGCACCAGTTTCTGAGCTTTAGTAACTCAACCCCTTTATCGCTAGTAAGTTTAGGTATAACCTTGTTATTTAAACTTGTCCTGCTGCTGACCAATTATATACTGCCGTGTCATCTGCAGTGCATTCATTTTTGCAGTAAAACACCTGTCTGTTTTCCTTTTCTCTAATTTTGGCGAATCTCTCCCCCCCTTCAAGAAATATCTTGCTGTTGGACAGTTTTATACTGTTGTACCATCTCTTATTTCTTAAAGCGGAGTTGCAGTCTCCTTGGCACTTTTCTACAAAAAGCATCTCTGTGATTCTCTTCAGTTGCAGTATATAATTAGGACAGTGTTCTAAGTGTATGTCGTTTCTTTACTTGTAAATGTGACATTCCTCAGCAGGATCCCGGCAGGCAGGCAGAGGCCATTACTAGTGTGGACATCTGAAGCCAGCTCCTACTTTCTTCTGGATTCGGCGCAGCTGTCTACCCAGCATGCACCTCCTGATCTCGCGCTTGCTCTGTAAGGACACAGGACGGCACACTGTTGTTTGTAGGTTGCCATAACAATGGAGGTGGCGAAGGAAGATCCCACCCCATTTTTATGGCAACCTGTCAATCATTCCTTCAAATAATGTCACTTCCAGTCAGGAAATACCGCGAGACTTCACCACTGGTGATTTCCCAAGAGTCCTAGGGAATCGCCTAATGACGAAATCGTCTAGGCAGCCGGACCGGAAATGCAGGATACTGACAGCAAAAAAAGGTATTTAGAAATAAAAAAAAAAATATTTCATAACAGACTGTTCTGTGGGTGGGCATTGTGTGGCAAGGATCATGAAAAGAGGGCAGAACTCTGCTTTAAAATACATTTATTAGAAGTAGGCCATCAGTAGGTTCGTTTTGCATGACTTTTTTTACAGCAGTTTGTCTAATAACCCTACAAATGGCAAATTTAACAATAGGCATTAATGGAATTTACTTTCAAGTTCAGTTTTGTCTAATTTAAAACAAGATTCTCCAAACCCTTGGCAAATTGAATGTAACCTATTATAACCTAGGAAAAATGTATTGAACATGGAACATGCATTAGTCTACAAAACCTATAAATATTCTTTAATTAGAGTAGAACTTCTACAACTGCACTAAAAAATCATTGTAATTGCATATACTTAAATAAACGTAAAATGCCTCTGTCCTCACATGAAGCAAATTCAGCCAAGCCCAGCATGAAAAAAGTAAAAGATAAATACCTTTTTGGTGGCTAATATCTGTGTTGCTGATCTCCGGCTGCTAGATATCCAACACTTCTGGGCGCGTTGAATACCTCCTACTCTGCTGCAAGTTTATCTCTGATCCATTGGAGATATTACCATTAATTTAATAACCCTTAGAAACCCTATTCAATACTACAAAATAAAGTTTTGGCTTTAAATACATTTTACATTTTCTTTTACAATCTCTCTAATGGTCTATGGATCAAGTAAAAAAAAAAAAACAAAGTTTTAGGATGTGACACTTTACAAGCCTAGTCCTTGCACAGTATGTATGATGTCTCAAAAGATCTAGTACTTGACCACTCTATAAATCATTGCAAAGGTAAACAAAGATCAAAAGTGATGAGCAAGTGAACTTGAAATTTGGGGTAAAGTGTCAAAACTGCTTTCTTTTCTTTGCCTGCAAATATGCAGGAATATTGTCCACGTTATAAAGAACTATACACTCTTGAATCGTGATTACCTGGATTCCTGAATTGTCCTGATCAGAAAGGTTTGCACGCAAATATTTAGAGGAATCAAACATTTTCAAATGACTGACTCTCTTGAATTGATCAATATTAACTTCAAAGGTAAAGTTGTATATGGAATGTTCTTTCCAGCCAATCTGGATAATGTTTCATCATGTGGTTATTTTGGTAGAAATATTTGAGATGTTTTCTACATGTTTACTGTCAAACAATTGTGTAGATAAAGAATCCTTGGCCATCAATCTGACATTTATAATTCATTTGAAAGATGCTCAAGAACAACAATTTTCTGCTATGCTGTTAATTTCTGAAAGGGTACATTTTGGTGGGTTTTTACATATTTTGTTTGTAAAGTCTTAAAAAAAACCCTCTAATACAAATTTTCTTTTTGAGGTAAGATGAATTAGAAATATTATATAATTATGTAATTTGAATTCTTCTTTTGGTTTGTCAAGTATACTGTTGTTTTTAACTCAAGCTAAAATTAAATCAGGGCCTTAAATGACTCATCCCAGTCCTCATCCTTTTTGGTCAGCTCATCCAGACAATTAGGGATGAGGTTCAGGTTGGGTCCAAACTTTGCCTGTTCAAAGTTCAGTAAATGGGCGAACGAAATGGGGATTTCACCTGTCAAGTTGATCTTCCAGCTATAGTGGAAATTCCCAGCCAGTGGCTGAATGGAAACGAAGGTGCACAGATGTTGGCAGGCATCACTGACCAGATATGGCCAAGACAATACATAGTCAATGGCATCAGCCACAATCCCCGTCCATTTGTTTACAAGTCAACTGTCAGCCAGGAGTCTGTCATTTAGTGAGGAGTAGCAATGAGAGTAGATGGAGTGCTGTTTCTTTTGGTGGGTTTTTTGGCATCCTTCACAGCACAGTTGGGTTGAGCTAGCAGTGACATCACCTCTAGCTCTGCTCAATTGTTTACTTCTGACCAGCAAAATGGCAGATTGTAGCAAGTGATCTGCTGGTGTGGACGGGTCGTCGGGCATCAGGGTTTTTTTTATTTCAGCGAATTGACATGACATTGCTGGATGCCATGACTGACGATGGACTATAACAATGGAACCTTTTTTGGGGCTTTTTTTTAGATGAAGGACATGTCAAAACTTTTGTTTTGTTTTTTGTTCAATAAAGGAATTTTTCAAAAGACTGGTCTCTTTATTTTGTTTAAGAAATGTAACCCTTTAGTGAATGAGTAGGGGTAAAAGTACCCCTTACTCATTCACAAAGAGGGGGGGCAGCATCAGGGTGCCTCCTTTTTTAAAGGGGGACCCTGATGCTAATGAGTTCCCCTACCTGCAGACCCCCACAACCACCGGACAAGAGTTGTGTGGAAGAGGACCTTGTCCCAATGCTGAGGACACGTGATCTGGTAGGCCGCGCGGGGGGGGGGGGTGCTCATTTGCCTCCCCCTTTCCTGCTTTGCCAGGTCTGTGCTTGGATCAAGGACTGGTAGGACTGGGGGGCCATGCTTTCCTTCCCCTTCTTTGGGGGTGGGGTTCCCCTTAAAGGTCCTACCAGGCCCTTTGGTATGGCTTTTAGGGGGAACCCCATGCAATTTTCTCCCCAATTTTAGGGAGGTGTTGTTCCTTTTAAAAGTCCTACCAGGCCCTTTGGTATGGCTTTTAGGGGGAACTCTTACACACTTAAAAAAAACTGTGGGTTCCCTCCTAGCTCTCTTACCAGACCTAAAGGGTCTGGTATGGATTGGGGGGGACCCTACACTGTTTTTCTTCTTTTAATTTCAGTCCTGCTGCAGCAAGTTCTATACATTGTACAGATGTGCAACTTTGCAGGTAGTTTAAGGGAACCCCCCAGGCATGATATTTAAAGGACTTTTTTTTTTTTTAACTTTAAGCAATGAAAAATGATTAGCCCTTTAAAAATGGTAATTTTTGAAAATTTTGATTTCTCTGATTCATGTCCATTAGGGCAGTACCCGAGTCCCACACCCCTTTTATGGCCAATAACTTGCATATAAGCCTTCAAAATGGGCAATTTTGAATTTATAAGTTTGAGTCCCATAGCCTTGCATCAAATTTGAAGTTTGCAGCCAAACATTCATTAGGTTTGAATGTTCGACTGTGTACTGAACACGGGGGTGTTCGGCCCATCACTATCCAGGAAGTGTCATCTCTGGAAGTTTTCAAGGCCAGACTACATACACACCTGTTCAAAAGGGCCTTTGAGACCAATTAAAGGCAAACAATTTTTTTTTTTATATTTTAGCTGTACATGTGAAAGAGATAAACTCAAGTAAATGATCTTGTGAATGTGTGTTAATGTATTCAAAACCTTGTTTGGGGAACATACGTTTTTTGTTTTATTCATGGCAAAAAAGAGGTTCTATTTACTCAAAATAATAACATTGGCAATGCTGTCATTGATTCTTGTTCCGTTGAGAACATGAGAAGTGTGAATTTTAATGGAAGGTCCATTTGAAGTCCTCTTTATCCTGTGTATTTTTTTCAGGCAAACCTCTTACCACTATTGCCATTTATTCATTCTGAATATATTGGTAGGGGCTGCATGTTGAGTCCTGTGGGATGAAGATACATTGCAAATGTTTTTTGCTGTGCCAACATTGCAGCATTGGCATAAAAACAACCAGTTCAAGTTCATTCTTTAACTTTGCTCTTATATATTAGGAATTGTCTTCCTCCAATTTGCTATCATTTTTACAGTGAAGCTGTCTGCCTAAGGCTGTATAGTATCCTGATTCTGGTACTGCTAAAAGGTCATGCTTTTACCTGCCTGACTGAAGATTAGGTAATTTACACCTTTGAGAGTGAGAAACCTCTTACACTTTCATCCTACTGTACCTGGCAGTGCCTTGTACAGAGACTTTCTGCTTGAGCCAGCAGTCAGTCTAAATCAAGGTAAGAATCATTTTAACCTTTTCATTCTTTTTTGTATTACTAAATGCATTTTATAGCAATGTAGCATAAAAAAACACAATGTGGTATTTGTTCATTAATTGGTAGTGTAAATAATACATGGAATCATGGTGCAATCTTGAAATATACTGTATTTGGGGTTTATGCGGAATATATCATTCTGAAGATTTTCTATCAATATTTTGGTCTTTAGTTAGGAGTTTACTTCAAAGCTGTATTATGACTTATGAATTTCAGTTGCATTTACAGTTGTCCAAATTCTCAACATAAATAGGTGAGAGCTCCATGTGCAGAAGTAAGGGTATGGTAAGTATATTTTATAACTTCTTTTCAGAAGTTTTTTGTTTATTCTTGTTTATTCACTGCAACTCCCTCCTCACTGGCCTGCCTCGCCGCTGGCTATGCCCGCTTCAGTCGATCCTAAACACGGCGGCCAGACTCATTCACCTTACCAACCGCTCCATTTCTGCCACCCCCCTCTGCCAATCCCTCCACTGGCTTCCGATTGCACAACGGATCAAATTCAAAATCCTAACACTGACATACAAGGCTGTCCACCATACTGCCCCAAGTTACATCACCGACCTGGTATCCAGGTACCACCCAACACGCGCACTCCGCTCCTCACAAGACTTCCTTCTCTCTAGTTCCCTGTTCTCCTCCTCCCATGCCCGCCTCCAGGATTTCTCCAGGGCGTCACCCATCCTCTGGAACTCCCTACCCCAATCCATCAGACTATCACCTACTCTCCCCTCTTTTAGGCACACCCTGAAAACCCACCTCTTCAGGGAAGCCTACCCCACTCCCTGCTAATTTCAGACCTCCTCCACTTTTCCTACCACTCCATCCCCCACAGCTATCTCCTCCTGTACCACTATCCCCTCCCTCCTAGATTGTAAGCTCGAAAGAGCAGGGCCCTCGAACTCCTCTTGTATCGCATTGTATTGTTATTGTACTGTCGCATGTATTGTCTCCCATTGTAATGTACAGCGCTGAGCGAACTGTTGGCGCTTTATAAATACTGTATAATAATAATAATTCTTCCCACAGCAGCTATCAACATGATCTGAAATCACCAGCCAAATCTTAAAGTGTTACTAAACACACAACAGTAAAACCAGTCTGTATATGCAGTAAAGCATGCTTGGTATACTCACTGTGGATCTAAGGGGTTAATCCTCTGCACTGTGAAAACACTGTTTGATCCTTTCTTCTCTGATCCTCCCCTTCTTCCAGTGTCTCTCTCTTATCTCCTGATAAGGCATATCGTGTGGAGTCACTCTGCACATGGTCAGTTTGGTGTGTATTGCTAGAGAGGTTTTTTTTTCTTGGAAGAGTGCATGTGACCAGTACAGGGCCAAGCAGCACTGCCCAAACAGAGGTCAGGGGTTCTGCTTCCTCCTAGAGCAGAATGAAAACTCCTCCTACTAGCTTTAAGCACTTGCCTACAGAGCACTTATAACCCCTTCCTGCCCAAGCCAATTTTCAGCTTTCAGCGCTATCACACTTTGAATGACAATTAGGTGGTCATGCAACACTGTACCCATATGACATTTTTATCATTTTTTTTTAGACAGATAGAGCTTTCTTTTGGTGGTATTTAATCACCTCTGGGTTTTTATTTTTTGCTAAACAAACCAAAAAAAACCTGAATATTTTGAAAAAAAGTTTTTTCTTAGCTTCTGTTATAAAATTTTGTAAATAAGTGATTTTTCTCCTTCACTGATGTGGTCTAATGAGGCAGGGACACACTGACCATTTTGAAACTTGGGCACTGCCTGAGGGCCCAGGTCAGTAGGGGGCCCCATGAGATGCCCCTGGTACCTTTTTCATAGGCTTTTTTGAGTTTGGGCAAAGACACAGAGGCCCCATGATCCCCTATTGCCCGGGGGCCCAATGAGTTGTCAGTCCGTCCCTGGGCTGCAGTGATGGCCACTGATAGGCTTCACTGGTGGGTGCTGACAGGTGGCACTGATGGGCACTGATGAGGAGGCACTGTTAGGTGGCACTGATGGGCATTGACAGGCATCGCTGATGGGCACTGAAAGGCAGCACTCATATATGGCACTGATAGGCGGCACTGACTGGCACTGATTGGCGGCACTGTTAGGTGGCACTGATAGGCAGCACTGATGGGCACTGATAGGTGGTACCGACTGGCACTGATAGGTGGCACTGATTGGCATTGATAGGTGGCACTGATAGATGGCACTGAAAGGCAGGTCAGATGGGCACTGATATGTGGCATTGACATGCACTGGTAGGCACTGATATGTGGCATTGATGTGGCACTGATGGGCACTGGCAGGTGGCATTGATGAGCACTGACAGGTGGCATTTATGGGGCTACACTGATCATCAGTGCCCTGATGATCAGTGTACATGTCCCCTCTGAGTAATGCCGATTACTGACTCTCCTTTCCTCACGAGCTGTCAGCGTCACAGCTCCTGAGGAGAGAAAGGCCGATAACTGGCATTTCCTTATTTACATGCGATCAGCTGTGATTGGACACAGCTGATCAAATGACAGAGCCGACGCTGGCAGCAGAAAGAAGCTGGATAGCAGGAGTGGTGAGGGCAGCTGCGTACAAAGGAACTGATTTCTCCATTTTACTCCTGCAGCTGAAAGCCTGCTGGAAAGAGAGGAGGAAAAGAGGGTATTCAGCAGCTGCAGGAGGAAAATGGAGAGACTGGTTCCTCTGTATGCAGCCATCCCCCGCCGCTCCTCCTATCCATGTGTACGGGGGGTGCACGAGCTCCCTGAAGCATGGGGCCAGGTTGCAATTGTGACCATGTGACCCCTATAGGTACACCCCTGCATTCAGGAATGTATATATTTAAGAACCAGGTCCATAGCTGTACAAATACATATGCAACCTAAACAGCTTTACGCTGGTGAAATATATATAAAATTAGTGTTTGTGAGCACCTCATGGACAGATAAAATGCTTATGTAAACTGTGTAAAAAAAAAACATCTTAAAGCTCTGACAACTTGTGACATATATTTGGATTCAAACACACCATCCCTGAAAAGGAGTATTGCATGCAGGGCATAGCCTACATGACTGAACAATGCTCACTTTTTTATAACTTGCCCCAGCTAGTGTTTTTTTTTTTTTTTCTGTCTTGTGGAGATGTGTACGTTTGTCTAACCTTTCATAGTCTAATCTTTCTTTCAGTAAATGTGACAGAAAGATTCTTGTTTTTTTTTTCTGAACTGGTATCGCTTCATGGACAGGTGAAGTGATATAGACCTCTTTAAGGAAAAAAGTGCTGACTCACCAGTTCGATGAAATTTCCAAATATCTACTTTTTTATAAATAAGCCCAATCTGAGCTCAAACTTCATAGATATGTTCTCTAAATAAATTAGCTTCCTATTTCAAATATCCTCAAACCATTAATTATATTACTGTTTAAAGAACATTATATAGTTGAAATAAAATTATATTAAGCAATTCAAGTAAAGTGTGGCTATGAAGGTCAGTGACGTTATAAATTCATAAAAGCATTCAGAACAATATCATAGCTTCTTTGTCACCTCTTCAAAGCCACAAACTATTTTATGACTTGCACATGATTTGTGATTTTAATTAAGTGCTTTTCAAAGTGTAATACTTGAAATATACCATATTATTAAAGAATCAATGCATAGCTGAGTTTAAATTAACATAATACCCCTTTTGTTATCCAGTGTAAATCTATAGAATTAAAAAAAAAGGGAAAAGTTTAAGCATGTACAATTATACTGTTTTTTTTATTCCATAAAAGTTTATTTAGAAGTGACAACATGTTACAGGAAAATATAAAGAAATGCACATACAGCATCAATCAGGTCATAGATACAGCTTAAACCAAAATACAGGAAGAAACAACATGGTAGAGTGCGACACGACACTGTGGATAACAGAAGCATGGCAAATTACGGCAGAGATAGGCCTGTAGTACTCAAGGTTCAAAAATGTACAATAGAGAAGGTAATAACCGCTTACTTCCACCAAGTGAATATTGGCGTACTGGCCTATGCATGGAGGAAATGAACCTTCAGAGCCTAAACCAAAAGCAGTGCGCTATCATGAGGCCAAATGAGCATCGCAGTCTAAGAGAAGATGTCATGAGTACCATTGACTATCCTAGAAGATATAAGCTAACCATACACCAAGTAATCCTGGATAAAATGAAGACTAAGCCTGATCGAAGACTAAGAGGTTGTCGAGAAAGAAAAGAAAAAAGGGGAATAGAAAGAAAGAAAAGGATAAGAAAAGGAAAAGAATGGGAGTCATAGTAGAGAGAGAGAAGAGAAAGAGGGGGAAAACAAAAACAAAAAAAAAAGGGGGGGGGGGAAGAGGGGGGGGGGGGGAGAGGAGGGGGAGAGGGAGAAGGGGGGATAAGAGGCAAAAAAAAATAAAATAAATAAATAAATAAAATAAAGGGGAAGCAAGGGAAGCGAAAGGTCCGGGCTGCGAAGTTTGTGTCAACAGAGTTAATGGAGATCATAAATGAAAGTGTCAAGAATATAAACACTCACCAAAGCTAAGCAGGCAAATATAAATTACCGGAAAGGAGGTCATTACCACGCAGATAATGAAAGAACCAAGGGCATAACCAGAGGTAGGGCTGAGCTCAATCAGGTATCCCGACCCATGAGAGATCCGAATTCAGGGGTAGTTACAAAGTGGGTCCAGCAGGCCCAAACATGTGAGTATTTAGTTGGCATGTCAAGTGCAGTCGCAATCAGTTCCTCCATTTCCGCCACTTTGCTTATTCGATTGAGCCAATCGCGTATAGTTGGGGGGTGAGTAGAGCCCCAAAGCACAGGAAGACAGAGTCTGGCTGCGTTGATCATATGCATCGCTAGGGACTTGAAATATTGACTCCTAGGAATGGGGGTATGATGAAGCAATAGCTGAGCAGCAGAGAAAACTATGGGCAAAGTGGTCACTGAAGTCACCAACCGGTGGACCTCCAGCCAGAATGGTTGAATAAGTGGACAGGACCACCAAATATGCAAGAAAGAGCCATCAGGTGTCCCACATCTCCAGCACACATCAGGGACAGAAGAGTTAAACCGATGAAGTCTGGAGGGAGTACGATACCATCTAGTGGCCAATTTGTAACCATTTTCCTGCGTCGAAACATTACTCGAGCAGGAGTGGGAGTACATAAAAATGCGGTCCCAATCCGATTCCGATAAATCCGTCTTTAGGTCTCTGTTCCACGCGCGACAAGAGGGGAAAGAAGTGCAAGTCCTGCTGTCCCCTAGGAGAGGATAAATCTCAGAGATCAAATGCGTCCGCGGTTCGGATTTAGAGCATAAGGATTCAAATGGAGTAACAGGGCGAGTCCAATTATGGCGGGATTTATGGAAAAGCAGGAAGTGTCTAATCTGAAGAAAGGCCCAGAGAGGGAATTCGCGGATATTCAAGCTAACCTTCAGCTCCTGTAATGTTTTCACCTTGCCGGAGTGAAGAAAATGTTTTACTAGAATCTGATCGTGTGGCCAGTAATTTGATAAAAAATCCTTGTGCATCCCTGGGGGAAAATCTGGATTCAGGCGGATCGACGTCAAGGGACTAGGAGAGTTTGAAACGGACGACGTTTTACAAGCCTTGCGGAAAACTTCTAACGTGGGACCTATCAAAGGATGAGAGAGGAGAACCTGAGGTGTGTGTTTCGGCAATAGCCAAGGGATCGATGGCAGGGGAGTGGGCGAAAAAGCCTTCTCCAAAAGGACCCAGTCTTTGGAAGCAGAATGAATGTGCCAGTCGACTATGCGGGAAAGATGACACGCCCAGTAGTAGCGGTGTAGGTCAGGGAGCCCAATGCCCCCGCTGAGTTTGGGACGAGTTAGCTGAGAGAATGAGACCCGCGGACGCTTGTGATTCCATAAAAAGAATGAACATAGTTTCTTACAAGAAGCAAAGAATGTCATTGGAAGTAGAATTGGCAAAGTTTGGAAGAGATAGAGGAGACGCGGAAGTATATTCATTTTAATAATTGCAGCCCTACCGAACCAAGAGAAGCAAGGGCGATGCCACTTGTTTAGGTCTTCCTGTATGACTTTGAAAACCGGTAAGAAATTTTTGGCATAAAGGTCGTCCAGATTACGGGTGAGATGTATACCAAGATATGGAAGGGCATCCCTCACCCACTGAAATGGAAAATGAGACTCACAGAAGGAGACGAGATCAGTGGGAAGGGTTATGTTGAGGGCGAATGACTTTGAAAAATTAATTTTCAGGTTCGACAAAAAGCGGAAAAAAGCAAAGTCTTTCAGCAAACTCGGTAGAGTGGTGCGAGGGTCAGCCAAAAAAAGAAGGATATCATCCGCATAAGCAGCAATTTTGTATTCTTTGTCTGCTATCCTGATCCCCTTAATATCTGGATTAGCGCGAAGTTGTCTCAAAAGAGGTTCAAGGGAAATGACGAACAAAAGCGGGGATAGGGGGCAACCCTGACGAGTGCCATTTCCAAGGCAAAAAGGGTTTGATAAGTGTCCATTAACGCGAACTTGAGCTGTAGGGCCCGAGTATAGGGTCATAATAAAGTTCAGCATTTTCTCGCCCAGGCCCAAAGCTACCAGCGATCCCCGCAAATAATCCCAAGCAATCCTGTCAAAGGCCTTCTCAGCGTCCAATGAAAGGAAGAAGGCCGGAGAGTTCGATTTGCAAAGCCAGTGTTGGAGATTAAGGGCCTTGATAGTGTTGTCCCTTGCTTCTCTACCAGGGATAAATCCCACCTGATCCAAGTTAATGAGGGATGGGAGCAAAGGGAGAAGTCGGTTAGCAAGCATCTTTGCAAACAACTTAATATCCACATTTAGCAGGGAGATGGGTCTGTAATTAGACACCTGAGAGATATCTTTACCGCTTTTGGGGATGACGGAAATGTGTGCTTCCAACAGCCTATGATGTGGCCTAGGGGACTGAGAAAGAGTATTGAAAGCGGAAAGAAATGGAGTACTCAGAATGTCCAGAAAGGATTTATAATAAGCCGCAGACAAGCCGTCAGGACCCGGACTTTTGCCCGCTTTCAACTGCCGCACTGCGCACTGCAATTCGCTTAAGGTCAGATCTTGGTCCAGCGATAAAACCGTCTCCTCAGAGAGAGCGTTTGGACCATGAAGACGAAGAAATTCAGAGATTAGGGACACTCCAATTATACTGTTGACTTTTCATGGCCCTACCTTGAAATTGAAGTCAAGCAAATCACAAAGCATAAAGTAATAGCTCCATTTGGCAATTATTCAATTGTATTATACTTGACTTTTTAACTATAATCAATCCCGCCTCATTTTCATACTGGGATTTTTTAAGAGACGATATTAAAAAAAACAAATTATATTTTCTTAATGGAAAAAAAATAATCTAAGGGAAACTTATTTACATGTAGTTATGTTCATTTTTTTCTCTATTTTTTGTAAATGGGTTATTTATTAAAGGGTCATTTCACCTGTAAAGCACTCATTTTCACAATAGTTTGATTTAAATGCTAATGGATTAATTAAGCCCGCCATATTTTTCATGGAGATCTTTGTTTAGTACTTCATCATGGCAAGAGAGATTTAACAATATTTCCCTGCCACAACTTTGGAAAGGTACCTATTACCAAGGAAACATCAAATCTTACCAGCATATCTTAAGTTTGTTATGTGCTGGTAAGATACGATGTTCAGGATTCCTGGTAAACAGCTCCATCCGTCTTTATTCACTGCAGCCCTCACTGTTTTTTGCTGAAACACCATTTGGAGTACACTGTTTTCCTTTCAACTATTACCAATGAACTCAATCCTACTTAATTTTAATAGTAAAGGTTGAATTGTCCAATTTCGATGTGATAGCTGCAATCATGGGCACAGAATGTCTCCAAAACACCT
Source organism: Staurois parvus (assembly GCF_062004578.1). Classification (NCBI taxonomy): domain Eukaryota; kingdom Metazoa; phylum Chordata; class Amphibia; order Anura; family Ranidae; genus Staurois; species Staurois parvus. Next base: position 1,013,998 of record NW_028318993.1, on the reverse strand, counting down.
CTAAGAACATTTTGGTAATGATATTCACTGTCTTTTGGATCATAATAAGATGGCTGCTGAAAGTCTGCTTCCTTGGATATCTCCCTGTCCCTAACCTGCTAATTATATAAAAAAAAGCAGCAACACTTTAATGTGTTCATATCTAACCTTTCCCTTTCAAAAAGAATACTCCCAGAGCCTGAAGATACAATAAAATCATAGCACTCTGTATTGCAATACAGCCCTGATGAGCTCACTGATCTGTGCCTCCCCTTTTTATTTTAACTGCTGGTGTACAAGGGAATATGGGAATCAAGTATTTCATATACTTATGCCAGCAAAATGTAAAAATATGTGTACGGTTTGCATGATTACTACACCACTAGAATCTTTATTTTCATTTTTGGCCAAAAGCCAACCATCAATATATTTGGGTTCTTAAACAGGGAGAACTGGATAGTAATGGGCAAAGGGAAAAAACTCCCTCACCTGTACAAACTCACTCTACTTTTAGCTCTCTCTGAACTTCTTGATTGGTCCCCCTGTATTGAGGCAAAGCAGCATGCCCTTCCCAAGGTAATGTTGTATTCTTCACTTGGAGAACCTACTTATTGTATGGAAAACTGAGTGATACGTATTATGGTAACTTATAAAGTGGAACTATATTCACTGTTCTTAAAAATTTAGTTGTGATCTTTCCTGATTCCCTTTAAAACACTGCAGACTATATTTAATAGTAAATAATCGCTTGGATTATTAAAAGTGACATATGTATCACAATTAATTTATTTTCCATATTTAAGTTCCAAAACGTCCCAAAAGTAATTTGCTATATTTTGTAATTTAAACATAATTCATTAAGCTATGGTGAGTAAATCTTGAAGGATTGATTAAAATCTTGTTATATTAGTCTGCAGTGAAAACTCCTTAGATATTTCATGAAATACGACAAAAAGTAAGACACAAATTACTCTTCCTGTTAAAGAAAATAATTAAAAAAAAAAAGATTTAGACATGAGCTCCACTTTTGTGAACACATGGATAAACTGAGATAGAGAGATAGAGAGATAGATAGATAGATAGATAGATAGATAGATAGATAGATAGATAGATAGATAGATAGATAGATAGATAGATAGATTTAATATAAGGCGATCACAAGTCATAGCAGATATTAGTGAAAAACACATCCTTACTCTTTTACTTTGAATAAACAACGGTGTTAATTTCAAGGCAACTTAAGATGGGCAACTTTTGTTATCTTTGGTTGCTCTTCAGTGCTGATGACATCTTGCAGCCTCTTTGAAGACACTTCGGGGTTTATTTACTAAAGCTGGAGAGTCCAAAATCAGACTCCCTTCTGCATAGAAACCAATCAGCTTCCAGGTTTCATTGCCAAAGTTTCATTGAACAAGCTGAGGTTAGAAGCTGATTGGTTTCTATGCAGAAGGGAGTCTGATTTTGGACTCTCCAGCTTTAGTAAATAAACCCCTTCTTGTCTACATTCACTCCAGACAGTGTTGTATGACATTTCTCAGTGCTGGTTTCCCAATGGTGACAAGGGAGGCAATACAGGAGAACTGGGATATACAGTGTTGTCACTCTATAACAGAACTACCTGGACAAGCGTTTTGTTGGCAGGATCACCAGGTATTATATAAATGATAAAACCCTTGGTTCCTAACAAGAAGGCATTGCAATTTGGGAAACTTTAAGTAGCAACAGGTGAAGTTTAGTATTGACTTTAGGCCCGCATTAGTTCACTGACTCTTTTGACATCATTATAAAATTCCCTGCTTGCAAAACATGGATCACATTGTGCCACATTATATTAAGAAAAATATAATAATCATAAAATTGCAAATCTCATCATTAAAAACTGCCATCATTAGATGCAATAAACAATCTACACAATTTCACAGCCCAAATGAGCATATACAGACAGATTATAAAGTTTATGGTAATAACCCTGCATGACCGAAATCAAAGCTTGATCACATATACTTTAAGAAGTAAAATTAACTATGTGCTCTCTATGAGACATTCTGAGATTCTTAAACAATTACAAGGGCAGCATGGATTACTGAAGAGAAATGGCTCTGAGAGTATTTAAGGTTCAAAGAGAAGTATGAGACATGTTTCTGCCTTCTGTCAAGTGCACATCAAAATGTTATTCCTGGGGGAATATTTGTGGTTGACTTAAGAATGCTGCTTTCATGCCTGTTACGGGGCAGTCTGGATCTAATCACTAAGGTGGTACAGGATGTCTTATTCACGTATAGTTTTCATTTCAGTTTATTTTACTCTACTTTATACTTAAACTGTTTTTATAATCAATTTGCAGTAAGCTTATTTGCTCTAGGCCCAAGTGTCACCATTTGACATATCTCTAAATTGTGATTTAAAAGAATATAATATGGATATTAGCTGTTATTTTTAGAGAAGTCACACATTTTAAACTGCCAGTCAGATAGAACATAACTACATGATATTCATCTACTAACACATTCTGTGTCTTAGAAAAAAAAAACAACAGATCTTTATGCCGTTATTTTTGACACGCTATTATATGGCAGTTCTTTTGAAAAGACATTTAGTTACAGCCAAGCAACCCATTTTATTGCTCAACAAATTATCCTGTGAACTTTGGACAGAGCTTTGAGAGCAGTTATACTTTCTTCTGCTTTTTCAGCTTTTAACAAGCTTTGTCTCTATTTTTAAGCCAAAGAAAACTTTATCCATCGGTGGAGATCGAATTAGATACAATGTCTGCTTTTTGAGCTCTTCTACAACTTACTTTCAAACTTTTTTTGTAAAAATAAATAAATAAAATTGCAGTATCGTTGATCATTATTCTATATTGTTATTTAAGGAGGTAATATATCAATCTTCCACAATGTTTTATAGTCAGGTTAGGAGCCAATCAGTTCATGTGCCAACAAAAGCATGGAAAAGAGAGCAGCGTTTTACACCTGCAGCATGGGCATAGGTGCTATACTCCTTTAGACTGTCCAAGGCAGAACATGCCCCTGTGCATTCTTTTCTTTGGCCTCAGTCACATGAGCATATCTATGTGTACACCCATGAGAATGGTCATCATGCAGGCATCCACATGCAGGAAATCCCATTCATGTTTGTTTGGACACATCAATTGCATGAACACAGCCACAATGGTCCCAATTTGACAGATTATTATTATACAGTATTTATATAGCGCCAAAGGGTTTGCTCAGCGCTGTACAATAGCAGGGGGACAGATGTGCTATGTGTCCCTGAACAGAGGCAATGTGATGGCCTTTCACATTGGTGTACACATGGATACACCCCTGTGAATGAGGCCTAAAAATATACACTGGTAGAAAAGAATTGTGGCATTGGGGAATCAAGATTTGTTAGCTGTTAAGATAGACCTGAAGAGATGGTGCTATTCTTGAGGATTCTCCACACCATCTGATCATGTTTATAGATCACAAAAATCTACACTTTCTCTATTCTGCTCAATAGCTCAAGCCAAGACAAGGCCATTGGTCCATTATCCTTTATTGTTTTAATTTTTTCATTACATACAAACCTGGATCCAGTAATACCAGAACAGATGTCCTCCCTTGCTCCACAGACCACCATGACAGAATGTCTCTAAACTGGAGTCAATTAGATTTCTGTCACAAAAATAAAAAAAATAAAAAATTTTTCTAGGAAAAAAAAACAAATCTTAGAGCCAAAATTCCATTGGGCTCACAGTTTCAAACTGGCAAGTAATCAGGGGGTCATTAGAAGTTAAAAGATATGTTAAAGACATGTACTACCTGTGCCCAGATCAAAATCCATTCTCATGCACTAGCAGGTCCTTTAAATCCTCTTCAAGTTCCAAAATAACCCTGGGAACATCTCTCCATGAACTTCATCAGGCATCTTTCACCCTCCTACGGCTGCATAGTCATTTGCTTTGTGGATGACAGTTTCTATAAAATAGCACACTTTGTGCCCCTCAACAGCAACCTCCAGAATCCCATTTGCTTCCAACTGCAGAATGCTTTATTCCTCTCTCATGTTCCAGTTCCTTGTTACCCAGAACCTCCCCTCCCCCACATCTCTAAGTACCTTTTAAGTGACCTGAGGGTCACTCCAAACTGATCTGGTGGCACAACAACTACATTTTAGACTCCACTCTCAGGGAAAGCAACTGCAATGTGAAGCAGGGTCTACTTCTCAATTGTGACTGCTTGAATGATGCTGGTCATCAGGCAGAGTACATTTAATGGCAGAAAATAAAGTCTTTTGTGGTGGAAATCTCTCAATTGATGATATAACCCAATGACACATAAAGCCTACTTTTATACTCTAATGCAAAGATTAGGTCATAGCCCCACTGCCCCTCTACTCCACTGAAGATTAAGCTACTCACCTTTCACTTACCCTCTACAGCCCTGGAGTTTAACATCCTCTTACAAACTAGACACGTTATTTCACAGAACTGATGTGGGTTCTCACTATTAGGAGGATGAATTCAGGTGAGTGACATTTTGTGAGAGAATAAAATAGTAGCTCTGTATTTGAATTATGTTCTGTTGTTGTACCACTATGTACTGGAGCAAAGGAAGACCAAAGTATACCAAATATTGCAATTCGGCCCAGCTTGGTCTAAATGCAGTGTTGATTGATATTCTTTACTGTTACCCCTGTTCTATCCCATATCACTTACTCAGTTCATAAACCTTATCACTTACTTACTGTCCTAAACAGCATTAAAGAAAGAGAAAACAAATCAAATTTAATGTCTAATCCATACTCATTCACTGAATTGCTAAACGTATTTTAAAATGGCACTTTATGCAATTAATTGTAAGCTTTATCCTATTAAATTCACATGATCCAACATACGTCAGAGAGCACTTTGAATTGAATTGCCACTTTAGTAATTTGTCTTTATTGGCAGTTTTCCCCTCACCTATCTTTCTGGTGACAACTGTGGTGTCTGAGTGCGGTACAGTGGCTACATTTTTAGCACTTCCACCTGGCAGTACTAGGGTCGTTGGTTCAAATCCTAACCATGGCACTACCTGCCTGGAGTTTGCATCTTCTCCATGTGCCTGCATGGGTTTCCTCTCACACTCCAAAGACATGGTGGTAGGGTATTTGGATCCTGTCTAAATTGGCCCTAGTGTGCGTATGTATGAATGTGAACTAAAGACCTTGGAGATTGTATGTTCCTCGAGGGTTAGGGACTGATGTAAATGTACTATATATATATATATATATATATATATATATATATGTAAAGCACTGCATAAATTGATGATGGTATATAAGCACCTGTAATAATAATTGTCATTGGACAGGAATAAAAATTTGATTGGTGATTTAACCCTTCCCCACTCTATCAAAACTAAAAAAAATAATAATTCATTAAAAAACCTTTTGGCTGTACATATAATCAAAGGACTTTATCAGATTCAGTTACTTGTCCAGAGACAGGGTTGAGACTCCAGGAGAATCGGTTGGAGGCTTAGAAAATGGAGCTTTCAGCCTTTAGAGGAAAGCAGGTATGGAGGAAAAGGGGTAAAGGGGAGCATTACTATTTAAATTAAAAAAATATTGATTATTCAGTGAGAACATAATTTGAGTTATTATTGCAGTTGCACCTGGTTGACTTGTTGAATGCTAGGAGAATACAAAGCTCCAAGCTGGTCATAGAAATATGAAGGTGCATGCTCTTGAACACTAATGGCTTTAAATTAATCTAAAGATCTGTGTAAGGTTGCCGTTAGATAAAGTATGGCTTGATACAGTTGCACTTTATGAAAGACTGGTTGTGTAGTTCATGCAAAGACTATACACGTAGGCAGTGTTGTTCATAACTTCTTTTTATAGCCTGGAGTGTCTCTCTCAGTTTATAAAATAGAAGTACAGTATCTTTTGTTGGGGGAAATGGGACTGAAAATAAAATAGAAGAGATAACATATTACTTGATGTTTTTCTTTAAATTTTTCTCTTTTTTTCCTAAATTGGCTTCTGCTTGGCCTCTTAGTACATGACCTCTCATTGCAGCATTGATATTTGTACACTAGAGCATTGTTACATCAGTTAGGACCACTGAGGACCTCATGAATCAAATCGCTTGTGATTACGCATGGCTTGACCTCACTAGATGTAACAGCTGCTTGTGTGGCTGAGTTAATGAGCTTTTTAATGTTAAATTAACTATAGAGGAAGAAAAAGGAGCATGTGAATTAAAAAAAAAAAAAATTTTAACAGCAATAATAAAACTCTCAGGTGTTATGCTCTTTCCTGGCTTTTCATTGCTTGATGTGTCAGAACATTGGTTTGTAAAATAAATCAGTCAAAAAGATTGTACAAGTAATTCTCAAAGCATAGTTTGTCACCAAGTAAGTATCGATTGGTTGCTTTCTGAGTCAAGTGCAAATCAACATGATTGATGAGGCTCAGCTGACATGCAGGATCTGCAGGGACTCCGAGTTCAGATCATTCCTGACCATTCACATACAATAGCTCTAGTACTAGGACACATTTCCATTGATGAATACTCAGTGTTTTCTGCAAAACACCCTCACTGATACAGCTAAAAATTTGAAGTGCCTTTTGTTATGAAAACATTGAAAATTAAAAAAATAAATAAATAAATATATATATATATATATATATATATATATATATATTTTTTTTTTTTTTTTCTTTTAGGTTTGTGAATATGTAAATATAAAGATTTGCTGTATACTATATATATATATATATATATATATATATATATATATGTATATATATATATATATATAAAATATCCTATATCCCCTTCAGATTATGCATTGTGTTAATGCACCATCTTCAACACTTTTATGTGCTTTTAGGTGCACAGCATTGAAGCATTCTATTCATTTTTATTGGCCTGGCAGAGGCACAGAAAATCGCATCTGACCCTTTTATTTATTGCACCTCACTGCAAAGTAATGTATCCGCATTGTGGGGCACTGCAGTGTGACAGTGCATTGGTACCACACTAAAGCACAGAAGGGTGTTAATTGATTAGAATTTGTACACTCCTATACAGGTTTTAATATCTCTTCTTTCTTTAACACATTCAGCACTCATACCTGTACATCCACTATGGACCGGAACAGTTTTTACATTTTTGTTATGGGTCTGTTCATCCAACAATAACTGTCATTTCCTAAGATTGCAAAGTAACACATTTACATTTTTTTAGGACAAATAACACTTTCTTTTGGTGATGTTGTCTTGCAAAAATGATATTTTGTATGCAAAGCATGAAAAGAATAAAATAAAAAAGCAAAAATGTAAATGTTATAAAACAGAAATAAAAAATCAGGAAAACTATAGGTAAGGGAGGAAAGCAGCAGATAAAATAAGTGTTAATAAGGGTTTAATGAGAAAGAAATTATATTGAAAAATAAAAACTTTCTTTTTAAATTAAGTTGATTTAATTGACATCATATACTGAATGAAGATCATCATTTGATCTGCAGAAAAATGAAACAGTAAATACAAATGTAATAATGTTACTTAGAACCTCTCCATCTGGAATCTGAACAGTGTTTTCTTCCATCTTTTTTTCCCTCCAGGTGGCTGAATAGAGTGAAGGTGGTGAAAAAGGAAGGTAGAAAGAATGACAGCTTAGTACACATGAAATTATCTCTGAAATTATTTGAAGGGACAAACACAAAACTTTTTCTCGTATGATACCAGTAAGTACAGTTTTTGTCCGAAAATACAATACAAATACATTACATCACTTATGAATTTTTATTCTGTCGTACGAGAATTTTCTTAACTTTAGTAACCTCTTCACTTTCAATATGAGACTAGCATGAAAAAAAAAAAGGATGATCATTTGTCCAATATTCTCATCGTGTGTGCGGGGCCTTAGGCTGCATTCACACAGGTAATTAGTAACACATTAGTGCACATCCCAGCGGCAGGAATCTACATCTGTGAGCAGAAGGCTGTTGCTGCGGAGCCCGTGCACTGCAATGATAGACTTTCAGCCAGTTCTCACAGCCAGCAATTACCTGAGATGATCATGGCTGGATGCACACAGTGTAGATTCCTGCTGCTGGGATTTGACCTGCTTCTAAATGCCTGTGCAGATGCAGCTTTAAAATGATATCAATTTCTAATGGTGAATACCATGTTTGCTCTTTCATGACATATAAGAGTTTTGCTTTCCTCCTGATTTATGTGGTCTTCTCAGAGCTGGCTCTTCTGTCTGGTTTCAGGGTAGCTCCTTCCTCTTGTAGGGCCTATGGACCCTTGTGTGTGTTCTCCTGGCCAGAGCTATATTTGAACATATCCTATGTGTGCATTTATATAAACAGATCATTCCATGGTAAGCCACTTCCCTGTTTCCTCCTCCTCCAAGCCAATTGATGGATAGCTGTTCTGTCCTTTGTAACCTGGTACTGAGTACACAATCTCCCCAACCAGAAGTTCAAGGAAGCTGCTCTGAGAGACTCGAATCTGGTAGCATGTTTGTGTACCTACAGTATATGCAGCAAACAATCTGCTGAAGGATATTGCCATGAATGATTGGAACCAAGAAGACAAGTTGTAGTGTTTAAAGTGGATCTTCACTCTCTAAAACATAATCCCGCCTCTCCACCCTTACTTCGGTCCTGTGGATGGATAGCACTATTTTTTTCTTATTTAGCTATTTTTTCAAATAAATTGTTCAGCCCCCCCCCCCCCGTTGCACGTCATTCACCTAAGAGAATGACACGCACTGTCCTCTTTTTGCCTCCTGGGATATGCACGTCACATATCCCAGGAGGCGAAACCTTTTATTCAGTAAAGATAGAGGGGGCAGGCCTACAGGGACGTCATTGGGAGGTGTGCTGGCTGAACCCAGAACAAAAGGTATACCACTCATACAAACAATCCAGATCAATCCACAGCAGGTGCAGGCTCTGGCTCTCCACCGTACATTATGCAATAGGAAGAAGAGTCAGCCACCATGTTTTGCTGTGACGTCATCAAGAGGCTTCTGGCTGTTCTGGGTTCAATAGGAAGAAAGGTCAGCTGCACACTGGAGGATAGATGAATATAGTGTATATTAATTGATCCATAGGATATTGTCCTACGGATCTATAAATACACACTATATTCATCTATCCTCTGGTGTGCAGCTGACCCTTCTTCCTATTGAACCCAGAACAGCCAGCAGCCTCTTGATGATGTTACAGCAAAACATGGTGGCGCAGGACTGAGCTCTGCCAGAACAGAAGAGGAACTCAGCTGGACAACACTAAATCTGCTGGGTAGATGAGTATCCGAAATGTGCAGAACTCACCATAAGGTAAGTAGGGGTTTCAAAAAAATGGGGGAAGAGAGGAAATCCATTTTAAAGATGGACTATGTATAAACTATGCTCCAGAAAAGGGGAATAGACAGTTAATAAAGATAATTGTACCATGAGCTGAATAACATGGCTTTGTACAACAACAGGAGCCTAAATAAAATACCATGTCCTCATGACACAGAATCTTAATCATTTGACTTTCAAGCATGTGATTGCCACACATCTCCCTGTATTGTCAACTGTGCAATGAAAACATGTTGGACTCTGATGCAACGTATGACAGGACATGATCCAGATTGCCTGAAGCAAGCCACAGGTCATTGCAAACGTAGGCCATTTCCAGAGTGTGTAGCTGGCTGCATACCAACATGGTTAGTGGAGGTTTTTTGCAGGAGGAGAGTGACATCACAGTTCACTAGCATCACTCCCCCAGGGAACGCTACTGTTACAAATAATTAAAAATGTTAATAATAAACATTGCTATGTCAGCAACTACATTCCGTGTCTCCTTAGTGAAGAAAAAAAAATCATACATTGATTAGCTTGTCTGCTCCTATAAAAGGAGAAGATGAAAATAACGTGACCATTTCTACATGAACAGCAATTGTTTTTTTTTACAAGTGTGCATAAGCAAGTCATTGAAATGGTTCTACACAGGATGTTAAAAACTTTAACATAAACCCCAGATTGAAATGATTAACACATCATAGACACTTTATTAATAAATTCTACAATTATTATTATTATTATTATTATCTTTCAGACCAGCTGAGCACAAAACACAGAAAATGGCACTAATCTAACAAATGAGTCAAAGTGGTGCAATTAATCCATTTAATGGAACCACACTAGTTGAAGCACTTAATATTCAGTTAATCCTGTTTGTAAGACGGATATCTTATTATAAGCAGTATCTATATATTTCAGAGGCTTTCTGTCTGTCGTAGATAGATTAGAAGCATTTGTATTTTTTCCATGTGCTTATGTTAATACATTAAAATGAACTTTTGGTACTATATATCTTGCACTGTTTTTATTAGTTTGGAAGTTTTGGTGCTCGGATCATTTGTAACATTGAAATTTACTACTAATCATTTTGAAGTTTTTTTGTCTTCAGGGAGAACTCCAGGCTTAGTGTCACTTTGAAATACATATGTACAATAGTTACTTGAATGTTTGTTCTTTTTTGGCTACACTGTTTGGGAGAAAACAAAATATAGCATTTAGCTTTCACTGCCTTTTGGGGTAGGCTGCTTCAAAGTGAACTGCATGCCATCATGGGATTGATTTATGTAATTAGAACAGAGTGTCTTCACAGACTTTTCACACCTCACTTTGGTCAATCAACATCTGCCTTCATAAACCTTTAACTCCCTACTCTCTCCCCCCCACCTCCACCCTGTACCTCACTCACCGCCCACGAGATTGCTAACCACTTCCAAAACAATATCAACACAATCCATAGGGACATTGCCAATGCTCAGACTTCCACCCCACCTTGCCTCCCTCCCATGATAACCCCCTCAACACTCCCCTCCTCTGACCTCGCAACTGCCCAGACCCCCACCCCACTGAACATCCCGCACTCTGAAACGCCCCCAACACTCCACTCCTTCGATCTTGCTACCACTGAAGAGGTCACTAAGGTCTTCTCCAAAGCGCCACCTCACCACCTGCCCCCTTGACCCTGTCCCCACACAACTCCTACGGTCACCCTCCTCCTCCATCCTACGCTCCCTCACCCAAATCTTCAATCTCTCCCTCTCCATTGGCGCATTCCCCTGCCCCCTAAAGCACGCACACATCACCCCCATACTCAAAAATCCCTCCCTGGACCCCACCGACCTGAACAAGCTTAGACCCATCTCCCTGCTGCCATTTACATCCAAACTCCTCAAGCACTTAGTCTATAATCACCTAAGCTCCCACCTCAACGACAACAACCTCTTTGATCCCCTACAGTCTGGCTTCAAAATTTTTGGACATTTCATTTACATAGCAAAAAAAATACAAATCCCAGTGGTGAATAAATACCACCAAAATAAAGCTTTATCTGTCTCAAAAAAATGGTAAAAAATTCATTTGGGTACAGTGTTGCATGACCGCGCAATTGTCATTCAAAGTGTGATAGCGCTAAAAGCTGAAAATTACCCTGGTCAGGAAGGGGGTAAAAGTGTCCGGACAGGAAGTGGTTAAGAAACTATACTCCCTTGGCATCAGAGACTTCGCTCTCTCCTGGCTCTCCTCCTATCTATCCCAGTGCTCCTTCAGTGTTACCTATAACGCTGCCACCTCCCCCTCTCTCCCCCTCTCTGTTGGGGTCCCCCAAGGCTCTGTCCTAGGGCCCCTTCTCTTCTCTATCTACACCTCCTCCCTTGGCTGATACAGTCCCACGGCTTCAACTACCACCTCTATGCCGATGACACACAAATCTACCTCTCTACCCCTCGCCTCACCCCTTCAGTCTCCACCCGTATCACCCACCTTTTGAACAACATATCAGACTGGATGTCACTCCACTTCCTCAAATTAAACCTTTCCAAAACCGAGCTCCTAGTTTTCCCCCCAGCCCGGGCCCCCCCCCCTAACCTCTCCATCATGACCAATAACGCCACCATCAGTCCCAACCCGCAAGCCAAAGTTCTAGGTTTCACTCTATCCTTCCAATCTATCCTTCCAACCCCATGTCCAATCGCTGGCAAATTCATGCAGGCTCCACCTCCGCAACTTCTCCAAAATACCTTCTTTCCTAACCCCAGACACCACTAAACAACTCATTCACTCCCTTATTATCTCACGACTCAACTACTGCAACTCCCTCCTCACCGGCTTACCTCACCACAGACTATCACGGCTTCAGTCTATCCTGAACTCAGCGGCCAGACTCATCCACCTTACCAACTGCTCCGTATCCGCCACTCCCCTCTGTCATTCCCTCCACTGGCTTCCGATTGCCCAACGCATAAAATTCAAACTACTAACACTGACGTACAAAGCTATTCATAATACTGCCCCAAACTACCTCACCGACCTGATATCCAAATACCACCCAACACGTACTCTTCGCTCCTCACAAGACCTCCTACTCTCCAGTTCCCTGGTCCCCTCCTCCCATACCCAACTCCAGAACTTCTCCAGGTCTTCCCCCATCCTCTGGAACTCACTACCCCAATCCATCAGACTGTCCCGTACCCTCCTCACCTTTAGGCGCACCCTGAAAACCCATCTCTTCAGGGGAGCCTACCCTACCTTCACCTAACAGCTGATCTCCTCCATTCCTCCTACCACTCCATCCCCCACAGCCATTTCCTCCTGTACCACTATCCCCTCCCTCCTAGATTGTAAGCTCCAAGGAGCAGGGCCCTAGAACCCCTCGTGTATTGTATTGTTACTGTATTGTCTCATGTACTGTCTCCCACTATAATGTACAGCGCTGAGCAAACTTTTTGACGCTATATAAATACTATATAATATTAATAATAATAATAAACTGCATGATGATTAAGGTGACAATAGTTACCTATGCTGCTATAATGCTGGAATATGGGGAAGATTTACTAAAACCGCTGCAGCTATGCATGGTAGCCAATCAGCTTCTAACTTCAGCTTGTTCAATTAAACTGTGGCAATAAAGCCTGGAAGCTGATTAATTTCTAGTGATGGGACAAACACCACCCTGTTCAGTTCGTGGTTGAAAATTTGAACCTAACAAACGTTCGACCACGAACTTCGAACCTGGACAATTCACGAAGCTGTATCTAAGTACGTAGTAAGATACCACATAGCTACTAAAATACCACATGAGTTATACTATTAAGTCATGCGGTACTTTAGTAGTGAAAACATTCTGTAACAGCTGAATGTAAAAAGAATTGCCGGCAATTTAAAAAAATGGCATGTGGTCACCCCCCCCCCCCCCCCCCCCATCCATACCAAGCCCTTCGGGTCTGGTATGGATTTTGAGAGGAATTTTGGAGGGGACCCCCACACCATTTTAAAAAAAAAATTTGGTCCCCTCAAAATCCATACCAGACCCTTATCCGAGCATGCAGCCCAGCAGGTTAGGAAAGGGTAGGGACAAGCAAATGCCCCCTCCCCCTGAACCACGTCAGGCCACATGCCCTCAACATAGGGAGGTGCTTTAGGGCATGGAGAGCTCACTCCCCAAAGCACCTTGTCCCCATGTTGATGAAGACAAGGACCACTACCCCACAACTGTGGCCGGTGGTTGTGGGGGTCTGCGGGTGGGGGGCTTATCAAAATCTGGAAGTCCCCTTTACCAAGCCTCCAAAACCCAGCCCCCCCAGGTGATTGAGTATGGGGTGCATGGCACCGCTACTCATTCACAAAAAAAGTGTAGTGTAAAAAATGACAGTAGACAGTTCTTTATTAAAAACAAAAATAAAAAATGCTCCCAAAAGTAGATCCAACATCAATCACAATGCCTGCTGCCACTGCTGACCTGAAAAGAGAAAAAAAAAACAGCTCCGATGTCTGACAGCTGCACCGGCCTAACATTTCTTACATATCTAAGGGGTGGGGGCCACTCGGTGATTTCAGTTGGGCTGCCCCACCTCCTTGTGACGTCATCATGCACTGTGATTGGCCAAAGCATTGCACCTGACCTGTGGTCAGATGCATTGCATTGGCCAATCACAATGCGCTGTCAGGGCACAGTGCATTGTGGGGCTCCCTTACCGTTCGTCTGTTCACCATACACACGAACTGCCGATGTTCGAGTTGAACTTGCATTCAACTCAAACATCAAGCCCAACTCTATTGGTTTCTGTGCAGAGTTCCTATGTTCCTGACAACCATTAGGAATGAAGAAACTGCTTGGAATGGCAGTGAAACATCGTTAACAATACAGAACACATTCATTTGAATGTGACTTACTAATACTAACATTCAAGTGGAGGTTTTATTTTACAGGCAAAGGTCCCCATAACATACAGATTCAAACTGACTGTGGTTATTTTACACTCCCACCATCAACACAGTGGGTTTAACTTACTAAAAGCATATGCACTGTTCATTTTGCAAGGGAAGTTGCAACCTGGGAGTTTCCTCCAGTGAATGTAAAGAAGTTCTACTTTGCAAAGAATACTCTATCATGTGCAAGGAAAATAAAAAAAACAGCTTTTGCTTGCACATGATTGGCAGAGTCAACAGAATTTCACCTCATTCACTAAGTTCTTGGAAAAATATCTTGGAAAGTGCATCTTCCCTTGCAAAGTCAACAGTCTATTCACATTTAGTAAATTAACTCCATTATTTGCGTGGAAACTTTAAACAAAACATTTTTGTTTTGGGGCATGTTAAATTACAAAGGATGGAACCCAAGGGGTTTCTTTGTCCCATTGGGGAGCTTCCCCTCACTTCTGTTGGTTGTCACTTGGAGAAATAGGTAAGAATACCAACGTTTACAGTTATTGCTAAAACAAGAGGTATGAAAAAGCCCCTTGAAGATAACAGTTTTCCCAGTGAGAATTGTCAGTGGTGGAATTTTTCCCTAATTTAGAGAGATTTCTTCTCACATGCTGTCACGTCAACGACATGGAGGACACAGAGCAATAAAAGAAATGACATACTCCACTCTAGCTCCCTACCACAATCTATTAAAAAACTAGATGTTTACTATAAATCATATTACTATGGGGGAGTATATGATTGGGAGAGTGGGAATTCACACTTTGCAGATGTCACTGGCTGATTTTTTTTCTGGTCAGTGACTCAATCCTAAAGCAAAAATTAGGAGTCCTGTAGTCTGCCACTTTTAAAAATTATTGGCATCCATGTATCTGTGTTAACAGGCTAAATCAGGCCAAATAGCCCAATTTACTGGCAACTCACAATTTCCGGTATTGAAGCAATCCAGATGCACTAGCTCTACATGCAGTTCCACTGTATATTTAACTTTTTGACTAGAGATGCTGACAACCTGAATTAACCTAAATTAATTTTTAATGCATGCAATATAAGTGGTTATAAAGTCACATTTTTTATTTTGCTAAAATAAAAAATAAGTTATACTTACCTGCTCTGCACAATGGAATTGCATAAAGTGGCCCCAAACCTCCTCTTCTGGGGTCCCCCATCTGTTCTGTCCGCTTAGCCTCTTTTCCCTGTACTACTACAGAAAGCTCCTTCCTAAGGTGGCACGCATGTGGGTTCAGTTCTGAGCCGGTCTGTGTGTGTTCATAAATGCACACAGCGTTGCTCGGCCCCACCTTACACTCCCGCAATGTCTCCCACTGCTCCCAGCTAAGCCTGCTGGAGAGAGGAGAAGACCTGCAGACGGGCACAGCGCTGGATTGATACAGGACTCAGGTAAGTATTTAGGGAAAGGGGATGGAGGAACAGTTACTGAAAGCTTTTTTTTTACCTTTTGATGTGATAACCACGTTAAGTATCCGAATTTGACCTTATGTTAGCCTCTTGCAATCCCCTGTATGGGAGAGTTCAGACTGGAAGAGGAAAGGAAATGCACAAGGAGGAAGTGCTTACGTGCTAACAAGGACCATGCTGATAGTAGGAGAGAGCAGTGTGTCCAAGAGATGAGCTCATCAGTCTAATGTTCCTCCATTCACTGTCCAATCATAGGCTTGGGGAGTGACAATACTTGTAAGTATTACTTAACAGTAGCAAAAAACAATCAGGTCTTCCCGCATGCCAGACAGGGTTGTGATGTGCAGAGTTGTATCAATTTAATATCTTGATGGACAAAAATACAAATGCTTTGGTAAATATAACAACACCCTACATGGATTTGATCTGTGTATATAACTGTTTGTTTTTATTTAAGCTTTTAAATGTATCTCACAAATGTTAAGCTCTGATCTTGAAGTAATTAAATTTTAAGAGCTGCCGGTCCATTTACTGTAGCTGATCATGCCTGTGACATCCCTTGAACTCACTGCTTCTTCAAAGACAGAATGCAATGAATGAGGCCCCAATAAGGTGAATGGCTGGGAGACAATTGTCTATTCTTGTAACCGAAAATCCATGTTGGAAGTTACTTACAGCAAAATAGACATCTGACATTTCTGTAGGTATTTAATTATCAGTATCTGCGCTGTAGCTGAAGAATTGAACACATCTCCTGCCCAGTTTTAATGAAAGTATGCCACATCAAAAACATTACACCAAGTCATTCTCCAGCGCTAATTCCACTGGCTTCTTTAATCATTCAACCAAGTTTAATTTTCACTCACAATTTTAAAAAGAATTCCTTTTACCCAAGGATCAGTTTAAATCTTCAGTCAATTAAAACTAATCTCTACCAGTCATCCAGGCTTGGAGCCAAAACATAGGTGACAGAGTCCTCGCAGGTTAAAGGCTACTTTTCATTAATATTTTGCTGGATAAATCTGCAGCGTTTGATTTGGTAAGTGATGATAATATTTTATATATGTTTTATTAATACAAGTTCAAATGAGAATATCAAGTGTTGTATTACTTCCAGTAATGTGATGTGTCGTAATTTAAAATCTATGCTGTGTAACCACATTTTGTAATATAGTAAATAAAAAAAAAGTTTGGTGACAAATCAAATATTTTTTGTGTATTATTGGCCAGTTATAACAACAAATCCCCAAAAAAACACTTACTTCACTGCCACAGACATGCATGCAAAGAACAAATACTGTATGAAAAGAATCTGGATACGGCATGGAATACGCCTCTCCTCTCTCTTGAGGAGGTAAAGTGACAGGACTTTTGTGAACAAAAAGCTCACGGAGCAGGGGCGAACTGACAACTCATGGGGCCCCCGGGCAATAGGGGATCATGGGGCCCCTATGTCCTTGCCCAAACTCAAAAAAGCCTATGAAAAAGGTACCAGGGGCTTCTCATGGGGCCCCCTACTGCCCCCGGGCCCTCGGGCAGTGCCCTAGTTTCCAAATGGTCAGTCCGCCCCTGTCATGGAGATACTAACAGACACTCAGGACAAATTTCTGAGCATTTGGCAACTCTGGTTAGATCATTTCCCGTTGATGTGCCCGCCCTTGCTTTTCTTAGATCCATATAATCTCCATTGTGCTCAGCCACGTTTGCCATGGACTTCCCGAGTTGGGAGTCCACCACTACCCTATGGCTCCCTTTCCTCCCTCCTTTTTTTTCTTTTCTTATCTCACCTCTGTTCTGTCTTTTCCTTCTCCTTTTCTTATAATCCATTTTGCCTATTACTGTCCCTCGCCCACATGTTGGGCCAATTTTTCATCTCCTGGTTTTCCTGGAGCGCTGTATTTTGTTCGTAGTCACTCTCACTACCCCTGGTCAGGTTTTGCCATCGAATATAGTATAGCAGGGTTTTATGATAGCCCTTTTGTTTTTTGGCCTGGCCCTCTGGCTCACATCCTATGTCTACTAGTCAACCTCAGGGGCTGTTTCGATTACTGTATTTATGTCCCATGAATCTTTGGGATTTTGTATTGCCTGTTCCCTAGGCACCTGATTGCTTGATAGTGAAATTTACTCTTATATAGACAACCTGTTCGGTTATAATATATACTGGGCCTATTTGATTGTGGCGCAGACGATTTGACTTTATGAGATTCACCGCTACTGGCTCTGATGTTTGTTTACTGTTTTCTTTTGTATGCAAATATTTTTCTCAATAAAAATATTGTGAAAGAAAAGAATTTGGGTAAAAATGTATCTAAAGTCAAACTGATTTTCTTTAAGTTTTAGACAGAGTAATGATGGGTTAAAACCCTTGCTGTTTTCTGTGTCATGCTAAGGAGATTTTCTGTTCTTGAAGTACAGCAGGAAGTAAGGAGAAATACAGTATATCCAAACTGAGTGATTATCCCTTTTAGACAGCTGTCACTGATACAGAAGTGGCTACTGGAAAATTTCCTCTCCTACTGTTCCAGTGACAATTGTAAAATATTGGAATTTCTAAAATTTTCTGTATTGGGCATAGTTACAGGAGAAATAGAGAGCGTAAATCACCTCTGCAGGGACACTGACAGAATAATGGCTTTAGCCTTGGTTCACACTATGCGGGCTGGTTTCGTGTGCAGGAATCACATCTGTTCCCACACCTGCAAACACCTGCAGCCAAATCAAGCTGCTCTTAAGAGACATGCGGGGGGCTGCCATTCATTCTGAGTGGCACCCCCATGCACCTCAGCTCGCAGCTCATTTGAGGGTGTGGGAACCATAGGGAAGGCACACGATTTACCTGCGACTGCATGCATGCACCTTTTTTTGCGGAAAATGCAGAACGGCAGCCCATTTAAATGGATAAGCTGCTGTTCCTGCACAAATGTGGGCCACATGGCCTGCACAAGTGTGAACTAAGGCTACGACAATTTAGCATTCTAAAGTGTTGCCTTTTGTCAATCAAAAATTGACAATTGTAATCCATTGTAACTTTATATGTTTTGAATCTCTGGTTGACTGTTCAGTTTTAAAAAGAAGTGAATAGGGATAAGCTTCATGTTTGGGTCAAACATGAATGCAAGGTTAACCCAAGTTGTTCACAGTTCAAGAATACGCCATTTGCCAGGATGGCAACCCATTACTAATGATGCACTTTCTTGCATTTGAACTGTGGTCTAGTGGATTACAAGGGCTAACAATGGGGTTGTCTTATGTGCCTAAAAAAGTGTACAGTGTTGCGCTTCTCCAATAACAATACTAAATCTCCATCAAATATGCAATTAATATAGTGCTAGAAAAGTGCTAAATCATTCGACATATATAAACGGAATAAAATCAAAAGAAAAACAGTCCGATAAAGTTTTTTTCACTCAAAACTTTTGCTCCTATAGCCATTTTCCTGCTGATGAGTGAGTGAGCCCACTTTTCCAGGTGCTGTAACCCTTACAAGGTGAAGTGCACCACCGCCACACTTGTGATTTTATAAATGAATCCTCACCTTCATTATTTGACCCATAAATTATAATAGGTCAAAATGCACGTTTTCCCTCTTGATGGAGAATCCTCTTACAAGTCTCGATCCTCCTCTTGCTTCAATAACTCATATGGGGTATCTGTACCTTTTTACTTTACCACCGTAATGCAGCTCTGCTGATTTAACTCACACCACATAAAGCCACCATAGTGTAGTACATTCAAATGACAGATTCCTTTTTATTAAAATAGTACTCTTATTTACAAGTAAATTGGTAAAATATTGCCTTGTTTCAGCACACACAACGTCCCCGCTGTACTTCTGACAGTCCGGCTCTGACATCACCTGGCTCCTCCCCACGCATATCGTCACGACTTCATCACCCTTGAATTTGTGATTCCTTTCTAGGACTACCTAGTGTGTCAGCAAAACAAAGCCTTCTAATACTCACCTGAACCCCCTCTTGATCCAATGGTGTGCACAGGAGCCTCTAGTGTCACGGGTCTCTCTCTCCTCATTGGGTGAGGCACACCAGTGCCATCATAGCAAGCAGATTGCTATTGGGGGCACTGGTCAAGGGCGGGACCAGTAGCGCTGGTGGGGGACCCAAGAAGATGATCGGGGCTTCTTTGTGCAAAACCATTGCAGAGAGCAGATAAGTATGACGTGTGTTATTAAAAGAAAAAAAAAACGAACAACCTTTAGATTCACTTTAAAACCACTTCAGTACCGGGCACTTTACACCCTTTCCTGTCCAGGTCAATTTTCAGCTTTCAGCACTGTTGCATTTTGAATGACAATTGCTCAGTCATACAACACCCTATCCTTATGAAATTTTAATCATTTTTTTTCACACAAGTAAAGCTTTCTTTTGGTGGTATATAAACACCACTGGGTATTTTGTTTTTTTTTGGGGAGGTGTAGCAATTGTTCGTACAGAGGCGGTCATCCATCTTGCTAAAGATCCTCCATCTTGTATCATCCTCTCTCCCTCCAATCCCCCTCCCTCAGGAATGTGGTCTGTGTGTATTCTGAGGTCATAAGACATCAGGCACAGCTGGACAGATTCGTGGTTATTAACCCCATTTAGCCTGGGCCTAGTAAGTCTGTGAGACTCTTGCTTGGAGATGATCGTAAAGCTATAAACCAGTCCTTCACTGGACATGAAATACATTCTGAGATAGCCGTAAAACATACATCCCATTTAAAAACCACTTTTCATAACTTAAAATAGGGAATACATACAATCGAACAAAGCATATATTCGGATAGCTCAGTTTAATGCGAGTCGCCTGATATCTTACATCCCTAGATTACATCTACCTGAGAGCAGAAAGCGATATCTCTTTAACCGTCACAGGTAGATATGTCATATGTGATGTCTGGATTTTCAGAATATCGTTCTGCATATTATCCTGCCAGTGGATAGGATGCTGCATGTACCTATGGAAGATTATTGACCATGGTATAAACGTGTGAGGGATTTGGTCATAGCAGAGTTCCCCCCTAAACACCCTCCCCAAATGAGGCGATTGGTTCTCTGCTTTAAGGAGACACCCTGCTGGTGGACTAGAAAATAGGCTGTCAGGACTAAGAGAAAAAAGTTGAAGAATTCTCCCTTTTTAAGATCAGGAACCAACTTGGTAGAACGGGATCCTTTTGTTCAGGACCTTGATCTGCTTAAACCAAGGCTGACGGCAAGTACTCTACCTCCCTAAACTTCTTTCTGTTATCTCTCTGTTGTGGTATTGCTCTCTGTATTTATATATATATATATATATATATATATTGGCTACATCTTTTTCTGTAAATATTTTTATTGCACCATTTTGACCTTTTTAGTAATAAATCCTATTATCTGGAAAGTGTTGAACTGTTTCTAAAGCTCTTTAACGCAAACTAAGAATCCCTGTCCCTGAAGAGCGCTACTGTGTGTTTTTAAAAACTTCTGCATACATCTGCTTGCGGTGACAGTGTGTATGCAGATGCTTATGCAAACATCATAGTGTTACTGCTAAGATTGGTGAGTTTCCTCCTTCTCCATAAAAAAAGGCAGTGGTGGCAGTGTGACGGGTTAATTGCATAATTAACCTGAACCAGTAACAATCGCTGTCTGGCTGTGGTACATAGATTGTGGTCCATTAGCTGGAAAGTCTTTGTGCAGGGTGCAGCTGAGCGTGGTATTGTTATGCACATGACAGTGCGGTTTTAGATTGGCTAGTCCTTCGGTCACGAGTTGGTGAGAAGGGCTGGGGGTCTTACGCCATGTCCGTCACAGGGGGGTTTTGCTAAATAAACAAAAAGCCAGAAAATTTCTAAAAAATAGCATGTTTTTCTCTGTTTCTGTTATAAAATTTTGCAAATAAATAATCTTTCTTCAAAATTTAGGTCAAACTGTTTTCTGCTACATTTCTTTGGTAAAAATAATCCAAATCAGTGTTTATTATTTAGTGTGTAGGAATGTTATAGAGTCCACAAACTATGGTATTTCTTGAGACCAAAAATGCCAGGGCAGTACAAACATCCCACAAATGACCCCTTTTAGAAAGTAGATAGTCCAAAGTATTTAGTAAGAGGTATGGGGGCTTTTTGAAGTTGTAATGTTCTGTCACAAATTTTTGGAAAATGAAGAAATTTTGTTTCACTATCTTTTTTAGGGACACTGACTGGGTGATAGTATGTAAAGAAAAAAAATATTTTTTTTCTATTTTATTGCATTTGTTTTTTCTTTTTCTTTTTTTTAAATACAGTGTGACCAGTGTTTTTTTGCACATTTTTATCGTTTATATCAGTTTCACTGTTATAAGCAACTATTTTTAATGAATGAAATTGATTTATTCGGTGTTTACTATTGTGGTTAGCTGTGATTGGCCAAATCTAATCTAATCTAATCACATGGTACAGTTGGGCTTTGATTTGCTCTGTTTGTACCACATGATCACTGTGACCAATCACAAGAATCAACACAATAGTACATAATGGATGGCACGAATGAAAGTTATCCATTGTGTACAAATGTCATGAGATCTGCTGCGATTGGTGACAACGATTACATGATGCTGGCAGCCACCGGTACACTGATTGGTCATCCACTGTGTCTGGTGGACACAGTGGGTTACAGACAGCACCACAGCACAGCCCATGGGCTGCACGCGAGGTGCGTTCCGGGAGGACGTCATATAACGTCCACCTGGAACTGTCATTTGTCTATAGCCCAGGCAGGAACTAGTTAAGTGGCTGTTTAGCTGCTGTCACTCACCACATTTTTAATATTTTCTTTTTTACTATAGCTACATCATTGAAATATTGTGCAGTATGGTTTAATGTGAAAAATCACCACATGCTCAATCTTCCTATTTCCATAGATGATCATTAAGTTAGGGATTCCCCTGTCAATTTTTTGTTGTTCAACCAACGGACTGAGCAAAAAAATTGACTTGATTCCCCCATCCACACACTTGATATGGATGGGGGAATCCTCCCCACTGAGCTATTATATTCTGACAACAGGGAGACTGCCAAAATATGCTAATCAGCATTGTAGGCCATAACCTGCAGCACTGATCAAATGGGAAAAATCCAACAGCATGGTTGAACAGAAGTCTATCATTAGACCAACTTCTACACAGAGATTCATCTGCAACATTTGAATCCTCAAGCAATATGAAGGGAAGTTTGACAGGGGTTTGAAAGGCTTATCTTAGAATACATAAAGTGGGGAAGAGGGTCAGCAATGGGCAATACTGAGTAGGACCAAGCATAGGCTTGAAACTTGCTGCAAATCTACTAACCCCACCTCCAGCAGCATCCTTTGCCAGGGAGGTGTCTCTTCCACAGGTGCTGGAGCAGAAGAAAATATTTCCCCCCCAATTCCCCCCTCATGTCCAACATTTGAATACTAGCTTGGCAAAACTGCTGGCTTTACAGCTGCTCCCATATCAGCTGGTGAATCAGTGCCCTTCCATGAGTTTAAGGCTTGTACAGCACCACAGTTGCAGGTACCCAGCTGCTATTTTGTTGCCAAGAAGGCAATTTCTACCATCTACAGGCATTCTCCAATCATCATGTTGCTGGGCTATACAGTAAGCTGCGGGATCTAAATGACCATAGTTCAGCAAGCAAGGGCAGAGAAGTTACATCTTCTTTACAGACCACTTGGTAAATTGAGAAACAGCTAGAAGGGGAGTAGGATGGGTCACATCGCTAAAAATGAAGGTGCCATTCCAAGGTGTCCTGCGCCTTGGTGATGATGAAAGAGCATTCACTCCTACTCCCTTGTCCTCAGTTGTCTCATCTGGTGACTCATTAGAACCACCAATCTACCTCAAATTACACAGAGCCTATGCAACAGCACATGTAAACCATTGCCATGCTCCATTGCAGATTGTATGCCTGGGGGATATGAGCCACAGTGTGCCAGAGTTTACAGCAGCTCTTCAGGGGCAGACTAAGAGGTGGATAACTCAACACCATCTTGTGCCAAGCAAGGTTATGTATGAAACTGTATCAATCTGCTGGTCACTTATTAGCAAACAAAGTTCACATGTGCCTTACCTAGCATATAACCTGAAGCTGGTAGTACAGCAGTTCTTAGTTTTGTACCTTGGTTTCCAGAATATCCTCATCCGGTCATAAACGTGTGTGGTCACTTTAGATGTCATACCCAGCAAGTGTTTTCCTGACTGAAATGCAGGAGCAATAAAATGTGTCTAACAATCACCTGATGTGTGATACACCCAAGGGATGGAACTTAACATTGGCCATTCTGCAGCTGTTGCACCAGCAGCAGTGGGCTATTAATGGGTATCTGTATGATTACGGTAGGAGGACAGGCTCTGGGGAACTAGGCTCCTTTTACTAAGTCAGTGGATCCTGATTTAGAATATATGCAATGTCATTTCAAAGAGGCAACCATAATGGTAAGCCATGACAAGTTGAAGATTAGCAGTACAATTCCTCTGATGTTCCTACTGGAGCACTAACTGCATGGTGTTATAGACTAGACACAGGAGGCACAGAAGCATAACACAAACAGTCACTGCCAGCTCTCAGAATGCAGCCACTGCCAGAAGGGATCAAAAATGGATGACCATAAGTCCGCAAAGAATGCCTAGCTGATGCAGCCCTCCTCAGATAGGGGAATCCAGTAGAAACTACAAAGAGAAAGAACAGGAAGGTGCACACACCTAGTGCATTACCAATGATTTATTTGTATAAAATTCAATAAATGCCAAGTGAATTCTCACAAACGTAGAAGAGGAAAGGACATTAAAAACACAAGATGCCATAGTATGGAAACTGTGTGTGAACACGCAACCCTGTCAATATGGCAAGCTGATGCATTTCAAAGGTATACCCCCTTCTTAAGAGCTGAGCTAGCCAGAAAATGTCATACCTAGATATACAGTATATACCATCTCCTTCCATCACATTCCTCCAGTTGTCACACAAAAAGGAGCAGAGTCCGCCTCATGTCTAGCCAAAATATCTACTTGGTACAGCATGGGCCACTTCACTGGCTCATACAATATATGATTGTGTATAAAACAGCTTGCCTGATGGATTAGTAAATGAAACATGAAGACTTACAAAGGTAGCCCCACATTGGGTCATATCAAGTGCCTGTGGGAAGCCATTGTGGAAAGCTGTAAACGTAGCTGGGGGCCACTGGTATGCAAGCCCAAACCGGCCTCAGACCAGAAGTGCATCATGTGCACTTTTGGTAGTGCACAGGAAGTGATGCAGTGAGAACGAATCACCGCTATTGTGGCCCCAATCGACCAAATAGCCTTCTGGAACCAGAAGAGACTCCAGGAAGCACCCAAAAAGACATACATGTTATAGAATACATAGTCGATCATCGATACAAAGATGAATGTATGGCATTCAGAGTGCATATAATCAACAACAAAAAAAATAGTAAACCAAAAAAGTAAACAGCGAACACCACCAACAATGATTCCACACAGTCCTAGACCCAAACTAAGGAGTGGCCAGTGTGAGTGCGGCATGGATGAGCATAATCATACATATAGATAGTAAATAAGAGATATGATGCAAACATTCTTGTATAAGGAATAATAATTGTAAATAATGCATGAAAAAGAGAAATTTATAATGAATAAAACATATTCTAATTAATAAATAAATGCATACTCCTCAACCTTAATACCTCATATCAAGTAATAATAAAAAATCACAAATATTAAAAAATAATAATAGTAAATTAATGAATGAATTAATTAATAATAAAAACAACAGAGAAATGCACGATTAAAAATGCTTAAAAGGTCATCCAGAGAATCCGAAAGAGGAGCAACTATAAGACCATAAACTTACTCAGGATAAGCCTAAAAGTAATCTCACAAGCCTTAATGAGCACATCCTCCTTGCTTATATTTCTCAAAAATACCTTACATTATGTCAATGAATGCAAGAATGAGAAGAAAAGAGAAAAAAGAGCAACTGGATGCACATAAAGATGTAAAAAAGTGAAACAACTAGTACATCAGGGCCTGGATACCTAAATTCATAAGGCCTTAGGGGGCCAGGGAATCAAGCTGATGTATCCCTAGGTCCACATCTCCCATTATGGTCTCTAACCCAAACACTTTCAGTCCTGATGGATCCTTACTGTGTTCTTCCAAAAAATGTAGAGGAACTGAACGCTTATCAAATCCTTTAATTATGTTTCGCTTATGTTCCCCAAACCAAATGCGTAAATTGCAGTCATGCATTTTTCTGTCATTTTTATTATTCATTCATTCACTATTATTATTTTTTAATATTTATGCTTTTTTATTATTACTTGATATGAGGTATTAAGTTGAGGAGAATGCATTTATTTATTAATTAGAATATGTTTTATTCATTATAAATTTCTTTTTTTCATGCATTCTTTTACAATTGATATTCCTTATACATGAATGTATCATATCTCTTATTTGTCATTTATATGTATCTATATGTATGGCTGTGCTCATCCATGCTGCTCTTACACTGACCACTCCTTAGATTGGGACCATATAGCATCATTGTTGGTGGTGTTTGGTGTTTTTTTTTAATTGGTTGATTGTATGCACTCTGTACTTGATGCCATACATTCATATTTGTATTGATGATCGACCATGTATTCTATTGCATGTATGTGTTTTTGGGTGCTTCCTGGAGTCCCTTCTTTGGTCGACTGGGGCCACAATAGCAGTGATTCTGAAAACAAGAAAAAAGGAAAGGGAACCTCCTCAAATTAAGAGGAGTTTAACCACTTGCCCTCCAGAGGATTTACCCCCCTTTCTGACCAAGGCCATTTTTTGCATTACAGAGCTGCGTTACTTTAACTGACAATTGCGCGGTCATGCAACACTGCACCCAAATGAAATTTACATCTTTTTTTCCACAAATTGAGCTTTCTTTCTATGGTATTTGACTATATTATTATTTTTGCTATTAAAAAAAAAAGCAACAATTTTGAGAAAAAAAATATATTTTTTACTTTTTGCTATTAAGCATGTCCAGTAAAAAAAATTAAAACATCAAATTTTGTCATAAATTTAGGCCAAAATGTATTCTGCTACATGACTTTGGTAAAAAAAAATCACAATATGTGTAAATTAATTGGTTTATGTGAAAGTTATAGCGTTTAGAAATGGCAGTATATATACTGGGTAATGGCAGCGATCAGCGACTTATAGTAGGACTGTGTGTGGTTGTGGCGGGCATTCTGACACTGGGGGGAACTGACTTGGTGTCACGGACATCCCCAGTGACACCAATACAGTGATCTGTGCTAATAAAAAGCACTGCAACACTGTACTAATAGCACTAGGCAGGAAAGGGTTAATAACGGGGCGATCAAAGGTTTAACTGTCTGCTGGGTGTGTTTTACTATGGGGCTATGTCTGTGTGCTTCACCAACCGAGACCCGGTGATTGACAGCCATGAATGGCGGCGCGGGTAGAGCACATGCACACCCCTTATCCAAGAATGCAAAATCACATATATATACGTAATTTTGCACACCCGTGCCGCCCTGTATAGTATTTCCGCTATAGGGCGGACGGGAAGCTAAAGAAATTGCCCAAAATAAGGATGGACAACACTGCTGCTAAACAAAAGACATCAGTGAATTAATAATAATAATGAAATTATAGTAGTTTTGTTTCAATACTACCATATTTTATACCTGTAGCATTATGACTATCATTTCTACCTTGTATCTTGTTTCAGATCCCATTTTGGGAAAACAATTTTGGCTCCTTTAAGGAAATTTAACTTTGCATTCTGCATGGGCTATTTCGGGATAAGAGCCATATCCCTTAAAGGTATACAGGTATATAGTTATCATATTGATTATGCGAAAGTTTGTTTTCTGGAGATATCATTTGTTTTTTGATGAAGATGAGCCTCTGATACAGATACCTTTTCATTTTATAGTTCAGCTCAGCTTGTGTACCTCTCCTGTGGCCAGGATATACACTACCTTGTCTGGGTTGTATAGAGGACTGCCTATTTAACCTCCTGGTCTGATTGATTATAAGTTAAATCAGCAAAAAAACCTTTTTGAATTTTTTGAATGGTTTCCAGCTCATTTGATAATAAATTTATTTGGTAAGATGCCCTAAATAAATCTTCAAAATAGATTTATATATGTGTTTATTATTATCTGTATACATACATGATGTAGTAAATTTTCTTAAATTTTGTAATGAAAATTAATTTGTCTATCTCAGGTGTTGCAAAATATCTCCTGAAGAAGCCTGAATGGTTGAAACATGTTGATATTTATGACACCTGAGCAAAAATCGAATGAGTAACAACTTTCACATTGATGTTTTGATTCAGAAGTGTTTTTAATTTTCAATGATTTTATGAATTTTAACTTCTTTATGGATCAATAAATATTGTTAATTTTAGTTTTTGTTGCGTTTATCATTGATTGCACCTTAAAAATCCCACTGCCTCCCCTTAATTTGGGCAGGTTCCCTTTCCTTTTTTCTTGTTTCCATAGCTTATGGGATGTGGTGCCGTTGAGCTCCTCTTTGACTATTTCAATTCTTGTCCTCTTAATAGCAGTGATTCGTTCTCACTGCATCACGCAAGGTCCATCAAGACATGGATAAGTGAGTTTGGGGTGGAGGAACTTGACTGGCCTGTAGAGTCCTGACCTCAACCCGATAGAACACCTTTGGGATGAATTAGAATGGAGACTGTGAGCCAGACCTTCTTGTTCAACATCAGTGCGTGACCTCACAAATGTGACTCTGGAAGAATGGTCAGACATTCCCATAGACACACTCCAAAAACTTGTAGACAGCCTTCCTAGAAGAGGTAAAGCTGTTATAGCTGCAAAGGGTGAGCCAACTCAATATTAAACCCTACAGACTAAGACTGGAATGTCATAAATGAGCATGTAAAGGCAGGTGTCTCAATACGTTTGACAATATACTGTAGTGTAGGTCTGGCTAAAGGTTTTAGTTTTTTTTAATCTAAATACAAAAATATGAAAATGTAATAAAGAGATACATTCTGTTTATACAGTGTTTGAGTACTGTCTGTGATACTTTTTTTTATTTGCACTAAGATACATTTTTTAAGGACAAGCTTTCAGGGTGTGTCCCTTTCTTTAACCACTTGCCTACTGGGCAATTTCACCTTTCTGCCCAGGCCAAATTTTAGTTTTTCAGCACTGTCACACTTTCAATGACTATTGCACAGTGTACCCAAACAAGATTTTTATCATTTTTTGAGACATTTAGAACTTTCTTTTGGTAGTATTTAAACACCATTGGGTTTTTAATTTTTTGCTAAACAAATGCAAAAAGACTGAAAATTTTGGGAAAAAAAAGTTTCTTAGTTTCTGTGATATAATTTTGTAAAAAAGTAATTTTTCTCCTTCACTGATGTGCGCTGATGAGGCGGCACTGACTGATGGCACTGATGGGCACTGATAGATGGCACTGATAGGCAGTGCTGATGAGGAGGCACTAATAGGCAGCACTGATGGGCACTGAAAGCCATCACTAATGGGCACTGACAAGAATCATTGAGCATTGGGCACTGATATGTGGCACTGAGCGGCACTGATATGTGGCACTGATGAGCACTGATAAGCGGCACTGATTGGCACTGATAGGTGGCACTGATCGGCGGCACTGATGATCAGTGATTATCAGTATAGATTTCCCCTCTGATGATTTCTGCTTATCGGCTCTCCTCTGCTCACACGCTGTCAGCATGAGGAGAGGACTGCTGATAACTGCCATTTACTGTTTACACGTGATAACCTGTGATTGGACACAGCTGATCACATGGTAAAGAGCCTACATCATCAGCTCTTTACCACGATCAGTGATCTGCTGTGTCCTTGGGACAAAATGCACCACAGATCGCCACGTTGTGCGCCCTGGGGGGCAAGCATGTGCAGCTAAAGTGGGGAAATGTCATATGATGTCCTCCCAGAACAAAAGAGCTCTTGCCCATCCCTCATTTCCCAATATGGTGGGTAGGAGGCGGTTAAGGTCCAAGCAGTACTGACCAATACTGCCTGGACCTTGAAGAAGGGAAAACACCTAATAAGCTTGCCTTGAAGAATTGTATGTTAGTGCAAATAAAGAAAGTATCATGGACAGTACTCTATTGTTTCTGTCACAAGTGCACTAATACGAATACAATCACCTTAAGCAAGATGGAAAATACTGCTTTTTTAAAAAAATACTGAACATTGCAGCACATGGGTGCCATTCTTGCATGTACATTTGTTTTATAACACTGAATTTTTACTACAGTATATGCTATGGCTTGTTGGA
This sequence comes from Staurois parvus, assembly GCF_062004578.1. Taxonomy (NCBI): domain Eukaryota; kingdom Metazoa; phylum Chordata; class Amphibia; order Anura; family Ranidae; genus Staurois; species Staurois parvus. The sequence continues at coordinate 984,021 of NW_028318993.1, read as the reverse complement.
ATTAATCATCATACAACCAGGCATCACTGAACCTCTTTGCTGCTGGGCTGAATAGAAGTTACACATCTGTCATGGGAGTAATAACGTCATTGGTGCATGCATACAAATAAGACTAGTTCTGGGAATATATGTATCATGTTGGTTGTCGAAGTGTTGAGCTGATTAATTCTTCCCAGTTGCTAGTAATACCAGGGTGCAATCTGCTTTAGGTCATTCCCTTCTGAACTACACTTACTTGGCAAACCTGCAGCCAGAACTTTACTGTGAATGATTTACTGAAAATCATAAGTTCTCTGTTATGGATCCAGATCTTCTCCTGTCCTTGTCCATATTTCAGGGACTCCCTTCCATTAGCCATCACTCTTTGGCAAACCTCTGAAACTTAGTTCACACTCAAACCCATATTTTTCTAATATCCATGATCCTGATCTCCTGTCCCTTTCTTTCACCACCTATATTTCCTCCCACTCAATCATTAATTTACACAATAGGTTTTCAAAATTGTCCTCAAACTTTATTAACAATAGTACATGACTGGCATGGTAATGACTGGTATGGTGAGGACTGAGGACAGGTTTGAGAATGTCTGCTTGATATTGTAAGCTCTACTTTCTCAAAAATATATTTTTTTTATGGTCTGTGTCTTTTTTGGAGAGTCTGCACATTTGTGAAACAGACAGCAATAACATTTCACAGAGCTTAACAGAGCCTAATTCTTACCCTCTCCACCCAACACTATAAAGAGTTTTGTCTTGTGTTTCTCTTTAAGACTTTTGCTGCCAGAGGCCAGTTTTTGCATTTTTTGCACACATGTTTAAAAAATAATTTTAGGCCTGAAGATTACACAAAACCCCTAAACTGAAAGCAGACACTCTAGAGAATAAAATAGTGGTGGTTCCAATTTTTTATGTCAAAATATATTATTGCAAAGGTCTAGGAAATGCAACATTTCAGTAAAAATCAAAAGTGAATTTTAGGGCAAACAAACACAATAAATTACCCACATTTTTGGTAAAATATAAAAGAGGTTGTGCCGAGTAAATAGATACCCAACATACCAAACCTTAAATTTGTGTGCACCTATGAAATGGCAACAAGCTTCAGTACCCTATATTTTCTATTGATGATGCTTCAAAAGCCCCTATAAGTCATCGTTTTAGCAGTACGGAGGAGATCTGGTGCTAGCATTATTGCTCTCACTTCGGTGTGCGTATTGCATGTGTATTGCAATCAATGGGATGTTATGTGCTTGGGTGTAACTTTAATTTTTTACACAAAAAATTTTTTTTCACTTTTTTTTTCATCACATAGGGGACACAAAGTCCCCTATGTCATGATTTTTGGTGACAGGTTCTCTTTATTGAGACAAGCAGGGTCTAAATGATCCTGCATGTCTCCTCTGTGATCCATGAGATGTATTGCAATGCAAACCGCATTACAATACATCTTTCTCCAGGTATTGTAGCCAGGAAAATGACAGTCGTGACCTGGAAGTGACGCCATGGATGTTGCCTTCCAGGTCACACTAAGAGGTGGAGGAGTGCAGACATTCATCCGCTCTCCTCTCTCTTTCTACCCACCGACACTTGCCATGGCCCTCCCCTGGCTTGCAGATGGGCAATTATATGGAGCGAGCACGCCCGCTGGCAGGAGGCGGTACAAGAATAGGAGACTGTGGAAGCAATCGGGGGTGGTGGAGCTGCCTGACTACTTCCACCTGATTTATAGTTTTATACACAATCCCAGTAGCTGCAGCCACTGGATTGTGTATAAAGCCCCCTGCTGTCGGGTCCATATGGTGTATGGACCTGGTAGCAAAAGGGTTAATAGCAGGAATGTAATAATTATAATTAATATATTAGTAGTATTCACATAATGACAGATTAAAAAAAGTATATTGAATTGATTTTTGTACACTGCTCAAAAAAAATTAAAGGAACACTTTAAAAACACATTAGATCTCAAGGGAAAAATATCATGCTGGATATCTATACTGATATGGACTGGGTAATGTGTTAGGAATGTAAGGGTGCCCCATCGTTTGATGGAAATGAAAATGATCAACCTATAGAGGACTAAATTCAAAGACACCCCTGTGACGGACGCGGCGTCAGACCCCCAGCCCTTCTCACCAACTCGTGACCAAAGGACTAGCCAATCTAAAACCGCGCTGTCACGTGCGTAACAATACCACGCTCAGCTGCACCCTGCAGAAAGACTTTCCAGCTAATGGACCACAATCTATGTACCGCAGCCTGAGAGCGATTGTTACTGGGTCGTGGTTAATTACACAATTAACCCTTCACACTGCCACCACTGCCTTTTTTGTATGGAGAAGGAGGAAACTCACCAATCTTAGCAGTAACACTATGATGTTTGAATAAGCGTCTGAATACACACTGTCACTGCAGGCAGATGTATGCAGAAGTTTTTAAAAACATATAGTAGCGCTCTTCAGAGACAGGGATTCTTAGTTTGCATTAAAGAGCTTTAGAAACAGTTCAGCACTTTTCAGATAATAGGATTTATTGCTAAAAAGGTCAAAATGGTGCAAATAAAATATTTACAGAAAAAGATGTAGCCAATACATATATATATAAATACAGAGAGCATTAGCACAACAGAGAGATAACAGAAAGAAGTTTAGAGAGGTAGAATACTTGCCGTCAGCCTTGGGTTAAGCAGATCAAGGTCCTGAACAAAAGGGTCCTGTTCTCCCAAGTTGGTTCCTGATGTTAAAAAGGGAGAATTCTTCAACTTACTTCTCCAGGCCTGACAGCCTATTTTGTAGTCCTCCAGCAGGGGGCATCTACTGAAGCCAAGGGCCAATCGCCTCATTTGGGGAGGAGGGGTTTAGGCGGAGAACCAAAATCCCTCCCAAGTTATACCAGGGTCAATGACCTTCCCTAGGTACATGTAGCATCCTATCCACTGGCAGGATAATATGCAGAACGATATTCTGAACGTCCAGACATCACATATGACATATCTGGCTGTGACGGTTAAGGAGATATCACTTTCTGCTCTGGGTAGACGTAATCTTGGAGTGTAAGGTATCAGGTGACTTGTATTAAAATGACCTCTCTCAATATATGTCTTGTTTTATGGTATGTATTACCTACGAGAAATTATGAAATTGTATGAAAAAGTGTTTTCACATGGGATGTAGGTTTTACTGCTATTTCAGAATGTGTTTGAAGTCCAGTGACTGACGGGTTTATAGCTTTATGATCAGCTTCAGAGCAAGAGTTTGCCAGACACACTGGAATCAGCTAATTGGGTTTACAACCATGAAGGATATCCAGCTGTGTCCTGTGCACTCCTGAACCCAGCACACAAGGACCACGTGTCACTCAACAGAGAGGGAGAGGGGAGCTGATTTAGAGTGAGAAATGATACAAGATGGAGGGTCTTTACCAAAATGGATGTTCGCGTCCATATTTGTACGTACAATTGCTACAACCAGCAAAATCAAAGGGGAAAAAATTATGCTGCAGACCAATCCATTTTGCTGAAATTTCATTGCAGCAACTCAAAATGGTACTCAGTAGTTTGTATGGTTCCCCACATGCTCGTACGCATGCCTTACATGTCAGGGCATGCTCCTAATGAGATGATGGATGGTGTCCTGGGGTATTTCCTCCCAGATCTGGACTAGGGCATCACTGAGCTCCTGGACAGTCTGAGGTGCAACCTTGTGGCGACAGATGGACCGAAACATAATATCCCAGAAGTGTTCTATTGGATTTAGGTCAGACGAGCATGGGGGCCATTCAATGGTATCAATTCCTTCATCCTCCAGGAACTGCCTGCATACTCTCACCACATGAGACCGGGCATTGTCGTGCACCAGGAGGAACCCAGGACCCACTGAACCAGTGTAGGATCTAACAATGTGTCCAAGGATTTCATCCCGATACCTAGTGGCAGTCAGGGTTCCATTGTCTAACCTGTAGAGGTCTGTGCATCTCTCTATGGATATGCCTCCCCAGACCATCACTGATCCACCACCAAAACGGTCATGCTGAGCAATGTTTCAGGCAACATAATGTTCTCCACTGCTTCTCCAGACCCTTTCATGTCTGTCACATGTGCTCAGGGTGAACCTGCTCTCATCTGTAAATAGCACAGAGTGCCAGTGGCAGACCTGCCAATTCTTGTGTTCAATGGCAAATGCCAATAGAGCTCTATGGTGCCGGACGGGGAGCACAGGGCCCACTAGAGGATGTTGGGCCCTCAGGCAACCCTCGAGAAAGCAGTTTTTGATTGTTTGGTCAAGGACATTCACACCAGTGGCCTGCTGGAGGTCATTTTGTAGGTCTGTGGCAGTGCTCATTCTGTTCCGCCATGCACAAAGGAGCAGATACCAGTCCTACTGATGGGTTAAGGACCTTCTACAGCTCTGTCCAGCTCTCCTAGAGTAACTGCCTGTCTCCTAAAATCTCCTCCATGCTCTTGAGACTTTGCTGGGAGACACAGCAAACCTTCTGGCAATGGAACATATTGATATGCTATCCTAGAGGAGTTGGACTGCCTGTGCAACCTCTGTAGGGTCCAGGTATCACCTCATGCGACCAGTAGTTACACTGACCCTAGCCAAATGAAAAACTAGTGAAAAACAGTCAGAAAAGATGAGTAGGGAAAAAATGTCAGTGGCCTCCACCTGTAAAACCATTCCTGTTTTGGGGGTCATCTCATTGTTGCCCATCTAGTGCACCTGTTGGTAATTTCATTAACACCAAAGTAGCTAAAACTGAATAACTCTACTTCTTAACTGACCAGATCAATATCCCAGGAGTTTAATTTATGTGATGCTATACTCTGATTAAAACGTGTTCCTTTAATTTTTCTAAGCATTATATATATATATATATATATATATATATAGAAAATCATCAAATACAAACTTTTTTGACTTCTCTCTTTGCACCTAGAGAAAGAAAACAGCACTGGGGTTGATTAGTAAGAATGTTGACCTGGAAACCAGGGTAGTCAGACAATTCGGGGGTCACAGGAGGCAGAGGATCAGGCTTAGATAGCAGGGGAGATTAGGGAAAGAAGAAAAGAGTTATAAACAAGGCAACAAGCTGGGTCAGGTACAAGGCAAAGGTCAGCAGGGGAGGACAGCAATATAGCATATCTCTAAAGAACCCAAGTAAATTGAAGATTTCACAGCCAGGAGCTGTCACTCTGTAAATGGTGTACTGTGTTACAGCTGTGTCATTCTTGGAAATAGAAACATATGTCTATGTATGTGCACACAATTTACAAGGAAAACCTTCCTGGCAGTAGGCCTCTTCTGAAACTAGAAAAAAACATAAATGAAAAAGGTTGGTTTTGGTACATTTGATACATTAAAGAGACCCTATCATCAGACAATTCACTTCACCAAAAATTTTCTAAAAACATTATATGTGCCTTTAACCTATTTCATACATGTTATTTACCTTTAAAATCCTCCCTTGTGTAGACACCCAAAAGACTTGAGACTGTTTCTGGGTGCTGAAATCTTTAGATGTAATGCCAGCAGCCCTAGCAGACTCAGAGATGTCATTCAAGTGACACTACTATAGTATTTCCTCTCACTTCTCCACTGACAGCTTCATAAAAAGGTTATGTAAGGAGGTGAGGGGAGGGCTGAAGATGCTGGGCCAGGACAGAGCAATTAGACACTTCCCGAAGAGTAGAGGGCTATGATATACAAAGACAGAGGGTGTTTTTCTAGGCAAGTGAATGAAAAATTATTTATGGAAAGGAAATACATACATTGTAAATAAGTATTTAAAATGCTTGATTGTTCTGTGCTTTTACCTGCATTTTTTTAAGTAGAACTGAAAGCAAACATTTTTTTATTATATTGGATAGCGTAAGAGAAAATTCTATAAAGTGCTTATAGTGCTTGTGAGCTACTATGGTGAATTTCAATTGTGCTAAATTCAATCAATTAAAACAAATGAATACACATTCGGTTCGCTGACACTCAACATCAACTCATAAATAGTGCTAATAACTCAGTATAAATTTAAAAAAATAGTGTAGCGCCCTGTGATTAATAATATTTACACATTTACACCCATGTATACTAGAATCATTAAATTAAATATATATACATGTGATTAAAATTAAAATATATCCTTAAGTGCATGATGTATCAAAATAAAGCTCAGATACTAATTAAAATATATCAAAAAATCATCAAAAAGTGAAAAAATAAATTAATAGTGAAAAAGGTTCTCTTTGAATATTAGTTCAAAAGGACCTGCTTCAATGAATGGATCAGTAATACTCTTTCTGATCATATCTCCCTGATGAAGTCACGTGATCTGGTGGCGTAACACGTAGGGGAGGGGCTATGACATCACCACGTTTGTCGGCTATTCACGCCGAATATAGGAAGTGTGCAGAGCACACACAAAGGCTTATACCTAACCAAAAAGGTGCAATTTATTTTTGAATAATGTGATTGGTATTATACAGGTTATACAAATAAAAGGATAAGGCACAATGTTTTTTTTTCTTCTTTTCTGATATCACTTATGTGGAGTACTGGAGGGGACACAAGGAGGAATTAGACCCCTGGAGGTGAGAAGGAGGAATGCATCCATCCATAACCAATACAGGGATCAGTGCATTGGAGAGACACCAGGTGGAAATATAAGAATATTACAACGCTATATCATCTGAGAAGGATTTCTGGTGCAGGAGCATTTTATCTGTTCATATAGAACAAAAAGCTATTTTAGCCTAAATATCAATTAGGCTAAAAAGGAGGTGAGCACATAGAAAGATTATTACTGATCCATTCATTGAAGCAAGTCCTTTTGAACTAATATTCAAAGATGACTCTTTATACATATTTATGGACACATTTTTTATGTGAATTTCCTATTATATTGTTTTATATGAATTTCCCATTATATTGATTGATTTTTTCACTATTTATTTATTTTTTCACTTTTTGATGATTTTTTGATATATTTTAATTAGTATCTGAGCTTTATTTTGATACATCACGCACTTAAGGGTATATTTTAATTTTAATCACATGTATATATATTTAATTTAATGATTCTAGTATACATGGGTAATGTGTAAATATTATTAATCACGGGAGCGCTACACTATTTTTTAAAGTTTATACTTTGCAAGAGAAAATTCTAACTCCTGTAAGATTTTTTTTCATCTATGTTTCATTGGTGAGTTTTCCCTTTCCCTTGGTTGTCAACAAGTTCACCAGAAATATTGTCCATATTGGAAGTTTTGACATCCCTTCATGTATATGACCATTGATGAGATTTCCCTTACCTCCAAAGTGAAGGAATTCTTAGTTTTTAACAAGTTCAAGTTTTGCCATCCATTTCTGTATACGACTGAAAATTTGTGATTTGTTTTTCACTTTCACTGTCAATGAACAGTAAACAGGAGAAATAGAGAGGGAGAACCTCCCTAACAGGAAAACAGACAACAATAAAAACCTTGGACAAAATACGATTCCTCCTGCGCTCCAGGACCCAGGCCGGTGGCGGGTAGGTGAAATCAAACCCAAGCGAAACGACCACCAGAGCATGAAAGGTCGTGCAGCTCCAAAACAAGGCTAGGGAAGCCCGAACAATACTGCAAAGTGAAAAAAACAAGAAGCGCACCAACCTTGAGCATTACCTCAGTAACCAAAATTTATTAGTAAAGGAATGGTACTCACAAACAGCGAATAAAAACAGGCATGGAAGTCCTCCAAGGGACTTCAGAGACAAGAGGCCAGCGTGAATCCCATCATGGGGGTAGACACTCAGACACTACTGAGTTTATTTACTAATAATTTTTGGTTACTGAGGTAATGCGCAAGGTTAGTGCGCTTCTTGTTTTTTTCACTTTGCAACAATAAAAACCTGACAGGTATTCTAATTCCTCTTCACTTTATCCTGTCTTTCTGTTTCAATTTTTTTTTATTGGATTTTAACCTCTTGCAGAAGCACTGCTACAGGGCAGCAGGGCTGCCCAAAATTACATATATATACGTGATTTGCATTTCCAGGTAGGGGACGGTCCCAGCATAGGCCACCCAGATATATCCGCATTGGTCCTAACTGCCACTGATAAAGGTTCCAGTGCTAAGATAAAGAGTGCTGGAGACAAGGGGCAACCCTGCTGGGTGCCCCTAAAAATGGTGAACGGGTCAGAGAGAAAACTGGCATACTTCACTGATGCAAACAGGGATGAATATAAAGATTTGATCCAGGAAAGAAAGTAAGTCCCAAACCCCCAGCATGTCAAGGCAAATTGGAGGTAGTCCCAAGAAAGCGAATCAAACTCTTTATAAATACCCAGGAAAAGCAAGAAGCCTGGGATTTTGAGTTGGTGGAGGATATGAATGAGGTAGATTACTTTACGGATGTTGTTCCCTGCTTGACGCCTTGGGACAAAGCCCACCTGATCCCCTGAAGGTACTGGTTTATACAAAAAAATGAAACTTTCCCCAACCCCTTCAGGTCCACATTCAATAAAGAAATAGAATAAAAGGATTGTGGATTGAAGGCCTCCTTGGATGATTTTGGGATCATAGTCATGCAAGCTTTAAGTGAGTCCGGGGAAGGCCTTGCAACATCTTGCAGGTAAAGTAACCAGTGAGATGCGGGGCAAGAAATGATGCAAAGTTTTTGTAATATAGTCCTGAGAAACCAACTGGGCTTGGGGCTTTTGATAACTTTAGTGATTTTATGACCCGTGTGACTTCCAATTCAGAATTAGGAGCATTTAAAGTGTCCCGGTCCATCCAAGACAGCAAAGGAAGTCGAAAAGATTGAGAAAAGCTCTCGGCTAGAGATGAGCGAATTATTCAAAAATTCGATTCGGCTGATTCGCCGAATTTGAGGAAGAAATTCGATTCGATGCGAATTTATTCGCTGCGAATTTAACTTATAAAAAGGGTTTCTAGGCTTCAGAGAGCCTTTAAATTAGTGCAGAACACTGTACCTTTAATTTAAATGCCCTTGGAGATGAGGAAGGAGAAGGAGAAGGATGAGAAGAAGGAGAAGGAGAAGGATGAGAAGAAGGAGAAGGATGAGAAGAAGGAGAAGGATGAGAAGAAGGAGAAGGATGAGAAGAAGGAGAAGGAGAAGGATGAGAAGAAGGAGAAGGATGAGAAGAAGGAGAAGGAGAAGGATGAGAAGAAGGAGAAGGATGAGAAGAAGGAGAAGGATGAGAAGAAGGAGAAGGATGAGAAGAAGGAGAAGAAGGAGAAGGATGAGAAGAAGGAGAAGGATGAGAAGAAGGATGAGAAGAAGGAGAAGGATGAGAAGAAGGATGAGAAGAAGGAGAAGGATGAGAAGAAGAAGAAGGATGAGAAGAAGGAGAAGGATAAGAAGAAGAAGAAGGATGAGAAGAAGAAGAAGGATGAGAAGAAGAAGAAGGATGAGAAGAAGGAGAAGGATGAGAAGAAGAAGAAGGATGAGAAGAAGAAGAAGGATGAGAAGAAGGAGAAGGATGAGAAGAAGAAGGATGAGAAGAAGAAGAAGGATGAGAAGAAGGAGAATTCCAAGCCGGCAAAAAGTGTATCTGCAGAGCTCCGCTATTTCTTAGCAGAGCTCTGCAGATACACTTAGCGGAGCTCTGCAGATACACTTTTTGCCGGCTTGGAATTCTTCTTATTTTCATCCTACTTCTTCTTCTTCTTCATCCTCATCCTCTTCTTCTTCTTCTGAGGATGAGGATGAGGATGAAGAAGAAGAAGAAGAAGAAGTAGGATGAAAATAAGAAGAATTCCAAGCCGGCAAAAAGTGTATCTGCAGAGCTCCGCTAAGTGTATCTGCAGAGCTCCTCTATTTCTGACAGTTCTCTGACATTCACATTTACAGCGGTTGAAACATTGTATCTATTTGTTTCCATAAATGGAAACAAATAGATACAATGTTTCAACCGCTGAGCTCTGCAGATACACTTAGCGGAGCTCTGCAGATACACTTTTTGCCGGCTTGGAATTCTTCTTATTTTCATCCTACTTCTTCTTCTTCTTCCTCTTCATCCTCATCCTCATCCTCTTCTTCTTCTGAGGATGAGGATGAAGAAGAAGAAGAAGAAGTAGGATGAAAATAAGAATTCCAAGCCGGCAAAAAGTGTATCTGCAGAGCTCCGCTAAGTGTATCTGCAGAGCTCCTCTATTTCTGACAGTTCTCTGACATTCACATTTACAGCGGTTGAAACATTGTATCTATTTGTTTCCATAAATGGAAACAAATAGATACAATGTTTCAACCGCTGAGCTCTGCAGATACACTTAGCGGAGCTCTGCAGATACACTTAGCGGAGCTCTGCAGACACACTTTTTGCCGGCTTGGAATTCTTCTTATTTTCATCCTACTTCTTCTTCTTCTTCATCCTCATCCTCAGAAGAAGAAGAATGAAAAGAAGAAGAAGAAGAATGAAAAGAAGAAGAAGAATGAAAAGAAGAAGAAGAAGAATGAAAAGAAGAATGAGAAGAATGAAAAGATTCTTCTTCTTTTCATTCTTCTTTTCATTCTTCTTCTTCTTTTCATTCTTCTTTTCATTCTTCTCATTCTTCTTCTCATTCTTCTTTTCATTCTTCTTCTCATTCTTCTTTTCATTCTTCTTCTTCTTTTCATTCTTCTTTTCATTCTTCTTCTTCTTTTCATTCTTCTTTTCATTCTTCTCATTCTTCTTTTCATTCTTCTTTTCATTCTTCTTCTTCTTTTCATTCTTCTTTTCATTCTTCTCATTCTTCTTTTCATTCTTCTTTTCATTCTTCTTTTCATTCTTCTTCTTCTTTTCATTCTTCTTTTCATTCTTCTTCTTCTTCTTTTCATTCTTCTTCTTCTTCTTTTCATTCTTCTCATTCTTCTTCTCATTCTTCTTTTCATTCTTCTTCTCATTCTTCTTTTCATTCTTCTTCTTCTTCTTTTCATTCTTCTTTTCATTCTTCTTTTCATTCTTCTTTTCATTCTTCTTTTCATTCTTCTTCTCATTCTTCTTCTCATTCTTCTTTTCATTCTTCTTTTCATTCTTCTTCTCATTCTTCTTTTCATGAAGAAGAAAAGAAGAATGAGAAGAATGAAAAGAAGAATGAAAAGAAGAAGAAGAAGAATGAAAAGAAGAATGAGAAGAAAAATGAAAAGAAGAATGAAAAGAAGAAGAAGAAGAATGAAAAGAAGAATGAGAAGAAAAATGAAAAGAAGAATGAAAAGAAGAAGAAGAAGAATGAAAAGAAGAATGAGAAGAATGAAAAGAAGAATGAAAAGAAGAAGAAGAATGAAAAGAAGAATGAAAAGAAGAAGAAGAATGAAAAGAAGAAGAATGAAAAGAGGAATGAAAAGAAGAAGAAGAATGAAAAGAAGAAGAAGAAGAATGAAAAGAAGAATGAAAAGAAGAAGAAGAAGAATGAAAAGAAGAATGAAAAGAAGAAGAAGAATGAAAAGAAGAAGAAGAATGAAAAGAAGAATGAAAAGAAGAATGAGAAGAATAAAAAGATTCTTCTTCTTCTTCTTTTCATTCTTCTTTTCATTCTTCTTCTTCTTTTCATTCTTCTTTTCATTCTTCTTCTTCTTCTTTTCATTCTTCTCATTCTTCTTCTCATTCTTCTTTTCATTCTTCTTCTCATTCTTCTTTTCATGCTTCTTCTTCTTTTCATTCTTCTTTTCATTCTTCTCATTCTTCTTTTCATTCTTCTTTTCATTCTTCTTCTCATTCTTCTTTTCATTCTTCTTCTCATTCTTCTTTTCATGAAGAAGAAAATAAGAATGAGAAGAATGAAAAGAAGAAGAATGAAAAGAAGAATGAGAAGAAGAATGAAAAGAAGAATGAAAAGAAGAATGAGAAGAATGAAAAGAAGAATGAGAAGAATGAAAAGAAGAATGAAAAGAAGAAGAAGAAGAATGAAAAGAAGAAGAAGAATGAAAAGAAGAAGAATGAAAAGAAGAATGAAAAGAAGAAGAAGAATGAAAAGAAGAAGAAGAAGAATGAAAAGAAGAATGAAAAGAAGAAGAAGAATGAAAAGAAGAATGAAAAGAAGAAGAAGAATGAAAAGAAGAAGAAGAAGAATGAAAAGAAGAATGAAAAGAAGAATGAGAAGAATGAAAAGATTCTTCTTCTTCTTCTTTTCATTCTTCTTTTCATTCTTCTTCTTCTTTTCATTCTTCTTCTTCTTTTCATTCTTCTTTTCATTCTTCTCTTTCTTCTTTTCATTCTTCTCATTCTTCTTCTCATTCTTCTTTTCATTCTTCTTCTCATTCTTCTTTTCATTCTTCTTCTTCTTTTCATTCTTCTTCTTCTTTTCATTCTTCTTTTCATTCTTCTCATTCTTCTTTTCATTCTTCTTTTCATTCTTCTTTTCATGAAGAAGAAAAGAAGAATGAGAAGAATGAAAAGAAGAATGAAAAGAAGAAGAAGAATGAAAAGAAGAATGAGAAGAAGAATGAAAAGAAGAATGAGAAGAATGAAAAGAAGAATGAAAAGAAGAAGTATTCCAGTACAGCAAAAAGTGTATCTGCAGAGAGATCCGCTATTTCTGACAGTTCTCTGACAGTTCCTTCACATTTACAGCAGTTGAAACATTGTATCTGTTTCCGAATAAAAACATCTGTATCCTAAATGGAAACAAATAGATACAATGTTTCAACTGCTGTACATGTGAAGGAACTGGCAGAGAACTGTCAGAAATAGCGGAGCTCTCTGCAGGGACACTTTTGCCGGCTGATCGGGAAAAATCCGATTCGCGCACCCGAAGTATGCTAATATTCGGATTCGACGCGAATCGAATTTTTCCTGAAATTCGAAACGAATTCCACTTCGCCTGGTTCGATTCGCTCATCTCTACTCTCGGCCCTGTACAGACCAAAAGGAGGAGGTTTACTGTACAAGGAAGAAAGAAAGTCAGCAAAAAGTGAAGGCAATTTTAGAAGGATCTGAGGTAAGACCACCTCCCCTAACCTTCAGCCCAATCAGCCTGTGCATGTGTCCTATGGAGTTGAGTTTCCTAGCCAACATGGGGCCAGATTTGTTTGCACTAGTATAAAATCTATTTTTGGTCCAACATAGGCCTTTTCAGTAGTAGTAGTGGCCAGAAGGTCCAGTTCCATCTCCAAATTGTCACGGGCCTTCCTACTAGCTACCATCGGGTGAGCCTTCCAAGCCACATACGCAGAATCCAGAAGGGAAGAGAGTTCCCAAATCTGCCTTTCCCAAGCCGTTTCTTGAAAGATGCAATCTGGATCAGATATCATCACTCCAGAGTACAGAGTCCCAGTAGTCTTCTTCTTTTTCAGCATGGGCCCTGGCAAATTCTAGGCTGGCTTTTTTGTGCATGGGCTTTAGGAGATACTTCCTTCATGAACGACACCCATGTATGCTATTCCTCTGCAGTGTACGCCATATTGTTTCATGGGAAACAATCACCCCAGTTTGGCTTTCCACTTCTTTAGCTAAATGCAGTGAATTTGCATGGCGATTTTCTTCAACCCTTCTCATCAGAAGACGCTCCTGTCGAGGTGTTAACTCACATGGACAGCCTGGACTTCTCTGTGAGATGGTTGCAGTTCCATATTTGTTAAATTTCTGTATCACTTTTGCTACAGTATTCTGACTGCTAAGTAAAGCTTTGCTGATCTTCTTGTAGCCTTCACCTTTCTTGTGTAAAGAAATTATTTTCTTTCTCAGGCCTTGTGTGACATTTCTCTTCCATGTGGTGACATTGCTGACATCATGAAATGGGAAGGGGTTTTATTTGTTAAGTAATGCCCTTTTATAGTCAACTGTGTGCTGGACACCTGTTTAATGAATAAGTAGGCTCACGTGTAGTTGAATTCATGTTATTTAGAATTTTGTTGTCTAAAATTTAGCTTTGCTCTTAAGACTTTCATTGGGGTGTATTGATTTTTGCAACATGGCATTGAATTACAGTGGGGATTGAAAGTTTGGGCACCCCAGCTAAAAATTTGTATTAATGTGCATAGAGAAGCCAAGGAAAGATGGAAAAATCTCCAAAAGACATCAAATTACAGATTAGACATTCTTATAATATGTCAACAAAAGTTAGATTTTATTTCCATCATTTACACTTTCAAAATAACCGAAAACAAAAAAATGGCGTCTGCAAAAGTTTGGGCACCCTGCAGAGTTAATATCTTGTACTGCCCCCTTTGGCAAGTATCACAGCTTGTAAACGCTTTTTGTAGCCAGCCAAGAGTCTTTCAATTCTTGTTTGAGGTATCTTTGCCCATTCTTCCTTACAAAAGTCTTCCAGTTCTTTGAGATTTCTGGGCTGTATGTAACGCACTGCTCTTCTAAGGTCTATCCATAGATTTTCAGTTATGTTGAGGTCAGGAGATTGTGAAGGCCATGGCAAAACCTTCAGTTTACGCCTCTTGATGTAATCCCCTGTGGATTTTGAGGTGTGTTTAGGATCATTATCCATTTGTAGAAGCCATCATCTCTTTAACTTCAGCTTTTTCACAGATTGCATCAAGTTACCATCCAAAATTTGCTGAAATTTTATTGAATCCATTTTTCCTTCTACTCGTGAGATGTTCCCTGTGCCACTGGCTGCAACACAACCCCAAAGCATGATTGATCCAACCCCATGCTTAACAGTTGGACAGAGGTTCTTTTCATTAAATTCTGTGCCCCTTCTTCTCCAAACGTACCTTTGCTCATTCCGGCCAAAAAGTTCAATTTTAACCTCATCGGTCCACAGAACTTGTTTCCAAAATGCATCAGGCTTGTCTATATGTTCATTTGCAAAGTTTAAACGATGATTTTTGTGGTGAGAACGTAGAAGAGGTTTTCTTCTGATGACTCTTCCATGAAGACCATATTTGTACAAGTATCTCTTTATAGTGGAATAGTGTACCACAACTCCAGTGTCTGCCAGATCTTTCTGGAGGGATCGTGCAGTCAAACGTGGGTTTTGAATTGTTTTTCTCACAATCCTGCGAGCTGTTCTGTCTGATATTTTTCTTGGTCTTCCAGATCTTGCTTTAACTTCCACTGTTCCTGATGACTGCCATTTCTTAATTACATTCCGAACAGAGGATATTGACATCTGAAAACGCTTTGCTATCTTCTTATAGCCTTCTCCAGCTTTGTGAGCGTCAACTATTTTCAGTTTCAGTTTTCTAGAAAACTGCTTAGAAGAACCCATGGTGCTGATTGTTTGGGCAAGGTCAGATTAGTCTGGGCATTTAAAACCTTTGAGCTTGACATCACCTGGTCTTCCCAGACGATGATTGAGAACAATCCATGACACTGGCAGGTCTCAGCTTGGCAATGGGGGCAGTGCATACTATAAATTCTGCAGGGTGCCCAAACTTTTGCAGACGCCATTTTTTTGTTTTCTGTTATTTTGAAAGTGTAAATGATGGAAATAAAATCTAACTTTTGTTGACATATTATAAGAATGTCTAATCTGTAATTTGGTGCCTTTTGGAGATTTTTCCATCTTTCCTTGGCTTCTTTATGCACATTAATAGAAAATTTTAGCTGGGGTGCCCAAACTTTCGATCCCCACTGTAATTTGTTAGGAAAAATACTTTTTTTGTGCATGCATATTAACAAATCTTGTTTGTAATTAATGTCCTGCATTTGTGGGAGAATTTTTCAGTATAGTGTCCCATAGAAAATGTTGATTGAAACCCTTCCTGGATAATTATAAGTGGACTAAGGGTCTGCAGCAACAGTTGACCGAACTAAAAGAAAACTAAAAAAAATAAAATAAAATCTATATGAGAAAGGCCTAAATCAAAAAAAAGCTAAATGGTGAACTGATCAACAGCTCAAGAGCTATCAATCATTCACTTGCTTGCAGATATTGGTTCTTGCTGGGTTCAAAAAAGGTCTGTAACAATGGTCACAAAGAAGAGTGCACCCCACCACTGCCAAACACAGAACTCAAGTACAGCTCACCGAATCATCTACAATAAACTGTTCCTATTAAATGAGCCCTCCATGTCTTCTCACTTTCATGAGCTCTCCCTGTTTTCTCACTATCACCACCTTCAACACATTGGCAATATGACTGCTTTCAGACCCCTTTATTGGATGCTGTGAGACTCCTGACAAAGGAGCATTAGGGCTTGGTGCCAAAATTGAGAATCTTGAATTTTATCATAGTTTTAAAAATTTAATCCAACCCAAATTTTGGAAATGCATATCAAATTTGTGCTATACTCAAATTCAACCCTCAACTGTATTATCATAGTATTAAAAATGTATTATTATTATTATTGATGATGTTGAAGATAATAATAAGAAAAAGAAAAGAATATTTAATACTATCTTTAAATAAACTGTGTAATAATTACAACAGCAAAATGTGGAAGACATGTTTCAGTCATCACTGAACATGCTTGCTAAAGAGAATGTAATATCAGAAGGTTATCTAAGGCACAGCATGGGTGCCAGCTTTTTAAGGTTATGACAGGAAGGAAAAAAACTATCCAGTTTGAAAAGGTTTTCAATTTCACACTCTGGGCTTGGCTTCCCTCAGGCTTTCTTACTGCTTCCCTAATGAGATGGTCCCACCCCTAGTTACTGTATCTAGCAGGAGCCTTCATCCTGGGAGAAAAAGGCTGGATCATTGCACAGATGGGCCTTGATGGATCCTAAAAGGAAGGCATTACCTGCCGAAGTCACCGAGCAGACACAATTATTACAGGTCTCTGGGTTCATTGTCAATTAGAGTGGCAGTTAAAGCGAGCAGCAGCTGTGACAGATGGCAGGGCTCCAGCAACGTTGTGGTAATGGGAATAGAGCCAAATCAAATCTTTTCTTCCCTTTAAAAACCACATAGTTGTCAATTAGTCACAATGTGCCAAAAAGGGAAGCAAGCTATATACAAAAGGAGGTCTTATATATACTCTTCTAACCCCCTGGCTTTTGGAAGTAGTGATTTAGGTTTTTCTTTTTTTTATGAACAAATTTTTTTGCCGCAGTTTAAAAAAGACAAGCGCGTTTATGTGAAATGTTTGCCCTGCGTGAGCTTACAGTATAATTCTCATTTTCTATTGTACAGCTCCAAAAAAGCCTTTGAATTTTAATTATATCTCAGGCCCAGACTCAGCTCTAGACACCACCATAAGAAGGATATACTCATTGTGTTGAGCTTTATTCATTCCACACAAAGTGTGCACAGACAGCTTAAATATCCTTAAGAACACATATGCATTACATAATTGCAAAGAAAATAAATCATGTCTCTCAGTAGGTGCCCAATTAAAAATAAAAATTGCTTCGACTACTGCTATTATAAAGTAACCTAAGTTTATAATTTGCAAAAAGGACCACAGGAGACACGTACCCAATTTGCAGCTAATAATTTTATATTTTTAAGGCTCATTATCTGTTTTTTTATTTAGTAGGTTTTTTGTAGGATGATTACTCCTAAAAATATATTTCTTTGCCATCCTTTTTAATTTAAAATAGGAAAAAGCCTATTTTGCATTTATTTGCACGTACATTTTTGATGCATTATTTTCTTCATCATGAAGACAAACAGGCAGTTGCCTCCCCGGGGGCTTTGTTTTGCTTTTTTCTGGATCAGCAATATTGCAATTTCAATAGATAGATTTTGTGAGCCATAGGGGGTTATTTACTAAAACTTGAGATTGCAAAATCTGATGCAGCTTTGCAAAGAAGCCAATCAGCTTCCAAGTTTTATTGCCAACGCTTAATTGAACAAGCTGAAGTTAGAAGCTGATTGGCTACCATGCACAGCTGCTCCAGATTTTGCACTTTTAAACCCTCACTGTCTTTTGTATCTGCACATACACTATCTTGTTTATTGTGTTTTGATGTTGCTTGACATTAATCTGTTGTATTTACTAAGTCAACTGATGTACTGCTGAATGAACAGAGCTACTCTCTAGGCAACCAGCTAGATTTTAGTTTTCATCTCCCAATTTCTTCTACTTAAATAAAAGTTAGATTTTAATAGGATCCTGTATGGATGGGAGGGTTTGTGATATTTCATTTTGTATGTTAGGTCTCATATTTAAGGTATCTATAAAGCCTCTAATTACCTAAATGCACCCTCTCTATTTGTCTTGCTGACTATGGTCTCCAAGACAGAAAGTGATGTGAGATGCCAAAGTGGTAAAGGGAACTCTTTCAATGGGAATATCTATTCCTGTGATTTCATCTTACTTTAGATAGATTTCACTTCCTTTTGTGTCTCTGTGGCTTGAAATTAAGGGGCATTTCTCCAATTGGATAGAGACCGTAAGTAAAAAAAATTTGATATAGGAGTCTAACCTTTTCCTACATTAACTGAAATTACAAAAAAAAGTTTTAATTACTATTTAATACATACATATAAGAAGGCAGTCTGTATTGTGTTCTTTTTTGAGGACTATAAAAGTATATATCAGAGCTGCCCATTTTTATACCAGGCCCAAATGAACTCATTCATAAACCTTAAAAATGTGGTTTGCAACAAAGCCCTGTATCTTTAGGATACTTTCACTTTTGTGTTCTGGAGGTAAAAAAAAAAATTCTCAAACATTAAGGCTGCACACCTCATCATATGCAGCTCCATGAAGAACTTTTCTGTTCGAAGCAGAGAGTCTCTAGGCTCCCTGGTAAGATACTACAGGTCTAAGCCCGCTCGATTTGGTTGTAGGGTGGATTCTACACTGCTAAAGTACAATTTAAACATTTTTTATTGCCCTACATATGATCAATTGACACATAAAGATTTTCTCCTCCTTCTGTTTTTCCATGTAACGATTTAACTGAATAATTGTATTTCAGAAATATTGTGTACTCTGTTATGGAACTCACTTTGGAGCAGAACTACGTGTGATGGCTCTAAATCTTGTTTTGTACTGAATGCTCTGAAACTGTATGTTTTCTGTTTTTCGTATTTGCAATACATTTTTCCTCATTTAAAAAGAGAAAGCAGAGGGGGGGGGCACACCACCTCCTCGTTGCTCTAGTGCATTTTACCCCCCCCCCATCAGGACCTGGTCGAATCTATGATAAAGCCCTGATAGGAGTGACAAAACACATCAGAGTGAAAGCCCTCTATGCTGTGCTTTAAATTATACATATCTTGAAGGAACTATGGATGGTCTTATTGTTTGAAGTTTCCATGTGTGGTAGGAGAGGTGTCGTACCTGAGTGGAGGTCAAAGTGATGAGAGTTTCCCTTGCAGCTCTGGTCCACACACACCTAAATGTGAATAAATAGGGGAGAGGCTCAGGGTAGCATGGTTGCCAGAGCCCTGGAAGGTAGACAATGGTCTGTAAAGATGGTCTGCAGAGAAGGTGACCTATGTAGCAGAAGGATGTTGACCACCCACAGAAGGAGATGTGGTAAGCAGCCCATGCATTTAAAAAGTGTAAGTACAAGGTAAAACCCAGAAGGCAGATCTAATAGGCAAGGTGGTCAAGATCTGATGCAGTCATTTGGGAAAAACATGGTGGGAAAGATGAGCCGAGGTCAAACACAGTTAGACATCTAGAAGAGGAGACATGGTAAGAAGCCAGGCCAGGGTCATACAAAGGTAGGCAGTCAGTAGCAGAAACAGGGTCTGGAGACAAGCCAGGGTCATGCACAAGAGATCAAACAGAAACAAGGTCAAGCAGAAAACCAAGGTCACAATCAGGAGATTTCCAGGGACAAGCCAAGCCAGCAGCAGATAGGCAACAGGAAAATCAGAAAACACAGGAACAAGGAGCACGGGTACCTGAAGTTCATTCTGTGGTTATCAGTCACCATACTTTAAATAGGGTGTTTGGCTTCAGTTCTGAGATTGGGCATATGTGAATGTGAGCTAGTGCATGAACACGACCCAGTGCATCCAGCTGTACACACGTTGATGCTGTGCAAACTCAGGTTAAAGGTAGGTTTTCCTTGTCTGTGTGGTAAGTGCATGAGCACTTCCATTAGCATTCTGACATGAGACCTGACATGAGAAGAGACCAGCACCCATAGCTGGGGAACAAAGATAAAGGTGGGCTTTTGAGCAATTCTGAGGGATACCACTGTATATTTGAAGCCCATGTGCAGGATCCGTCTGTGTGTGGTGGCTCTTGATGCACTGACTCCAGCCTCAGTCTACTCCTTGTGAAAGTCCCCAACACTTTTGAATGGCCTTTTCCTGACAATCCTCTCCAGACTGCAGTCATCCCTGCTGCTTGTGCACCTTTTTCTTCCACACTTTTCCCTTCCACATAACTTTCTATTAATGTGCTTTGATACAGCACTTTGGGAGCATCCAACTTCTTTTGCAATTACCTTTTGAGGCTTTCCCTCCTTATGGAGGGTGTCAATGATGGTTTTCTGCACAACTGTCAGGTCAGCAGTCTTTCCCACGATTGCGATTCCTACTGAACCAGACTGAGAGACCATTTAAAGGCTCAGGAACCCTTTGCAGGTGTTATGGCTTAATTAGCTGATTAGAGTGGGACACTTTGAGCTGAGAATATTGCACCTTTTCACAATATTCTAATTTTCTGAGATTGTGGATTTGGGGTTTTCATGAGCTGTAAGCAATAATCATCACAATTATGACAAATCACGGCTTGAACTATCTTGCTTTGCATGTAATCTATCTCATATATTAGTTTCACCTTTTAAGTTGCATTACTGAAATAAATGAACTTTTGCACGATATTCACATTTTTTGAGTTTCACCTGTACATTAAAAGAGAAGTAGGGCTTTTTCTTTTTTCTCCATTTATATTTACCTAGGTAACATGCTTACCAGTGCTGCATCTGTCCCCCACTGGCTCTATGTGTGAGAACTCAGCGATCAGATTGCTGCATTCTCACAGCCACTCTGAGCAGAGAGCAGTGACTGTCAGTCACCGCTGTCTGCTCTGACCCCCCAGTGCTCACTGGAGTGCTGGGCTATGGAGGGGGAGGAAGCAGCTGGCTCAGGCTCTCAGCAGCTTGCTGAGAGGCTGAGTCAGGTGCTGCTCCAGACTCTGGAGTGGATCCTGACTTTAAAGTAGGGTGACGTCAGCAGAAAATGAGTCACAGGAGTGCAGAACGGACTGCACTCATGTAATCCACAAGAGAAGTACAGCCAAAAGAGCTTTAGCTGTACTTCTCCTTTAAATTAATCCTGCTTGCTGCATCTTCGGGGTGTTTTTTTCATAAAGGTGAATACTAACATATGTAAACAATTGTAAAATGCATTTAAAATGTACCACACCCCATCCAAACAACCTGAAAATATAGCTAAGTGATCATCACTTGAAGATCACATCTTATAATATTGGAACCCATTGATCTTGGTCCCTTCTTTGGGATCCAGAAAAGAAGGATGCACATTTTGGCTACATAAATAAGTATTATGGTCCATAACAGTTAATCAGATTTTAGATTTTATTATATAATCTACTAAATGTAACAGTTTTTAGGGCAAGACACTTATTTTCATTTCTTTCATTTTTATAGATTTAAATCTTGTTAAAAATATCTGCATATTGTCAGAATTTTAACACAGGCGTTTCCTATTATAGATTCCTCATATTAAGCAGTGAAAAGTTCCAGTAGCGTAAAACATATTATATGCTAATAAATGTCTGTAGTCAAAGGTGCAGAGAGAGAAATTAGGACAAGCTCTACCTCTGCCAGTGGTGCTTACAAAAGTCAGCTTTTATTCTCATGATTAAAGTCTTCTTAAAAACCCTGTCGCTGCAACTGCTCCACCACTCCTGACAGGGTTACAGATGGCTTTGACTCTATATACTGTCACGTTTGCTGGAAAGCTTGTTCTGCATGTAAATAAGGAGATAAATATCAATAATTAAATGTGAAATAAAAAAGAATTAACATGCTAATTGTTATCATTACATGCATCATTTTGAATGGTAAAGAGATGCATTTCTTAGAGCAGTAAAATCAATAAACCCTTTCATAAAGTTTATGTGGCATTATGGACATTAAAACCCCAATTAAACATATAATAATAGAGCGGAGATTACAAAGGGGGAGTAAGTTGATAAAAGTACAGAGAAGTAATGGGGTGCCAAGCCATGAAGAGACTTTTGGGTGAGCAAGAGGATCTTAAAGTCTATTTGAAACCTGATAGGTAGCCAGTACAAGGACTCCAGGATAGGCGTAATATGGTCACTTGTACCAGAGCTAGTCAAGATTCTGTCTGCAGAATCGTGTCATTATGTGGACAGGATAGTCTTAGATGGCCTTTAAAGTTTGCCACAGATAGGTAGTTTTTCTTTTAGCCAGCAGGCTGAATGAAAAGCAAATTCCTCCATCTTTACGAATTGGGTGGATGGAAGAATCCCTCTCTCCAGGATATTGTATTTTAACAGCTGTGGGTACTGCTCAGCAGCAGCAGGCTCTAATCAACAGAAGTTTTCCACCTTGTCTCTTCGATGGAAGTAGATAAAGGGATTAACTTCTGTCAGCCATACACTGATCAGAATTAATCTGGACCCCTCTGAACCACCTGATTTTTTTTACTCTATGGCCAGCTTTAGTACGTGACAAGCACATTGAAGCCTAGCTACAGCTAACATTCTTTAGGCAGTTACAGCAAAAAGTTTATTCTTTTGGAAAATGGTCATAAGAATAAAACCTGGCTGTTGTAAGCACCCCTGGCAGTGTTGTATGTCTTATCTCAATGCTTGCAACTGTTACTTTGCAGGGCCAAAAATTTATAAATGTTATGTCCACGCTAATTCACCAATATTAATAATAGCCAAGATTGCTAGCCATGGAGAATGATACATGTAGGTCCTACATACTGAATAACTGTGATTGCCGCACAAATGACAATTTATAAATTAAATTCACCACATGTCATACAGTATATGACATGTATATATAAACTTAGAAACAGAACTCAAAACAATCCAACTGACAATCCAAAAACCTAAAATCTTGAAATATGACACCAAAAGTCAGTCAGTCTTTTGATGTGAATCCCATCACCGAACAAATGAATTGCACACTCACCAGAAGAAGAATCCCCTGATGATGTCCTACTGGACAAAACACATGGAATGGAGTTGAATGTAGTGACATCATACCTTGCTGTCTCTTGCATAGATCAGTGGTGCTCATGTAAGTTACTTGTAACCGGTTTCTTTAATTTACTTGTTTTTAACATATCTTTATTTTAATAAATCCTACTACACTGTAAGATTGCTCCCCTTGTTTTATATCTGGCTAGTGGAGTATGCAGCTCTAAATATGTGCTGAACCACATTTCTTATTTGATGTGGAACTGGGTAACTTCATACCTGGATCGGGGTGCTCAATACTTGAGGAGGAGTGGCTTCTCATATGGAGGAGATCTGATACATTGTAGACTGTGTGCTTTCAACTCTGGTGTCACAAAGCGATTATACCTCTTTTTTAAGGTTCTTCTGGTGAGTACACAGTTCATTTGTTTGGTGATGGGATTCACATCAGAAGACTGCTTCACTTGATGGTTTGGGGTGGATTTACTAGGTAAAAAACTGGTGCAGCTGTGCATGGTAGCCAATCAGCTTTTAACTCCAGCTTGTTCAATTACATTCTGACAAATAAAATCCTAGAAGCTGACTGGTTTCTGTGCAGAATTGCACCAGATTTTGCACTCTCCAGTTTTAGTAAATCAACCCCATTGACTTTGTTTCATATATCAAGAGTTTCAGTTGTTTTGTGTTTTGTATGTATATATATATATATATATATATATATAAAATATATTTTGTTTTTATTTTGTATTTTTTTTTCACATTGACACACTGTGTATTTAATTTATACATTTTCATTGGCACTGCAATCACAGATAGTAATTTTGCAGGACAACTGGACTGCATGTAAATGACAAGAGAAGTATAAATGTAGGCATAAACTGAATATTATCATTGCAGGTATTAACACCTATAATTAGAGAATATAATATCTTTTTTACTATAGTCATCCTTTAACTCTATTATTTCTACTGAATGGGTTGAGCTATCTAGCTATATTAAGTATAATGTATTCAAAGTTCAATCTAAAATAATTGTAAAGTGCTAGTTTTCAGAGAATGTTGGAAGCACAGTTGTCACTCTTAAGAAAGACAGAGGAGCAGATTCAAAGTATACACCACCAGAGCTTTACCTGAGTTCCCCACAAGGAGTGATGAACTTTCTTGGTGGGTATACCAAGCTGCAGCCTCTTGGGCACACCTGTGTGAATGGCAGCTGAGCAGGGATTGAACCAAAGCATGATACAAAATGGAGAGGCAATTTTAGAATTGAGGACAGGTCAATGTTCAAGGCAGGCATCAAGAAAGTTGGCATTGGGCATGTGTTTGGAGTTTCACTTTAAAACTCCTATTTGTACAGCTTGAAATAAAGCCAACTTTTTTTTTTTTCATTTTGAAAAGAGTGTGAGAAGGGTATATCTCCTGTCAAGTTTTTTTCCCTTCACTTCCTGTCCCATAGACAAAATAGGAAGCGAGGGGAAATCCCTCCAAAGTGAATGAGTCCCTGGTAATCACCAAGTTCACCAGAACTAGTGTCCCCATTGGAAGGTTTCCCCTCTATTCTTGTTCTGGTGAGGGGAAATGTGGGATTTCTTTTCACTTTCACACTCGGTGTTAATGGTAAATAGTACAAATAGAGAATATGAATCTCCCTAAAGCAGACACAGACAACAATAAATACCTGAAAACTGTTTTAATCGCTCCCCACTAATGGAACGTTTGGCATTTCTCTACAATGGAAATTGCTCTCAACAATATATGTAACTCCTGTTAGAGCTGCTACCGTGGTTCCCCGAAAATAAAAACTGTCTTATAATTTTTTGGGTCTCAAAAAAAACACACTAGGTTAATTGACAGGTGAATTTCAGACAGGGTGCATAGATGAGCCACAGACAGGGTGAAGGGGTGAGTTATGGACAGGGGATGCAGAGGTGAGCTGTGGCTGGGGGGTGCAGAGGCAAGCTGTGGCCAGGGAGTGCAGAGCTGAGCTGTGGCCAGGGGGTGCAGAGGTGGGTTGCAACTCAGCTCACCTCTGCACCCCCCCCCCCCCCCCAGCCACAGCTTACCTATGCACCCTGTCTGCAACTCACCTGTCAACTTTCCTCTGCAACACCTGACTTCAGCTCATCTTTGCATATCCCCCCTTCCCCTCCACTGCCCTCATATGGTTAGCTAGCTTTGCAAAATACAGCTGTCAGCAGCCGGCCCCTCTCTATAGTAACTCCCATGTCGAGTCCTATCTTCCCACACAGTGTACCAAGCACACTCACTCACCACTAAGCCTCTTCCCCACTGGCTGGCGATCACCTCTGGGGCATCGACTCATATGCATTAGGCTGCAGGACAAGATGCCCCGCACCACCCCGCCTCTAAACACACTGCACACTGAGCCTGCAGATATCTGTTCCTTCCCTATCCCACAGTGAGTACAGAGGTAGGGAGGTTCTGTGGGAGTGGATGGTGCTGTGATTTACAAGAGGGACTATCACTTGCAAACACAAAAGTCATGCTTCTGTGTTTATAAGACACAGTAGATATTGGTGTGCACAGGTCCAGTGTCGGAGGTGGCGGAAAGGGCGTTCCTTCACATTCGGGCTGAAAAAAAACCCTGATCACAACTAGGTCTTATTTTTGGGGTAGGTCTTATACTTTAGCAATTCCCAAATAGTACTAGTTCTTATTTTCAGGGTAGGTCTTATTTTTAGGGAAACATGGTACCTTGCACTTTTATATCCATATTTTTGTAGATATTGGAATTGATTTACTAAAAGCAAATGGGTTATTAACTTTTCAAGGAAAGTTGCACTTTGCAAGAGAATTTTCCCCAGAGTTGAATGAATGTAGTGGAATTTCCTTTGCAAAGAATACCCAATCATGCAAAAGGAAAATTAAAAAAAACAGCATTTTGCTTGCATATTGTTGTATGATGGAAGGCAGCAGAACGTCACCTTATTCACTAAGCTCTGGGTCAGTACACTAACAAACAGCAGGAGAGACAGATCACAGCTGTTTAACAGTAACATGAATTTGTATCTACATGGTCTTACCTTGTGTTTTATGCACCAGCATAAAGTGGCTAGTGGCTGAGGAAGTGGCTAGTATAGTGCCACGAAATACATACACTGACACTGTGGTTTTTTTTTTATATTTCTTGGTCAATAAATATCAAATTTATGAAGAATCCACTTTTCAGAAGCTTCTTCATATTTGGGCTTCTCTGCTAACTTCACTTTTCCATCTTGTGGGACTCAAAGATTGACACTGTATGATGATAATGGGGAAAATGTGTAATGTTAATACATTTCAATGTTTTCTCATATTTTAATGCTTTTGGAAATACTACTGGAATGCTATTTTATTCACTGGTTAAAAAATAAATTAAAAGTATATTTTTCATAAATTTGAATTCTGCTATATAGACATTTTCAAGCTGAAAGTCAGGCAAATGGCTAAATACATAAATGAAATACATACACTATATTGCAAAAGTATTGTGATGCCTGCCTTTACAGGCACATGAACATTAATGGCATCCCAGTCTTAGTCTGTAGGGTTTAATATTAAGTTGTCCCACCCTTTGCAGCTATAACAGCTTCAACTCTTTTTCAACCCATTATTACACAAATATTTGTAGATGCAGTCTTCATGCCTAGGTGCTTGATTTTATACACCTGTAGCCATGGAGGTGATTGGAACACCTGAACCAATGATTTGGAGGGATGTCCCAATACTTTTGGCAATATAGTGTATATGGGATTCTTTTAACCTGACAAAGAATTAGCATTTTTATTCATCTATTTCTGACATTTACATGTATCTTTCACACAGAACAGCCCTGTCAGGCAGGGCATCCAACCCAGTTTTTTTTTACTGCTGCAGTTCAATTTATTTACTACAGGTACTATATAA
This sequence comes from Staurois parvus, assembly GCF_062004578.1. NCBI lineage: Eukaryota > Metazoa > Chordata > Amphibia > Anura > Ranidae > Staurois > Staurois parvus. The sequence goes on along the minus strand of NW_028318993.1, from coordinate 957,179 downwards.
CATCATAAATTTATGCAGCACTTTACACATATCTTGTACATTCATATCATCCCTGCCCTCAAGGAGATTACAATCTAAGGTCCTTATTTCACTTTCATACACATACTAGGGCCAATTTAGTTCAATAAAACGTATGTGTCTTGTCCCTCCCCAATCTGTGACTGAACAGTGCATTAAGTAGTAGATTGATTAACTCATCCCTTTGTGTCTGTTGTGTCCCTCCTCCTCTTGTTAGCACATGAAAACTGCTAGGTTCCCTGTGCTGCTTCTCCTTCCCCTACACAGATTGCTGCTGTTCAGGGACTGCATGAGCATGATACCTAGTCAGATTGAGCTACTTACACTGCTTGTATAGAAAAAATACATTTAATGGAGTTCGACTTTAAGTCAAGGAACTCATACTAAAACAATGAATAACAATATCCTTATATCACCGGTATCTTACAAGGCATTTTATATATTCATACTTGATGTCATGTAAAACAATAGATTCTGATGGCAACTGGGATTAAATCTTCTGTTATCAGTAGGTGTTTGCCTGCTACTTTGAACTAAGCCATGGCTCACGATTACCAGCTGATTACATGATAACGATGCTGCTTCGGACAACGCTGTTAACTGTCAGTTCGAATGACGCTGAAAGTACAGGATCTATTCTTGTACACATTCATCATTCTTAAAAATGTGCAATCAAAATCATAATCAGTATCTCTTCTTATCTATCATTTTGGTCATCTGTTTTCTCATTTTGTAGCCTAATCATCTTCCTTTGTCTTGTGTTTACTTTTACATTCTACATTAGCCTCTAGCTTAATCCATTGCCACCATAGAAACCCACTGATATGGCTGGTGCTATGGATTGTGTCATTAAAGTACAAATCACAAGGTACAGTTGTGTTAGCATTTAGAGCCATTGTCCTGTCAACCAACTGAGAGTCTATATATTAGACTTAAAGGTGCTATTATGGAAGAATGCTTTTAGCAGCACTGTGATATTTACGTATATAACTTTCGAAAACCTTAAATGTTTATACTATATATTTGTTACATATACAGTACATGCTTAAAAGTACAGCCTAGCAATTGTGCTTTACAACCTTTTTTATGTAAAACCCTACTCCAGCAAAACTTTTTGTGTTTTGTTTTGGAGAGCCTATTGATGTTTTAAAACTTTTTCATAGTGCTGGTATCCCTATTTGAATTCTTCTCATGTCTGCTGGATGTCAGATACAACCTCTGGCAAAAAGTATGGAATCACCGTTCTTGGAAAATGTTCATTCAATTGTTTAATTGTGTAGAAAAAAAACAATCACATATATGCCTTAAAACTATTTTCATTTAACATTCCAACCCCTGGCTTTAACAAACACTTGAAGGAATAAAAAAGAAAGAAAACTGTAGTCAATTGCAACTGTTTTTGCAGATCAAGCAGGGGAAAAAAATATGCAGTCACTAAATTCTTAGGAAAATATTATGAATTACCATGTACTTTGCATTTCTAAAACAAACATCTGCATCAGATTACATCTGCTAATTAGTCTGCAGTTTAAAAAAGAGGGCTTGCACACCTTGGTGAGCTGTTGTGCCTAGCTGATTGACATGAATCAAGGTTCCAACATCAGAGATGTCAGTTGAAACAAAGGACGGGATTATAAAACTTCTTCAAGAAGATAAATTATCACAGAATGTTGCAAAAGATGTTGGTTGCTCCCAGTCAGCTGTGTCTAAAATCTGGACCAAGCACAAATCAAATGGGAAAGTTGTAAAAGGGAAGTGTACTGGTAGACCAAGGAAGACATCAAAGCGTCAAGATAGAAAACTTAAAGCAATATACCTTGAAAACAGAAAATCCACAACAAAAATGAGGAACAAATGGGCAGAAACTGGAGTTAATGCCTGTGACTGAACTGTAAAACATTGCCTAAAGGAAATGGGATTTACATACAGAAAAGCCAAATGAAAACCATCTTTAACACCTTCACAGAAAAAAATAAGGTTACAGTGGGCTAAAGAAATACAATCTTGGAATGTGGATGACTGGATGAAAGTGATATTCAGTGATAAATCATGAATCTGCATTGGGCAGGGTGACGATGCTGGAACTTTTCTTTGGTGCTGTTCAAATTATATTGTATAAAGACAACTGCCTGAAGAAAACATGCAAACTTCCACAATCATTGATGATATGGGGTTGCATAACAGGTAAAGATATGGGGGAGATGACAGTTATTAAATCTTCAATAAATGCACAAGTTTATATAGAGATTTTCGACACTTTTCTGATTCTTATTTCTCCCTCCTCATTGGCCTACCTAATCGCAGGCTATCCCCTCTTCAGTCTGTCATGAATGCTGCTGCCAGACTCATCCACCTTACTAACCATTCTGTATAAGCCACCCCTCTCTGCCAATCCCTCCACTGGCTTCCCATTGCCCAATGGATAAAATTCAAAACATTGACAATAACATAAAGCCATTTATAACTCTGCCCCAAATTACATCACCAATCTTGTCTCTAAATATCACCCAAACCGTACTCTCCGCTCCTCGCACGACCTCCTGCTTTCTAGCTGCCTTGTCTCCTCCTGCCATGCTCGTCTCCAGGACGTCTCCAGAGCTTCTCCCATACTCTGGAACTCTCTACCCCAATTTATCAGACTATCGCCTACTCTGCTCACTTTTAGGCGATCTCTGAAAACTAGAGATGAGCGAATCGAACATGACGAAGTGGAATTCGTTTCGAATATTAGGAAAAATTCGATACGCGCCGAATCCGAAAATTAGCAAACTTCGGATGCACAAATCGAATTTCCCCCGATCGGCCGATTTTCATCCCTTCTACAGCCGGCAAAAAGTGTCCCTGCAGAGAGCTCCGCTATTTCTGACAGTTCTCTGACAGTTCCTTCACATTTACAGCGGTTGAAACATTGTATCTATTTGTTTCCATTTAGGATACAGATGTTTTTATTCGGAAACAAATAGATACAATGTTTCAACCGCTGTAAATGTGAAGGAACTGTCAGAGAACTGTCAGAAATAGCGGAGCTCTCTGCAGATACACTTTTTGCTGGACTGGAATTCTTCTTATTTTCATCCTACTTCTTCTTCTTCTTCTTCATCCTCATCCTCATCCTCTTCTTCTTCTTCTTCTTCTTCATCCTCATCCTCTTCTTCTTCTTCTTCTTCTTCTTCTTCTTCTTCATCCTCATCCTCTTCCTCTTCTTCTTCTTCTTCTTCTTCTTCATCCTCATCCTCATCCTCTTCTTCATCCTCATTCTCTTCTTCTTCATCCTCATCCTCTTCTTCTTCATCCTCACCCTCTTCTTCTTCTTCATCCTCATCCTCTTCTTCTTCTTCTTCTTCTTCATCCTCATCCTCTTCTTCTTCTTCTTCTTCTTCTTCATCCTCTTCTTCATCCTCATCCTCTTCTTCTTCTTCCTCTTCTTCTTCTTCTTCCTCACCATCATCCTCTTCTTCTTCTTCATCCTCATCCTCTTCTTCATCCTCATCCTCTTCTTCTTCTTCTTCTTCTTCTTCATCCTCATCCTCATCCTCTTCTTCTTCTTCTTCTTCCTCATCCTCATCCTCCTCTTCTTCTTCATCCTCATCCTCATCCTCTTCTTCTTCTTCATCCTCATCTTCTTCTTCTTCTTCTTCCTCATCCTCCTCCTCTTCTTCTTCTTCTTCTTCTTCTTCTTCTTCTTCTTCGTCATCCTCATCCTCATCCTCTTATTCTTCTTCTTCATCCTCATCTTCTTCTTCTTCATCCTCATCCTCTTCTTCTTCTTCTTCATCCTCATCCTCTTCTTCTTCTTCTTCATCCTCATCCTCTTCTTCTTCTTCTTCTTCATCCTCATCCTCTTCTTCATCTTCATCTTCATCCTCATCCTCTTCTTCTTCTTCTTCATCCTCATCCTCATCCTCTTCTTCTTCTTCTTCCTCATCCTCATCCTCTTCTTCTTCTTCTTCTTCTTCTTCTTCATCCTCATCCTCCTCTTCTTCTTCTTCTTCTTCATCCTCATCCTCTTCTTCTTCTTCTTCATCCTCATCCTCTTCTTCTTCTTCCTCTTCCTCATCCTCTTCTTTTTCATCCTCTTCTTCCTCTTCTTCTTCTTCATCCTCTTCCTCTTCTTCTTTTTCTTCTTTTTGTCTTCCTCTTGCAGGTCACTGCTCATGCGCAGATTTTTTATCGGCAAAAAATCGTCCGATTTGCCCACTATTGCCGCGAAAATCGGCCGATCGGCAAAATCGGCCGTTTTTTTTTCCAACTTTACAGAAAAAAAAACCGGCCAAAATACCGAAAAACGGCCGACCAAATAGCCCACTAACGATCCGAAAATCGGCCGATTTTATTTTCGGCCAAAAAATCGGCCGATTTTCGACCCATCTATGGCCTGCATTAGGGCCACAGAGACTTTAGGGCCACAGAATCGTTACTCAGGGACACAGAATTGTTACTCAGGGACACAGAATTGTTACTCAGGGACACAGAATCGTTACTCAGGGACACAGAATCGTTACTTAGGGCCACAGCTATCAAAGAATCGAAAATTTAAAGTGACATACACCCTTTTTTTTTTTGGTGGCTGTCGTGCACAGTTGGTGCTGCAGTTTGCCGATTGTGCAAAATAAACTGACTTTCTGCTTCACAACCACTATTGTACGTTCAAAGAGTTAAATCCATTTACACGCCGGCTGGCGGTAATATTTTTTGGGTGATTAGTGCATTCCAGTGACATAAACGTACAGTTTCCAGCCAACGGCAAGCTGCAATTGACCGATTGTGTACAATAAACTGACTTTCTGCTTCACAACCACTATTGGCCTTCAATTGAAGCTGCTTCCGCTCCGCCACTCTGCCATTGGACTCTTGATAGTCGTCTCCCCACGCTGCTGCTGGGGGGACTTTTTAACCTAGGCCTGTGTATGGCCTTCAATTTTAGCTGCTTACGCTTCGCCACTCTGCCATGGGCCCCTGTACCGCCTCCTCATGCTGCTGCCAGGTCCAGAGTGTGTCATGGGTCCCTGTACGGCCTCCCATTGCTGCTGTCTCCATCGCCACACTCTGCCATGTGCCACTTTCAGGTCTCCACCAAAATGGTGGGTTCCATTTTGTCATAGGGTGCTGTATGGCCTCCCATTGCTGCTGCCTCCACCGCCACACTGTGGCTCCACACTCTGGTTTTGGCCCCGTGACTGCCCAAATGAGTGAAGTGTGCGGTGATTCTAAGATCGACGGCACTCATCTGCATGTCATACTGACTGACAGTATTATTTCTCTTCCCCAGCAGACTCCAAGGGCATTTAAATTAAAGGTACAGTGTTCTGCACTAATATAAAGGCTCTCTGAAGCCTAGAAACCCTTTTAATAAGTTAAATTCGCAGCGAATAAATTCGCATCGAATCGAATTTATTCCGCAAATTCGGCGAATCAGCCGAATCGAATTTTTGAATAATTCGCTCATCTCTACTGAAAACCTATCTCTTCAGGGAAGCCTATCCTGCCCTCAGCTAATAATGGAATCTTCTACTCTTGCTACCAATCCATCCCCCACAGTTACTAGCTTTTGTACCACTAGGCTCTCCCTCCTAGATTGTAAGCTCCAAGGAGCAGGGCCCTCCTATCCCTCTTGTATTGAACTGTATTGTTGCTGTATTGTCTCCTGTTATATTGTACTGTATAGCGCTGAGCAAACTGTTGGCGCTATATAAATCCTGTATAATAATTTAAATATTCCAGCAATTGAAATGATGTTTGGTGATGATTACATCATTTTTCAGGATGGTAATGCATCTTTCCATAGGGCAAAAGCCGTGAAAACTTTCCTTCAAGAAAAACATATTGGGGTTTATTTACTAAAGCTGGAGAGTCCAATATCAGACTCCCTTCGGCATAGAAACTAATCAGCTTCTAACCTCAACTTGTTCAATGAAGCTTTGGCAATGAAACCTGGAAGGTGATTGGTTTCTATGCAGAAGGGAGTCTGATTTTGGACTCTCCAGCTTTAGTAAATAAACCCCATTATGTCAATGGCATGGCCTGCAAATAGTCCAGACCTCAATCCAACTGAAAATCTATGGTGGGAATGAAAGAAAATGGTCCATGATGAAGCTCCAACCTGCAAAGTTGATCTGGCAACTGCAATAAGAGAAAGTTGGAGCCGGATTGATGAAGAATACTGTTTGTCCATAGTTAAATTGATGCCTCTGAAAATTCAAACTGTTTTAAAAGCCAGAGGTGGTGCAACAAAGTACTAGTGGTGTACTGTAATGTTTTGTTCATGATTCCATAATATTTTTGTCAGAAGTTAGTGATTCCATAGTTTTTTTCCTTTTGCTAGATCTGCAAATACAGTTGCAACTGACTTCAGTTTTCTTTCTTTTTTATTTTTTTAAGTGTTTCTTAAAGCCAGAAGGTTGGAATGTTAAATGAAAATAGTTTTGAGGAATATCTGTGATTAGTTTTTTTCTACACAATTAAACAATTGAATGAACATTTTCCAAGAGTGGTGATTCCATACTTATTGCTGGGGTTGTAGAACAGATATTAAGGGATATTTTACACACAGTCTACTTGACAAGATGCATAGACATTTTGTAGTAGAGTGAGAAAGATTTAGAGCCCCTATCAGGATTGTATTGCTGTCGGTGTCTCTGTTAGGCAGAATTGATCTGCTTCCTTTCCAGGTGACAAGATTTAAAACCTTCAAAAGAGATAGGAGGATAAAAGCACAACTTCAGTTCGTAAAACGGATTTTTGTTCAATGAGTTGAACCAATGTGGTTTGGGGGGGTATAAGGGTCCACTCTCATGAGGGCTGAAAAAAAACAGAGCACTAAGGTCTGGACTGGGCTGAGTAATCAGTAAAATTAATAGCCACTTTTTGTCAGTCTAAGTACTTAGATTGACAAAAAATAAAAATAAAATAAAGTGACTCTTTGTCTCAATGATTTCTCAGCCCAGTCCAAACCTTAACCCTCTGTTTCTCCAGACCTGATGAAGGGGGGAGGACCTTATAGCCTTCGAAACACTTTGGCTCACCTCGTTGAAAACAAAGAAAACTTACTCTGGACTTCTACCAATGAAGTGGTTCTTTTATCCTCAAAACGTTTTTGTTTTTCATTTCTACAGGGACTAAAGGGTCTTCAGGATTAAATAATTGCCTACCAATGGCCACACATCTCCTATCACAAATTACAAGATACCGAGTCATTCAGCACTCCTCACCTTTACTGTTATTTAAGCATTTGAACCCTGGTAGAGGTTTAATCCTTCCCTACACTATCCAAATGAAGAAATACGTTTAAGCTGGAGTTGAGCGTTAAGGTTTCCCAGTGCCTATCTTATGTACGCTAAAGTATTTACATATTCTGAACAAGCAATACAAATACTTTTAAGCTTTTAAAGTTCTCATTCAACTCAGTAGCTGTTGAAATTGTGATGGAATTTTCAAAGTTCACAAAAGAAGCACTAAAATCATAACACTTTTGCTATTACTTTCTATAGCATAAAAATCTTTGCAGTCTGCCAGTCTTCTAATATAAACAAACATCAGATGTTTTTAAGCTCTTAGGCTACATTCACATGGCAATTTGTATGTGGCCAAAGGTGGCTGCCAGCAAGAATAGGTAGATTACTGCTAACATCTTGTGGAAATGTAGCCTTAGAGACCAACTGAAAACCATCTTTAGAATATCTGTTGTAATATTTGAGGAAGAATTAATTAAAAGTACATGCAGCTTTGTTCAATGTTTTTCACTTTTTGTTAGAAAATTTAAATACATTAATGTCCATAGTTTGGGTACAGAGTGCTCGAAAAACTCAAGCGTAGAACGGAGGATATGTCATCAGTATTGTCTGCAGGTTTTGGGCATCCTAGCTTTCACTTCAATCTTTTTTTTAGTTTCTCTTTAACTCCTTGTGGAAAAAACGTGTATTTTACAAAGCTCAATAGCTCAAAACTGGGCCAAGAGGATGCTAATTGGCTGACACTGTGGCTGAAACAGATATTCAGTCTGCTGAGGGAAAGGACACCGAGCAGCTGTGAGCCTTGGGGACTAGCAAAAAGGGTAGGGATATGCTCAGAGTGCCGAGTATAGAGTCCAGGAAAAGATTGGGCTGGGAGATGCTGTGTGCAGGCCAGAGGAAAGAGACCCCAAAGTGCAGACTGAGCAGCCAAGATCCTGCACAGTGGATATGAGCTGCATGTTAGGTGTTGAGTGGCAGCAGCAGGTTTCTGTCCAAGACTGAGCTGTGCTATGTGCTAGAGAGTCCTAGGCCACGTGCTGTGATGTGTACTGAGAGCTGAATTGCCGGACCACAAAGCTGCTACTGCTGTGATAGGGCCACCTGCAACTAGGCTGGCAATCAAGACATTGTTCACAGAGAGTGCTTCAGTGGCAGAGCAATATTAGGCAGAGCTACTGCAGAGGGGATCACTAAGGTACTGTAGTCTATCTTCAATTTTAATCCATCCTGACCATTAAGGGACAGAATGCGCCCAGGAGAACATCACCAGGTCATCAGATTTGCTCACCTTGTGTTTGTTAATATTGTCTAGCACTACCATCCTTTGCAGGGCCTATTCTTGCCTCATTAAAGCCCATTTCACTGTTGATTGGTGTGTAGGGGGTTGATAGGGCCAGGTACAGATAGGATCATTGCTGGATATAGCAGAAGGACCTATTTATCAATGGCTCCTTCAAAAATAGCTTAACATCAAGATAGAATTTACTCACACAACTAAAGCAGCCAGAGTAGTGACTCCTCCTCTTCTTTCTAATGAACAGCTGCATTCAAAATGTCAGTGGGAGAACCCTAATCTTAACGAGATCCTCATTACTGGCTTACCATGCTATGTTCAGTATTGTATCTCTGTTTGAAGGTGTAAATCTTGTTAGAGGAAGAACTTTATGTCCTCATGTTAGACCCTCCTCTATGATGACAAGTTCTGATTACTAGTGAGGTAGTAATCAAGAAGCAGCAGTAAAGGTGACAATTCCACAGATCCAAAAAATCAATTATGTGGAAGCAGGGTTTTGCTTGCTCTGCAGGTCCCCAGGTATAGTTTCTTCTTCCATGAGGAGAACGGTGAACAACACAGTAGTGACATCAGCAAATATCTCTACAAGTTGCATAAGACTTGCAGTCAGAGGCATATGTAATTTACATAATCTCACACTGATGATATAGAGTTATTTAGACTATTAAGTTATTAAGGCTACAGAAGCAGCAGTGCCTAACTTTCAAGACAAAGGATATTTTTTTAAATTATGGCTTAGCTGTAATGAACATTACTCAGATGTTTCCTATGTAACACACAGCACTGTTACCGTTTTCAGGATGTCGATTAACCACAAGATGGTGTTGTTCCACAGTTTGGCTATCACAGACTTGAGTATAGCAAGGTATTGTTGAACTTTTATGCTGAAGGCAGGGCTGTTGTGCACGGACAGACTGAAAGCAGACTACATTTCCAGAGGAGCTGATGAAGGGGAAGGAGCCTTTATAACCAAAGGCCCGGGAACTTCCTGGAAGAAGGCGAGAGACTGCGTGAGAGTGAGGATATGTGCTGGATGCTGGCATGGGCCCAGGCCAAATAGGGTTGCATTGGAGAGCCGGAAGGAAGGACTATAAATTGCTACACGCAGGAGCACTGATGCTTTAGGCAGACTGATCATGGAATCGTGCCAGTATCGTTCCATTCTCAGAGGGACCCGGATGACAAGAGGGACCCCCAACCATGAAACTGTTTTACAGATTCTTGTTTTCAAATATCCTGCTATTTTCTTAGTTATATCAGTGCAGTACTGTCAGGAATGGGCTTGCCAGTAATGGTGGGACTCACCTGCCTTGTGGACTGCAGTACCAGGGCTGGCCAGCGGGTGCTCTCAGCAATCAGAGACTCAACCCTGCAGTCAGCCAAACACCTGAAGCTGATTACGGAGTTGTATTTAAGGGATGGCCAGACCTGCAGTCTGTGCCTTGGTGTGTGTTTTTTCATGGGCCCCTGTATCTTGTTACCTGCATTCCTGTTTCTGTTCCTGCCTGACTGACTCGTTGCCGACCCTGCCTGATCCTGACCTCTGCTGACTTCTCCTGTTTGATCCCTGGCTTGTGACCCCGACCATTCTCTGCCTGACCCCCTGTACCTACCTGCCCGTTAGTTGCTGTACCCGGCTCGTGACCTGACTACTCTCTGCCTGCTCCTCCTGTTCCTACCTGCCCGATTGTTATTGACCCGGCCTGCCTGACTACGCTTGCATTGTATGTATTGTTATCTGTGGGTGGTTTGGCTTGGTTCGTTTGCACTGTGTTTATGTTTTAGTATTGCACTGCGTTTTGTATTGTTAGTATTAATAAATTATATTGTTTATAACATATCTGAAGCCTGCGTTTCCCTGCGTCAGTTCACATACCTCTGGTCATACCCGGAGCCCTGACAAGTACACCCCACCAAGTGTCACAGTATACCACTTGAAACACAGACATCTTAGCTCAATTCAGTACTGCGGCCTACAGCTTCAGTGCCCCCATTGCTCTGAACGCAGGACTACTCCCCCCCATTGCTCTGAACGCAGGACTACTGCTGCAGCACATGTGCTTTTGTTAATAGTGAAACTGTTAATACCTCATTTCCTACATATTATAGCTATAAGGAACATGCTTCATCAAGCCAATTCTCAACCTATTGGTGTGATGAACACGGCGTCAGACCCCTGACCTTCTCACCAAACTCGTGACCGAAGGACTGGCCAATCTAAAACCGCAATGTCATGTGCGTAACAATGCCACGTTCAGCTGCACCCTGCACAACAATTTTCCAGCTAATTGGACCACATTCAATGTACCGACAGCCTGGGAGCGATTGTTACTGGGTCAGGTTAATAACGCAATTAACCCTTTACACTGCCACCACCTCCTTTTTGTACAGAGAAAGAGGAAACACAGCGATATCAGCGATAACACTATAATGGTTGAGGTAATCGTCGGTATAACACTGTCACCGCAGACCGGTTATACAGAGGGTTAAACAAACACAGTAGCACTCTTTTAGAGGCAGGAATTAGTAAATTGCATTAAGGGCTTTAGAAACAGTTCAACACTTTCAGAAAGAAAGATTTATTACTAAAAGGTCAAAAGGGTGCAATAAAAATATTTACAGAAAAAAGATCCAACCAATATAACCAATATATATATAAATATACAGAGAACAACAGCACAGCAAAGAGGTAACAGAAAGGAGGTTAAAGGGTTAAAGTACTTGACAATCAGCCTGGGGTGTGCAGATCAAGTTTCAAACCAAAAGGGCAAGTCTCCCAGGTTGGTTCTGATGTTAAAAGGGAGAATTCTTCAACTTAACTTTCTTAGGCCTGACAGCTCATTTTGTAGTTCCCTAGCAGGGGGTGTCTCTGAAGTCAAGGACCAATGCCCCATTTAGGGAGGGGAGGTCTGGGCGTAGACCTAATCTAAAGCCAAAATCTCTAATAGTTCATATTTTGGCTCATAACTTTTCGTATGCACAAGTGACATTTCCCCCGCGGGTAGAGTACTATGCAGACGCATCTGAGGAACGGGTAGATATGAAATATGAAATACATATTTGAAGGGTTCCAGAGATGTAATTTTCTGCTTTCCTAGATATTCCAGTCAGGGAGTGTGACCTATCAAACTGTTTGTCTTCCCGTGGGCAATCTGAAGATATGCCTGGTTTTTATGTAAGTCTCTCATATTCCAAGATATGAGACATAGTGGAAAAATGGATTTTAAAAGTGTTATCTGATTCATGCTCCTCTAGAATGTCTTTGAACTCCTGGGAAGGCTTGCGTTATCTTTTATGGTGTGCTAGATTGCACAGCTTTTTTAGACAGCCAGGCGCTCAGCTTAGAGAGATTGTATAGCTCTGGGCTCCCTGCTGGGCTCTGGCCTGCCTGTGACACTTCCAACACCCCCACCGACCAGATGTCACTGTGGCTCTCAGAAAGGGAGGAGAGAATGAGGGGATACATGGAGAATTCTTAACAAAATGGAGGGCTGCGTCCATCTCTGTGTGTGCGCTTGCTACAATTGGAATACAAATTCTCTTGGAGTCCAATCCTGCCCTTTCCTAAACTATACTGATCCTTGCATTCACCTATTTCCACTAAGGGACCCTTTTATAGTTCTGCTACAATCAGTCGGGGATATTTTCCTACCAATCTATTTTCCTTCTTCAATAAATCCTAATGTGCATCAACTAGGGGGCCCCAACCAGCACGCAGAAGAGTTGTTTTCTTTTATATTCTGGGGTGATATTGAAGGTGATATTGATACCGGTATATTCATCTTCTGAGTTAAACCCTGTTTACAGACATTGAGGACATCCAAAGTGAGTCAACCTAAATTCTTGATATCCTATTACAGCTAATTTTTTGGAAAGTGCGAAGATTGGTGTTTAAACTCTGGTCCTGCAGGACATTTTGGGTTCATTCTAAAGTGGTATTGTGTTTGATCATTTGGTTGAGCCTTGCAGAGTGTCTAATTGCTGTACACACAAACTCCTCATGTACACTGGACATTTTTACAACTGCTGTATTTGGCTTTTGGCGGTTTTTTTCTACAGCCAGTAAACTCCCCAGCATGTTTTCCTATGTGTCCATGCACACATAGACTGTAATCAGCATTTTTTGGCTAGAATAAACCCCAGAACTAGTGGGTTTCTAGAGGAGTTTTTTAGCTGTAAAAATGCTCTAACACTGAAAAACGCGGCAAACCAGCGTTTTTGGGTGGTTTTTTTGAGAACATTTTTTTTTTCATTTAAAAATGCTAAAAGACACAGAGGCGGAAATATGACGAAAATGCTAAAAAAACGCTGAAAAAGTTAAGTTTTTAACGTGACTTTACACAGCTAACGTTACCAGCATTATTAAAACACCCAGTGTGCATGGAGCCTTACTGATACAGTATATGGACTACAATATGTTTATGGGATTATTGTGTAATAAAGAGTAACTAAAGGGAAAACTTTTTTTTAGTTTTAGATAGAGTTGAGGGGGATTAGAACATCGATAAGTTTTTATTGCTGTCTGCTGCCTGGGAGATTCACCCTCTCTATTTCTTCTGTTTACCATTTTCATTGAATGTGAAACTAAAAGAAAATCCCTAATTTTGGGTCTACATGAGAACAGTAATAGAGGCAATCTTCCAATGAGGACACTGCTGACACCCGTGGTTTCACGGGATCGTGTTAAAATGATGGTGATTTTATCCTCACCTACACTAGGTGCTTCAGGCAGAAGAAAAGGAAAGGTAAGTATATTAACTAACTTTGTGTTACCCATAGGTTATTTTTTTTGTAATGCAGCATTTTTCCAAAGTGGGGGGATTCTCAGTAAATACACAGGCCTCGCATTTTTAGTGCAAATTCTGTTTTAAATGGCAATCTCAAAATAGTGGCAAATGAAATCTAGAATACTCTTTTTCATGATGCATTGCTTTATTTGCAAACCTGTGCTTTGGAAATTTAGAGCAATTCAACAGATTTGCTTTAATCCTTCATATAATCACAGTATACACTTACCTTTACTTCATTATCCTGATGCTCTGTTAAGCGTTGAGAGTGGGAGCTGAAAAAAAAAACTTTGAGGCATGGAGCAGAATGTAACTCTGTGTACAGGACATTGCTAGGCCAATCAGTGCTTGCACACAGGGAGCCTATGGCACTGTGCAAGCTCAGCAACTCAGTGGAGCAGTGGGGGAATGAAATGAAGGTAAGTACACAGTATGCTGCCAGGAATGGTTATATTAAATCCAACCTGTTGCTTTGCTCTGCTTAGTAAAATAATGGAGACAAGTCATAAAATGTGTGTGATTATTAAAATATATATTATAGTATGGGGGGGGGGGGCATGGTCTGCGAGATCCAAGATGGTCGTGTGATACAGGAGGTCCTGCCAGCCTGAGACCTTGCATCGATATTAGCAGAGGAGCGGGTGAGACAGAGCCATTACATGAACGGAAGGTCATTTGTTAAGTACAAGAATAGAGGAGGTGGAATTCACAAGCAGATCTAATGCTGATGCCATAGTGGAGCTACAGCAGTTGTCAGTATCGCACACATCTCATATTCGTGATTTTTATAGACAGATTGAAGATCTAGATAATAGAGGTCGCAGACATAATATCAGATTGCGTGGCTTGCCTGAATCTGTGGAGCCGAGTGACATCCCCAAAACAGTAATTGCAATCTTCAATGATCTGCTGGGCCATCCACCTGCTGCACCCATTGATCTGGAAAGTGCACACAGAGCGCTTCGCTCCAGAGGCAGAGATTCTGACCCCCCAAGATATGTGGTGTGTTGCTTGATCAGCTTTCCAATCAAAGAAGACATTCTCAGAAGGGCCAGAGAAAGAAGACGCCTTTTATTGCAGGGTAATGAGACACACCTGTTCCAGGACCTCTCCTCCATAACCTTGCAACTTCGCCCCCTGCTGGACACACTTCGCTCTCATAACATACCATACAGGTGGCGATTTCCATTCTGTCTCTCCGCTCAAGCTCAGGGGCGCACAGCCTACCTACGAGTTCCAGAGGATCTCCCCAGCTTCTGTTCCGCACTGGACATTCCTCTAGTTGAGCTTCCAGATTGCTACAGATCTCTGCGTCTTCCAAATGCCACTGAATCTGGTCGAGTACCAAGTGACATGGATTGGCAAGGCCCCCATCTCCGCCACCGCCGATCGGTCCCTTCCACTCCTCCGAGACTTCCTGCCAGAGGCTCCACCACCAACAACAGCCCGACAGCCTCTCCTGCACATCGCAGACCCCGCCATGATGCCTAAAGGCCTTTCTTCGATTTCTTCCCTGACTTTCTCTCATCAGCAATACTTATCCAGACTATGATCTTACCAGATCCCTCCCATCCGACTCCAGGACCATGCCGGTAGCACCTCGGGTCCTATTTGGCCCCTTACCTGTACACCTTCACCCTTTCATTTTCTGCTCTCTAGTCCATCCGCCCTGGTCCAGGTCTTTTAATGCCCCTGCAGATGTTGCCAAATTCACCTCATCGATCATGAAGACCTTTTACCTCTCCGTCTCAGCTTCTCCAATGGACCGCCAGTCCTGATGTACCTCCGCAGGCACCCTCCATGTCATCGACATTTTTATTGCTGCATTTTCACTACCTCTGATGGAAGCCTGGGGGATGGTCCTACAGTCTTTCTCTAGCCCTGTTTGTAATGTATATGCTGATTTGTCCGCTGCTTAGAGTCTCTGGAGAGTATGGATCTCCAGACCCTCTATGCCCGGCCCGTTTGGTTGTATGGCCTCCCAGGGGTCTTTTGTTGGTCTTGCAGTGGTCAGGGGTGATTTCCATGCCATCCATTACATATTGTCTGTATTTCCCTGACCATGATCCCTACTGTTCTTCATTAGAGTTTACTGTGAGAAGCTTCATACTCCAGCTCGCCTTTATACCTTTTCCAGGGGTAGTGTGGAATGGCGGGGGAGGACTGGGTTGGGGGGAGGAAGGGATCCGGGACCCGGGCTGTCATTTCCATACTATTAATATGTTACATATCTGTTTGAAATCAAGTATCACCTTGTTACACTCTCCAGGTGTTGTTCCCTGCGGGGTCCGGCCTCCTCCTCCACCTCATGTCATAACACCCATCTAAACCACATTTACTGATTACAGGTTTTGAAACCATCATTTGGAGCTTCTGCTGAGCTCCCCCCTAGTCCCGTCCTCTCCCCTCTCCCCTTGCCTAGCTACCACTATTTTTTCTTTTCAGACATTAGGTGCTACTTGATTTTTAGGATGTCGTGGAGTCCTGCGGGAGTGGGGTGGGAGATGGATGGTTTGAGTTTTTGGGAGGAAGTCGGGAAGAGAAGAGTTAGGACAGATGAGAGATGCCTTAGGGTTCCAAAAAGAAATGGTGCACTATGCCTCATTTTTCCCAACTGTTTCCTTTGATGGTTGCTTTTTTTTTTTCTTTTCTGAATGGTTGCCCTGCTGTTTCTGTGATGTTGCAATGTTTTTGCCCTAAACAGATTATGATACGATTTGCCTTTCATCTTAATGATATGCAGGTTTTCCATCTGGCTTTCACTAATGTTTTATTTTCAGCATGGACTCGCACACTGGCCCTACCACGACACATCTACAATACCACAACTCTGCTCATAACTTTAGGATCATGCCACGACTGCATTCCACTTAGATGTGCATTTTCTCATTTCCCTACATACAATGCTTCCACCACGATACGCCCTAATGATATATATTCGGTCTCCTTGCCCTCATGACATTTGTTACATTTTCCTTCTGATATCCCTAAGCTTGTTGCTGCGTCTTACCTCACCCATTATGCTGGACGATGGCGGTTGTGCCCCCATATATATCTTCATTCAAACGAATTGTGCTCACCCTCCCTCCCCGATTCTTGCATTTTTTTAAGGTCCATGGCCCGGCGGACTCTTTCATTTTGGATCTAAGTCCACCGCCTTTCCCACACAGCGAGCTTTAAGAGCTCTTGCTGAACTTTTTCCGGACGTCTTTACTCCCTTGTCCTCTGCTTCTCATCTCCTTTCATTCCTTGTTCCTCTTTCTGCTATTTCCCTCCTACCCCTTCTTCTTTCTTGTTCTTCTTTCCTCCTTCCCACATCTTGGTGGGTCAGCTGGTCTACCCCCACTGCCGGTTATCTCTCTCTCTGTTTTCTCCCCTCATTTCCTCTACCTTTTCATTTCTTTTCTTTTTCTTCCCCTCTCCCCCCTTCTTTTCCCCTTCCCCCTCCACCCCCCCCTTTTTTTTTTTCTTACTCCCTTTTCCCATCCCTTTAGGTTCCCTTTACTCTCCTGGACATGCCTTCTCTCAACTCCCTGTCAGGACATCTACCCCTGAAAAGTGCTCTCTCCTGCTTTCGCACCTTTTTAAACAGAGAGTGGATATTGGCTTTCTTCAGGAAATGCACTTCCGTCATGATGCCATACCCAAGCTTACCAACTCCCATTTTCCGACAGTTTATCATGCTCCTAACCTTCATGCTAAATCTAAAGGCATTGCCATTTTGATTGCAAAGCACCTCCCTCTGGCTATCTCATAGTCATTTCCGGATCAGGATGGTAGATTCCTGTTTCTAAAAGGTAATTTTGCCAATAGGCCCATCACTTTAGCAAATATTTATGCATCCAACACTAGACAGGTATCCTTTTTCCGCTCCATTACCTCTTCACTCTCCTCCTTCCAGACGGGTATCCTAATCTTGGGAGGTGATCTTAACGTTCCTCTATGCCCTTTATTGGACTTTTCCCCGGGAAGCTCTTTCTTGCCATATAAATCCATTAGACAGATTCACACTCAACTTCAAGATCTGCCACTTCACGACTCTTGGCGAGTCCTCCACCCGAATGTCAAAGACTATACATTTTTCTCCCCTCCACACAACAAATATTCCAGAATCGATTACCTCTTTATCACCTTATCACGCAAGCTGACCTCTCTTTCCTCCATGATTCCTCCATCGAATCGATGATCCTCTCTGATCATCACCCTATCACTATGACATTACGATTTCCGGAGAAACATATCCCGTTCTAAGATATGGCGTTTGGATGCCTCTCTTCTTTCTGACTTGGCCAATGAAGCAGAGGTTCGCTCCCAATTAACGGACTACTTTTCGAACAATCATACTCCAGATACCTCTTTGTTAACTCAATGGGAGGCACATAAATGTGTCATTCGAGGAGTCCTAATAGCTATGGCCACAAAACATAAAAAAGAGAGACAGACTCGCTTACAACAACTCTTAGATCGCATTAAATTCCTGGAAAAGGCACACAAACATAATCAGGCCGCCTCGACTTTATTTGATCTCCCGTACACAGCTCTTAAATTAACTAGGCAAGGCAATAAATATGTATGAAAATGCAGCGCTAAAATGTAATAGAAGGAAATCCATATATAAAAAGGAATAATAAAAAAATAAAGTACGAAATAAGCAAGGCTAAAAACAGATAAGCTAGTATAACCGATATTCCAAATACTAATGCAATGTCATATGACTGATCAAGGTGCATATAGTGACAAAGGTGTTAAAGTCAATCAATCTGTAAGTAAATCCAAGTGACAGGGAAATCCGTGACATCTGTGGTAAAAATGTGGCTGTTGAATGCACTAACCAGATAGCGCATAATATAGCGCGTTGGAGTATAATGACCTACTCCTGGTCACAGGATCAGGGATACTGCCAGACAGATGGTCATCAGTGTAGCAACCTTTGGATCCTCTATAGTTTCTCCGGATGTGTCATCTCCTGCCACCAGGGGGAGTGTGCCTCTCTCACATATCAACTTCTGTCATCCATTACCATCGGGCCTGCCATCTTACTAAGATAATCGACTGGAATATTCACTTTACCACCAAAGCGTGGGTCCAGCTGGATCACTCTTGCTCCACTTCCCCCTTGGCATCGATCCCGTGGCTTCTGACCAAACACATTCCTCAGGACCTCCTCCTACACCCAATAATCGGTCCTTCCCTTAAAACCTTTAGCTTAGCCTGTAAATCAGCCTCCATTTCCGATGCCCCCAACCCACTAACTTCTCTTCGCCTCAATCTGGACTTCCCGCCCAGTATGCATAAGTCCTTTCCATCAGCACATTGGCCACACAGTCAAGTATTGGCGAACCACTTTTTTCACAAAGGTCAGCTGAAGTCTTGTTCTTCCCTGGCAAGTACTATGGGTGATCTCACCTTTCCCTTTTGGGCCTATCTTCAAATCAGACATTTTTTTTTCTCTCTTGCATATCGCCATAAATGGGTCCGCCCTCTCACCTCCTTTCAGTCACTCTATTCAAAGGCTGAACCACGGAGGCATTTAGTATCATTTACCTATCTGCTTCTTCTTGGTGACAGAACCTCTGATTCATTTCCCACCTGCAAAACTTGGAAAAGAGACTTAAACATTGACTTTTCTTCCTCTGATTGGGACCAAATCTTTACCTTTTCTCATAAGTGCTCCTTGAATGTTTCGGCACAAGAAAACGGATACAAGTTGGCAACACGTTGGTACAATACACCTTCTAGAATCCATCATTTTGATCCATCCAGACCTAGTAATTGTTGGAGATGTGGGGCTCCTGTTGTATCTCTTCTTCATATCTGGTGGGACTGCCCTATGGTTCAGCCCTTTTTGCAGGAGGTACATTGGATTACTTCTTCGGTGTCTACTCTTGATATTGAGTTCTCTCTGGCCCAACTTCTCCTCTACCACACTCCGCTTCCCAAACGTCTATATTTCAAATCTCTGGCCATGCATATGCTTAACGCGGCTAAACTCTGCTTACCGGTTCTCTGGGGGTCTGTTCACCCCCCACAGTGCGAGATTGGTTCATACGTTTAAACAGAATTGCTGAAATGGAAGAGCTGATTGCTTCTTCTCTGGATAACCCTACTAAATTTTCTCATACGTGGTCCTGTTGGATTCACTTCCAAACGACCAGTGAATATCGTTCTTTCATGGGCATTGCTGACTGATTCTGAACCTCTCTGATACCCCGTAGTGTTTCTGGCGATATATCGGCTCTCTGTTTTTTTTAAGGTTGTGATTAAGGTCCTTTGTCTTGATGTCCTGTACTGCTTGGAGCAAGTTACGCTTGGCACCCTGCTACACCTGCAACTGTCCCCAGCTCGCTTCTCTGCCAGGGTTGCACGTATCTCTCATGTCCTGGGAGTCTTGAGTAAAGGTGACCTACCTACCCTCCTACTCCTCCACACCTCCTCCCCGTCCGACCCTTCCCCAACCCCCCATCTCCCTACCCTCCCCTTTTTTTTTTTTTTTCTTCTTCCCCTCTATTCCAGCTGCACATATGTTTTACTTTTACATATCTCCTTTCCCGAACCCTTTACCCACGTGCTGGCAACCTGTAGTGGGTTACCTCAGTTTCATCAAAAGTAAAAGGCCCTATCCTACAAACCCTTGCACCCCCCCCCCCTCCACACCTACTGTATACATTTCCAATGCATACCTTTGACTCACTGGCCCTGCTCTTTGCTGCTGCTCGGTAACTGAGCTTATATATCATCGACCCTGCCAGTGCTGTGATTCCAATATGCTGAATAAGGGCTTGAGACCAGATATGCCTTTAATGTTCCTGCATTTGCATGTCCTCATTTTCCCGTTTTCTTTTCCCTGGGATGACTTACGTCTGATTCTTTGCCTATGTATTGTTATGTATCTTTTTGTTTGCTGTATGCGTATTACCTCCTATTGTATTTCCGACTGATACCTTGTATTACCTGTACCTATTGTATGCTCTGAGTTTATTAATAAACTTTATGGAAAAAAAAAAATTATAGTACACTATTACCGACATTTTCTAATTTTATTTTGGAAAGGGTAATTAAAAGTAAAAAGTATTTTCATGATCTCCAGGAAAGAGATTTAAGGGAAAGTATGCAGATGGCATATTAGATTTCTGTGTCATTTATTTTCATTGAAGGGCTCCAATATCCCTCACTTAATATATTTGTTATGAGGAGGGGAATATGACATGATGCTGAAACACCAGCTGAGCAAATCAATGCGGCTTGTTATTTGCCTGCTGTCTTATTAAAGCTTGGGAGTAAGTAAGAATAGTAACTGACAGATGGTCACCATGCCCATAAGGAGTTGAGGTAGTCATTCCAAGGGACTCTCCAATATACTAGGCTGGCTCAATTTTTCTTCATATAGTAGAGCTTCATGACATTGGCCTTGGAGGCATGGGTAATATTGATCCTGATGTACTTAACACTAGGGACATGGATTGTGCAAGGTTTGGTAACTAGATAAATAACTCTGCCATCCTACTAGTGTTGAGAATCTGGCTACAGGCTCTTAGCTTAATGGCACATTGGTGGTAAGGGGGAGGCTATGGTCATAAACTATGTATCAGGTGAAATTAATGTGCTTGCTCCAAGGTTTTTCATCTCAACAGTACCTATCACACAATGTACTATGAAAATTGACACAGTGCCCCATCTGCAGTTGATTAATGGCTTGTTCAGCTCTAATCTCCAGTGATCTCTCATTAATTCATTCATTTATTATATTTATTTGTCTTTGGAATATACTCTGAAAGGATTATTAAACAGCATACAGCAGAAGTCTAGGAGTGAATTAAAAAAATAAGACATTGCTTGCATTTCTCTAAGAATGAATTAATATTTTTTTTAAACTTGTTTTCTGCCATATTATAGAAGTCACATTCTTATATGCTAGTCTTTTTATCTTGTAAGTTTAACATACATTTTCTGTCCTTTCTCCAAATCACCACAGTAATTATTATTAGTAAAAAACCATTGTGTCTCTCCAGGTTAATCCATGCTTGCCTACCACAGTCAAGTGTTGTCCCTCGTAGTCACTGTTACAAGAAAAATGGATAATAGCTCAAGCGGCTTCTTTATTAATACACAAACTCAGGTGATAAGTAGAGACTTCTAACATGTTTCACAAACAGGTGCTTAATCATGAAATACCTACATAATTTACCTGTTTATGCTGGATCTGAAGGTAATCTATCATTGGCTAAATATAGAGCTGTCTGAATAGAGGCAGTGCCTCCTTGTTCCTGTCTGTTTCCACCAGTGTGCTTTGTGTAAGTTTTAACTCACACAGGGCTCCATACATGAAGCTGTATATATCGCTTTAAGATCCGTGGTAAAATAACTCTTGGCATTTTTCAAAAATTTTTGTTGGAATTCACTAAAAAATGCTCATAAAATAAGGCATACATTGCTTCATCTAAATTTGCAGTATTTATCTCATAAAACCAATCAGTATTTAAACACATGGCATCATACCCACTGGGTTGGATACAGAGAAGAAGGATTAAAACACCAGTCAGTTCTTATTGTTGTCTGTACCACTGTTAGAGAGATTCACCCTCTCTAGTTCTACTATTTCTCCTTATCATTGAAAGTGAAAGGGAAAGAAAATCCTGCATTTTCCATGGACACAGGAACACTAACAGAGGGAAAATCGCCTCAATAGGACACAGATGCAAAAGAAAGATTCAATGGGGGTTCTTTAGTTATTTATACTACAGGAACAGCAATGCCTGACTTTGAAAACAAAGGATATTTTTTAATTAAAGTGGTAGTAAAGTCCTTTTTCTTGAATTATACCTACAGGTAAGCTTATGATAAGGTGTATTTGTAAGTACAGTAAATATCTTGTAAGCATGCCGTTTAGGAGATTTTCACTTTAGCAGTGCCGGTAAAGTCACTGGCACATATGCACTGTGCTCTCAATGGATGTCATGCTATCCATTGAGAGATTTGCGCCACTGCTGTGACTCCCACCCGCATGCTCGGGAGTGACGTCATCACAGTTGGGCCATTCAACGGCCGCGGTCTGTGAACCTGGAAGGAAGACTGGGTGAAGATGGAAGCCTTGACAGCTGTGACAGTGCACCACTTGGGGGCTTCGTTTTCAGATAAGTCTTTCATAATGTGCGCTTGCAAAGAGAATATTTTTTGTTTTCTATTTTGTGGTGTACTACTGCTTTAACGCTTAGCCACAATTAACCTTTTCTAGATGTTTCCTATAAGACAGCAAATATCTACCTTTTGAGCATAGGTCTACTATGGGAAATAGATAGCAAAAACCAACAGGGGTTATAACCCTCTCTTATTCTATCCAAAATGGAAAAAAAAAAGTTTTGCCTTTAGTGACATTTTAAAGCCATTTTTGCTGTGATATTTGCCAAATGCATTGCTGTATCTTTGAACATGTCCAGGGGCGGACTGATCATTTGGAAACTCGGGCACAGCCCGAGGGCCCGGGGTCAGTAGGGGGCCTCATGAGATGCTTCTGGTACCTTTTTCATAGGCTTTTTTGAGTTTGGGCAAGGACACAAGGGCCTTATGGTCCCTTATTGCCCGGGGTCCCCATGAGCTGTCAGTTTGCCCCTAAACATGTCTGTTTTGTCTTGCTAGAGAATAGCCATTGGTGGAGATTTACTAAAACTGGAGCCCAGATAATTTGGTGCAGCTGTTCATAGTAACCAATCGGCTTCCAAGTTTTGCTTTTTCAATGAAACTTTGACAATAACACCTAGTAAATGATTGGTTACTATGCACAGCTGTACCAGATTCCCTGTGCTCCAATTTAGTAAATCTCCCCCATTGCTATTCTCTGATATTCTTCAAAGTGTCACTCTAGTACCCATCTTCCAAACCTTCAAATTGATGACACCCCTCTCCTAACAGCTCAAATTCCACACCTTTGTAAGAAAACTTGTCTATCCCTAATCCCATTCTGTCTTGCAAAACATTTCGGGAAAGATCTCCAAAGATTTTTGTGAAAAATGTAAGTATTTCATATGATATATGTTCTAATAAGGGATTAGACCACTGTGATATGCATGTACATTGTATTATGTTTGGAGTGATTGAGAGGTTTAAGCAGCAAATGATGTATATGTTTGTATATATATAACAAATTCTCGGAAAATCTGGCAAAATGACTGGAGAAAATAAATATGTTTCAATAAAAGTAAAATTTCTGTTTTTGTATTCATATTTTGGTTTCTAGGCATTACTGTTGAGAGAACTGATCCAAAAAGATAGAGACTATTCCAAATTGACTATTACACTTTTACATTTCTTCATTGCTTTTCATTCCTTCATATCACATACCTGGGCCATTACTTACTTAATGCATCCATTTATTTATTTCCTTTAGAAACTTGACTTTAACACCATTTTAGGTGGTATTTACCAAGCGTTCTTTAGGTAAATTCCGCATAAAGGAATTGACATTTTCAGCATCGCATGAGATATTTGGGAAAAATGTGTCAGATCAACTGAATACTGCAAGCGACATGTTTTAGTGAATGTAGCCCATAAAGTTCTATGACCAAACTTGATTATTTTTTAGCATGCTAGAATACTCTCCTCAATCCTGATGTTCTGATGGTATACCATGTCTTCAGATCTCCCAGCTTCTTCTGTTATCCTAAGCTTCTCATCATGTCTCTCTACTGCTAGTCCATGAACCTCTGAGCACCGGATGTCCTGTGAAAGATATAACAGAACCAGGCTGTCTGCGTGTAGTATTTTATTAGAATGAAAAATCTTATGTTTATGTAAATACACTCACTGGCCACTTTATTAGGTACACCTTGCTAGTACCAGGTTGGGCCCCTTTTGACTTCAGAACTGCCTTAATTCTTCATAGCATAGATTCAACAAGGTGTTGGAAACATTCCTCAGAGATTTTGGTTCATATTGACATGAAAGCATCACGTAGTTGCTGTAGATTTGTCAGCTGCACATCCATAATGCGAATCTCTTGCTCCACCATGTCCCAAATGTGCTCTATTGGATTGACATCTGGTGACTGTGAAAGCCATTGGAGTACAGTGAACAGTGATCGCTACGTTCAAGAAACTAGTTTGAGATGATTTGAGCTTTGTGACCTGGTGCATTATCTTGCTGGAAGTAGCCTTCAGAAGATAGATACTCTAAAGTCATAAAGGGATGTACATGGTCAGCAACAATACTCAGGCAGGTCATGTGTTTAAACAATGTTCAGTTGGTACTAAGGGGCCCAAAGTGTGCCAATAAAATATCCCCCACACCATTACACCACCACCACCAGCCTGAACCGTTGATACAAGGCAGGATGGACCCATGCTTACATGTTGTTTAAGCCAAATTCTGACCCTACCATCTGAATGTCATAGCTGAAATTGAATTCATCAGGCCAGGCAATGTTTTTCCAATCTTCTATTGTCCAATTTTGGTGAACCTGTGCAAATTGTAGCCTCTGTTTCCTCCTTAGCTGACAGGAGTTGCACCCAAAGTAGTCTTCTGCTGCTGTAGCCTATCTCCTTCAAGGTTCAATGTGTTGTGCATTCAGAGATGGTATTCTGCATAACTTGGTTGTAACGAGTGATTATTTGAGTTACTGTTGCCTTTCCATCATCTCAAACCAGTCTGTCCATTCTCCTATGACCTCTGACATCCACAAGGCATTTTTGTCTACACAACTGCTGCTCACTTTCTCGGGCCATTTTCTGTAAACCCTAGAGATGGTTGGGCGTGAAGATCCCAGAAGATCAGCAGTTTTTTAAATACTCATACCAGCCCGTCTGGCACCAACATCCATTCAACGTTCAAAGTCACTTAAATCCCTTTCCTTCCCCATTCTGATGCTCGGTTTGAACTTCAGCAAATCATCTTCACCACGACTACATGCCTAAATGCATTGAGTTGCTGCCATGTGATTGACTGATTAGCAATTTGTGTTACCAAGCAATTGAACAGGTGAACCTAATAAAGAGACCAGAGATTGTAAGGGCCCATTTATTAGCATTTAAAGTCTGATGCCTTCTGTCCTCTGATCTCGATGTACAGAGACTGTAGGTATTAATACGTGAACACTTATGTGTAAATATATGCTGGATGCACTATTTTAAGTATCTGTAGATTTCTTCAGTCTAAGGGTCATTTTCATGAACACTAATTGGGAGCAGTTCTTTTCCAGGGGTGCTTTAGTTATAAATGTTTCCAGGAATATTGATCTGCCGACCAATACAATTTTACCAGTACAGGAGTCTGACATGCCAGCCACATATCACACTTTTGTTACAAAGTAATAATAATAATAATAATAATAATACTATTTTACCCCTTAGAAATCTCAGAGTTCTTCCTTTTTTGCTATGTGTGGCTTAATCTGTTTATCAGCTTAACTGGGGAGAAATGTGGCATTGTTTTAGGAATCTGGATGAGCATGGGTGACCTATCCACCTTTTATTTTATAACACTGTACACTATATGAGCAAAAGTTTATGGACGCCTGACCATCACACTTAAATGAGCTTTCCCCTTCTGAAAAGGTTTTTTGCAAGATTTTGAAGTGTGTCTGTGAAAATGTGATGAGAAGACCTAGATCAAAATCAGTATTTCAATAAATGCCAAAGGTTTTCAGTAGGGTTGAGATTAGGGCTCTGTTCAGGTCACTTGAGTTCCTCCACACCAAACTCATCAAACTACATTTACTGTATTTCTTTACGGACTTGGCTTTGTGCACAGGAGTACAGTCATGCTGAAACAAAAAGGCCTTCCCCATACTGTTGCCTCAATGTTGGAAGTACAATTGTTTAAAATATCTCTGTATGTTATAGCATTAATATTACCCCTCACTGAAAACACCTGAACACATAACATAATTTGTCAAATGTGGCCATGTAGTGTAGGGTTGATTTTCAGGTGTCCACGTACTTTCGGCCGCATAGTGTAAATATGGACACTCTAGTAGTCTTGGGTCCATTTATTGTGTTTGGTATTTTTGTTCACAGTTTCCATGACAGTAAATGTGCAGTGCACCAATCTAAGTACTCCACAAATGTATTCAGTACATGCATGTGTAATGAACTTGCAGATAACTGGCATGAACAGAATAATAAACATCTACTGTGAAATCTGTGTTGCATGTCACAGTTTTGAATACATTTTTATCATTTATGTATGTGTTATTAAAGATAAGGGACACATCTGCAGCATAAATATGCATTTACAATAATTATAAAAATTCTCCAGTACGATAAAAGACTGTGCATATAGTAAATATCAGTGTGTGTCTAAGGTTAATTGCACGCAATGATTAATAATAAAAGCCACTGGGCACTATAGATTTTCAGCATGTTATTAATGGTATCGTATTTTCCACAAGCGATGTGAAAACAAGTATTAAGCGTAGACAAATTTCTCTCTATGGAGTGAATCACACCTCCTCATATTTCTGTTCTCCGAACACCTAAACCCTTTGTGCATATTACGTGTGAGAACTTAACATTTATATATCATAAGATCTGAAAATGCATTTAACATTTGTGAAACTTTTTTTTCTTCCTTAGCAACAATAAATAACGGATTGTGCTATGAATGAACTTCTCTGAGTGTGGAATATATCAGGTTCCAGCTGTAGCACACAGCCATATATATTAAAATGTACAAAATATTAAACACTGCATTTCTTATGAGGGACTTGTCACAGTATTTTGGAAGGCAAGAAACACCTTGTGTAATGGTACTTTTGCAAAGTTAAACCAAAAGAACAATAGACATGATATGTATTATTAACCACTTGCCTACCTGGCACTTTTCCCCCTACCTGCCTAGGACAATTTTCAACTTTCAGAGCTGTTACACTTTGAATGGCAATTGCGCGGTCATGCAACACTGTACCCAAACAGAATGTTTATCCCTTTTTTGAGACAGATAGAGCTTTCTTTTGGTGTTATTTAATCACCACTGGGTTTTTTATTTTTTGCTAAACAAACTAAAAAAGACTGAAAACATTTTTTCTTAGTTTCTGTTATAAAAAAATTTAATTTTTCTCCTTTACTGATGTGCGCTAATAAGGCTGCAGTGATGGGCATTGATAGGCTGCACTGATGGGCACTGATGAAGAGGGACTGGTAGATGGCACTGATGGGCATTGACAGGCATCACTGGTGGGTATTGACAGGCATCAGTGATGGGCACTGAAAGGCAGCATTCATTTATGGCACTGATAGGCAGTACTGATGGGCACTGATATGTGGCACTGATTGGAACTGTTAGGCGGCACTGATTGGAACTGTTAGGCAGCACTGATGGACACTGATAGGCAGCACTGATAGGCGTCATATGACATCCTCCCAGAACAAGAAAGCCACTGCCCACCTCTCATTTCCTTATATGGCGGGCAGGAGGTGGTTAATGATAAATGATTTGTCCGTTTGAATCCCAACCAAGGCACTACCTGGCTGGAGTTTGTATGTTCTCCTTGTGCCTGCACGGGGGGATTCCTCCAGGTACTCTGGTTTCCTCCCACACTCCAAAGATATGCTGGTAGGGTATTCGGCTCTTGTCTAAATTGGCCCTAGTATGTGTATGTATGAATGTAAGTTAAGGCCCTTAGATGATACACTCCTTGAGGGTTAGGGACTGATGTGAATGTACAATGTATATATGTAAAGTGCTGTGTAAATTGATGGCGCTATATACTGTAGGTACCTGTGATAAATATATAAACCCAGTCACTGAAATCTCATATAAGCATTAGGGTGATCATGTAATTTCAAAAACAGTTGTCGTTTCTTTTTAAATCTGTTTCTTTCATTAACCACTTGCCCTCTTGAGGATTTACCCCCCTTCCTGACCAGGCCATTTTTTGCATTTCGGCGCTGCATTACTTTGACTGACAATTAGAGATGAGCGAATCGAACATGGCAAAGTGGAATTCGTTTCGAATATCAGGAAAAATTTGATTCGCGCCGAATCCGAAAATTAGAAAACTTCGGATGCACGAATCGAATTTTCCCAAAAATGGCGGCGACATGTGTGGCGACGGAGCGGGGATCTCTGGGAAGGCGCGCAGACAAGGCGCGCTGATCCATGATGCATTCATTCATGACATGTGATCGCATTAGCCAATCAGCAGCCAGCCAGCCAGCACTGTGTAATGGTGGAGCTATAAATTGCGGCCATCTTACAATTCTCCATTAGCCTCCGGTCATTCAAGAGAGACAGACCTGTCTGTATTAGGGACAGAGTTAGGGCCAGAGAGACTTTAGGGCCACAGAATCGTTACTTAGGGACACAGAATCGTTACTTAGGGACACAGAATCGTTATTCAGGGACACAGAATTGTTACTCAGGGACACAGAATTGTTACTCAGGGACAGACACAGAATTGTTACTCAGGGAAACAGAATTTTTACTCAGGGACACAGAATTGTTACTGAGGGACACAGAATTGTTACTCAGGGACACAGAATTGTTACTCAGGGACAGACACAGAATTGTTACTCAGGGACACATAATTGTTACTCAGGGACACAGAATTGTTACTGAGGGACACAGAATTGTTACTCAGGGACACAGAATTGTTACTCAGGGACAGACACAGAATTGTTACTCAGGGACACAGAATTGTTACTCAGGGACACAGAATTGTTACTGAGGGACACAGAATCGTTACTCAGGGACACAGAATTGTTACTCAGGGACACAGAATTGTTACTGAGGGACACAGAATTGTTACTGAGGGACACAGAATCGTTACTCAGGGACACAGAATTGTTACTAAGGGACACAGAATTGTTACTCAGGGACACAGAATTGTTACTGAGAGACACAGAATCGTTACTCAGGGACACAGAATCGTTACTCAGGGACACAGAATCGTTACTCAGGGACACAGAATTGTTACTCAGGGACACAGAATTGTTACTCAGGGACTGACACAGAATTGTTACTCAGGGACACAGAATTGTTACTCAGGGACACAGAATTGTTACTGAGGGACACAGAATCGTTACTGAGGGACACAGAATCGTTACTCAGGGACACAGAATTGTTACTCAGGGACAAAGAATTGTTACTCAGGGACACAGAATCGTTACTCAGGGACACAGAATTGTTACTGAGGGACACAGAATTGTTACTCAGGGACACAGAATTGTTACTCAGGGACACAGAATTGCTACTGAGGGACACAGAATCGTTACTGAGGGACACAGAATCGTTACTCAGGGACACAGAATTGTTACTCAGGGACAAAGAACTGTTACTCAGGGACACAGAATCGTTACTCAGGGACACAGAATTGTTGCTGAGGGACACAGAATCGTTACTCAGGGACACAGAATTGTTACTCAGGGACACAGAATTGTTACTGAGGGACACAGAATCGTTACTCAGGGACAGACACAGAATTGTTACTGAGGGACACAGAATTGTTACTGAGGGACACAGAATTGTTACTCAGGGACACAGAATTGTTACTCAGGGACACAGAATCGTTACTCAGGGACACAGAATTGTTACTGAGGGACACAGAATCGTTACTCAGGGACACAGAATTGTTACTGAGGGACACAGAATCGTTACTGGGGGACACAGAATTGTTACTCAGGGACAAAGAATTGTTACTCAGGGACAGACACAGAATTGTTACTCAGGGACACAGAATTGTTACTCAGGGACACAGAATTGTTACTGATGGACACAGAATCGTTACTGAGGGACACAGAATTGTTACTCAGGGACACAGAATTGTTACTCAGGGACAGACACAGAATTGTTACTCAGGGACACAGAATCGTTACTCAGGGACACAGAATTGTTACTCAGGGACAGAGAATCGTTACTCAGGGACACAGAATTGTTACTCAGGGACACAGAACTGTTACTGAGGGACACAGAATCGTTACTGAGGGACACAGAATTGTTACTCAGGGACACAGAATTGTTACTCAGGGACAGACACAGAATTGTTACTCAGGGACAGACACAGAATTGTTACTCAGGGACACAGAATTGTTACTGAGGGACACAGAATCGTTACTGAGGGACACAGAATCGTTACTGAGGGACACAGAATTGTTACTCAGGGACACAGAATTGTTACTCAGGGACACAGAATTGTTACTCAGGGACAGACACAGAATTGTTACTCAGGGACACAGAATTGTTACTCAGGGACACAGAATTGTTACTGAGGGACACAGAATCGTTACTGAGGGACACAGAATTGTTACTCAGGGACACAGAATTGTTACTCAGGGACAGACACAGAATTGTTACTCAGGGACACAGAATCGTTACTGAGGGACACAGAATCGTTACTCAGGAACACAGAATCGTTACTCAGGGACACAGAATCGTTACTCAGGGACACAGAATCGTTACTCAGGGACACAGAATTGTTACTCAGGGACACAGAATTGTTACTGAGGGACACAGAATCGTTACTGAGGGACACAGAATCGTTACTCAGGGACACAGAATCGTTACTCAGGGACACAGAATTGTTACTCAGGGACATAGAATTGTTACTCAGGGACAGACACAGAATTGTTACTCAGGGACACAGAATCGTTACTCAGGGACACAGAATCGTTACTCAGGGACACAGAATCGTTACTCAGGGACACAGAATTGTTACTGAGGGACACAGAATCGTTACTGAGGGACACAGAATTGTTACTGAGGGACACAAAATTGTTACTCAGGGACACAGAATTGTTACTCAGGGACACAGAATTGTTACTCAGGGACACAGAATGGTTACTCAGGGACACAGAATCGTTGAATTAAAGAGTATGTCAGACAACACGCAGAGGAGTAGCAGAGGAGGCAATGTTTCAGGAGCGAGCAGACGTGGCAGCAGAGGAAGGGGTCGAGGCAGCACTAGTCGCAGCCAGAGGCCAGTGCTCCCGGTGTCATCCAGCGGTCGTGTCTCCACCGACAACCCTGCCGTCATCGATTGGTTGGCTCGGTCGTCTTCCTCTTCCCAGGTCACCTCTGACACCTACAGCCAACGGTCGATGGGTACATCAGACACAACCGTTAGTTGGCATGGCCCGGGAGCAAGCCCACTGAAATCACGTGTCCTCTACCTGCCCCTGTCCTTTGGTGTTCCCTCATCAAGCAAAGTATCACATGCTGTGGGCTCAGCCCCACTGTACAGTGAGGAAGAGCTAACAGAGGGCGGTCAGGAACGGGGGGAGACATCCGCCTCTTCAGCAGCCAGGCGAAGAAGTAGTGGCGAGGAGAGTGGCTCGGTAGCCGGTCTAGAGACAGGTCTGTCTCCTGACCCACACGCAGCCGAGGGGGCTTGTAGTGAGGCGGAGACCCTAATTGATGATGATGAGGCTGATCGCACTTGGCAGCCTCGTCGTCATCTGGCAGGCCCGTAATCTGCCATGGGCCCCCGTACCGACTCCTCATGCTGCTGCCAGGCCCGTAATCTGTCATGGGCCCCTGTACCGCCTCCTCATGCTGCTGCCAGGTCCAGAGTGTGTCATGGGTCCCTGTACGGCCTCCCATTGCTGCTGTCTCCATCGCCACACTCTGCCATGTGCCACTTTCAGGTCTCCTCACACTGCTGGTGGGTTCCATTTTGTCATAGGGTGCTGGCAGATTACGGGCCTCCCATTGCTGCTGCCAGGCCCGTAATCTGCCATGGGCCCCCGTACCGACTCCTCATGCTGCTGCCAGGCCCGTAATCTGTCATGGGCCCCTGTACCGCCTCCTCATGCTGCTGCCAGGTCCAGAGTGTGTCATGGGTCCCTGTACGGCCTCCCATTGCTGCTGTCTCCATCGCCACACTCTGCCATGTGCCACTTTCAGGTCTCCTCACACTGCTGGTGGGTTCCATTTTGTCATAGGGTGCTGGCAGATTACGGGCCTCCCATTGCTGCTGCCAGGCCCGTAATCTGTCATGGGCCCCTGTACCGCCTCCTCATGCTGCTGCCAGGTCCAGAGTGTGTCATGGGTCCCTGTACAGCCTCCCATTGCTGCTGTCTCCATCGCCACACTCTGCCATGTGCCACTTTCAGGTCTCCTCACACTGCTGGTGGGTTCCATTTTGTCATAGGGTGCTGGCAGATTACGGGCCTCCCATTGCTTCTGCCAGGCCCGTAATCTGCCATGGGCCCCCCTACCGACTCCTCATGCTGCTGCCAGGCCCGTAATCTGTCATGGGCCCCTGTACCGCCTCCTCATGCTGCTGCCAGGTCCAGAGTGTGTCATGGGTCCCTGTACGGCCTCCCATTGCTGCTGCCAGGCCCGTAATCTGCCATGGGCCCCCGTACCGACTCCTCATGCTGCTGCCAGGCCCGTAATTTGTCATGGGCCCCTGTACCGCCTCCTCATGCTGCTGCCAGGTCCAGAGTGTGTCATGGGTCCCTGTACGGCCTCCCATTGCTGCTGTCTCCATCGCCACACTCTGCCATGTGCCACTTTCAGGTCTCCTCACACTGCTGGTGGGTTCCATTTTGTCATAGGGTGCTGGCAGATTACGGGCCTCCCATTGCTGCTGCCAGGCCCGTAATCTGTCATGGGCCCCTGTACCGCCTCCTCATGCTGCTGCCAGGTCCAGAGTGTGTCATGGGTCCCTGTACGGCCTCCCATTGCTGCTGTCTCCATCGCCACACTCTGCCATGTGCCACTTTCAGGTCTCCTCACACTGCTGGTGGGTTCCATTTTGTCATAGGGTGCTGGCAGATTACGGGCCTCCCATTGCTGCTGCCAGGCCCGTAATCTGCCATGGGCCCCGTACCGACTCCTCATGCTGCTGCCAGGCCCGTAATCTGTCATGGGCCCCTGTACCGCCTCCTCATGCTGCTGCCAGGTCCAGAGTGTGTCATGGGTCCCTGTACGGCCTCCCATTGCTGCTGTCTCCATCGCCACACTCTGCCATGTGCCACTTTCAGGTCTCCTCACACTGCTGGTGGGTTCCATTTTGTCATAGGGTGCTGTATGACCTCCCATTGCTGCTGCCTCCACCGCCACACTGTGGCTCCACACTCTGGTTTTGGCCCCGTGACTGCCCAAATGAGTGAAGTGTGCGGTGATTCTAAGATCGACGGCACTCATCTGCATGTCATACTGACTGACAGTATTATTTCTTTTCCCCAGCAGACTCCAAGGGCATTTAAATTAAAGGTACAGTGTTCTGCACTAATATAAAGGCTCTCTGAAGCCTAGAAACACCCTTTTTATAAGTTAAATTCGCAGCGAATATATTCGACTCGAATCGAATTTATTCCGCGAATTCGCCGAATCAGCCGAATCGAATTTTTGAATAATTCGCTCATCTCTACTGACAATTGCACAGTCAAGCAGTGCTGCACCCAAATGAAATTTCTGCCCTTTTTTCCCACAAATTGAACTTTCTTTCTGTGGTATTTGATTGCCTGTGCATTTTTTATTTTTTGCGCTATAAAAAAAAAAGACCGACAATTTTGAGAAAAAAACAATATTTTTTACTTTTTGCTATTAAACATGTCCAGTAAAAAAATTTAAAAAATCAAATTGCATCATAAATTTACACCAAAATGTATTCTGCTACATGTCTTTGCTATAAAAAAAATCCCAATACATGTAAAATAATTGGTTTATGTGAAAGTTATAGCATTTACAAATGGAGGTATATATACTGGAGTTTTTTTTTTATTTTAACTAGTAATGGCAGCGATCAGCGACTTATAGCCGGACTGCAGCAGCCATTCTGACACTGAGGGGAACTGAATTGGTGTCACTAACATCCCCAGTGATACCAATGCAGTGATCAGTGCTAAAAAAAGCACTGACACTGTACTAATGGCACTGGGCAGGAAGGGGTTATCATGAGGGGTGATCAAAGGGTGAACTGTGTGCATGGAGTGTTTTACTAGAGGGCTGTATCAGTGTGCTTCAATGTGCTTCAATGTGTGCTTCAATGTAATCACACTGCTCTGGAGGGCTGTATCAGTGTGCTTCAATGTAATCACACTGCTCTGGATGGCTGTGCTGCGCACAGCCATCCAGAGCAGTATGCCCAAGCTGACAGGGAGGAGAACTGTTTTGTTATTAACAGTTCTCCCCCCATTGGAGATCCTCGACAATCACCAGGCACCAGCGAGTAATCACCAGCTGAGACCCAGTGGTTGACAGCCGCGGACATCTTTGGAAATCACCGGGCCCCGGCCAGTAATTACTGGCCAGGACCTGGTGATTGACAGCTGCGTGCCCCTTACTCAGAAATGCAAAATCACGTATATATATATATAAATATATGTGTGATTTTGTACAACCATGCCACCCTGTAGCAGTATTTTTGCTATAGGGTGGACAAGAAGTGGTTAAAACAATAAGTGGTAACCCTGCCATAAAGGTCCTTGTATAGGCACATCTTGACAATGGGTAACACTGCTCTGTGTTGTTATCCTGTCACAAGGGCATTAACACAAATTATGCAGGCATGGTCCACTGTTGTCACTCTCAGGAAACCTGCCCTGAGAAATTCCATGCAGCCAGGAAGTAATTGCACAAGCTGCAGAGGATCAATTACACTGAGATACAAATAAGGAATAAAAAAAAGGATGAAAACAATAATTTTGTTTAAAAAATTGACAATTGTTATATACTGTGTGATTGTTATGTCACTATGTATAATATACAATGATTTAGCATACTAAGGGGCTAATTTATAAAAAAAGCAGATATCACTATTAGCCCTCGGTTATACTTGTCAGTCTTTTTTTGCCCCATTCATAAAATACAGGCTACAGTATTGAACCTGCATTATCTCTCAGCTTAAAGCAGCACTTAAAGTGGAGCTCCACCCAAAAGGGGAAGTTTCGCTTTAAGGATTGCTCCCCCCGCTCCCCATTAAGGATTGGCACCTTTGGGGAGTGGGTACCCAAATTTCACAGGTACCCGCTCCCCCTTCCGGTCCAATCGCCTAGGCAATCGGAAGTGGAAGGTGTCCTCCCTCTCTGTAGTCTTTTGGGACACGTGACAGATCCCAAAAGACTACAGGACTATTCATGAAGCGCAATGCTACTCACGCCTCTTCAGTGGGTACCCAGCTGTTAAGCCGCAAGCTATCACAGCCGGGTGCCCACACTGAAGAGGCTGGTCTCCTGGAATACAGGACGGCCAGGGAAACGGGCTACGAAGGGACACACCACAGGACAGAGGGACAG
The DNA here is from genome assembly GCF_062004578.1 of Staurois parvus. Classification (NCBI taxonomy): domain Eukaryota; kingdom Metazoa; phylum Chordata; class Amphibia; order Anura; family Ranidae; genus Staurois; species Staurois parvus. The sequence continues at coordinate 921,682 of NW_028318993.1, read as the reverse complement.
GTAAGTGGTTGTTTTTTAAAAGTCAGCAGCTACAGTTTTTGTAGCTGCTGACTTTTATTTTTTGATTCGATACCTTAATTTTGTAAAGCACTGTGCAAACTGTTGGCGCTATATAAATCCTGTATAATAATAATAAGTATAATAATTTCAAAACCTTCATTTATAGTAAAAAAAAATCTCCAAACCATCATGAAATGCACAAGATCAGCAATAACATTTTTAGTTTTGAAAGTTCTGTGAATTCAGGAAATACATGGTTTAAGAAAAAGGGATTGGGGGGGGCTCCTTCACAAATCTTCAAGCTCGTAATGTGCATGTGAAAATTCTGCCACTTGAGATGCTAAATAAGAGGCGGCGCCCGGCAGGGATAGGGTATAAATATGCACTTAAAATGCGCATTATAGCATATGCATAAATGTGACTGATGTAAATGTACAATATATATACATTATGTAAAGCGCTGCATAAATTGATGGCTCTATATGAGTACCTGTAATAAATAAAATAAATAAAAATAGTATCCAAAACCTAAGATGTAGTTTAGTTCAGTGACTTCTAGGATCTGTAGAGTAGTGTGATATAATACTGCCTTGTCCATGTAATACTGTCTTTCTCATGTCATTCCTTTAATAAAGCAAAGAGAAGAAGAAACAGCTTCTCTGTGCTTTTTAAAATTTGCAGTGATATGCAAATTTTGGAAGAGAAGAAAAAATTGATCTAATATTCTGTGTTTGCACGGTGTTAATGATACAGCATTTCTCTGCTCTAAGCCCTCTAGTGGATTCTCTACAGGAATATAAGGAGCATTTGGTGCTGGTGACCACAGTAGATTGGCTTGCAGCCGAGCTGAACTTGTAACAGCCAAGCAAGGTTGGAGGGAAATCTTCTTAACAGAAGATCCAGCAGGAGAGAGAACTTTGCCTTACTCCACTCAAAATAGAAAAGTCCATTTTGCATTCTGAAGCTCTATAAGGGTTAGATGCATTTTATATCATTCAGAAGGTTTTAGAGTTTGTATTTTTTTTAAATAACCTCAGCAGATGTAAGTGGATGGCAGACAGGCACAATATAAGGATTATATTTTTTGTATTATTTATGCACAGTCTTGAAATCACTAGGAACAGTCAGGATGCTGTGGATAGAGTCCCCCCAGTAAGCTTCAAATTATATCTTAGATATTTGATTGCTTGTCCTTTCTCATGCAAATGTAAAATTATTGTAAGAGCAGTGACACTGACTCTATAATTCAGCTGTCGGCTGCTTTATCACAGCTCGCAGTTGGTCTCTAATGAATATTTCGATGTGTGAGTGTTTGCGGCTGATAAACTATGAACAAATTCTAATTGGGTTTTCCAGTGGCACAGATAAGGGTAGTATTAGCTGAGCAGATGTCTTGAGTAACATTAAATCACTGCATAATGAAAGCTAAAATAATATTGGTCTGTATTGCATATTATGTTTGTAAAAAAACTCTTTTCTTTGTAGCTTTTCTGTTAGAATATGATCATTTTACTGCATTATTATTGTGGTTGCTATTAGGTAAACTGCCTCCCTTGAACTTGATTATCTTTTTGTGAAACAATAAGCATAAATGGTGCTATTTTAGGGATTTAATAAGGAAATAAAAATGTAAAAATTAATTTGTTAAAGTTTATTAATGATGGTTGGAAAAGAAAAAAGGCTTAATTTTAAAGTAAATATGTAAGGTTGCCTCAGACAAAAGCTGGAAAAGTGACTGTCTATAGGGTGTCTTCTTCTTATCTCGTTATGGTCAGGAATAAAAAATAAAAAAAAAAGGATGTAAATATCAAATATTGAATATTAATAGCATTTTTATTGCCAGCATGTCCCTTTTCACGTGTTGCATGTGCAGCCTTATTAGCTTTGTTGAAGAAGCCTTTTGTTTACAGAGCTAAATAGTTCAAACTAAAGATTGGCAGGGAATGTGACTACCTCTCTTTCTTCGGTTTAAATCAGAAACTGCATGCCTAAAAAGAAACAAGGTATTCTTTGCTCTCTGTTTAAAACCCGATAGAACTAAATAAAGTTGACCCATAAACATTATTCTTTTTCTTTGAGTATCCCACTTCTACTAGTTCCTCGGGATAGCTCCCATCCATTAGTTTGCACACCAGCTATTGCAATTTTTAAAAATTCTCTTTAATAGCAGCCTTGGAATATTTGTTCTCTCTTTTACATTTTGCTAGCCCTTCACTGCACTGACCACAGTGGAAAAGATATTAGGGTTGTAGTTATGGATGTTTTATCCCCTATATCAAACACTTTTTACGTACGTGACACTGTAAAGACTGGGCCTTTTCTAGAAAATTTCTTAGAACCCCCAAACATTGTATTTATTTTTTAAAGCAGGGGCCCTAGAGAAAATATTGTTGGGTTTTGCAATTTTTTATGTCACACAGTATTTGCACAGCAGTTTTTCAAACACTTTTGTGAATTCTGATGCAAAAAACACAACACATAACCCAATTTGTTTGTAAAATATATTACTCTTGAGTAAATCGATGCCAGCGTGTCACGCTTTAAAATTGGAAATTCTGAAGGACCCTTTGCACTGGTATATATCCTTTACAGCAGACTTTGCATTAAAGAATATTGATATTTGGATCACACGTATTGCAATACATGTTTAAGCAGGCCAACTTTTTTTTATGCTTTAAAATTGCACATGCCTGCGTTACGAAGACAAACTATATACATTTTACTATCCATAGGCGATGCTTCAAAAGTCTTTACAGGTTACCACATTAGATTTACAGAAGAGGTCTGGTGCTAGAATTACTACCCATGATTAAATGTTCGTGGTGATACCTTACATTTATTTATTTATTGCAGGTACTTCTATAGCACAGTCAATTTACGCAGTACTGTATATTATACTTTATATTTACATTTTTATTTACTTTATATTGTACATTTACATCAGTCCCTAACCCTCAAGGGGTGTAAAATCTAAGTTACATGTGTGGGGTGATCGATGTCTGCATGAGTGTGAGACTGACACGTGCATTCACCTTAGCGCATAAGCACTGGGGGGACAAGGGCACTTTAATTTTATTTTTTTTCACTGTCGCTTTAAAAAAAGAGACACTTTTATTGCTGTAACAACGAATGTAAACTTCCCTTGGGACAGCAATAGGCCCGTGACAGGTGCTCTTTTAGGGATCTGGGGTCAATAAGACCCCAAATCCCTCCTCTGCCCTTAAAAGCATTCAATCACACCAACATTGGTGTGATTGAATGCTTTTATTCTTTAAAAATGGCGTCTTGTATTTCTGAGTAAACCGGAAGTGATGTCAGGTCATCTTTTCCAGTTTACTTATTAACAGAGCTGAATGAAGGTGATCCGGTGGTTGATTGGGACTTCCGGTGGGATGGGAGATCCTGTTAAAGCCGCAGAAGGTGGCAGGAGGGGAGGCATCCCCTCCCTCTGCTTGTATTAGCAATCAAATTGATATTTAGCAGCTCAAATTGCTATTACAAGAAAGATGACAGTCGGGTCTAAAAAATGGTATTGGGATGATGCCTGCAGCTGCAGCCAATACAACCACTTGAAGTTCAATGGCATACCAGGTACATAAGTGGTCGGCAATTCATTCAGTAATGGCAACGTGAAATGTTTGATTTGTTCTGAGGAGAATGCCTTGGGAATGCCTCTCACCCAAATATTATTTTGTCTATCATGTTTGTCTCTATTGTCCTCTATATGTCTGTTAATTTCTATAAGGTGTAGGGCGTGTGTCAGCAATTTTTTCCATCTGTAAGATGACTTTGACTCTTTGCTTTCCAGCCCTCTCTACTGAGGCCAATTTCTCAGTTAGAACTAGTAGATCTGCCTTTAGATAGGTCATGGCGGCAGAGAATGTGTTTTTAATGTCTGCAGCAATGGTGGTGATATCTGCATAGGTGAGGGGGTGATCAGAGGAAAGAGCATCCCTTACTAGATACTCTGAAGCTGAGAGTGATTCTTCGCTATAGTCTGCCTCCAGGCAGGAATGCGCTATCTTGTCTACTAGTGAGCCAGATCGTGAAGACTCTAGAATATGTAGGAGATATTCCGGGCAGACGAAGCAGCAGAGGAGCGATGCTGACGGGTCTATGAAGAATGTCTGAGAACCATGCTCATCTCATTGCCACTGGGAGATTGCTAAGCCAAAGAAAGGCAGCTGGGTTAGCAGAATGTTAAAAAAATGTTACGTGTGTTTGTTAAAGGATGACTAAACCTACGAACAAACATTACATTTACTGCAACTTACCAGTCCGGTCCGAATCTGTACCACCAACGCCCACCCTATAACAGACCCAAACATTTCTAGAAATTGCTGTTACTGTAGATAGTGTTTTTTACTTACCTGTAATTAACCACTTCAAGTCTGGACACTTTCACCCCCTTCCAGTCCAGGCCAATTTTCAGCTTTCAGTGCTATCACACTTTGAGTGACATTGACTCAGTCATGCAACACTTTACCCATATGAAATTTTTATCATTTGTTTTTAAATAGATACAGTTTTCTTTTAATAGTATTTATTCGCCACTGGGGTTTTAATTTTTTGCTATATAAATGAAAAAATACCAAAAATTTTGAAAAAAATGTTTTGCTTAACTTTTGTATAACATTTTGCAAATTATTATTATTATACAGGATTTATATAGCGCCAACAGTTTGCTCAGTGCTTTACAATATAAAGGGAGACAATGCAGCAATAATACAGTTCAATACAAGAGGGATAGGACGGCTCTGCTCCTTGGAGCTTACAATCTAGGAATAAATATTCTTTTGTCATAAATTTAGGTCACAAATGTATTCTGCTTTTTTTGTTTTACCAAAAACAGTGTGTATTACTTAGTCTGTGTGAAAGTTATAGAGTCTACAAATGTTGGGATATATTTGAAAATTGATCAGTTGACACCCTAAAATGCCAGATGCTGGTATTACATATGGCAGTGATCATGACACTGGTAGGAGATATGGCAGTGATCAGGACATTATGAGGTGTGATGGTAATCAGGATACTGATATGGTGGTGATCAGGAGGCTGGTATGGGTTATGGCAGTGATTAGAACACTGGTATGGCATATGGGGTGATTAGAACGCTTGTATGTGGTATGATGGTGATCAGGTTGCTAGTATAGGGTATGGCGGTGATCAGGGCATTGGTATGGCACATGGCTGTGATCAAGGTGGTGGTATGGCATATGGCAGTGATTATGGCGCTGGTATGAAGTATGATGGTGATCAGGACGCTGTTATGGCGGTGATTAGGACATTGTTATGGTGTGACAGGGGCAGGCTGCATTGCTTATTGGTACTACATTGAGGATGTGATCAAGGACACCGGGGTGGCTGGCATTGCAGTCTGTGAGTGTACATGAGGCCTGACAGGCTGCTGTACACTCACAGGCTGCAACAGGGGTTCTTTCTGCTCTCACAGCCGATCTGTGTGAGAGCAGAAAGAGAGCTGATGTTTACTTTCTGTTTCTATTGCTTAACATGTAATTGCTGTGATTGGACATAGCAATCACATGGTAAAACACCATATGATCACTGAGACACAGCGATAATGTGATCTGCTGTGTTTGGGTGACACACAGCTTACCAGGCTCCTCAGTGCGCTCTCTGTGAGCCATGCAGGGGCCACTGATGTGGGCTAACATACAGGTATGTTACCCCGCATCGCCACTGCTTCTCATACACCATTTTAGGCTGTGGGCAGATGGGAATAGGTTAAATACGGAGATTGCTCACATGTTGAAGTAATGGTCCTGGCATGAGCTGTTACTTATAAAAAAAAAATAAAGTGTGTAGTTTAGTTAGAGGTTTACAGCAAAGAAGAAGGAGCACAACACCCTCCCACCCATTGTCACAATCCTAGTTATATGCTTTGTCTTTTTTCTCTTTCTATGGAAAAAGAACAGTATTTATTGTCAAGTTTACAATAACTTGAGCTTTAATGGCTGCGTTATATACATATGTATGATTTTTGGTATAAAATGGTGTAGTATATAAATGTTTAATTATATATTATTTATGAATTATACATATTGGTATTATTATTACTACAATAAAGGGCTTTATTATTATTATTATTATTATTACTATTATGTGTTTATTGTTCTTTATTTAGCTATTTTTGTCTATGGGTCAATTCTTGGATTGATCTAACTAATCTTAAAGGCTCTGAAGCCTGAAGGTTTTCTTTTCTTAACCACTTGCCCTCCTGAGGATTTACCCCCCTTCCTGACCAGGCCATTTTTTGCATTACGGTGCTGCTTTACTTTGACTGACAATTGCGCAATCATGCATTGCTGCACCCAAATGAAATTCACATCCTTTTTTCCCATGAATTGAGTTTTATTTCAGTGGCATTTGATTGCCTGTGCTTTTTTTATTTTTTGAGCTATAGAAAAAACCCAACAATTTTGAGAAAAAAAACAATATTTTTGACTTTTTGCAATTAAACATTTCCAATACAAAAAATTTAAAAATCTAATTTTGTCATAAATTTAAGCCAAAATGTATTCTGCTACATGTCTTTGCAAAAAAAAAAATCCTAATACGTGTAAATTAATTGGTTTACATGAAAGTTATAGCGTTTACAAATGTATTTAAATATTTTTACTAGTAATGGCGCCGATCATTGACTTATAGCGGGACTGCGGGACTGCGGGACTGAGGCGGGCATTCTGACACTGGCGGGAACTAACTTGGTGTCACTGACATCCCCAGTGACACCAATACAGTGATCAGTGCTAATAAAAAGCACTGACACTGTACTAACACTGGCACTGGGTAGGAAGGGATTAACATGAGTTGCAATCAAAGGGTTAACTGTGTGCTGTTTCACTCTGTCCTGTGTCCTTGTGCTTCACTGTAAGCACACTGCTTTGGATGGCTGTGCTGTGCACAGCCATTCAAAGCAGTATGCATGAGATGGCAGGGAGAAGAGCTGTATTGTTTATATACAGTTCTCCTCCCCGTCGGAGATCCTCAACAATCACTGGGCGCCGGCGAGTAATCACCAACCGGGACCCGGTGATTGACAGCCGTGGCTGCGAATGGCCCCTACCTGAAAATGCAAAATAACGTATATATATACGTGATTTTTCGCACCCTTGCTGCCCCTTAGCAGTATTTCTGCTATAGGGCGGTCTGGAAGTGGTTAATGTATTCTCTGCAGGTAAAAAAACCTTCAAAGTACAGCTCACTTTGCAGCCACTCTAATACTTACCTGAACCCAATCTTGATCCAGAGAGTGGCAGTGGCTCTCTCCCTATTTATTTGTTCAGACACAGCAGCGGGAGCCATTGGTTCCTGCTACTGTCAATCACAGCCAGTGAAGAGGGAGTGGTGGGGTGGGGCCATGCTTTGTTTTATGGACACGCAGAGCAGATTCGGGAGCAAGCACTCATTAGACCCATCTCCCTGCTGCCATTTACTTCCAAGCTCCTTGAGCACTTAGTCTACAATTGCCTAAGCGCCCACCTCACTGACAACAACCTCCTCAATCCACTACAGTCTGGCTTTCGTCCCCTACATTCCACCGAAACCGCCCTACTCAAAATCACTAATGACCTGCTAACCGCCAAAGCTAATGGCCACTACTCAGTCCTCTTACTCCTCGACCTTTCCGCGGCCTTTGACACAGTCGACCACCCCCTCCTCCTTAACAAACTACACTCCCTCGGCATCAGAGACTCCGCTCTCTCCTGGCTCTCCTCCTATCTATCCCAACGCTCCTTCAGCATTACCTATAATGCTACCACCTCCCCCTCTCTCCCCCTTTCTGTTGGGGTCCCCCAAGGCTCGGTCCTCGGGCCCCTACTCTTCTCCATCTACACCTCCTCCCTCGGCACACTGATGCACTCCCACGGCTTCAACTATCACCTCTATGCCGATGACACGCAAATTTACCTCTCCACCCCTCGCCTCACCCCTTCAGACTCTGCCCGTATCACCCAAATACTGAACGACATATCAGACTGGATGTCTCTCCATTTCCTCAAATTGAACCTTTCCAAAACCGAGCTCCTGATTTTCCCTCCAGCCCGTGCCCCTCCCACCCTCTCAATCACGACCAACAACTCCACCATCAGTCCCACCCCGCAAGTCAAAGTCCTGGGAGTCACTCTAGACTCAAACCTGTCCTTCCAACCCCATGTCCAATCGTTGGCAAACTCATGCAGGCTCCACCTCCGCAACATCTCCAAAATACGTTCGTTCCTAACCCCAGACACTACTAAACAACTCGTTCACTCCCTTATTATCTCACGTCTAGACTACTGCAACTCCCTTCTCACCGGCCTAACTCATCGCAGACTATCCCTGCTTCAGTCTATCCTGAATTCAGCGGCCAGACTCATCCACTTTACCAACCGCTCCGCTTCTGCCACCCCCCTCTGTCATTCCTTCCACTGGCTCCCGATTGCCCAACGCATTAAATTCAAACTACTAACACAGACATACAAAGCCATTCATAATGCTGCCCCAAACTACCTCACTGACCTGATACCCAAATACCACCCTACCCGTAATCTTCGCTCCTCACAAGACCTTCTACTTTCTAGCTCCCTGGTCTCCACCTCCCACGCCCGACTGCAGGACTTCTCCCATCCTCTGGAACTCACTACCCCAATCCATCAGACTGTCACCTACCCTCCTCACCTTTAGGCGCACCGTGAAAACCCATCTCTTAGGGAAGCCTACCCTGCCCTCACTTAACAGCCGATCTCCTCCACTCCTCCTACCACTCCATCCCCCACAGCCACTTCCTCCTGTACCACTATCCCCTCCCTCCTAGATTGTAAGCTCAAAAGAGCAGGGCCCTTGAATCCCTCGTGTTTTGTTTTGTTACTGTATTGTCTCATGTTCTGTCCCCCACTATAATGTACAGCGCTGAGCAAACCTTTTAGCGCTATATAAATACTGTATAATAATAATAATAATGAGTGACCTCATAGCAAGTAGCTGGCTATGGGGGCACTCGCCAGGGAAAAGGGGCCAGGAGTACTGATGGGGGACCTGAGAAGAGGAGGATCGGGGCTGCTCTGTGCAAGAACATTGCATGAAGCAGGAAAGTATACACCTCCTTTTTTTTTACAATCACTTTAAACGACTCTCTTCTAAGAACTATACTAACTACCCTGTAGAGGAAAGATGCATATACTTTCCTATTCTCAGGCCACTCTGATCCATTCACATGTTCTCCCCTGTGTCAGCCAGTGTTGGCTACAGGGGAGAGGAGATAGCACTCCCACAATGACTGATAATGCTTGAGCTGTGACGTCACCAAAGGACTTACTATGGATCATCTGTTGTCAGCTCTACTTCTTCTCCTCGGAAGTCGCTTCTAAAGGGGAGGCAATCACGTGACTGGACTAGAGCAGCTTGAAAATAGATAAGTATATGTATCTTTTTTCCACAGGGCAAAGTATAGATGTTAGGAGGGGCGTGGGTGTAGTTTTAAGATTAGTTAAATCGATCCTGGAATTCCACTTTAAATGTAGGAGCTGCATTTGAATATATTCAACAAGGTACGTACCTACTGATCTTGACAGAAATCTAGTGTCCTTGCCACATTATGTGAGCTAAAACACAAACAAACTTATCTTTCTTTAGTAAGTTACTGACCACTTTAGCCCCTAAGTAACAGAGCTAAACAAAGGCAGACATATTGGAAGTCCAGGCTTGGTGGCAGCTATAGCTCCCTCCATATATACAGGAGGTTTGTACAGTCACTATTTTTTCAGGAGAACCAGTGCAAAATCAGTATTCACACAAAGCATTTCAAAATGTTAAAAGAATATTATTTACCCCACTTTCCCAAAATTTCAGTTTCCTTTTGCAATATATTGCTGTTTATTGGTAAAATATTTCCATGTTTCCAGTAGTAGTCATTTATATGAACAATGGGATTACACAAAGGAGAGTTTTCTGGCTAACTATGGTAACCTCAAGTATCTTGCAGTATATGATTTTGCGGGTATGTCTCAATTGGCAGCCAAAAGGAAGGATTCGGGATTTTTTTTTTCCAAAAAACAAAGTTTATTGAAAACAAGATACAAATTATCACACGAAAATGTACAGATGAAGTGTAAATAGGACATAGAGCAAAGCATGTATCATACAAAGGCAAATGAGGTCCAACGCAAAACCAAACAGTGTGGATGAACTAGGCCACGACAGGGTTGTGCCTGTAATATTTAGGTATGCTTGTCAAGTGCTAAAAAGAAAGAGACGTTTGGCCTCCTACCATATTGTCTTGCGGTAAAAATCTGTAGGGGGGAGACGAGCAAATACGATGCCTAAGTAGAAGTCAATACTACAGAATACGATGATGGAATTGTGCGAATGTAGGAGTAGTTGTCGTGGGAACCGCTGACGAATTGCGGGAGGTGATGCTGACCACCTACTCAATGTTCTATTGGAAAAATTGTCCGAAACGTGTGAAAGCATATGAAAAGAAAAGAAAAGAGAAGGCGAGAAAAAAGGGAAAGAAAGAGAGAAAAAAAAAAGGGGGGGGGAGGAAGGGAAGCAAATATGGAGGGTATAATAAGAGAGGGGACAACCGTCAAAAATATCTTATCCTCAATACAAACAGTAGCGGGAGTGGGTGGAACCTACGCTTTCATCGGCGACGAAAGAATGCGCGTGTAACACAGGGGGGAGTATGATAGCACCCTCAGGTCAAATACTACTAAATAACACTATCGAGAAGTCCAAATCAGGTTCAGACGGGCTGGTCCATGAGGGATCGATACTCCGGGGTAGTCAGAAAATGGGTCCAACAGGCCCATACGTGAGAGAATTTCGTAGGAGTGTCGAGGGCAGTCGCAACCAGTTCTTCCATGTCCGCTGTTTTACCCACTCGGGTGAGCCATTCACGTATAGAGGGAGAGCGAGTGGAGCCCCACAGAACCGGAATACAGAGTCTGGCTGCATTGATCATTTGCATGGCTAATGATTTAAAGTACTGAGCCCTGGGAAGGGAAGAATGATGGAGGAGGAATTGAGCAGGAGAGAGAGCTAAGGGTAAGGTACTTATAGACACTACTAACCTATGGACCTCCTGTCAAAATGGTTGAAGAATCGGGCAAGACCACCAAATGTGAAGAAAGGACCCATCCGGGGTCCCGCATCTCCAGCAGCTGTTGGGGAAGGCGGGGTTAAAATGATGAATTCTTGAGGGAGTTCGGTACCATCTAGAGGCTATTTTGTAGCTGATTTCTTGTGTCGAGACATTGAGGGAACATTTATGAGAGTATTGGAAGACCAGGTCCCAGTCTGAGTCCAACAGCTCAGCATTAAGATCTCTCTTCCAAGCCCGACATGTGGGGAGGGAGTCATAAGACCGGCTCTCCACTAGAAGTGGGTAGATCTCCGAGATCAGATGTTTCCGCGGTTCAGCCTTCGTGCATGCAGATTCAAATGGGGTAAGAGAGCGATGCCAGTTATGAGGGGGTTTATGAGAGAGCAGATAATGTCTGATCTGGAAATATACCCAGAAAGGGAATTCGCGAATACCCAGGCTTTCTTGCAATTCTCGGAGTGTTTTCACCTTGCCCTTGTGGAGAAAATGTTTCACTAAGATCTGTTTGTGTGGCCAGTGTTTCATTAAAAAGTCTTTATGCATTCCAGGGGGAAAGTCAAGGTTGAGGCGTATGGGGGTCAGGGGGTTGGGTGTTCCAGAAATGGCTGCAGATCTACAAGCCAAACGGAAAATTTTTAACGTAGGTCCCACCAAAGGATGGGTGAGAAGAACTTGTGGCGTGTGTTTCGGCGAGAGCCAAGGAATCGATGCCAGGGGGAAGGGCGAGCAAGCATTCTCTATAGATATCCAGTCTTTAGAGGCAGTGTGAACGTGCCAATCAACTATCCGGGAAAGATGACACGCCCAATAGTAGCGGTAAAGATCAGGGAATCATATACCCCCTTTAAGTTTAGAGAGGGTTAGTTGGGAGTAGGCAATACGCGGACGTTTGTGGCTCCAAAGGAACAGTGAACACAGTCTTTTGCAAGAAGCAAAGAAAGCAAGAGGTAAGTGAATTGGCAATGTTTGGAAGAGATACAGGAGACGGGGAAGTACATTCATTTTAATGATCGCTGCCCTTCCAAATCACGAGAAACAAGGACGGTGCCATTTATTGAGGTCTTCTTGCATAGAGCGAAGATCGGGAAGAAAGTTTTTCACGTAAAGGTCATCAAGGTTGCTGGTGAGCTGGATACCAAGATAAGTTAGGGAATCCCTTTCCCAGTGAAATGGGAATTGGGCCTCACAAGCAGAGACTAGCTCAGCAGACAAGGTAATGTTAAGGGCGGCAGATTTGGAAACATTTACTTTAAAATTCGACAAATATCTGAAAAGGGCAAAGTCTTTCAGTAGGTTCGGAAGAGTGATGTGAGGGTCCGCCAGGAACAAAAGAATATCATCCGCATAAGCTGCAAGCTTATATTCCTTGTCTGCCACCGTGATTCCTTTAACATCAGGGTTTAAATGAATTTTCCGCAACAGGGGCTCAAGGGATAGGACAAACAAAAGTTGGGAGAGGGGGCATCCCTGACGTGTGCCGTTCCGTAAATGAAAGGAGTTTGACAGATGGCCGTTCACCCGGACCCGGGCAGTAGGGGCAGAATAGAGGGCCATGATAAAGTTGAGCATATTCTCACCCAAACCCAGTGCCACCAAAGACGCGTTCAAGTAATCCCAGGCAATCCTGTCAAAGGCCTTTTCTGCATCCAAGGAGAGGAAAAAACCCGGCGTGTTAGACCTGCGAAGCCAGTGATGGAGATTAAGGGCCTTGATAGTGTTGTCCCTTGCTTCTCTACCAGGGATAAATCCTGCTTGGTCCAAATCGACCAGGGAGGGAAGCGAGGGAAGAAGACGATTAGCAATGATCTTCGCGAATAGTTTGATGTCCACGTTCAGCAAGGAAATGGGTCTATAATTGGAGACCTGGGTGTTGTCCTTCCCGTCTTTGGGGATAACTGTAATGTGAGCCTCCAACAGGTGGTTAGGCGGCCCTGAAGGTTGAGCGAGAGTGTTAAAAGCAGCAAGAAATGGAGTACCCAGTATATCTAAAAAGGATTTGTAATAGGCTACTGAAAAACCATCAGGGCCCGGGCTCTTCCCCGGTTTCATCTGTTTTACTGCGGATTGCAGTTCAAGTAGGGTGAGATCATTTTCCATAGCGTGCACCAGATCCTCAGAGAGGGCGGGTGAACCGTAGAGATGGAGAAATTCAGAGATCAAGGTAGTTCTAGATTTGTCCGAATGTATGGGGGGACGTTCCGGAGGGAGGTTGTACAAAGATTTATAGTAGCGTTCAAAATGGGCGGCAATATCGGGGTTAGATGTAGCCTCAATGCCATCAGAGCCTCTGATTTTATGAACCATCATACTAGCCTGTTTCTCCCGAAGAGCTCTTGCTAGAAATTTCCCGCTCTTATTTGCGAACTCGTAATAGAGCTTATGTGTAAGAATGTATCTTTTTCTAACCACTTTACCCAATTCCGTGAGAAGCTGTGTGCGTGCATGCGTGAGTTCCGAAAGGGTCGACGCAGCCAGAGACCGTTTGTGTACTCTCTCCAAAGAGCGGATCCTATCTGAGAGGAGCTTCAGACGCTCCTGTTTGGCTTTCTTACGTCTCGTCGCAAGGGCTATGAGGCTACCCCGTATGACACACTTGTGGGCCTCCCATTGTGTGATGGGTGAGGTGTCTGACGAGCTATTCAAGGAAAAATATTCAGCCATATTAGAGCAGAGCTCTTGAACAATAGCGGCATCCGTAAGAAGGGAAGCATCCAAACACCAGTATTTGAGCGCGGGTGCGAGATGGGGAACCGTAGCGTCATGGAGATGGGATGATGATCGGAAAGGACCATCGGTTCAATGGTAGCAGCATGGAGGAGAGGGAGATCTGGTTGCGACAAAAAAAAGTAGTCTATCCTAGAATACTTATTGTGTGGTGGGGAAAAAAAAGTATAATCTTTAACAGTGGGGTAAAGTGTACGCCAGGTGTCATGTAATTGTAGAAGCTGTAATTGTATATGTATTTGCCTGAGAGCCTTGTAGGGTAGAAAAGAACTTCCCGAGGAGGAGTATAGCAGAGGGCTTAAAGGGACATTCAGATCGCCTCCAAGTACCAGTAACCCTTCCTGGAAAGCAGCTAGGGCAGAGACGATTGAGTGCATGAAGGAGACCTGTTGAACATTGGGGGCATAGACATTGGCGAATGTGATAGGTCTGTTAGCGAATACTCCCTTTATAAACAGGTATCTACCCTCAGGATCCACCATGGAATCCGTTATATGAAACTGGAGGTGTCTGGCGAACAGTATTGCAACCCCCTTAGACTTAGCCAGGGGGTTGGCTGCGTGGAGGACCGTGGGGAAGTAGAAATTGTAAAGCTTTGGGATGGAGTCTTGGCGAAGATGCGTTTCTTGTAAAAAGACCACATCCGCTTTCTGTTTGTGTAAGTAAGAGAGGAGCATGGAACGCTTTTCGGGTATGTTCAAACCTTTGACATTAAGTGAAAGGAGTTTCAGAGACAGTTGTCCCGTCTGTGAGGCGTAAGAAAGCATGGCTGTTGGAAGGCGGAGCCTGAGTCCGGGGCTTCGGTATGCTGAGGATCCGGGGGATGGGAAAAAGGAGGGGAAAAAGAACAAAAAAAAAAAAAAAAGGGGGGGTGAAAAAAAAAAGAATATAGATAGTATACGGCTAGTGGAACAGACCCGCTGTTCCACGTGAGAGAAAGAAAACAGGAAGAGGGGAAAGGGTCGGGGAAAAAGAAGAGGAGCAGAAAGAAAGAAGAGAAGCTCAGGAAAAAGATACGGATAGAAGCCGAAAGAAAAGGGTCAGTGGAAGCTCGCCGAGCTCACTGTGTGGGGAACGAGGTCGGCGTGAAACCAGGAAGTGCGCATCCGCCGGCCGGTAGCCCCCTATGAGAAATTATAAAACAAAAGGCAAGAACAAGGGGGCGGGGTTCGAGAGAGGTAAGTGGTGTCAGAAGTCCGCAGGGGTGGGGCATATAAAGGTTTGGGTACCGGTCTTCCGTGGGAGATGAAGTGGTATGTGACATGCAGAGGAAGAAGACCTGGGCAAATTTAGTAGGTGTATCACACGTGAAATGTTGCCGAACGAGGGGTCTAGCTACGCTTAGTATTAAATAAGTGTAAGGCACTTACAGAGTGACCGCATTGGGAAGAGCAGCCTACGCCAAGGTGGGCGCGAGATAGTAAAGGGGCACCACACTGAACGGAGAATATCGGAAGACCCCTGCACATATTACAGGCAAACCACATCACAAGGCACAAACATAACAAGTCAACAATATCAAAATATGAAGGAGCATGACAAAAACAGATAAAACGTCAATAAGCCCCTGCTCAGCCGTTACTAGTGAAGCCCCCTAAGATCAAGGCCCGTCATCATCCCACAAATATATGAGTATCAAGGGGACTAAATAAGACATAGAAAACCCTCCTCCCCCTACCCCCCCACACAAAGATAGTAGCTAGCGTCCCCAGGGAAACAAAGGGTACAAGCATCACCTCTCTCGGAATGGCGTAGGAGTGGGGAGGAGGAGGAGGAGGGAAGTGAGCATGGGAGTGATCAAAAGCACGCAGGCCCTCAGGTATGCCATTTCGGCCAAGTAAAAGCCGGGTTTAAGAGAATGACATGGTTCCATTCTGAAATGTCTAGCCAGTAGCGGGGAGAGGTGATGCTCGTCCACACAATCAGATTCCACTGACTATACGAACATTTACACTCCCCGAAAAAAGCAGTTATCCGTCCCCGCATACAATAACCACCTCCCCTCAAACCACCCCCCGGTGGAAATTTAGAGACACTAACATATTCACGCAGAAATTATACATTACAAATTGAGCAGGGATCACTTCCAGAGGATCGGGAAGGCCAAGCATTCCAATGTCCACGGAGAGGATGGGGGGGCGAACAATTCTTCACCGAACAGCCCCAAGCGAGCAGCAGGACGTCCGCAAAGATGTGAGGGCGAAGTTCAGAGCTTGCCAGTAAGACGATGTCGGAGGATGTTCATCGCCCAGGATGCCTCCAGATGGTAATAGGAAATAGAAGGCTAGGAGAAGGCACCAATCGATAACCAACTGGAGGCGGAGGACTCGCTGTGGAGTGCGGAGAACTAGGTGACGATTAGTAAGGCAGAGCCCAAAAACTGATCCCCCTTGTATGAGGACGAGACAGCTAGAATGGGGCCAACTCCCAACCCCTTGTAAGGCATGAAGGAACTGTGGAGGCCCACTATTTGCGCATAGGGCAGTGACAGAGTTCCATGAATCACAGGCTGCAATCTTGACGGATAAGTAGTAAAGGTAGTAAAGTAGGAGTCCGACGAGCATTGATCAGAGAGCGCAAGTGCGCAACTGGAACATATGGGGCGGGTGGACGAAAAAAGGTGTGCAGTAACAGTCGAACGTAAATACTCAGCAGGGTATGCATCAAAGTAGCAATGTTGAGGGAAGAACAGGGACCATTAGGTTTCGTGTCTTGGCCTCCTGTGTGCTGGCGAGGCCGTCGGACAGAAGGTAGTCGTGGCGTCCCCCATGAGGGGTCTCGGAGGGGTCGATGGGGCCATCCGCCCTCTACGAGAAGACTGACCGCGCCAATCCATAGCACTATCCTCGGCTACCAAATCCTGGGATAGCGGCAATCTCATGGAGCTGAACCAATCAGGCAGGTCAATCAGCGGGATGTCTATGGAGGCACAGAAAGAGGGCAGTTCTTCAGGGGTTCGCAGGTTGTAAGAACAGCCACTAACTTGTACAGAGAGACAGAAGGGGAACCTCCATCTGTACGGAATGTTACGCGATCGGAGCGTATCCAGAAGAGGGCGTAAGGCGCGCCGTTGGCGCAGGGTGGTGCTAGATAAGTCCTGAAACAGTTGTATTTCTGTCCCCTCATATAAAAGGCACCCTCTGTCTCTAGCACATCGGAGGACATCTTCTTTGAGCGGGAAACTGACTAGGCAGCAAACGATATCCCTGGGTGGGTCTGCATCTCCCCTCCTGGGGCAGATCGCTCTGTGCACACGTTCGATGTCAATCGGGGTTGCTTGCGGGCGACCAAGGAGGTTATTGAATATGGCCATTGCTGCCTTGGGAATATCGGTATTTTCTACTGATTCTGGGAGACCGCGGATTCTGATGTTACGCCTGCGGCCACGGTTATCTAAATCCTCAATATGCCTGTGGAGCTCTCTGATAGTTGACGCGTGTATCGTTGACTGATGTTGTAAATTAAGAATTGCGGAACCATTTTGCCTGGATGCGGATTCCACGTGATCCAATCGTGAACCCATGGCCCTTAAATCATTATGCAGATCCCCTAATGCTGCAGTGAGTGTGGCTGTCAGGGTGGCCTTAATGTCAGCGGCCACAGCCTGAAGATCCCTCAGGGACAGAGATTGTGAGGCAGAGGGGACATCATGCTGAGGCACTGTGTCTGGAGCTGCCTGCATGTCAGAGCAGGGAGGGTTAATTGTGTCAGCAGCCGTAGGGAGGGGGGGGAGGGGGATGCAGCAGGAGAAGGAAATGGCTGCGGCCCTTCCCTTTGCTGCTGGGAGCGGAAGAGCTCCTTTATGTGTCTCCCCTGCACACCCTGGCCCCGTGGGGAGCGCGATCGGGCACCGGATGAGGTCCGGTCAGTCTTCCCCATGACGTGACAGCTCCCTCTCACCCCGCTCCGTCGTGTGGCGATATAGAGGGATCCGGCCGGCGGGAGCTCCCTCTCTATGCGGCCATCTTCCAGCTGCGGCAGACCACGGCCCCCCAGGATTTTAGCTAAATACCCCACACCTGTGAAAATGTAGCCAGCACACTTAGGCCCTGGACATGGAAGGAGCATGGCTAGAGTGGACCTGTATTCAGGAGGAGCTAGCTATACACATTCTGTCCCTTAATCACCTCCCACCTGGCCAATGTACATAAATGGCCAGGTGGCAGCTTCTCCATTCTGAGTGGTTGTTTCTGTACGTCCCTCAGAATACGTGCCTGCGTGCGGCCCCTAGGCCGCCCAACAGCACGATTCTGTGATGGCTCTGTCCCTTGGACACAGTCCATCTCGGATCGGGATATGGGCTCTCTGATTGGCCCTCTCGATCATGTGATTTTTGTGTCCAATCACAGCCGTCTCAGTATGTCAACAGAGACACATGTCTCTGCAGTTTTTTCCATCCACTGAGCTCTATGAGTGGGAAGTGGGGGATGCTGAAAACTGTGACAGGTGTAGCTGATGATTTTATTCATCAGTTACACAGATCTGCAGCCATCCCACACCAGTGCACCAAACACCATTTGTCCCTGTCCACATGTCAACATCTGTCAGTGTCCCAGAAACATCTGTCAACATCTCTCACAGTGTACAGTGCACAAAACAAATAAATAAACATAAAAAAAATAAAAGTGCCCCTGCCCCCCCCCCCTTGCTCACATGCAAAGGTGAATGCACGCATTGGTCTCACACGCATACGTAAACAGCGATCTCACCACACTTGAGGTATCGCCGTGAACGTCAGAGTGAGAGTAATGATGCTAGCACCTGACCTCCTCTGTAACTCTAAACTAGTAACCTGTAAAGGCGTATAAAGCTTTGCCTATGGAGATTTTTAAATACTATCGTTTGGTACCATTCCATAAGCATGCGCAGTTTTAAAGTGTGACATGTTTGGTATCTATTTACTTGGTGCAACACCATATTTTCTATTTTACCAAAATGTGGGTATTATATTGAGTTTGTGTGCATCAAAATTATTTAACCACTTCCCGCATGGCCACTGCACATAAACAGCCAGGTGGGATCTTTGCCATTCTGAGTGGACGTTCCTGAACGTCCATCAGAACATGGCCATGCAGCTGTGCGCTCTCGGTGTGCCTGTGTCCCCTGGACACAGTGCAACGCCACACAGCAGAAGGGCTCTCTGATTGGCCCTTCTGATCACATGATGGCTGTGTCCAATCACAGCCATCATGTGATGTCAACAAAGCCGCCAGTTTGTTGACCGGCTCTTCCTCTCCTCACACAGAGCCCGCTAGTGAGGAGAAGCAGAGCCGATCTGTGTAAAACACACACACAGCACCCCATAGTGTCCCCCACACAGCTGTCATTGCACCAGTGATCCACATTTGTCACACAGTACCAGTGATCCACATCTGTCACACAGTACCAGTGATCCACATCTGTTACACAGTACCAGTGATCCACATTTGTCACACAGTACCAGTGATCAACATCTTTCAAACAATACCAGTGGTAATCCACATCTGTACCAGTGATCCACATCTGTCACGGTGTACCAGCGTAAATGCCACATCTATACCTGTGATCCGCATTAGTCACGTCATGCCAGTGTAAATTTCACATACCAGTGTAAATTCCACATTCAGCATGGCACATCTTGACTTGGCAATATTTGCCCACTCTTCCTTGCAAAAGCACTTCAAATCTATCAGATTGCAAGAGCATCTCCTGTGCACATCCCTCTTCAGATCACCCCAAGATTTTCCATCAAATTCAGGTCTGGGCTCCGGGTGGGCCATTCCAAAACTCTCAACTTCTTCTCGTGAAGCCATTCCTCTTGTCAGCACCTGTGGTAGTAAGCTCTTATTGATCCTCAACTTGGAGTTCCGCAGGGTGCGGACTCTAAGCCCCAGCCTGCTTGTTCACCAGAGCCCCTGATGGTGGGGATGGACTTGCAGCAAGCTGGGACCAGGTCGTGGCCCCCAGGTATGCCCAGCTGAGGTTGAGGAGACTGCTCGCGGGAGCAGAGTATAATGGGAGAAGACAAACAGAATCCGATAAGCAAGCCGCAGCCAGGACAGGCGGAAAAACAAGCAAGGTCAGAGAACAAAGCCGGGGTCGGTATACGAGTAGACAATTTAGGATTCAGACAGTAGTAACACACGGGAGCTCCAGCAACTAGGAAGTTGCTCAGGCAAAGTGGCCTAGTCTGAGCACGCCAGGCAGGCAAACAAGGAGGCGGGCCAGGAACTGATGGAAGGGAAGGAAATAAAACCCAGAGGACAGCAGATGACGCCCATAGATGAGCACAGACAAACACATGAGAAGGGATCAGAAACAGGACTGCAGCAAGAAGGTAGGAACACAAACAAGAAACTGCAGGCCAACTTGTGACACCTTTGCTGATTTGGATGCATGCTTTGAGTCATTGTCATGCTGAAAGATAAAGTTCCTCTTCATGTTCAGCTTTCTAGCAGAAGCCTAAACATATTGTGCCAACATTGACTGGTATTTGGAACTGTTCATAATTGCATCTACTTTTGACTAAGGCCCCAGTTCCAGATGAAGAAAAACAGCCCAAAAGCATGATGCTGCCACCGCCATGCTTCACTGTGGGTGCAGTGTTCTTTTGGTGATGTGCAGTGTTGTTTTTGCTCCAAACATATCTTTTGGAATTATGGCCAAAAAGTTAAACCTTGGTTTCATCAGACCATAACACATTCTTTTGGCAGACTTCAGATGTGTTGTTGCAAAATTTAAAAATTGGATGTGTTTTTCATAAGAAAGGGCTTCTGTCTTGCCACTCTACCCCATAGCCCAGACATATGAAGAATACAGGAGATTGTTGTCACATGTATCACACAGCCAGTAATTGCCAGATATTCCTGTAGCTCCTTTAATGTTGCTGTAGACCACTTGACAGCCTCCCAAACCAGTTTTCTTCTTGTCTTTTCATTAGTTTTGGAGGGACGTCCAGTTCTTGGTAATGTTACTATTGCACCATATTTTCTCCACTTGATGATGACATTAAAGGTGGAAAAAGTTCTGAAATTATTTTTCTTTGTCTCATTTTTTTTACATCACAGAAACCTGACATTTTAACAGGGGTGTGTAGACTTTTTATATCCACTGTGCTTCTGTACCAGTGATCAACATCTTTCATGGCCTACCAGTGTCAAAACCACATCTGTCACAGTTTACCAGTGCTCAATAGCTGTCACACAGTGTAAAATCCACATCAGTACCAGTGAATAACTTCTGTCACAGTGTACCAGAGTATAATCCACACCTCTACCACTGATAAATATCTGTCACAGAGTATCAGTGTGAAATCCACATCTGTACCAGTGATTAATATCTGTCACGGAGTATCAGTGTGAAATCCACATCTGTACCAGTGATAAACATCTGTACCAGTGAACATCCAAATCAACATCAGCAATATCAGCAGTGCAACATAAACATGTCTAAAAAATTATACACCAGCGAGGAGGCTTTCCAGATACTGAGTATGATTAACAAGAGTAGTGGGGAACTCTCTCTGTCAGATTCAGATTCTGAGTATGAGCCAGGTAAAAGCAGTGGGTCAGCAACAGATTCTGAGGAGGAGAGTCCAAACAAAGAGGTTCAGGAGATCTGAGGAGGAGCAGGCATCTACCAGTAGTGCAGTGGTGAGTACAAGCAGCGCTGCACTCCCAGAAGATAGCAGCAGAATATAGTTTTTGGTGTAATTTTGAGTATGTACATGCTATGTGTTAGAAATATCTTATAAATGGACAATTTTGTGTAAAAAAAAATTTCATTTTCTTTCCACATTTTCAGAAAACTTTTCAGTCGTTTTTCATTTATAGCGCAAAAAATAAAAAGCCCAGTGCCAAATAAATATCACCAAAATAAAACTCTATTTGTGTGAAAAAAGGACATTTCATTTGGGTACAGTGTTGCATGACTGAATAACTATCATTCAAAGTGTGAGAGCGCTAAAAGCTCAGATCTGGTCTGGGCAGGAAGGGGGTAAAAGTGCACTGTATTGAGGTGGTTAAGGAGGTGGAGGCTAGGGCAGATTGCAAAAGGCCTTGTAGGCCAGCTTGAAGATCCTTGTATGAGACTGCTTATGACTCTGGGCTGAGGAGAGACTGTAGGGAGATATCTATAGGGTGCTGCATGTGCTTTCACCTGAGACTACTGCAGATCATCCATTTCATGTGATTCAATGTGTGTGTCAAGTGACTCTGAATTGTATGTCCTTGTGATGTGGTTTTCTTGCCGTTCCCTAAATAACACCAGTGCAGTGAAGTTATTTTTTGTGTGGACATTCCTTCTTTCAGATATGAAGGTCTATGACCGGGGATGTTATGAGGAGGCCTATTACATAGAACAGGGCACAAGATGGTAGAGAGGTCAGTCTCAACAGGTGTAAATACACTCAGGCAGAGCTTGAGCAGGAGTTTGGCCTTGTGCTTGGGTGCCAAAACTATCCAACCACAAGGACCCTCTTACACACTTTCTTAGCCTAACTATAGGCACAACAAACTTATTGGGTTCAAGCCGGTACACTTTTCTTTTACTAAAAGTCATGCAGGCCTTCTTGTACATTGGGAAACAATTTTTTATATGCTGAGGGAAGTAAAGTGCCTGCTGTACTTGTGGTCGTTTGGATGTAAATAGTAAAGTTTTCATAGACTCCATTGCTACGATCCAGTTTTTGCCTCCCTCTCCTCCTGCCAATTCACAAAGCATACATGCAGACCTTTTGAAAAGGGATGACAATGTACTAAAAAAGCACAGAAAAGTAGCATTTATTTCCCAAGTGTGTCCACCTTTTCACTTGTGTGTATGATTGCTAAATAGCTCAGATGCAGGAAACCCTCAGCACCCATGATGTAATGTAACCTTTTCCTACAGTGCCATCAGCGTACTGTACTAGATGGACTAGGCACAGACACAAATTATTAATCTGCCAGGACTCGAAAACTGAAGAGCTGCTAATTTCCATATTAGGTGCATTTAATTCCATAGAAAATAAGTAAACGTGTTAATTGGTTATATTTAGTGATTTCAACATCTCCTCATTTTACAAACAGTATTCTACTTTTCTAAATACACTGGAGAGAGTTCCAGACTAATTAAAAAGCAGAATATTGTTTATTAAATGAAGATCTGTTGAAATCACTAAATATAACCAATTAACACTTTTATTTACATTCTTTGCAATGGGAAAACAGCTGGTATGCAAATCTAATACCTGGCACACTTAAACATTCTCAATTTGTACCCACCCCTCCACTATACCATGCATGATTTAGTGTATGTGGGCTTCGGACTCAGACGCAAGTCAAACACAACATGCTTGTTTTCAGGGGCAGTAGCTTGTGTTGGGGTTGCTTCTGTCTTTTGACTTGCTTCTGATTTGCTTCTGCTGTTTTCTAGGTTAGACCTGCCCAGCCATGTTCTCTAGCATTGCTAACTAGTTACATTGTTATATTGTTAGTAAGGTTGAATAAAAACATGGTCCATCCAGTTCAACCTGAGAGTGTGTATGTCTACTGTTTTCCATTTCCTTGTACATTGTGTTTCCTAAGAAACACATCTAAATATTTTTTGAACTTATCTACACTCTTCACTGACACCAATGGCTGTGGAAAGAACCCCATACACAGTTTAAAATGGAACTGTTTCCCTGCCAACTTCATTGTGTGGCCATGGGTCTTTTTTAGAGACCTAAGATTAAAAAGTCCCCCCCAGTGCTAAAGTCCTCATTCAAGGAGTTGTATATCACTATCATATCCCCTTTTAAGCGCATCTTCTCCAGGAGGAATACGTTTATTGTTTGTAGTCATTCCTCATAACTGCGGTCCTCCAGCCCTATTATTAGCTTTGTTTTCCCTTCTTTGGATTCTCTCCATTTCAAGCACATCCTTCCTGAAGACAGGTTACCAGAACTGGATGATATACTCAGGATGTGGCCTGAACCAGAATTTTGCAAAGCTTTATCTCTTGGGTAAATTCCTTATTTAAAGCATGCTAATAGTCTGCTGGCCTTGCTTGCTGTAGTTTGACATCACATACTATTGCTGAGTCTGTCATCTACTTGTACCTCCAGATCATTTTCCTTCCTTGATTTTTCCAAGGGTTTAGCTCCCAAGTGCATTACCTTACATTTTTCTACATTGATTTCCTCATCCACCATATAGCCACCAAACCCTCTATTTCACTTAGGTCTTCTTGT
The DNA here is from genome assembly GCF_062004578.1 of Staurois parvus. Lineage (NCBI taxonomy): Eukaryota > Metazoa > Chordata > Amphibia > Anura > Ranidae > Staurois > Staurois parvus. Next base: position 897,662 of record NW_028318993.1, on the reverse strand, counting down.
AAAGTTGCTATATATTATTGTGACGTTATTCACACCCTTCTAGATAGGTGCTAGGATGTAGATAGTTAAGTATAGCAAAGTATGGTCTTCTACTTAACAGAAGATTGCAAGGCAAATTTGGTAGCTCTCTCTGCTTAATAGAAGAGCTACAATTGCTAGCTAGTTCATCCTGTGTGACTCACAGTACTGCTGCAACTGGTCAAAGGTTCATTTGTATCCAGGTAACCAAGGAAGGTACTGATGGATAATGTGCAGATGAGCATTATGAATATGGATGCAGTTCCAGCCAATTACAGGGAGTGGTGCCACTAAACATGCTGGTACCTAGTATTTATACTCAATGAGCACATGGGATCTAGGTTCTTCCTCTTCTCTGCTGAAGGGAGTTCCAGCTGGAGGGGCAAATGGCTCCCTGGCACATGCTGCCAGGAGGCCTCAGGTGGTTGACCCTAGGGCCAGAACGCTGAAACCCAGATTGCTTTTGAGAGCTGACTGAGGGGGATGTCTACAAATCCTTTCTGGTATCATGGAGGAAGGTGACCTGCAGCCAGGGCCTTGTGAGTACAGACTATCAAAAAAAGGGATACTGGGACTTGTACTGTTTAACCCCCCTTGGGACCTATATAGTCAGCTGCTGGGGTATGCTAGAGGGGACATTGGCTGGTGTCTAGAGGAGCAACTGTCCATTAAGTTCTGCATTTCCACAGAGGGGCTTTACTCCATTCTTTGTATAATCTCCTATACAGTTCTACTAAGGAAACCCATTGATCCATTTAGAGAAAGCTCTCTTCAATTGTTAACAGTTCAATTCAGAGTATCCCACTATATCCCTTCCCTGTCCCAGTTCTAAAATAAAATAAAAACAATAAAAACTACAACATTGGGGAAAATCCGCAAGTATGGGGTTAGTGTTAGACAGTATTATTCTTACCGTATGGTTATCATTCTGTTTATGTATGCTCAACTACTTGTTCACTATAACTGTTCAGTAAACGTAATTGTTGTAAAAGAACCACCGTCTGTGTCTGTGTGGCTTTGTGTACCCTCTGAATCTGTGGGCCCAGCCCTTAGTCTTCCTTTACATGCATTATTGTTTCTTTGCCCTTAATAATTTTTCCCCTACTTCACTTCATAGCAAAGAAATGCTGTGTACAGTTAGTCGCATCCTCTTTTCATAACCATACAGTAAGAATAATACTGTCTAACACTAACCTCATACTTGCAGACTTTTACCCAATGTCCAGAAAGCAGCCTAGCTGCGCCTGAATGTTCCTGAGCAAGATATAACGTTGGTGTGCACCCTAAGTATTGCGCAATATTATTTGTAATCCAAAGGAAAGTGGAGTATGTCTCTTGTAACTTTCTGGTATATCCAAAATGTCACTGAACACGTGTGGTGCGATGTGCTGCGGCAAAGCCGCACTTACAGTTCCTTGGCAGGCTCTTGGTGGTTTTTTCCTGATCCACTGGTCCACTCCAGAACCGGACCATACAGTCACTTGTTTCCCGGTCTTATCGCGGTGAATCTTCCCTAGGTGCCGTCGCCAGACTCCACTGTGAGCCGTAAATCCTTTTCCAGGCTCCACACAGATTCTCCAGACGTCCTCAGCATACACCAGCCAGACATAGACTCTCTGTCACTTCCTGCTCTGCACTGGAACTCCTCCCTTCCCAGAGAGTTTGTGATGCAGTAAGTAATTTAGCATTAATTAAACTTTATAAGGTAAATAAGAATTTGTTTTGTCTTAGTAAACTTCAATGCAAAATCGATTCTTGTACTTTGCTGCCATCTACTGACCAAAGAGCATATTGCAGGCATATTACAGTTTAACATTGCACATCAGTATTTATCCATGCCCCACACCCTTACATATGTGTAACATAATACTCCCCTTCAAAATCTATAATTTCAATGTTAAAATTATTGAGAATCAAGTCTAAACTTTACAAGTGAAGACTCTATTCCAGGAACACCTGAAAGAGCAGAAAGAGGTCAAGAAATTAATGACTATAAAGTCAAAGTCATGAGTCATTTAATCCATGAGTCTATCTTCAGAGGGGAAGGCAGCAACATGTACCCGTCCTTCTTACCTCTCTTTGAATCAAGTCATTGGTATAGAAGATGAATCCCGCCCTCAGTGGTGTGAGGTCCCCACACCCTTCATGGTCCTTAGTGATATCTGTGAAATGATGAACAACGTGGATAAATCAGATCACAAAAGGTAAGGCCCCTTGGAAAGGCGTTCAAATCGGTGAGAACTCAGCCTTGTCCTTGACTTCACAGAGGTGTTGAGTGTAACGGTATTAGCTCTGATTTCCTTATCAGATACAGGATTAACCAGTTCAAATGTAGAATCAGTGTGAATTGTCATGGAGTCATCATTTAAGAAATCAGGTGGGGGTGACAATAAAATGTCTACAAATGAAGTAGCTGATACTGCATGAATGTGGCAATCAGAGGCGTTGAGGTCTGTAGGCACATAGGACCATTGATCAAGACTGGAGAAATGTTTTATGCCTTGTATTCTGTTACTGACATACACATAGAACTGTTTTATCTGTTTGTGTATGTATCCCAACACGACCAAGCCCTGGAATAGTATGTACCGGTTTGGAGGTCAGTTTAGCATTACTGGGGACGAAATTCACAATAACTTTGTCTCTTGAATCTGTACCTTTAAGGTAGGCTACCACAGCTATTGTTTCAATGAAGAGATAAAACATGGATCTACTTTCTGGTGGCATTTGTTAGGGATGCAAAAATGTAAGAATGCGGTATCTTAAGTTGTCCTAGAGTTTTTAGGGAGTCTTTACGCAATTCACATTTTTTTGTTTCTCTCTCGGTAATGGTGTGTCCCAATCTGTATTTTCAGAAGTAAGCTCTCTTTGAAGTACCTTATCCTGAATGGTAAAGGGTGCTATGAAGCCTGAGGATTTTAAATGTTGTTCACCGCAGACAAAACTCCTTATTTTGTGAAGGACATTTCACAAGTTGATATTTGAAATGAGAACGTGTCTTGTTTTACATCCCAGAGCAACCCAAGGCTATGATGTGCAAGGGTAAGATCCTTTCCTAGGCCAGATCCCTTTAAGACTAACAACATATTCATCAGAGGAAATTACCTTGTTACTGTTAGAGACAATTTTGGGATGCCTAAGGTTGGCAGTGGCAAGCATATCCTGAGTTGATAAGATTTACGTAGAAATTCCTGACCAAAAATTCACATGCATTAGATCCAAATTCTTTTTCACCTTCTTAAGCTGCCCTTCTCAGCCCATAAGTTGCTACAGCAGGAGAAGGGCTGCTATCAAAAACATGAACTTTCATTAGCTAGTCTATGACTTTGTCCTTGACATCATTATTGTGATACCACCAGAACCTGAGAAAGTTTCTGTTGTCTTCTCAAACAATGGAACAGCAGAGTATTTGCTGAATGTCGTCCATAACAGCACCTGGTTCTTGTCTGAAGCAGAGCAAAATTAAGCCTGGTGAGAAGGTTGTCATTGAGGGAAATGTCTTCAAATCGAGTACCTGAGTCAAAGACCACTCTGATCTGATCTAGCTTGCTAGGATATATTCAACTATGAGTGATATTATAAATTTTAAGTGATATTATAAATTGCTAAGTGTATCACCAATAATTCAATAATTATCTGAATCAATTATACTTAAATCCATAATTAATATAAATATATAAATAAATTATAATAATAAATGTAAAAGAATCAATTAATATTTTTAAATAAATTATTGGAGTGAAAAAAATATAGTTAAAAAAAAATAATATAAAAAAATTATTAGAGTGAAAAAAATATTGTTAGAAAAAAATTAAAATATATAAGTAAAAAATAAGAATGGGAATAACAGTTCAGTTCATAAGAGTTGAGATGGTATTGTAGTTCAATCTAATCTGTGTGATGAGTCAGTGTTCACTGGCGTGAACCTCTCTCTCCTTTCTCCTCTCCTCTCTCCTCAACACAGCCTTCTCAATAGGACTTTCTCCACTGGCTGCTTGGCTTATTCCTCCATATACGATACATACAGAGAAGGGAAAAGAAACATAGTGTCTTATCCGGGATAACGATTGTTTATTAAGCTTTGATCTCCCACTCACATGGTATAAATGAAAGTAGCGCTTTGTATAAAATGTGTCCAGATCCTACTACAAACAACCTTGCAGATGTGTTTGTCTTCATTGAATATACTCGCCGTTCCTTCTGTGGATGCGTGATGACGTCACCGCCCCTCCCCTACGCGTTACGCTACAGGGACTCGTAGCTTCCTCTGGGGGATGTAGTTTTACATGTCATCATGCACTGAGACTATTTGGAGGAGGAACGAAGAGCGTATAAATCACAGAAAAAATGGCGCCGGTAGGATATAAATAGTCTCAGTGCATGATGACATGTAAAACTACATCCCCCAGAGGAAGCTACGAGTCCCTGTAGCGTAACGCATAGGGGAGGGGCGGTGACGTCATCACGCATCCACAGAAGGAACGGCGAGTATATTCAATGAAGACAAACACACCTGCAAGGTTGTTTGTAGTAGGATCTGGACACATTTTATACAAAGCGCTACTTTCATTTATACCATGTGAGTGGGAGATCAAAGCTTAATAAACAATCGTTATCCCGGATAAGACACTATGTTTCTTTTCCCTTCTCTGTATGTATCGTATATGGAGGAATAAGCCAAGCAGCCAGTGGAGAAAGTCCTATTGAGAAGGCTGTGTTGAGGAGAGAGGAGAGGAGAAAGGAGAGAGAGGTTCACGCCAGTGAACACTGACTCATCACACAGATTAGATTGAACTACAATACCATCTCAACTCTTATGAACTGAACTGTTATTCCCATTCTTATTTTTTACTTATATATTTTAATTTTTTTCTAACAATATTTTTTTCACTCTAATAATTTTTTTATATTATTTTTTTTAACTATATTTTTTTCACTCCAATAATTTATTTAAAAATATTAATTGATTCTTTTACATTTATTATTATAATTTATTTATATATTTATATTAATTATGGATTTAAGTATAATTGATTCAGATAATTATTGAATTATTGGTGATACACTTAGCAATTTATAATATCACTTAAAATTTATAATATCACTCATAGTTGAATATATTGGAGCGCGGTACAATATTGATATATATAGCTAACATCCATACACCTGGAGAGGGTGTAACAAGTACCTGGCGATCTAATATTCTATATAATTTATTTATTTAATGAATTAATTAGTAATACTTTAGTAGCTCACATATATATTATTCACATTACTTTTTATGCACGCAATTAATTGCTTTAAGAGTAAGAAAACTTCTAGTGGCTCACAAGTATTTATTTAATTTGAATTTTAGCTTGCTAGGATGGTACACACCCAAGTATGGAAGGTATCAATATTCCTCTCCTTTCCTAAGAGGTGGTGCAGGCTCAGTATGATCTCTGTGTTGTAAAGAAATAAATCATGTTTCTGCATGCTAACAGTTATTTGGTGTTTTCCTTCATAAAGCACATATTTATAGAGGTGCTACCAATCTGTTGGAATTGTCCTGATTGAACTCCTTACTTGTTGTTTTTAGGAACCCCTTATCTTCCATGGTGTCTGGCAGCTCATTGCCTTTAGTTGTTACCTTGAACACTATTGTACCAACATTATCCTCTCAGAAATGAAAGGGCTTGTTATCACCTTATTATATCATCTAATTTATATATAACATTCTCCATGATGCAGCGCAATCCTATCAAATAATGTGACAGTCCTTAATTCAAAACAGTATAATGGCCCTTCAATATCCAATAAAGCTGTATTTCCTCCACCACTGTGCTGTGATTTATCTCTTCCTCACCACGGATACATCACATGCAAAAAGCCTGCTGAGGAAGCCCTGGTACAGGAATGTAACGCGTACAGGATTTAGAGTTGCACTGTGGGTATGAGAACACTGGCTGTACTAATCACTATGACCAATGTTATTTCATGCTGAGATACATAGCACTGTGGGTGCTTTTTAAATGTATGTGTTGACTTTGGGAGCTTTAATAAATTATTACTATTCAGAGAGCACTATTGTGGTCCCATTCTATTTTTGTATGTGATGTATCTGTGATGAGAAACACTGAGGAGGAAGGAGCAAGAGGAATAGCTGAAGCCACATATGCCAATTGTGCCATTGCACAAGATGAGCGCACATTATCACTGGGTGTTTGCATGTGTCCCAGAGCTTGAGAAAAGAGTAAGGAAGAGATAAATCACATCACGGTGGTGGAGGAAATACAGCTTTATTGGATATTGAAGGACCATTAAATTGTTTTGAATTAAGGACTGTCACATTATTTGATGGGATTGCACGTCATCGTGGAGGACGTTTTACAGTATATTATGTTGAAGTGTGGGTGAAAAGCACTAATTGATATGTCAGCAGCAATCACTTTTGATTTTTTGGTTTTATTTTATTTTCATGTGTTTATTTTATTTTTCATGCATTTATGGACCTTTATTATTAAGGGCGTGGATTGTTTTCACTGTTTATGTGTGAAGAACTGTTGCATAACTTTACTGCAAAGTCTTTCTTTGACATGGTAGTGATGTGAGCACTGTTCAAAACAGATAATACCACCATTTGGTAGCATGTGTGTCTTAAAAGAAGACACTGTGGAAGACCTGACGTTACCTAGACAGACGTTGCCTATGATGACCCAGCCTAGGTGCAGGTGTTGGGCATATGGTGTGTCATGTGGCCCATTGATTTTTGTGGAGCTTTGTGTATCCTTTGGATGTCTCAGCTGAGGAATAGGAAAATATCAGCAGGTCAAAAGCTGGTATGTGGTCAGTCATGGCCAGGGGCGGACTGACCATTTGGAAACGTGGGCACTGCCCGAGGGCCCGGGGTCAGTAGGGGGCCCGTGAGATGCCCCTTGTACCTTTTTCATAGGCTTTTTTGAGTTTGGGCAAGGACACAGGGGCCCCATGATCCCCTATTGCCCGGGGGTCCCATGAGTTGTCAGTCCGCCCCTGGTCATGGCTCTCAAGTGAGAGTGGTTAGAGGTAGCTGCAGGAGTAGGGGTGTCTTTTCTGTTGGTTGGAATCTGGTTGCACTTGATGAAAGTGGACAATGGTATTTCTATTCTTCTTATACAGGATTTATATAGAGCCAACAGTTTACGCAGTGCTTTCCAACATGAGGGCAGACAGTACAGTTACAATACAATTCAATACAGAAGGAATAATAGGGACCTGCTAATAATCTAAGAGGCAGGGTCAAGAAATACAAAAGGTCTTTTGTATTTCTTGACCCTCCCTCTTAGATTATAATTGTGGGGGGTGAGTGATGGAGAAAATAAAATTTTATCTCTTAGGTGGAGGCGGGATAGGCTTCTCTGAAGAGAAAAGTTTTAAAGGAATGTCTGGGCTGCTATTCAGTGGACCTACTACAAAACCAGTGGTTCTTCTGCCTGAAGCTTCTGTAATGGCTTACAGGTGCCCAGGGTGTATGGTAAAGCATCTCCTATTGGTCAAAAAGTGTTGATCTTGCAAGAGATCTATTACTCTGATCATCTAGAATAGTATACAGTCTTACAAGTTGATCCCTGGGGTATACACAAACTAAGCATATTTTGGCACTGGGTTTGTCACAGCGTCCTTCTCCATAGACATCTGTACATGTAGAGAAAACTGGAGTATTGAGCACTGTCTGGTCTGTGCTCTCCCAACCATGCTTTGCCTCAAGAGGATTAGCTGTGGACAGAGTGGGACTGTCTTAAAATGGATGAATCTCATGCATGTGATCATCACTGTCGCTTTCTATGCCCCTAGTAGTAGCTTTACAGTCTTTACAGTGGTATTCTGTGGAAACACAGTATTTTAATCAAATCACAAATTTCTTTAAAAGTTATTTGCATTTTTGCAAGGGTTACTTGCTGAAGCCAATACATTTCCTAAGTAGGTGTGGTTTGTTATGTATGGGACATTTGCAGTGTTTGTTGTTTTGATCAGTCCTTTCAGGGACTGTAGTAGGTGTGATAGAATATCAGTCCTTTTCACAGACACTGGACTACTACAGTCTCTATGTGAAATGCGTGAGCTTGCAGGCCCTGGGGAAAGTGGACCCAGAGGGATGGATTTCCCATAGGAGAAACTTGGATCATTCTTAGTATCTGCAATTCCCTTAATTAACTTGTAGAAGTAGGAAAATGGAGGAAGAAACCTTTATATTCTTCCTTGTACCTTGATCCAGGTTATGCCCATTTTTTCTGTATGCCATAAGATAACATGGAGACTATTGGGCGGACACCATGAGCGGCATCTAGATAACTGAGGCCAGGTAGGTGCATATCTGCTTAAGCAAGTTGAAACCTCAACAGAATGTCATTGAGGTCTTATAACCTTAGATTGTATCTGCCAGATATTTTTAAGTAGCTTTGCAAACTTTTAAATAAAGCAGCCACAATTGCTCTTGGGATACCAATGTTATGCTGAAGACATGGACTAGGAGAGGTTTGGGTAGCAAGCCAGGAAGTATGGTAGCTAGAGGTAGGGGTGGGTGGCCGCTAGCTAATAAAAGTGAGAGGTAAGGCTAAGCAGGTGATCTGACCCACTGACTAGCAACAACACCCAGAATGGCCACTAGTCACCAATTGTTTGGTAATGAGGACATGAGCATCGCTGAAAGCAGCTGAGCGGGGGGGTGGGGGGAAGTAGAGATAGGAGCACTAGAATGACTCATGCTCCTAACATTACCCCTCCAAGACCCTATGAAACAAACTTGTCAGAGTGAAAGCAATGGAAATTGCTCAAAAGTCTGCATGCATGGATTAAGGTGACAGAAACCCAAGAATTTTCTTTAGGGCTTCCAATAGAAAAGGTATTGGAAAGAGTTCCTGACCATCCTATAGTCCAAGATATAGGAGTTATCTTATTCCTCTGGACCGTTGACAGTGAGGGTCTGCTAAGAAGAACTTATAGCTCAATGAATGGGCCTTAGAGGAGATACACTTGAGAAACACTTGGAATTCTCATAGAACCATGAAGTTGTAATCTGAAGGAAACTGGGTTAACCTGTTGAACAACCGTATAAAGACCAATAAACCTAGGAGACAGTTTTTGGATGGGAACCTTGAGGGTTAAGTTCTGTGTGGAAAGTCAGACCTGATCCTTGAACTTTATCTGAGTTTCAAGGGATTTGCAAAGTGTTTCTGGGAAGCAGAACTGGAGGACCTGCTGGCCTACGTTTTATGAGAACGTTTGAAAGATTTGAGAGAATGTCTGAACCGTATTACTGGAATCAAGAAATTTAAAAAAAAAAAACAATATTTGGGATGAGAGCTGTAATGGGGACAATTACTGTATGCAAATTGTGTGCCTCTGTCTAAGACAATGTTCTGGAAAACACCATGGATTTAGTTATCTTGTGAACAAAGTAATTGATTTACTAAAACTGTGCTGATGTGTCTGTACTGATAGAATGCATGTAGAGCATCTGTCCTGGCTTAAGTGCATACATGGTCCTGCTTCTGAGTTTTAGTTTTAACAGTATGACCATTTTATCTGTTTTGTCATTTTCTTGTACATGTTCATATTTTTTTTCTTTTTCTTTCTCTTTTCTATGGCTCATGCTTTTGTTGCCCTTCCCCTCCCCTTATGTGTCAAGGATATAGTGTCCTCCATGTGATTCCTATGGATTAGTCACTTTGGTATATCCCACTGGTAAATACAGTATCTTTTAGTGATACACATGATAAATGTGGTAATATTTTTCAAATGTAACATGTTATATTTATGCAGTCAAACATGTCAGACTACACCAGACCATATCATGTTTGCAGTTTGAATTTCCATATGTATTATATTCTCTTTTCTTGTTTCTTTGTCTCCAGAACAGCCCTCACCTGAAGAAGCACCTTTGAGAAATGCATTGAGATACTGGAACTCCTCCACAGCTCATGATGTCTGCTGTGCTGTAATATACTGTAGTATGTACAAGTCAGCTATACATCTGGTTGGCTGGGATCTTTGGCCTTTCCCAGAGCGGATAATTGTGACTTATGTTCACATTTATGCTGTGGATGAGTTACTTTTTAAGGGGTTATATTCATTTGTACTTTGTATTTTAAATAACATTTGGCGTTTGCCACATTTTCTGAGAAGCAATTCACCTTAAAAATCCCAGATACTTTCTTGCTATCCATAGGGACAGAGGTGTATTTTTTATATGGATGAATGGTGAGTGATGGCTTCAAAAGAAGCCTTGGCATTTGATTGTTTTGGTATCATTACTAGTAACCAGTGGGGATTTATGAAATACACTTTTTGCCAGACCAACCTGTTAACATTCTATGAGGAGGTAATATGTACTGAGGATAAAGGAAGGCTCGTAGACATGGTGTACATGGATTTCCCCAAAGCATTTGATACAGTACTCCTAAAGCACTTAGTTTACAAATTGAGGTCTGTTGGCCTTGATGATAGTGTATGTGCCTGGATAGAAAACTGACTACAAGAGCATGTCCAGAGGGTGTCGAAAAATAGCATATCTTCTGAAGATATCTTCATCTAGAGTTGTAACTGGGATACCCCTAGGTTCTATCCTGGGACCAATTCTGTTTAACTTGTTCATACATTATATTGAGGTTGGAATAAATAGTTCAATTTCAATGTTTGTTGATGATACAAAGGTAAGCAGGGCAATAACTTCAAAACAGAATATAGCAATTTTTCTGACACTCTAGCTACATATGGCTTGACTATATCACTTTGTGTGTTTTTTTTTCTTCTACCCTCTGTTCAGGTTCTTTGCTTTTGCTTAACCTTGTGGATGTTGTAAGGAAAGCTCAGTCTGTGTAGTCATAAATTTTCAAAGTGTTCCTGAGATGTCTGTGTTCTTTGTATTAAGACTCTGGGGGGGAGGGGAGGTTACTGAAGGCAAATAGGCTGTTCACTTTGCAAGGGAATTTGCATCTTGCATAGGAATTTCCCTTAGAGCTTAGTGAATGTGATGGAATTTCACTTTACAAAGAACTGACAGTCAAGTGTAAGGAAAATAAAAAAGCTGCATTTTTTATCTAGAACATGATTGGATGATGCAAGTCAGCAGAGCTTCACCTCATTCCCAAAGCTCTGTGGAAATGTCCCTTGCAAAATGAATGGTCTATTTGCCTTTAGTAAATTATCCCTCATGTTTCTGAGTGGTTATATCCAATCTGACTAGTATTTTAGTGACAGTTAATTTTAAGCATGTGATTTTTATATTTTTTATTTCATCTTTTTTATGGGGTTTTTTTATGATCCCATGAGCACAAATTTTGTGTATAATATCTTATATGTGTTTTTATATGTGTATTTTTTGATTGTTGGGCATGGTTAATACTTCATCCATTTTTAACTGTGAGTTAGAGTCCTTCTTTATTTTAGTTTACTTTATTAATTTATCTTACTATCTGGTGCTTGAGCATTGTTATTATGGTGTGGCTGGATATGAGTGAAGATTATACCGTGATTAAAGGAAAAATGGAGCCTGGAATAGGGAAAATATACCCACCCACCAGACTCCATTAATGAACAAACGTTATTGACATAACACAAGGTAAATAATAAAATACAATAACTTCCAAATATTTTAAAATCTCCACAGTGTACAGTAGGTGTAAAATATATATATACGTGCACTAGTTTTACATATGATGTATAGGCTTCTCCATATTCAAATGTTAACGCGTTTTGCAGTAGAGTTGCTTTGTCAGGACAAATGGGTATGCAGGCCATAACTAAATGAAAATAAATTTACATAAGTAAAAAATATATAATGATATAGACAGCAAAGTTATATGGCTTGACTTCAACACGAAATAGTTTGCTCACATTGTATTTTGGTTGACAGTGAGACTACCACGCTTATATGGTCTGGCAGGTGGACATAGAGGCAATTAGGACCCTCAATCCCTTAATGTTATCTGTAACACTATGCAGATAATGAACCCTTAAGATGAAATAACAAACATATATGCAATCAATTGAAACTTCCCCATAACCCCTACATAGTCAAGAAAAAACCCATATAGGCAAATAGGGTGTCATACTCACAAGAGAGAAATTACTTGGTCTTTACTCAATTTCCATTTCAAGAAACATAGATTCCTGTAATAAGTTTACTATTCAACTGTATGTACCTCCCAACGTGGTATTAAGCAGACAGAGGGGTGATCCTCTTGCAATATAGATATACCACATAGGTCGCATTCATTATACTGTGGGTGTATTCAAACAACTATCGGTCTATCTATCCAATCTCTTCTTTGTTTATGAGAGAATCATAATTGAATCGGATTGAATTTATGACCAGATTGTCACTGTGGGAATGAGATATACACAAGAAAGTGCATTTGAAAGTGAGAGGCAATTAAATTTGGTCAGTGAATGTTCGTTGGGGAGCCAGTATCAGAGAAGCACTTGTGTGAAGGTTTATCACAATTAAGAAGAGTACATAAGAAGATTATCGTTTGGACACTTTATGTTTAATCACTTGTGGACTCTGGGTGTTCTTTTTATTCATGAACTTTTTATTTTTTAATATCCTTATTATCTGTTTATTTTTTATAGTTTATTTTTAATTTTTATTTTTTGGTGTATTTACACTTATTGTTTTGTTAACTAACTGCTACTAGCTATACCGTGACGTGGAGAAATGGGAAACTTCACAGACATTTATAAAATAGGTTAGTTTTTAATTATTTTCATGACTTAGAAGATTTTAGCATCCATAGTCATTCATATCGTTTCCTCACATCTGTAAATATTAGTAATGCTTAGCTATACTTCGAACATAATTCACGCATCTTTCACATTCATATTGTCAATGAAATTGATATACACTGTACTGTATAGTGGAATGTTAGTGTACACCGGACCATCACACCTAACACATATCACCAAAAGTATGTGGCAGCGGTTTGGAGAAGGCCCTTTTCTGTTGTGGCATGTGCCCCTGTGGACAAAGCCAGGTCCCTAAACACATGGTATGGCAAATTTTGTTTGGATAAATCTGTGTGATTTGCACAGAGCCCTGACCTCAATCCTACTGAACACCTTTGGGCTGTATTGGAGCCTAAATTGTGAGCCAGTCCTTTTTTCCAACACCATTGCCTGATTTCACAAATGTCCTTCTGGCTGAATGGGCAAAAATTCCCACCGACACACTCTAAAAACAAATTAGTGTGTGACATTATTCTGAATACAGGCAAATAGTAAAAAATGGCAACAAATCAACTAATCACTACTTATGGCAAAAATAGAATAAATGAATAAAATCACCCAGGAATTTGATTTTGGAATTGTACTTTCATTTATTTATTCAGTGTTGATTTGCAAATCTGAAAGCTTTGGCTTTAAGATCTAATAATCAGCTGTAATATATAGCTTGTTCTGTTGTGTCAGTATTGGTGATTTAGTGATTAATTATCCGACTGCTAAGGAGTGCTTAAAAATAATCTAAATGCACGGCTAAATGGCTTGATTGGAAGAAAAGTCGGTGCTGTGATTGAGTTCACAAGGAACATTACTGTCACGTTTAATTGACAGCCTAAGTGGGTCACCAGCCTGGATCTCTTCTATTCATTTATTTTCTCAGGCATACCATAGCACACATGTTCGAGGCTTCCTGCTGTTTGTCTGTCACCTCAAAGAAACTCAAAATTATATCCCATATAAAATATTCACAGTGCTGGCATGACAGATTCACTTGCTCTTTATTCACAGACTGGAATAGTTATAGCTTATAAAATAGGAATACCCCTATTTTTTCAAAACGTATCAAAAATGCGTTTCTCTAGACTGACAAGATATGGAATGTAACAGCTATATTGTTATTTACCAAAAATCATAATAAGAAAATGATGTAAATGTAAGCTGAAGGAATCTTATGATGTGCAGTGCATAATACAAGTCTTAGGGAGGCAGGGATGAGATGTGACTAGGGCTTTGAAATGTGGCCAACGATTCACGGAGTACAGCAGGGAAGCTGGCTTTCCTAGAAAAATGCATTATGACAATGGGTATCATGTGTAAAGATGTAGGAAAGTGGGCTTATGCCTATACAAACTGGATTCCAGCCATTAATTTTATAATGTAGTCTTAAAAATGAAAGCAGCTCTGCTTGGCGCATTATATTTATTTCTATATTGATGTACATAAGGGCAATATACTGTGTGTTTATAGTATGTAAACCTAATCGCTAACATCTCATGCATGCATGGGCATGGTAACATAAATTTCAATATTTTTAATTTGCAGCTTTTGATAAAATAATAACTGGTAAACCTGATGTCCTGATGTCCAGAGGTTCTTGTTTAGATGATTTCTGGTACAGAAAACTATGCTCTGTCTCTGTCACCCAACTGCTCCTATGTTGTCATTCTGTCACACATGCTACCATTTGAAACTACAAGGGGGTCTGTACCTACACACATTGTATAGAAATAATGTACTGTTGCCAGTATGAGAAACCTGCTCTGAAATGGTAAACAGCAGTTACTGGAGTGCATATATGCAATAAGGAAGTGGCAAAAAAATAGGTTGCTGGAGATCAGCTGCACTGAAATACGATACAGGTTGAAACGAATGCAAAACAACTATTTTTAAAGTATATGATTTGATAATTGGTGATTTAGCAAACATAGGGGTTGATTTACTAAAACTGGAGAGTGCAAAATCGGGTGCAGCTGTGCATGGTAGCCAATCAGCTTCTAACTTCAGCTTGTTCAATTAAGCTTTGACAAAAATCTGGAAGCTAATTGATTTCTATGCAGAGCTGCACCTGATTTTGCACTCTCTATTTTTATTAACCACTTCCCATCTGGTCCATGTGCATAAACAGCCGGATGGGAGCGGTGCAGGGGTGGGTTGCTGTTCAGTAATGGCGCCCGCATTTAAAGCCTGTGCGCGCTCCCTGGGAGCGAGCAGCACCGCGAACCGGTGCCCGCTGTGTTCTCCTGACACATCGGAACACCAATCACTGTACAGGACCTTCGTGTGAGGTCCCAATCATGTGATCACTGATTGGCCAATCAGTGATCAAATGAATAGTAGTAAGCAAGATGTCACTTCTGACATCATTGCTTACTACTAGTGAAATCTGTGAATGATCACAGAGGTCACATGGTACAGGGCTATTCACAACAGCCTTGTACCATGTGACAAGCTGTGACCAATCACAGCTCTCACAGTATTTTTCAATGGCTGCAAGAATGCATCCAGAGAGAAGGAGAAATGATTGCTTTTACAGCGTTTATGGGTGTAAAAGCAATCTGTGTAAAAGCAAAAAAAATCTTCATCATCCCCCACAAGTAGTACAGTGTCACTATGGTGACACTGTACTGCTAGGGTGACAGTATGTTAAAAGACCCCATAAATAATAATATTAAAAAAAGTATTAAAAATTTAAAAAAATGTTTTGACAATTATACTTTTTGGTTATAAACTAATTTGGGTTATTTTTTTTTACTAAAAATATAACTGAATACATTTTGGCCAAGATTTATGAAGAAATATTATTTATTTGCCAAATTTTATAAGAAAAACACTTTTTTTCTGCATTTTTGGACTTTTTCATTTTATATAGCAAAAAAAATAAAATTCCCAGTAGTGAACAAATACTACCAAAATAAAGTTTTATCTGTCTCAAAAAATGCTAAAAAATTCATATGGGTACAGTGTTGCATGGCCGCGCAACTGTCATTCAAAGTGTGATAGCACTGAAAGCTGAAAATTGGCCTGGACAGGAAGAGGGTAAAAGTGTCCGGACTTGAAGTGGTTAAACCAACCCCTAAATGTCATTCAGCCAGTATTTTCCTATACATTAATTACTAAATTGCGGCAGCCAAAGTAATTTTTTCCTATTCATCACTCTAACCTTGTTGAATAAGCAACACCTAGACCATCTCCTACTGGTGTTTATGTTGCTGCACAAACTACAAAATGTAATTCAGTTTTCTTTTTGATTTGCCCTGAGTATAGTATAACATCAAAAGCATAATACAGTTTGGTCCTGTGAACTTGAAAACTTAAATTTCATCTTTCAATAATTCCATAAGCTTTATTTTCACATAACCCTGGAATCTCGAGTCTATATTTGCACTGAATTTTGAATTAAACAAGCACAGCTTCCAAGATCAAAATGGAACACATTGGGATAGAAATATGTGAGTTTCTACATTCGACTTGATGCTCCAGTTGTGTGATCCTGGCTCGCTACTTAGTGAGTCATTGACCTGAAACAAAAATTCAGCTGGAAAAATATCAGAACACCTGATATGCACATGCTTGATCTAACTTAGTGACTCACAGAATAGTGAAGGAAGAATGACAGACTTGGAACTTGTACATTTAAAAACAGCAATGATCACTTTGAATTTTCTATTCTTAAAGGCCCCTTTAAAAAGCACTTTGTGACCTCAATGCAACTTTTGAGTCTTTGAGATTGATTTACTAAAACAAATAGGCTGTTCATTTTGCAGTGAATGTGACAACGTTTCCCTTTGCAAAAAATTACCCAATCACCTGCAAATAAATTGAAAACAGAAATTGCTTTCATATGATTGGATAATGGAAGTCAGCAGATTTTCACCTCATTCACTATGCTCTGGGGCACATTCCTCTGCAAAGTGCAACTTTCTTTGCAAAATGAGCACCCCATTTGCCTTTACTAAATCAACCTCTAAATACACATTGTGCGGTGCCATGAGAACATTATTCGATAGTGTTGTAAGGAACCCAAAATGCTTACATGTGCATATTCCTAGTTTTAAGACCCCACTGTCAGATCGATAAATTATTTATGGAGTTGTCTGGGCATATACATATGCCTCAAGTCATGAAAGGCATACAGTATTTTACAGCTATACAGCACAGGAAAAGGGTCTTTCTCCATGTGAGCTTGCTCTTAATGTATACATTGCTATATACAGTATGTTTCATAGTTGGGATATTTTTGAGTCAAAGATCACAGTTGTGTTTGCAAATGTATGCAATAAAGACCTCTACTTGTAACCTGCGAACCTGTTAAACTATAGTTAGGTATTTTGTGCTAACTCTCTGAAGAGTGTACTGGGGAATCTTTGGATCACCTACAGTGAGAACAAGTAGTACCCAGGGACGGACTGACCATTTGGAAACTCGGGCACTGCCCGAGGGCCCGGGGTCAGTAGGGGGCCCCATGAGATGCCCTTGGTACCTTTTTCATAGGCTTTTTTGAGTTTGGGCAAGGACACAGGGGCCTCATGATCCCCTATTGCCTGGGGGCCCCATGAGTTGTCAGTCCGTCCCTGATAGTACCTGTGGTATATGCCCATAATCTGAGATTTACTGTTCCACTATAAACAGCCTGGACTCCAGCCACTGAATTGGTAAGACAGTCCAGACTACCTGATCACATGCTTATATGGTGTGTAATGGCAACATGCCACTTCCACTTCCATTTTTGTTTAAGAAAAAACAAACAATGCATAAAACAGACAGTGGCACTATCATTTCTAGTAATTAACAGGTTTAGCTTTTCTCCTATATACCCCTTATGAACTAAGGCAATTGGCATGTGAGTCACCTGAGGACTCACCTACTGGATCTGCCCCATAATCAAGAAGGCAAACTTTACTGAACTTTGGATGCTGAATTTGAACCCAAACGATATAAGTGGGTGCCAAATCTTAGAAATCAGTAATGACCAATTTAAAGGTTAATAGGCAAGGGTTTGTCAATCAAATGACATGGACAGCTGGCCACTGTCCTGAAGTTACCAAAGCAAAACCCCTGTGACAGTCCTAAAGAGGGTCTTGTATGGATGTAAAGGGGGTTCTCATGCAAAACCCCCCCAAAAAACAATTAGTGTGGGGTCCCCTTGAATTTCCATACTAGACCCCTGCCACTAACACATCCTGACCATCCACATGATCTGTTCACTTTTAATTAACGACTTGCTAAAATGTGTGGTGTCTTTATTTATGCTTTATATTTTTTGTGAATGAGTAGGGGGTCCCAGATTCTGATAAGCCTTCCCGGCTGACAGCTGAATGGGTCAGGTGGGGATTAGTCATGATTTTAAGGATGCCGGTGGCTAATGACTTGCTAAAAACCAGACTTTGGGGAAGTTGTCATATTTAGTAGTGGTAGTAATACAGCTGCTAAATGTATCACTTTCTGCTGCCTCCAGAGGTTCGATGTGACCTAACTCCAAATTCATTTTTCTGTTTGCTAATCCTTCAAACAACCAGATTCTTATCCCTATTTATTAATAGTCGACTCAATTAAAACACATTTCAGTATACGTATATCAGTTCTAATGTTTGTGTATTTAATTCACATATGTTGTACAATGTATATAAAACTTCTTGTCAATGTTGTTGTAACGCACAAAATGTTCACTCCATTTTCGAGAATTATATTTTATATTGGAAAGGGATTTATATGCTCCATTTTTTTTTCTCACCTTATTGATATTATTAAGCCTCAATTGCAACGGTAAACTTTTAAAAAGAATAGAAAAATATTAGGGAAGAGAAGCCCAGAAATATTAATGGCAAAATCTGAGTTAGCTCTTCAAATAAACATAACCCCATTTTGAATGGCACCCCAACACATATAGAGAATGCATCTGTACTGCATCAAATCACAGTGCACCACAATGTACAATGTGTGTTGTAGTAAATACAACAAAAATATAAAACTGGAGTGTGGTTTACTGCATTGGGGCCCCCTTTCATTGTAATGCATGCAATACCAAAACAAAGAGGTTTAAAGAGGAATTGAGATTTCTGATGGTTTTAAGCAGCTTGTGCACATACCCAAATATGAGTTTTGACTGAACAGAACCCTTTTTATTCAAGATAAAGTTACTCAACACTAAGTATACAGTATTTAACTGTGCCATATAATAAATAATTCTTGAAGGTAGAAGCATGAAGGTCAAATAAAAGCTTGTTCCTGACATGGTACTCAGAAAATAATAAGAAGAACTCTGCAGAGCTAAAGTTAATGGGATGTTAACATTCTTATTCTCTAGAGTTAATAGCATGTTATCATTCATTTTCTATATTATGACTGCAAGTATATTCATAGATAGGAAATATTACACTTTTTGTTTTATTCTTACTCTACTTTTAGTGAGTAATAACATTTTGTAGTGTATCATTAGGGAAAGTAGATAGCAGAGTGCCTTTCTAGAAAATATATTTTTTTGTAGATGGGTTTAAAATGCAGAAGTTCCAGAAAGATGGTGCAGTACAAGAGGAGTCTTGGAAGCAATGTAGAGAAGAAATGTGAACAAGGGATGAAAGATCACAAGCAGAGTGATAGCCATACAAGGCTATTTACTTTATATAACTATATGTCAACATTTTGCAGATATTTTGCATTTTAACATGTTGAACCATGTATGTTAATGCCGTTTTATGTAATTATGCAGCTGACTTTTTTCAAAGTTGTCTACAAGCTCTCAAGAAAGAAAAGGTCAGATTATTCAACTCTGCCGAGTACATTTTTTTAGTGCTAGACAGATTAATTTCTTGACTTGATTGAATGAATGTTAATGCTTTAAAAGTTATTAAATCTCTAGAAAGAGGCATCATGAGGGTAATAATGAGATTAGCATTTGAGGAACCTAATTTGCTGTTGCACTGTACTTAATTATTACATTGACACTACTGGCGTACATGATTGATTTTCCAAACTCGATGGTACATTAATGATTTAAAACAAATATTACATGCAATAAATAGTTTATTCAAATTATTGCTCTGGCAGGTATACGGAAATGCTACAGATACAGATCGCAGGGTATGCATAATGTTGTGTTTTGTCATTACCAGTATACAAGTATACAATATATACACTATATTGCCAAGTATTGGGACACTCCTCCAAATCATTAGATTCAGGTGTTCCGATATCCTCCATGGCCACAGGTGTATAAAATCAAGCACCTAGGCATGCAGACTGCTTCTACAAACATTTTTAAAAGAATGGGTCGCTCTCAGGAGCTCAGTGAATTTAGGCGTGGTACCGTGATAGGTTGCCACCTGTGCAATAAGTCCATCCCTGAAATTTCTGAGCTACTAAATATTCCACGATCAATTGTTAGTGGTATTATAACAAAGTAGAAGCAACTGGGAACAACAGCAACTCAACCATGAAGTGGTAGGCCACATAAAATGACAGAGCAGGGTCAGCGCATGCTGAAGCACACAGTGCGCAGAAGTCATCAACTTTCTGCAGAGTCAATAGCTAAAAACCTCCAAACTTCATGTGTCCTTCAGATTAGCACAACAATGCAGAGAGAGCTTCATGGAATGGGTTTCCATGGTCAAGCAGCTACATCCAAGTCTTACATCACCAAATACAATGAAAAGCATTGAATGCAGTGGTGTAAAGCATGCTACCACTGGACTCTAGAGCAGTGAAGACATGTTCTTTGAAGTGACTAATCATGCTTCTCTGTTTGGCAAACTGATGACTGATGGACTTGTCTGGGTTTGGCAGTTGCCAAGAGAACGGTACTTGGCTGACTGCATTGTGCCAAGTGTAATGTTTGGTGGAGGGGCATTATAGTGTGGGATTATTTTTCATGGGTTGGGCTTGGCCCCAGTGAAGAGAACTCTTAAGGCGTCAGCATACCAAGACATTTTGGACAATGTCATGCTCCCAACTTTGTGGGAACAGTTTGTGGATGGCTCCTTCCTGTTCCAACATGACTGCTCACCAGTGCCCAAAGCAAGGTCCATAAAGACATGGATGAGCGAATTTGGGGTGGAGGAATGTGACTGTCCTGTGCACAGTCCTGACCTCAACCCAATAGTACACCACTAGGATGAATTAGAATGCATATTGTGAGCCAGGCCTTCTCGCCCGACATCAGTGACTGACCTCACAAATACAATTCTGGGAGAATGGTCAAACATTCCCATAGACACACTCCTAAACCTTACAGACAGCCTTCCCAGAAGAGTTGAAGCTTTTATAGCTGTAAAGGGTGGGCCAACTCAATATTGAAAGCTACGGACTAAGACTGGGATGTCATTAAAGCTCATGTGCGTGTAAAGGCAGGCGTTCCAATACTTTTGGCAATATAGTGTGTATACAGTTGTGCTCCAAAGTTGCATACCCTGGCAGAAATCATGAAATGTTGGCATTTATATTAAAAATATGACTGATCATGCCAAAAAAATGTCTTTTATTTAAGGATAGTGACCTTATGAAGTAAATTATTATCACATTTTTGTTTGGCTACTATTTAAATCATAATGATAACAGAAAACACCCAAACTGTCCTGAACAAAAGTTTACATAGCCTGAAATGTTTGGCCTTAGTACAGGCACACAAGGTGACAGACAGGTTAAAATGGCAATTAAAGGTTATGTTCCCACATTTGTAGCATTTTAAATTAAAATTTGTGCCTGTGTATAAATAGTAAATGAGTTTGTTAGCTTTCACGTGGATGCACTGCGCAGGCAAGATACTGAGCCGTGGAGAACAGAAAAGAACTGTCAAAAGATATGTGTAACAAGGTAATGGAACTTTATAAAGATGGAAAAGGATATAACAAGATAATATAAAGCCTTGACTATGCCAGACAGTACTGTTCAATCACCTATTAAGAAGTGGAAAATTTGGAGATCTCTTAATACCAAGTCGAGGTCAAGTAGAGCAACAAAATTGCTTGCTACATCCATCTCAATCTCCTAGCCCTGCTTTGCTTCATTCTGAGTTTGACTTGATAGAAGGGAAGGTTGCAGAATCCACCTTATCGGTGATCATGCAGGCCATCATAGATTGCATGGCTGCTCTCATGGCCCAGATCGAGAACATCCATGTGGACTTCTGTTTAGTGAAGCATGAAGTCCAAAATCTAATGGAGCAAAACGAGGTAGTGGAGGAGCTGATTACCACAGTGGAAGATGCCCTGGCCCAATTAACTGCTTCGGTGAGGGATGCTACTATGTCAGCTCTGTGTGCTAAAGTGGATGATCTTGAAAATAGATCTAGAAGAAACAACCTGTGCTTTGAGGGGTTCCATGAAACATCCAAGGGTAACTCCCTTGAATCTTTCCTCCATAAGTGGCTCCAGTCCATCTTTGGTTCTAATGTTAATTCCACCACTTTTTCTATCGAGTGGGCCCACCACACCTGGCCTCGCACTCCTCAACCTGGGGCCCTGCCAAGGCCAATGACTGCCCACATTCTCAACTTCTAAGACAAGGTTGCTATCAAATGCAGCTTTCCTACAATAGCAATTCCATCTCCATCTATCTGGACTTTTCAGTGGAAGCTCAAAAACAATGTGCCACCATGGCTAAAGCTCACCTACAGGCTGAAGGCTTCCCTTATGCCATGCTTTACCCAGCCAAGCTTAAAGTTACTTCCTGCCAAGCTATCTTCTTCATGTCTCCAGCAGAAGTGACCACCTGGATGAATGATGCTGTCGGTCCTCCATGGCTGGATAATAGGCCTCATTAGATAAGTACTGGCTATTCTTGTTTTCACCTTTTTCTGTGCACCCTGATGATGGGGTGCCTATATCTCCATTTCCATTTCCTACAGTCCTGTGTTCTGCGCTATGCAGTCATTGATACTCTCTATGATGTACTGTACTCTTCTGACCTGGTGGAATTTCCTTAATACTGACTTGCCTCTTATCCTACATACTACACCTGCTAAGTTGATATTTGGCCAGAGGAATGCCTTTTCGGGAAAGAAATATCCCCTCTTTGACTCCCCCTGCCCCCTCCTCCCTTCCTTACCTTTTCCCCTCCCCCTTCCTTTCCTCACCCTTTCACCTTCCCCCCTCTCCCCCCCTTTCCCCTTCCCCCCACTTCCCATTCCCCACCCTCTCCCCCCCTTTCCTCCATCCTACCCCCATATTTCCCTTTGGGACTGTTACAACCAACCAAAATGTTTTATTCTGCTCAGGATACAAATTGCAAGCCTGATTTTTACAATAAAGAATGTTTATGTCCCCCCCCCTTTCAGCCTGACATCCTTCATACTGTGACCTTACACCTCCTTCATTTTGCTACTGGTTCCTTTCTTCTGGCTGGGGAATTCAATGCAGTACCAAATCCCTTCAGAGACCTCTTGAGAGGGGAAGGCATGACACCAATTTAATTTCTTGATTGGATACAGATCTATGACTTTACTGATGTGTGGTGGTGGAGGCATCTGGATGCGCATCAATTTTCTTGTCATTCAGACTCCTATCAATGTCCCGGATAGACCTAGCTTTTACTAAACCTTCCTCACTTGCCCTAGTGTCCCAGGTTGAATTTCTGCCCATGGTGTGTCTGACCGTGCCCCCTTGGCTATTGGTCTCTCTCTTCTTCCTCCAACTGGTAAGGGTGCCTGGAGTATAAATGCAGAATGGCTAGAAGACCCCACAGTTCACATGGCCTGTGCCAATGATATAGCTGCCTATTGGACAATGAATATTAATCCAGCCTCCCCAAACATGGTGTGGGATGCCTTTAAGGCCTCCTCTAGAGATAGTTTTGTGTCTGTTACAGGTATTCTTAGGAAACATAACCCGATTACTATGGAAGAGGTTGAACAGGATATGCTTCAGGCAGAGAGATCCTATTCCCAAACCCTGTCTTCAGACACTAGAGTAACCTGGCTACAATAGTGCAGAACTTATGAACTGCGGTTGCTAAACCTGAGTAAGAAAAATATGTTGTATGAAGTCCAAAAGATTGAACATGGCAATAAAGCGGGATGCTTGCTAGCGGTTCTCGTTCGTCTTGATTACTCCCCCATTTCTATTACCTCTATACAGTAATTACTTCTATGGGGACTATCTGCATGTCCAAAACTGATATTCTGGATGTCTTAACCTCTATTTGTTCTTCACTGTACACCTCCTCCATTGCTTATATGGATGTGGCTCTCTCTGAATATGTGGAGGGGGTCTTTCTGCCTAGGTTTTTGGACCATCCTAGACAGCTGCTGGATGCCCCTATTTCTACTACAGAAATAGAATTGACTACTTCTCAACTTTCCCATCAGAAAACTCCTGGATTAGATGTTATCCCAGCAGAATGGTATATTAAATATTGTCATGTTTCACATGACTGTCATATTGACTGTCATATGCCTTTAAGTGTTTTCTATATCTTGTCTCTGCCCCTCCCTTTCCTTTGGTTTAGTTAATGTTGTATAGATAGCCCTCCCCTTTTCCAAGGAATGCATTGCAGCAAGCCTCATGGCATGGAGCAGAAACATTATGATCTTTTGACCTATTGAATGCTCATTGTTGTAAGATTTTCTCAGTTTATGGAATAAACATCACAAGATCTACAAGATGTCTTATCGATTGAGTCACTGCCTGTGGTATCCAACTGAGGTTGAAGTTATCGCTATCTCATCACAACTGTAAGTTATAGAGATCACACTATCAATGCTTAGATTGGAGAGACAGAACAAATATAAACATATGTTAAGTTTTTACCTCCTTCAAACATATCAATCAGCTTTAGACAGTGGTGTCCTGCCTCCTTCCATGCAGTAAACTCTTACTGTCCTTCTCTTAAAGCCACAAAAAGACAAAACCAAATATGTCTCTTACAGACCAATCTCACTCATCAATGTGGTTATTAAAATACTGGTGAAGGTCCTAGCTAAACGTATTAATCAGGTGATTGCTAAATTAGTTAGTAGTGACCAAGAAGGATTTATCCCAGGCCGGGCTACTAGGATGATATTAGACGCCTTTTTCATAACCTTCAATATCGTCATGCAGTTTTAGCTACAAGAGTTATTGTATCTCTAGATACACGGAAAGCTTTTGACAGTATGGAGTGACCCTCTTTTTGAGATTCTTCGCCTATTTGGCTTCAGCCCCCACATTATAGCCTGAATACAACTACTCTATGCAGTAACTAAAGCAAGCATCCGAGTTATTGGCCATATCTCAAATTCCTTTCCCGTATATAAAGTGACTAGGGTTGACCATTGTCTTCCCTGCTATTTGACCCAGCCACAGGGCCCTTAGTAGCCCATATTAGATCAACTCCTGAGCTTTTTGGCCTGCCGGTTGGGACCCTGGAAGAACGCGTCTCTCCATGCGCTGATGACACCTTGGTATACATGGCTGACCCTGGTGATTCACTCAAATGTTTACTGAATATTGTGGAAGAATTTGCCAATTACTCAGGCTTTCAGGTCTTTCACTTGACACTTGTCTACAGATAGTGGAGTCATTTCGGTATCTTGGAGTGACTGTAGAATTGCCGCTATACTCCTACCCTGCTAACAATGTGCTTTCTCTGGTGTCCCACCTGCAGACTAAGGTTGGGCAATGGATGGATCTTCCACTGGATGAATCTACTTAAAATGATTTTCCACTATGCTGTGACTAACTTCCCATGTAGAATCTCTATGAGCGTTTTTATACAGCTGGATTCTATTTGTTGGGACTTTCTGTGGTGAGGACAACATGCCAGAGAAGCCCTAGAGATTCTTAAACTTCCTACACACATGGCTGGTGTGGCTTTTCTGGATTTTTACTATTACTACTTATCCTGCCATCTAGTGTATATACATGACTGGCTCATCCCTTCTCCAGGCAATGCCTGTACCGAAGTGGAGGCAGCTATTGTTTTCTTGCATGAAACCTTACTTAACTTGGCATATAAACATGAAGTCCCTACCTCTGAGGGTACTGTGATTCTCACAACTTCCCTTACATTTTTTCCCAAAACTCAAAAATGGCTACAGGAATCTACTTGGCCCACTTCCCAAAATACCCCACTCTGGCATAACCCTGCTCTTTGCACTTTCTTCTATCCCAGACCCTCAACAATGGTCTACTAGAGGGGTCAAATATCTGCATCAACTCTATGCAGGTCAAACACTTCAAACATTCTCTCATCTGCAGGCTGACTTTAAAGTGTTACTAAACTGACAACAGTAAATCAGTCTATATATGCAGTAAAGCATGCTTGTTATATTCTCTGTGGAACCTAAGGGGTTAATCCTCTGCATTATGTAAAAATACCGTTTGGTCCTGACTTCTCTGTCCCTCTTCTTCTTCAAATGTCCATCTGATAAGTCAGACTGAACCAGTGGCTACATGCACATGCTCAGTTTAGTGTGTATTGCTAGAGAGATTTCTGTTTTCTTGGGAGAGTGCATGTGATCAGCACAGGGCCAATCAGCACGGTCCAGACAGAGGGTCAGGGATTTTACATCCTCCTACAGCAAAAAGAAAACTCCTCCTACAAGCTTTACCAGTGCTCTGTTGAAGTCACAAGACTGCTCTAACTGCTGATGAGAAAAGGTATTTAGCAGTTTATATTTACTAAAATAATTGTATTTCCATGTTCTGTATACTGTGGGAGACCAGATAGAGTGAATGCAGGGTCCTGGGTTTAGTAACACTTTAATTTTTAAGATACCCATTTGTTTTATTATTACCAACTCAGGCATGCTATCCGGAAACAATTTGATTCCCTGTCCAATCCCACCTGTGTATCTCCTTTAGAAAAGCTTCTCCAATCCTCAGGCCCAAAATAGACTGATCTCTAACTATTACTGGCCTGCCCTAGATATGCACAAGCTCAGCTGAAATGGACTTCGCCAGATTTTTCATTTGATGAGTCACAATTGGTCTAAGTTAAACATTATTATAATAAGGTGGTCATAGCCTCCAGGGACCAAATTATTCAGGTGAAACTGTTTCACCATAGTTATTATACTCCTGCCAGACTGCATAGACTGGGCCTACGTACCTCAGTGACTTGATTCTGGGTTTGTGGAGTGTAGAGGCAGAGGTAGAGGCAGTGCTTTTATAGCTATGCCTCTGGAAAATATTTCTATTTCATCCATATCCAACATATCTATGTAGATTGGAACCTTTTGGCTGGGGATTGTTTTTGTTCATGGTATGTACATTATATATATATATATATATATATATATATATATATACATCCTTTTTCTCTTTTGGAAAGTTTAGAATTGGATGAACATTGTTTGGAGCAGTTTTGGAAATGGCCAATTCGATATGTACCCAGTCTAGACTTATATATACAATATTTTTCTGTTGTCCCAAATTATTAATTTGTTTGTGTTATAATCAGTTTGGGGAGTGGGGGTATAGTTTGGATGCTTTGGGACACAGTGAATATTTAGACGACTTGATTTATTTTCTCAGCTTTAAATACAGATATGTTTTTGTCTACTTGGCCTACCTATGCACCTTTGATGAAGGGACCCTCCCCCTTTGGATCCAATGGTCATGGTTCCCATTGGCTTTTTATGAACCTTTTGATGCCATCATCTGGTAAACTTAAATATCTGTTTGCTATAGATGTTACTCTTTTTTTTATATTCTTTTGGTATGTTGTATGCTTTTTTTGGCTTTGTTTATGTAATGTTTTATCTCCATGAGGAAGTGGGCTATTGTCCTGTGAAACATGTTGGAGAAAAGATTGATGTAAAATCTTAGAGCAATTATGTCAACTATATTTCTTATGTTATCCAGGGATATGCTTTGTAATGTCATGCAATAAGCCTGTTTTTTACAAACTACACATGCTTTTTAATATGAGCTATGTGATTACTCAAAATCTCCACCACCAATGTGGTTTTAACATTGTTCAATAAAGCTGCAATGTTTTATAATTTGAGTATTATATCTTCATTTTGGTGTGGTGCCTCCTAAAGCCCCATTAGATTTTTTTGGTTAGGGTCCCTATGTTTTTCAATACTTTTCTCTCCACTGCTTTGTGTCTGCCCAATATCCTACATGCTAATTATTGCCTTTTTGGCATTTCTGGAGACTTACTTCTTTCTAAGTATAATAAACAGCTGATATCCAGTTGTTGTTGCACTATTGATTAAAAATATACTAATAGTGAGTCACTCATACTTTAAATGTACTCCTACCAATACTATTATTTAGTCAAAATGCATAAATCACCAAACAATGAAAAAGTCACTTGATGACAAAATTCCAGTTATGATGAACAGCCATGTCCACAATAATCCTCTATGTGTAGTGAAATAGAGACTCTCGTGCTCACCACCACCAAAAACACATTGCTCCTTTTCGAATAGTTAGACCTCAGATTAAAGGTGGTCTAACAGAGCATGATGCTGAACATATCTTGCTTGTAACATCCTAGAGGTATAAGAGGTGTCACAGAGTTCAGTATCTCTCTTCCTCTCTTCCTCCATTATTGTGATCTGCTGTGTAACTGGGCAAAAAGGATAATGCTCCAGATAGTGCGATAACATACAAATGATTTATTAAAATGCATAAAAAGCCTCTTACAAACTTCAAAGAGAAATGAAATGTAAGTTATTAAGGTCGCTGGTACTGGCTCCAGACAGGCGTGGGTGACGTCAGTACAATCTTTGCCCAGCGCCAACATACTTTTCATCTCAATAGATGTTGTCAATCTGATCCCTTTCACAATGTCTATTGAGACAAAACGTACGTCAAGCTAGGTGGAGATTGTGCTGATGTCCCTCACGCCTGTCTGGAGCCAGCAGCACCACCATACCCCATACCAGCGTCCTGAATATGACCATACCCCATACCAGCATTCTGATCACTGCCATACCAGCGTCCTGATCATTACCATACCTTATGTTAATGTCCTGACCACCGCCATACCCCATATCAGTGTCCTGATCACTGCCATACCTCATACCAGCGTCCAGCATTTTAAAGTCTAAACTGATCAATTTTCAATTATACTGTATATCCCATAATTTGTAGACTCTATAACTTTCACACAGACTATACAATGTACACTGTTTTGATTTATTTTTATCCCCAAAATGTAGCAGAATACATATAGGCCTAAATTTATGAAGAGAGATTATTTACTTGCAAAATTTTATAACATATACTGAGCAAAAATGTATTTTTTTCAAAATTTTCTGTATTTTTTCATTTATATAGCAAAAATTTAAAACCCCAGTGGTGATAAAATACCACCAAAAGAATTCTCTGTCTCAAACAAATTATACAAATTTCATATGGGTACAGTGTTGCATGACTGAGCAATTGTCACTCACAGTGTAATAGTGCTGAAAGCTGAAAATTGGCCTGGACTGGAAGGGGGTGAAAGTGTCCAGACTTGAAGTGGTTAATAGTAGCCTCCCCTTGTATAGGCTAACCTATGAACTCCGTAAACATCCTAGGCTTTTTGAAAATGTGTCAAGCTAATGGATAGACAGTCCCCACACAGCTGCTTCTGTGAATCCTGGACCCTAATTGTTCACTGCTCTCACCCAAACAGTCTTTGGTGTTATGACTGTTTTTGATGGCCCCTCATCTGTCATATTGATTACTCTGTGTACTGCATTTTTAACTGTATGATAGCTAACTTAGGCTGTGTATTTGTTATGCTAGGGAAGCTTTTTCTCTCCCGTTTTTTTGTCCACCCCTTTTTTAGGGGGGGGGGTCTTATGTGTTGTAAAACTCAATAAAAACATCTTTAGAAAAACAGAGACATAGAGCATGAACTAGGGTTTTATGAAAAGAATTAAAGTAGAACTAAAGGCATTTTTTTCCTTTTGAATAGAGAAAGGTAGGGTCAGTGGCGTCCCGAGGCAGGTGTAGGGGGTGCGGCCCGCACCGGGTGACACCCACCGCACAGGGTGACACCGGACCCACTCCACAAAAAGGTACTGTATTTGCCGGCGTATAAGACGACTGGGCGTATAAGACGACCCAAACAATATAAATATAAATAAACAGCGCAAATTTAGATGATTAATCAATATAATAAATCATATAAAATAGGTGCATAAATTATTCGTATTTGCCCTTAATCTTAAACAAAAACACCCAAAAGTCCATGTGCTGAAAACATAATACATGAAACACATAGTGCATGAAAACATGGTCTTGATAACGACCTATGGGAGGGGCGAAACGCGTTGACGCATTTCCGGTCCACACTCCATGCGCCTGACGTCATTTCCGGTGAGTGGAACGCACGCTGAGCGGTGCGTTCCAGCGGCCATCTTGGTTCACTGTTTGGTCTAAGAGGAGTCCTGTCTTTGTTCCACTGTGGATGTGAGAGTCCTGGAAGGAAAAGTTTGTATATCTGCTGGAACTGAAGCCTTTTATACATAATAAACATGCCTTTAGCAAGTGTTTAACATGTGAGTGGCCTTAATCTCCATTTGGAAAAAGTTACTATTGTGTGACAATATTATGCTATGTGAGTTTTTTTCTTTTGGTTGGATGGTGGAGTCTATTCGGAGGGTGAAGATTTTCCCTAGCGTGGCACCAAAGAGGGTTTAGGATCCCTAAAAATTCCTTAAAGGTCTTTTACTCACCAAGTTCTGGTGAGTGTATTCGATGTTGGTTTGTGCACGGGTGGAAGGTGAAAGTATTTTTTGAAGAAAAGAAGTTTGCACTTTTATTTCAACAATTTAATTATGTTTTCAGCACATGGACTTTTGGGTGTTTTGTTTAAGATTAAGGGCAAACACGAATAATTTATGCACCTATTTTATATGATTTATTATATTGATTAATCATCTAAATTTGCGCTGTTTATTTATATTTATATTGTTTGTGTTTTCACGATTGGCACAGCAGCATTTTTAGAGTGTTATTTGGAAAGTTTTGGCGCAGGAATAAGTTTTCTTGTATAAGATGACCCCCTACTTTTCCTGCTAAAATGTAGTGTTTGGGCTAAACTCGCCGTATAAGACTACCCCTCTTCCAATGCACACCAGTGGGAGGAATAGTGCCCCATCATCGGTGTCAGTGGGAGGAATAGTGCCCCATTATTGGTATCAGTGGGAGGAATAGTGCCCGATCATTGGTATCAGTGGGAGGAATAGTGCCCCATCATTGGAATCAGTGGCAGGAATAGTGCCCCATCATTAGTATCAGTGGGGGGAATAGTGCCCCATCATTGGTGTCAGTGGGAGGAATGGTGTCCCAACATTGGTGTCAGTGGGAGGAATGGTGTCCCATCATTGATGTCAGTGGGGGGTGGAATGGTGTCCCATCATTGGTGTCAGTGGGGGGTGGAATAGTGCCCCATCATTGGTGTCAGTGGGGGTGGAATAGTGCCCCATCATTGGTGTCAGTGGGGGGGGGAATAGTGCCCCATCGTTGGTGTCAGTGGGGGGGAGGAATAGTGCCCCATCGTTGGTGTCAGTGGGAGGAATAGTGCCCCATCATTGGTGTCAGTGGAGGAATAGTGCCCCATCATTGGTATCAGTGGGAGGAATAGTGCTCCATCATTGGTATCAGTGGGAGGAATAGTGCTCCATCATTGGTATCAGTGACACCAATGATGGGGCACTATTCCTCCCACTGACACTTGCTGACCCTGTTCTCGTATGGTGCTGCTGCAGTCAGCATATGTGGTTGCAGCAGCACCTCTACACTGAACACTTACCTGCTGGTCCTGCACTCTATTTTTGTGGGGCCGCTCGGCTCTGCCCCCTCGCCGGTGACTGGCCGCCTGTGTGCCTTTCCTGAGCTACAGTTCTGGCGGCCAATCACCGGTGAGGAGGCGGAGCCGAGCAGCCGCGCGAACATCCAGTGGCCGAACTGAAGGAGCAGCCGCGCCTCCTGGACCAGATCGTCGTGGGACCGGAGCCAGGTAAGAAACAGCCCCTGCCCACCTCTGTACTTAGTGTCCCTTCCGTTGGAAGGGGGGGCGGCGGTGGCACCGCGCCGCCCCCCTAAAAAGTGTCAGTATGCCGTATACTGGCGTATAAGACGACCCCCGACTTTTGAGAAGATTTTCAAGGGGTAAAAAGTCGTCTTATGTGCCGGCAAATACGGTAAATTGTAAAGAAGGCCGACGATCGTCGGCTCTCTTTACAACTTACCTTTTCTTACCGTTTCTTGGAGCGGATCCGGTGTCACCCCGTATAGGTTGCATGTGGACGATCCTGCAGGGTGACCCTGGTGTATCGGCAAGATGTGTTTCCCATGTAAATGTCTCCCTGAAGCAACTGCGCATGTCCCGGTTTCAGGCACGATCAATCGATGATAGAACTACTGCTATAATCAATTGATTGTGCCTGAAACCGGGACATGTGCAGTTGTCCCAGACCTGCTCCAAGAAAAGGTAAGTTGTAAAGAAAGCTGACGATCCCCGCAACATGGATCGGATCTGCGGATTGAGCATAATGGATCAGAGTCTGATCCATTATGCTCAATCCGCAGATCAGAACCATTCTGCGGGGATCGTCAGAGGGGGTGTCACCAAGTGTTACCGTACCGGGTGACACCAACCCTAGGGACGCCTCTAGGTAGGGTTATACCCCCTGTCAGTTTTATTTTGCCATGTGTCCCACTTGGGAGATTTCCCTCCTCCCTTGGCAAACTCATACACTCCCACGGCTTCAACTACCACCTCTACGCTGATGACACTCAAATTTACCTCTCCACCCCTCACCTCACCCCCACATTCTCCGCCCGCATCACTCACCTCTTAAACGACATCTCTGACTAGATGTCACTCTATTTCCTCAAGCTTAACCTCTCCAAAACCGAGCTTCTCATCTTTCCCCCTCCCCGCGCCCCCCCCATCCTATCTATCACTACCAACAACACCACCATCAATCCCGCCCCACAAGCCAAAGTCCTTGGCGTCATTCTGGACTCAAACCTTTCCTTCCAACCTCATGTCAAATCACTTACAAACACATGCAGGCTCCAACATCGCCAAGATACGCTCCTTCCTTACCCCAGACACCACTAAACTACTCGTTCACTCCCTGATTATCTCACACCTCGACTACTGCAACTCCCTCCTCACTGGCCTACCCCAGTGCAGGCTCTCCCCGCTTCAGACCATCCTGAACTCAGCGGCTAGACTCATCCACCTCACTAACCGCTCCACCTCTGCCACCCCCCTCTGCCTATCCCTCCACTGGCTCCCTATTGCCCAACGCATCAAATTCAAACTACTAACCCTGACCTACAAAGCCGTTCACAACACTGCCCCTAACTACCTCACCAACCTGATTCCCAAGTACCACCCTACCCGTACCCTTCGCTCTTCACAGGACCTCCTTCTATCTTGCTCCCTGGTCTCCTCCTCCCATGCACGACTGCAAGATTTCTCCAGGTCCTCCCCCATACTCTGGAACTCACTATCCCAATCCATCAGACTGTCACCTTCCCTCCTCACCTTCAGGCGCTCCCTGAAAACCCACCTCTTCAGGGAAGCCTACCCCACCCTCACCTAACAGCCGTTCTCCTTCATTCCTCCTACCACTCCATCCCCCACAGCCACTTCCTCCTGTACCACTATCTCCTCCCTCCTAGATTGTAAGCTCGAAAGAGTAGGGCCCTCTAACCCCTCGTGTGATGTTTGTTGTTGCTGTACTGTTTCATATATTGTCCCCCCCTCTATTGTACAGCGCTGAGCAAACCCTTTGGCGCTATATAAACTCGATGTAATGTAATGTATTTCATAAATTTGCATTCTCTTTGTCCCCAGTCACCCACTCTAGATTATTTTGTAAAGAGCCTACATGCTGGCCCCTGACCTTTTATATTTGAAGATTTTTTGGGGGTTTGTCCTGCTATCTTTTGCAATCTGTTTTTCATTTTCAATTTTTGCGGCCAATGATACTAAAATATGCACCAGCAATTGTACATAAAATATTCAATTAAAATAATCTTATTAGTGTATAAAGATTCACGTAAATAAACATATGTGCAATAAATACCATGTCAGAGAAAGCTATTAAAATTAGGAGTTCTTGGAGAGATAGAGAGAAACACGGAAATATTTCATAGACATGGTTTGAGTGCATAAACATAGGTTTTTTTTGTTTGTTTATATAATAAAGCCACGCAACTAGGAATATTGGGCACTAACCCATAGCCACCATTTAGATTGCAGCTTTTGTCAATTTAAAGACTTACAAAAAATAAAATATGATGACTGCTATAGCTTACAACAGCTTACTCTATGTTCTGCCATTTGCGCACACACACACACAATAAAAAAAAACAGACTATATATAGTTGCAGACTATTACTTTTCAGTCCATATTTTTATAAATACATAAGATGACATGTATCTATATGCAGCCATAATAACCATTAAAGTATATCAGGTTTTTAACATCCATGCAATGTTTCCCAGGATTCCACAGATCACTGGGGCACACTAGTTAGCACATCCTCCCTCTTTAAGATGAATGTCATCTTTGTATGTATATATGGGAATAATCAGGTAATTAAAACTCTGCTGTATGTGATATATGTGGCTATACATTGTACATATCATTGTAGTCCTGTGTGGTTGAAGACCTGATCAATAAAGTGTGCAGCAGTATAGGGATGGAGAATGACCACAAGCAGCCCGTTGAAACCACGATGTTCATGAAATGCTAAGAACCAAAATGAAGTTGTGCTGCCGATTACCTAGGTAGAGTGGCACTCTGTGCTGGGACAAGCTCTCCCCTGAGACCATATCCTAGGGCTCTTAGTCCACACTGGCCCCTTGGGGTGCCCTCATGTGGTCTCTTTGTGCTTGGTGGGGGATTGGGCGATGACACACAACAAGATCCATCATCCAGGGAAGCCCCGAGGCAGCCTCACTGTACAATCCCTGAAGGTTTAGGGACTGCAGACCAGGAGAACCTGTCCACCTGAAACTTCCAGCCAATTGCCGTCGGTACTCTGGAGGGCTGCAGCTGATGCACCTTGGACTTGTGGCCCGGAAGAAGGTGTCACTGCAAATGTTGCGCTCAGGGTGATAGTACCAACTCCAAAGAAAATCAAAACCTCAATAAATAAATGCTGCTGCTCATAGATGAAAAAAACATCAATACAATGTGACCAAACCGCAGCGCAAGAAAAATATATAAATAAATAAATTAAACAATAAACAAACATGTACAAAAATAAATAATAATATTAATAAACAGAAGTCCAAAAATCCCAAATCAGTAGTGAATATTGTGCTCCAATCAGAAAATAGTGCTCAAAAACTCTCCAACCTGCCCGCACTCACCAGATGAAATGGACTCTTAGCTGATATGGCTTAAGAGTCAAACAGGCTTAAAGGTGGGGTATAATAACCTCCACAAACGTACCCCACTCAGGAAATCCTTGCTTGACAATCTCCAAACGAGCACCCATAGATGGATAGCAATGCAAAAGAGATAACAGAAACACTAAACTGATACTGTATAAACCTTTTAATAGTTAAAAAATCAATGCACATATTGTACTCACATTTAAAAAAAAATGTTCAAGCTTTTTTAAACATATAGACTGCTCAGGCTGATAACAGATCCCATCAACATTAATCCATGGAAGCAAAATAGCAGATCGCATCAGCATTAGAAAGTGAACTGGCAGCAGTCTATGGAGATCTGCTCTCCTCTCCAACAAATGGTTCTAAAATGCCGCCACTAGCGTGCGTTCCACTCAAAGCCTCCGTCGGAACCGGAAATTGCGGCAACACGTTTCACCCCTCCTCCAGGGCATTATCCCAGATCTTCTATTTATATTACTATATATGATACATGATGCTAGACAAGCTATAGAATCAAATGCGTTATTCATTAAACTTGCAACTGAGCTAAAGTCACTGAGGTTATCTAGATTTTGTAAACTTTTTACTATAAATATAAAGTAGAACTGTTGCCTCTCAATAAATAAATCAATGAGTTATGCAGCCTCCTCCTTATTCTCCAATTTGTGCAGATGAGGCTGGAGTGGGATGGAGAAAGGGAAGTGCTTGGGACTGTGGTCATGGAGGCAACACATATGAATGTACAATATGTGGACATCAAACAGCCAATTAATAAACACAGGCAAGTAAAAGCAGTCATTACAATTTTCAGGTATCAATAAGGCAGTTGTGACTATTTGTGGAAATAAATGGGCAATTGTGAAAATACATGGCACTAACAGGCAGCTGTCACAACGCACCGGCATCAAAGTGCAATAGTTATAATAAACAGATAGTGATAGCATGATTAATGTAGTAAGAGCCCAGTAAAACATATTCTGATGTAGCAACTTTAGGGCCAGTGTTGATGTGTTTATGTTCCTTTTAAAACATTTTTCCCATACAAGTCTGGGAATATAAAAGCAGCTGAAGAAAGTCCAATGCAGGTCAACTGCACCTGCAGTGAATTCTGAAGATCACAGGAGCATCTCAAACTGATAACTAGAGCATGTTGCATTTGGCCATTGAAGCTTTTCACCCTAAGTGTGATACTTTCATTCACTGGCACTATCACGGCACCCTGCAATGGGGTGGACCACATCCATTAAACCCTGCCCCAGGCGTGCCACTGCATGGAAGCCTTCAATTTTGTATATTCAAGTTCAGGGCAAACATAAATATAAGGATTCTGTCAACTATGGGATTTGATTACTATAGCAGGGTAGTCAGCTGCGCAAAATAAATGTCACAAAGACAAGTTAGACTGGTAGGTTATATCTCCTGGGCCAGTTTAAGTGCTCAGGAATTGCAGTGTACTTTTAACACATCTGTTTAAACATTGAATTTTTGTACAGTAGCCCAATTAAAGCATTAGAATGTTTCATGAATGCAATGTTTTTTTTGCTAGTCATTTTAAAGCTTTGGTTTCTAACATTTATTTGTCAATGGCAAATTCCCACTGTGTCATGTAAAACAGTTTACAGTTATCAGAGCTGGGTTTTATCACTTTGTAATACATGTATATGGAAGCAATATGCCATGTATAACCACAGATAGATAATGCTCTTTTTTTTTTTTGCAACATTTTTTTCTCCATGACATTGCATGCACCTGTCAGCCTCTACATA
This sequence comes from Staurois parvus, assembly GCF_062004578.1. Lineage (NCBI taxonomy): Eukaryota > Metazoa > Chordata > Amphibia > Anura > Ranidae > Staurois > Staurois parvus. The sequence goes on along the minus strand of NW_028318993.1, from coordinate 860,856 downwards.
CTTTACACCACAACATTTAAAGGTAGGCATAAAAATGTGTCCATGCTGAAGATGCCCACATGTTCTCTATTAGCTATAACATAAATTATTTGACACTTTGTACTATCGTATGGTGTAACAGATGTTCAAATGATTTGCATGTTACCATCACCCTCACCACATATGTGATATATGTGATTTTGTGTTACCAGAACATCTGCTGACAATTTGTGTGATGTGCCCAGACGATCGATCTCTAAAGGTAAGAAGAATTAACTTTTTCACCATTAGGCCATTGTTCTTCTAAAATAAGTCTGGTAGTGTATGCCTATGCAATGACCTGTTGGGAAGACAACTGCTTGGAATGTGGAAAGTTCATGCATGACCCAACTATCACCTAATGATGATGTCAGTGATCTTCCTTTGTCTCTCTGATTAAGTAACTTCTCCAATTATTGGTTATTTAATAAAATACAGCAGAGGGACACAACAAACCGTTCCTGAACATTGCCTACTTAGAACCACTGTTGTTCTATAGACTTTACTTCTGTTCATTAACTTACTGCTATTGATACTCTAGTGTGAATTGACACTCACAACACAGTGAATGAAGTGTAAACAGGAATTTTGAAGTATCAATGTTATAGAATTTGGCTACATTGTAATTACTCTGCTTCATTCATAGCAGATCAAAAGGGCAACCTTTGATCTGTATATGACATCTCTTAACCACTAGCCTACAGGGCACTTATACCCCCTTCCTGCCCAGGCCAATTTCCAGCTTTCGGCGCTGTTGCACTTTGAATGACAATTGTGCGGTCATGCAACACTGTACCCATATGAAATTTTTATCATTTTTTTGTGACAGATAGAGCTTTATTTTGGTGGTATTTAATAACCACTGGGTTTTTTTCTTTTTTCTTAAACAAACCAAAAACCACTGAAAATTTTGAAAAAAAAATGTTTTTTTCTAGTTTTTGTTATAAAATTTTGTAAATAAGGGATTTTTCTCTTTCACTGATGTGCGCTAATGAGGCTGAAGTGATGGGCACTGATAGGCTGCACTGATGGACACTGATAGGTGGCACTGATGGGCACTGATGAGGAGGCACTGGTAGGTGGCACTGATGGGCATTGACAGGCATCACTGAGGGGCACTGAAAGGCAGCACTCATATGTGGCACTGATAGGCGGCACTGACTGGCACTGTTAGGTGACACTGATAGGCAGCATTGATGGGCACTGATAGGCGGCACTGATGCACACTGATAGGCGGCACTGACTGGCACTGATAGGTGGCACTTATTGGCATTGATAGGCGGCACTGACTGGCACTGATGGGTGACACTGAAAGGCAGCTCAGATGGGCACTAATATGTGGCATTTATGTGGCAATGATGGGCACTGGCAGGTGGCATGGATGAGCACTGAGAGCTGGCACTGATGGACACTGACAGGTGGCGCTGCTGGGGCTACACAGATCATCAGGGCACACTGATCATCAGTGCCCTGATGATCTGTGTACATGTTCCCTCCGAGGAATGCCAATTACCGGCTCTCCTCTTCTCACGAGCTGTCAGCGTGACAGCTCGTGGGGAGAGAAATGCCGATAACTGGCATTTCCCTATTTACATGTGATCAGCTGTGATTGGACACAGCTGATCACATGACCGAGCCGACATCTTTGGCTCTTTCCGTGGATCGGTGATTGGCTGTGTCCGAGGGACACAGCGCACCACCGATTGCCGCACTGCGCTCTCCAGGAGCCGCGCATGCACAGTGAGAATGGGAGGACATCATATGACGTCCTCCCAGAACGAGAGAACCACCTTGCGTCCATCATATTACTATATGGTGGGCGGGAGGCGGTTAAAGCATCCTTACAAGTACAAAAAAACTTTTCTATTTAGCTCTTAACTCTTAAATAACCCTTACCAACCCTATCTCCTTCCTCCCCTTTTACTTTTAGGTATTATTTTGCTGCAAATTTTTTTTATTAGTATTTTTTTTATCAATTATATGTAAATGTATGTAAAACATGTAAATATGTACAGTATATGCAACTTTTTTACATTTTCCATAGTTTTGTTCCTTAATTTTAATAACTGTACATTTGTAAATATTTTTTTAATACACACATAATTTTGCTTTTATCATAAGTAATGAAAAAGTTATTGCCAATTGAATAGGATGATGGAGATCTGGTACATAAGGGGTATCCTGGTGTGAGTGCTGAAGAGGTTTTATTGTACTTCACTTTGGTCTCCTGTCTCCTAGAAGTGTCAACTGTCTAAAATGTATTTGTATGCTGTAGCATTAACATTTGAAACACTAGAAGTCAATATCTTGGGAAGGTGTCTACATACTTTTGGCCATATAATGTAGGTGTGATTGTCAAGTATTCATAAACCCTTGGCCATATAGGGTATATGAACCCTCTGATTGGCAATCTCAGGTTGTGGGGTGGGGAAGGCATTTATGGGGTTTTTAGTTTCTACAATTTTAAATTGTTTTATGCTTTGTACATTAAAATTTAATACATGACAAATGCTTTCCAGAGCATTACGGGTTAGCTAAAAAAAAGAAGATAGTAACTGACTCCTTTTGGGCAGACTGGCTCTTGGTGAAACCTGGGAAAGTGCTGACTAATAAAGGATTATTAACAGTTATGAGTCATCCAGTCCTCTGTGTACAAACTGTCCTGTCTAAACAGCTTTTTAAAGGGGCAAATAGTTATATATGGCAAGGTGAAAGTGAGTCCAAAGCTCTACTTGCTGGCTCAGAAAGAGGGTATAATATTTCATATTTATTTGAAATATGTCAGATTTACCTGACTAAAAAACATGTTTTGTAAAATATATTTTTTTAGTTCTTACTATAATAAATAAAATTATGTAGCAAACTGTCTTACATTCATTTTAGAACCAGAAGTGACTGCCACTTTCTGTTGAATGAACAGATTCAGTGAGCTACTGCTTCCACTGCCAATGCACAGACTTAGATCTTGAAAGTGTCCAGAGACTTTTACCATGCATAACACTATATTACTCATTGTATCTGTAGTGTGAAGTTCACATATGAGAAATGTGAGAGCCTAAAATAAATACTACATGACCCTGAGATGTGTGAAGACCCTTGGGAGTTTAGAAAATGAAATGCCTATCAGTCTCTGACACAGCAGACGCTCCCTTCACTTGGCAGCTTTATGCTTCATTACACTTGACTGAGATATATAGGTACAGCCTGAGGCAGCCACTATAGTCTAAAAGTAAGATGCATTCTGGGACAGGCAACTGTGTCACTTGCTCTAGAATTAGAATGATTTGGGCTAAATCACTGATAAATAAAAAAGAGGCTATTTCTTTTTAACTAGCTATAAGGATATATTGCAGTCATACTAAAAACAGATGTGTTAACATGTAAGAAATGCATAAGAAAGCATGCATTACACAACTATGTACAAAACAAAAAATTTGGTAATATTATTATTACAGGTACTTATATAGCGCTGTCAATTTTCACAGAGCTTTGCATATATATTGTACATTCACATCATTCCCTGCACTCAGGTAGCTTACAATCTAAAGTCCCTAACTGACATTTATACATACACATGCTAGGTCCAATTTAGACAGGAGCCAATTAACCTACCAACATGTCTTTGGAGTGTGGAAGGAAACCAGAGTACCCAGAAGAAACCCACACAGGCACAGGGATGACATGCAAACTTTAGGAAGGTAGTGCCATGATTTGGGTTCAAACCAATGACCCTAGTGCTTCTAGGTGGAAGTGATAACCAGTTAACCACTGTACTGCCCACAGCATTAACTCTAAAATTGGTAGGGCTGCTTTTCTTTGTCTGGATTTTGTTTTGTTTTGAATGTACTGTTTGGCCTATAAAGAACTTTGAGCCCACATAACTTTCGGACCTACTATAATCCTTCCTTAAATACCTGCCTGACAAAGGGATTACTTTACTAATGTGAGGTGTGGTTTCCTTCAGATATCCAATTAATTGCAGGATGATATAAAAATAGGGATTCCTTAATTGCCAACACTACCTCATTTGGTGGGACAGTTCCTCTTTTGGAATTAGATCTCTCTATCCTTATGTCCAACTTAAAGCTCTGGTGAAGAGATCTGTAAGTAATATTTAACTGCCAAAGTTGTTTATACTGCACTAAACTTTCTATCTATTTTCATATTATTGCACTGGATAGAATCCAGCTCTAATGGAAATTACAGGTGAAAAACTCCAGAGCCATTCTTGCACTTTAATCTGTCATAGTTTGGGTGATCAAGGGTGTGGCAAAAGAGGGTCCATTGCCTAAATATTATGTTCTAAAAAGTGTCCTTCTTTTTCATCTCAGGAGGTTGGAAGCTATGCATGTGATCAGATGTTTGAAGCAAGCTATATATATCTCCATCCTTCACTTTAGAGCACTTTTGTAAAAGACCCCCTGAGTGGTCATTATGGATAAATTAGGGCATTGCAAAGATTATGTTTTGATCTTGTAGTGAACACTGTAGGATTAGCCTTTGATTCCTTGGAGTGATGGAGTTCAGCTTCAAACACTTGGATATAGCTGTTTAATTGAGCACAAATAAAGGTGTTCATCAGTTACTTTGTTTCCTTCCCCTGTCCTAATATTATATTCATTGGTCAATTTAATTTATAAAACAGTGTATTGGGACAGGGATGACTTTCTAGTAAAAGGTACGTTTTAAAGTAAATAAACCATCCTGTGCAAAAAATCCATTGTGTAGTATCTAAAAAGTACTGAAATTTATTATTAAAGATAAAAATGCACTTACAAACAAAGTGAAAAGGGAGGCATGTAGTCCATATGGCCAGGAGCAACAGACTGCCCAGGTCACATCAATGTGCGGGAGTCCCAGGACTAAAGTGGATGTCTCACTGCTGCTAACAGGAAGATGCTGGCTCTGTCCTGAAGGGTAGAGAGACCGGTTGTTGTCGGTTGCAGACACACCTACCAAGATGATGTCATACATCACAGAGGAGGGCTGCATTTCTGGGGGGATCCCCTTTCATCAGCCTAACAGAGGATTACATATGACTGTATTTAAGGCTGGCTGTATTTAAACCCATTAGGAAACAGCTACGCAGCGGCCATGTTATCTAGACTGAACACTAAAAATAGAGAGTTTGGTATACTTTTTTTTTTTTAGGAAAATCTGTCATGAGAGAAATATGGCTATCATTGCTGTCCTCCTTATGAAAAATGCTGATTGCTTGGCTTATTATTATATTATTATTATTATACAGTATTAATAAAGCGCCAACAGTTCGCTCAGCGCTGTACATTACAAACATGCGACAGTACAATAACAATACAATGCGATACACGAGGGGTTCGAGGACCCTGCTCTTTCGAGCTTACAATCTAGGAGGGAGGGGATAGTGGTACAGGAGGAGATAGCTGTGGGGGATGGAGTGGTAGGAAGAGTGGAGGAGGACGGCAAATTAGCAGGGGGTGGGGTAGGCTTCCCTGAAGAGGTGGGTTTTCAGGGTGCGCCTAAAGGAGAGGAGAGTAGGTGATAGTCTGATGGATTGGGGCAGGGAGTTCCAGAGGATGGGTGACACCTTGGAGAAATCCTGGAGGCGGGCATGGGAGGAGGAGACCAGGGAACTAGAGAGAAGAAGGTCTTGTGAGGAGCGGAGAGTGCGTGTTGGGTGGTACTTGGATATTAGGTCGGTGATGTAATTTGGGGCAGTATGGTGGACAGCTTTGTACGTCAGTGTTAGGATTCTGAATTTGATCCATTGCGCAATCGGAAGCCAGTGGACGGATTGGCAGAGGGGGGTGGCGGAAACGGAGCGGTTGGTAAGGTGAATGAGTCTGGCTGCCGTATTCAGGATCGACTGAAGCGGGGATAGCCTGTGGTGGGGCAGGCCAGTGAGGAGGGAGTTGCAGTAGTCGAGTCGTGATATGATGAGGGAGTGGTTGAGCTGTTTAGTGGTTTCTGGGGTTAGGAATGTGCAGATTTTGGCGATATTGCGGAGGTGGAGTCTGCATGAGTTTGTTAAAGATTGGACTTGGGGCTGGAAGGATAGGTTGGAGTCCAGAATGACACCAAGTACTCTGGCTTGCTGGGAGGGTCTGATAGTGGTATTGTTGGACGTGATGGAGAAGTCAATGGGGGGTGGTGTGCGGGCTGATGGAAAGACTAGGAGCTCGGTTTTGGAGAGGTTCAGTTTAAGGATGTGGAGCGACATCCAGTCTGATATGTCGTACAGTAGGTTTGTGATTCGGGCGGAGACTGAGGGGGTGAGGTGGGGGGTTGAGAGATTTGTGTGTCGTCGGCATAGAGGTGGTAGTTGAAGCCATGAAAGTGTATGAGTTGGCCAAGAGAGGAAATGTAGATGGAGAAGAGAAGGGGCCCGAGGTTGGAGCCTTGAGGGATCCCAACAGAGAGGGGGAGTGAGGGGGAGCTGGTAACGTTATAGGTAACGCTGAAAGAGCATTGTGATAGGTAGGATGAGAGCCAGGATAGAGCGGAATCTCTGATGCCGAGGGAGTGTAGTCTATTGAAGAGGAGGGGGTGGTGGACTGTGTCGAAGGCCGTGGAGAGGTCAAGGAGTAGGAGCACTGAATAGTGGTCATTAGCTTTGGCGGTTAGAAGGTCGTTGGAGAGTTTGAGTAAGGCGGTTTTGGTGGCGTGTAGGGGACAGAAGCCGGACTGTAGGGGATCGAGGAGGTTGTTGTCGTTGAGGTGAGAGCTTAGGCGAGTGTAGACTGAGAGCTCGAAGAGCTTGGATGTGAATGGGAGCAGGGAGATGGGTCTGAGGTTGTTCGGGTCATTGGGGTCCAGGGAGGGCTTATTAAGTATGGGGGTGATGTGTGCATGCTTCAGAGGTGAGGGGAATGCGCCGGAAGAGAGGGAGAGATTAAAGATGTGGCTTATGCTGATCCACCAGCTTCAATGATGACTTCTGACAATGATCTAGAACAATTATGCAGATCAGGATAATGTGGTATAACTCTTAAACTGGATACTATTTTTTTAACCAGTAACAAAGTCAGCATGACTGCCTGGCAGAGATCAGAAGCAGCCTTCATATTACTCTTTTCTTGTCATCTCTCAAAACTACAATTTTTAGAATATATAATGGTTAAAAAACATCATAATAAAACTATATGGCACCATGTTTATTTTCTTATTTACACATTTGCTTATGTGTTGTTTTTTTTTAAGCTTTTTTAGTTTTGGATTGGCAAGGGGTTAGAGCCTTTTTAAGGTTGCTGTCTGTGTCTCCACTAGTGAGATTAAAGGGTTAGTTAACATTTCAGAAAAAATTAAAAGGTGAAATAACACCTGGCACTTACCCCCACATGTAATGGATCGAAGCAATTCTGATTTGTCAGCACCCGCACATGACCGCTTTAACCAATCATAATCACTCTGATCCATCCAAGAAGCCAGAGTAATGGATCAAGAAGAGTAAGGATGTCAAATCCTTGGACTGCTACACCATCTGCATGGACACTGACAGTTCATCACCCATGGAGGTAAGTGCAGTGGCACCCAGGGAGAGTGCAGAGTGTTAGTTCATGTTTTCATTTTTTTCTGAAAGGTTTATGATGAAATTACATCTCAACCCTTTCTATTTGTCATAGCCACGTATGTCACTAGGATGGAAAGTGAGGAGAAATCTAAAATTGTGAGTCACTAGAACATGGATAGAAGAGAAATCCAATGTAACAACTGTTTAGGAGAGTATTTTCCCACACTTTGGAGAGATTCCTTCTTACTTTCTGTTGCCTTTACAGGTCAGAAAATGTAAAAAAGAAATCTCCTGGGTGAAACACAGATTTAAAAAAATACCTGACAGTGAATATAGCTTTTGCCTATTCCATTCAAAATGAAAACAAGTTTTAGTTTTTTTTATAAACTTTAACTCTGTGGCAGTCAATTTACTTGAAATGAGAGGGTGGTCCATGGGATTACCAGAGTGCTGTCCATGGCATCGTCAAAGAGCTACACATAATATTAAGGGAATGTAATGCTACAAAAACCTGTCAAAGACTACATTTATGCATCAAGAGATGTCCAGAAACTACAAGTTAGGAAATGGTCAGAGACCATGCATGATCATACATGCAGTATGAGTTTTTGGAGACCGGTGATATGCATCAGGAGACCATCATAGACTGGAGACCTATTACAGGAGACTGCTAGAGATCACTGCTTTGTACTTTCTACAGCCTCCTGAAAAATAACTTGTGCCACATTTGATATTATTCTTTCAACCAGATACATTATAAAAAAATAAATAGGTATAGATAGCATGGAAAAAGAATAAAACAGGATGAAAGAAACAAACTCAACCACTTAAATATTGAAATTCAGCCTGTAGAATATTGTATCCTTCACTGGCTTGAGTAAGCAGCTAGGTAATAAAAACATAGACTACTGTCTGCAAAGGCCCTAAGGACCACACCATAAGTACCAAAGGGCCTTAGGATAGTCACCAGGGCTTTAACGGCTAGGACACCAGTAGCATATTGACTTATCTCTCATAGAGAATGTCCAGCTTTGAGAAACCTGCTCATTATCATTTTGATTTTAGATCTGCCAGTTCAGTGGGCATTCTTTTGCACTTGGGTTATATTTGATAATGGCTGATTAGCATACATAGGACTATTCTATAAAGTATTGGTGACCAAAGAGTATACTTATGTATCTGTCTACAGCAGTTGTTTATAAGTACAATGTGCAAATAAACACATAGATGAACAAATGTGGACTATATAGTCATTAGATAGTAGAACACACAATGTTTATTCCACCTTCATTTCCTGTGTCGTGAGCTTTAACCTCCTTGAGTTGATCATTCTCCTTTCTGCCACATCGCACTCAAAAGGCTTTGTAACCTTGACCCTCATATCAGATGCCTGGCTCTGACCTTTACTCTGAATCTATGGCTATGATTTGTCTTATGTCCTCCTGGAGTTTATTGGTCTGCATGATTCTGACTGGCTATTTATAACGTGTCTGCTGCACTTCTGTCTGTTATAAGAATGTCAGATGAATGTAATCTAAAGCACTCAAGAATTATATTTTTTCCTAGGTATTTTCATTATAATTAGAGATGAGCGAATCAAACTAGGCGAAGTGGAATTCGTTTTGAATATTAGGAAAATTTCGATTCGCGACGAATCCGAAAATTAGCATACTTCGGATGCGCGCATCCGAAGTATGCTAATTTTCGGATTCGTCGCGAATCAAAATTTTTCCTAAAATGGCGGCGACATGTGCGGCGACGGAGCGGGGATGTCTGGGAAGGCGCGCAGACAAGGCGCGCTGACCCATAATGCATTCATTCATGACATGTGATCGCATTAGCCAATCAGCAGCCAGCCAGCCAGCACTGTGTAATGGTCGAGCTATAAATGGCGGCCATTTTAGAATTATCCATTTGCCTCCAGTCATTCAACAGAGGCAGACCTGTCTGTATTGAGGGAGAGAGTTAGGGACACAGAAACGTTAGTTAGGGACACAGAAACGTTACTTAGGGCCACAGAAACGTTACTTAGGGCCACAGAAACGTTACTTAGGGCCACAGAAACGTTACTTAGGGCCACAGAAACGTTACTTAGGGCCACATAAATGTTACTTAGGGCCACAGAAACGTTACTTAGGGCCACAGAAACGTTACTTAGGGCCACAGAATCGTTACTTAGGGCCACGGAAACGTTACTTAGGGCCACAGAATCGTTACTTAGGGCCACAGAAACGTTACTTAGGGCCACAGAAATGTTACTTAGGGCCACAGAATCATTACTTAGGGCCACAGAAACGTTACTTAGGGCCACAGAATTGTTACTTAGGGACAGACACAGAATTGTTACTGAGGGCCACAGAATTGTTACTGAGGGCCACAGAACCGTTACTTAGGGCCACAGAATCGTTACTTAGGGCCACAGAAACGTTACTTAGGGTCACAGAATTGTTACTTAGGGACAGACACAGAATTGTTACTGAGGGACACAGAATTGTTACTGAGGGCCACAGAACCGTTACTTAGGGCCACAGAACCGTTACTTAGGGCCACAGAAACGTTACTTAGGGACACAGAATTGTTACTCAGGGACAGACACAGAATTGTTACTGAGGGACACAGAATTGTTACTGAGGGACACAGAACCGTTACTTAGGGCCACAGAAACGTTACTTAGGGACACAGAATTGTTACTCAGGGACAGACACAGAATTGTTATTGAGGGACACAGAATTGTTACTGAGGGACACAGAAGCGTTACTTAGGGCCACAGAAACGTTACTTAGGGACACAGAATTGTTACTCAGGGACAGACACAGAATTGTTACTGAGGGACACAGAATTGTTACTGAGGGACACAGAACCGTTACTTAGGGCCACAGAAATGTTACTTAGGGCCACAGAAACGTTACTTAGGGCCACAGAAATGTTACTTAGGGCAACAGAAACGTTACTTAGGGCCACAGAATCGTTATTTAGGGCCACAGAAACGTTACTTAGGGCCACAGAAACGTTACTTAGGGCCACAGAATTGTTACTTAGGGACAGACACAGAATTGTTACTGAGGGACACAGAATTGTTACTGAGGGCCACAGAACCGTTACTTAGGGCCACAGAAACGTTACTTAGGGACACAGAATTGTTACTCAGGGACAGACACAGAATTGTTACTGAGAGACACAGAATTGTTACTGAGGGACACAGAATTGTTACTCAGGGACAGACACAGAATTGTTACTCAGGGACAGACACAGAATTGTTACTCAGGGACAGACACAGAATTGTTACTCAGGGACACAGAACCGTTACTTAGGGCCAAAGAAACGTTACTTAGGGACACAGAATTGTTACTCAGGGACACAGAATTGTTACTGAGGGACACAGAATTGTTACTGAGGGACACAGAATTGTTACTCAGGGACAGACACAGAATTGTTACTCAGGGACAGACACAGAATTGTTACTCAGGGACACAGAATTGTTACTGAGGGACACAGAATTGGTATTGAGGGACACAGAATTGTTACTCAGGGACAGACACAGAATTGTTACTCAGGGACACAGAAACGTTACTTAGGGCCACAGAAACGTTACTTAGGGCCACAGAAACGTTACTTAGGGCCACAGAAACGTTACTTAGGGACACAGAAATGTTACTTAGGGCCACAGAAACGTTACTTAGGGCCACAGAATCTTTACTTAGGGCCACAGAATCGTTACTTAGGGCCACAGAAACGTTACTTAGGGCCACAGAAACGTTACTTGGGGCCACAGAAACGTTACTTAGGGCCACAGAATCGTTACTTAGGGCCACAGAAACGTTACTTAGGGCCACAGAAACGTTACTTGGGGCCACAGAAACGTTACTTAGGGCCACAGAATCGTTACTTAGGGCCACAGAAACGTTACTTAGGGCCACAGAAACGTTACTTAGGGCCACAGAATCGTTACTTAGGGCCACAGAAACGTTACTTAGGGCCACAGAATTGTTACTTAGGGACAGACACAGAATTGTTACTGAGGGACACAGAATTGTTACTGAGGGACACAGAATTGTTACTGAGGGCCACAGAACCGTTACTTAGGGCCACAGAATCGTTACTTAGGGCCACAGAAACGTTACTTAGGGTCACAGAATTGTTACTTAGGGACAGACACAGAATTGTTACTGAGGGACACAGAATTGTTACTGAGGGCCAAAGAACCGTTACTTAGGGCCACAGAACCGTTACTTAGGGCCACAGAAACGTTACTTAGGGTCACAGAATTGTTACTCAGGGACAGACACAGAATTGTTACTGAGGGACACAGAATTGTTACTGAGGGACACAGAAGCGTTACTTAGGGCCACAGAAACGTTACTTAGGGACACAGAATTGTTACTCAGGGACAGACACAGAATTGTTACTGAGGGACACAGAATTGTTACTGAGGGACACAGAAGCGTTACTTAGGGCCACAGAAACGTTACTTAGGGACACAGAATTGTTACTCAGGGACAGACACAGAATTGTTACTGAGGGACACAGAATTGTTACTGAGGGACACAGAAGCGTTACTTAGGGCCACAGAAACGTTACTTAGGGACACAGAATTGTTACTCAGGGACAGACACAGAATTGTTACTGAGGGACACAGAATTGTTACTGAGGGACACAGAACCGTTACTTAGGGCCACAGAAACGTTACTTAGGGCCACAGAAACGTTACTTAGGGCCACAGAAACGTTACTTAGGGCTACAGAAACGTTACTTAGGGCCACAGAATCATTATTTAGGGCCACAGAAACGTTACTTAGGGCCACAGAAACGTTACTTAGGGCCACAGAAACGTTACTTAGGGCCACAGAATTGTTACTGAGGGACACAGAATTGTTACTGAGGGCCACAGAACCGTTACTTAGGGCCACAGAAACGTTACTTAGGGACACAGAATTGTTACTCAGGGAGAGACACAGAATTGTTACTGAGAGACACAGAATTGTTACTGAGGGACACAGAATTGTTACTGAGGGACACAGAATTGTTACTGAGGGACACAGAATTGTTACTCAGGGACAGACACAGAATTGTTACTCAGGGACAGACACAGAATTGTTACTCAGGGACAGACACAGAATTGTTACTCAGGGACACAGAACCGTTACTTAGGGCCAAAGAAACGTTACTTAGGGACACAGAATTGTTACTCAGGGACACAGAATTGCTACTGAGGGACACAGAATTGTTACTGAGGGACACAGAATTGTTACTCAGGGACAGACACAGAATTGTTACTCAGGGACAGACACAGAATTGTTACTCAGGGACACAGAATTGTTACTGAGGGACACAGAATTGTTATTGAGGGACACAGAATTGTTACTCACGGACAGACACAGAATTGTTACTCAGGGACACAGAAACGTTACTTAGGGCCACAGAAACATTACTTAGGGCCACAGAAACGTTACTTAGGGACACAGAAACGTTACTTAGGGACACAGAAACGTTACTTAGGGCCACAGAATCGTTACTTAGGGCCACAGAATCGTTACTTCGGGCCACAGAAAGGTTACTTAGGGCCACAGAAACGTTACTTGGGGCCACAGAAACGTTACTTAGGGCCACAGAATCGTTACTTAGGGCCACAGAAACGTTACTTAGGGCCACAGAAACGTTACTTAGGGCCACAGAATCGTTACTTAGGGCCACAGAAACGTTACTTTGGGCCACAGAAACGTTACTTAGGGCCACAGAAACGTTACTTAGGGCCACAGAATTGTTACTTAGGGACAGACACAGAATTGTTACTGAGGGACACAGAATTGTTACTGAGGGACACAGAATTGTTACTGAGGGCCACAGAACTGTTACTTAGCGCCACAGAATCGTTACTTAGGGCCACAGAAACGTTACTTAGGGTCACAGAATTGTTACTTAGGGACAGACACAGAATTGTTACTGAGGGACACAGAATTGTTACTGAGGGCCACAGAACCGTTACTTAGGGCCACAGAACCGTTACTTAGGGCCACAGAAACGATACTTAGGGACACAGAATTGTTACTCAGGGACAGACACAGAATTGTTACTGAGGGACACAGAATTGTTACTGAGGGACACAGAAGCGTTACTTAGGGCCACAGAAACGTTACTTAGGGACACAGAATTGTTACTCAGGGACAGACACAGAATTGTTACTGAGGGACACAGAATTGTTACTGAGGGACACAGAAGCGTTACTTAGGGCCACAGAAACGTTACTTAGGGACACAGAATTGTTACTCAGGGACAGACACAGAATTGTTACTGAGGGACACAGAATTGTTACTGAGGGACACAGAACCGTTACTTAGGGCCACAGAAACGTTACTTAGGGCTACAGAAACGTTACTTAGGGCCACAGAATCGTTATTTAGGGCCACAGAAACGTTACTTAGGGCCACAGAAACGTTACTTAGGGCCCCAGAATTGTTACTTAGGGACAGACACAGAATTGTTACTGAGGGACACAGAATTGTTACTGAGGGCCACAGAACCGTTACTTAGGGCCACAGAAACGTTACTTAGGGACACAGAATTGTTACTCAGGGACAGACACAGAATTGTTACTGAGGGACACAGAATTGTTACTGAGGGACACAGAACCGTTACTTAGGGCCACAGAAACGTTACTTAGGGCCACAGAAACGTTACTTAGGGCTACAGAAACGTTACTTAGGGCCACAGAATCGTTATTTAGGGCGACAGAAACGTTACTTAGGGCCACAGAAACGTTACTTAGGGCCCCAGAATTGTTACTTAGGGACAGACACAGAATTGTTACTGAGGGACACAGAATTGTTACTGAGGGCCACAGAACCGTTACTTAGGGCCACAGAAACGTTACTTAGGGACACAGAATTGTTACTCAGGGACAGACACAGAATTGTTACTGAGGGACACAGAATTGTTACTGAGGGACACAGAATTGTTACTCAGGGACAGACACAGAATTGTTACTCAGGGACACAGAACCGTTACTTAGGGCCACAGAAACGTTACTTAGGGACACAGAATTGTTACTCAGGGACACAGAATTGTTACTGAGGGACACAGAATTGTTACTGAGGGACACAGAATTGTTACTCAGGGACAGACACAGAATTGTTACTCAGGGACAGACACAGAATTGTTACTCAGGGACACAGAATTGTTACTGAGGGACATAGAATTGTTACTGAGGGACACAGAATTGTTACTCAGGGACACAGAATTGTTACTCAGGGACAGACACAGAATTGTTACTCAGGGACAGACACAGAATTGTTACTCAGGGACACAGAATTGTTACTGAGGGACACAGAATTGTTACTGAGGGACACAGAATTGTTACTCAGGGACAGACACAGAATTGTTACTCAGGGACAGACACAGAATTGTTACTGAGGGACACAGAATTGTTACTGAGGGACACAGAATTGTTACTCAGGGACAGACACAGAATTGTTACTCAGGGACAGACACAGAATTGTTACTGAGGGAC
Organism: Staurois parvus; assembly: GCF_062004578.1. Taxonomy (NCBI): domain Eukaryota; kingdom Metazoa; phylum Chordata; class Amphibia; order Anura; family Ranidae; genus Staurois; species Staurois parvus. Next base: position 845,845 of record NW_028318993.1, on the reverse strand, counting down.
ACAGAATTGTTACTGAGGGACACAGAATTGTTACTGAGGGACACAGAATTGTTACTCAGGGACACAGAATTGTTACTGAGGGACACAGAATTGTTACTTAGGGCCACAGAACCGTTACTCAGGGACACAGAATTGTTATTCAGGGACAGACACAGAATTGTTACTCAGGGACACAGAATTGTTACTCAGGGACACAGAATCGTTTAATTAAAGAGTATGTCAGACAACATGCAGAGGAGTGGCTGAGGAGGCAATGTTTTAGGAGCGAGCAGACGTGGCAGCAGAGGAAGGGGTCGAGGCAGCACTAGTCGCAGCCAGAGGCCATTGCTCCCGGTGTCATCCAGCGGTCGTGTCTCCACCGACAACCCTGCCGTCATCGATTGGTTGGCTCGGTCGTCTTCCTCTTCCCAGGTCACCTCTGACACCTACAGCCAACGGTCGGTGGGTAAGTCAGACACAACCGTTAGTTGGCATGGCCCGGGAGCAAGCCCACTGAAATCACATGTCCTCGACCTGCCCCTGTCCTTTGGTGTTCCCTCACCAAGCAAAGTATCGCATGCTGTGGGCTCAGCCCCACTGTACAGTGAGGAAGAGCTAACAGAGGGCGGTCAAGAACGGGGGGAGACATCCGCCTCTTCAGCAGCCAGGCGAAGAAGTAGTGGCGAGGAGAGTGGCTCGGTAGCCGGTCTAGAGACAGGTCTGTCTCCTGACCCACACGCAGCCGAGGGGGCTAGTAGTGAGGCGGAGACCCTAATTGATGATGATGAGGCTGATCGCACTTGGCAGCCTCGTCGTCATCAGGCTATTGCTTCCGCATCATCAGGAGAAGAGGGTGGCAGCTTGGCAGCGAGCAAAACAGTCGGTGGGTTGCCCAGGAGGCAGCAGGGTCGCAGCAGTGTCAGTGGAGGCAAACGGCCACGGAGTAGAGCACCAGCTCCACTGCAGCCTACCACCACGGCCAGTAGTGGTGCCGGTGTGCATGGAGGAAGTAGCAGTCAGCCAGTGAGGAGTATCGGGGGCAAAGTTTCCTACTCGGCGGTGTGGCAATTTTTCGTCAAGCCGCCCGAGGAAGTAAACGTAGCCGTATGTCGACTATGTGGCCAGAAAGTCAAGCGTGGCCAGGGGGCCCATGTTGGGACTACAGCGTTGCGGCAGCATATGCAGCATCGCCATTTGGTGGCCTGGGAAAACCGTGATAAAGATACGGCGGTTCTGCCTGCCCCAGCCCCCGCTCCATCACCCGCTCCGTTACTTGCTCCGTCACCCGACGTCAATCGCCCTCTATCAGCCAGTCAAGGCTCCAACACCTCTGCTGAGGGGAGTTGTCGCTCGTTGGCATCTTCCGCTCGTTCAGATGCTCCTTCTCCTGCCACTCCTCTTCACAGATTCCGTCAGCAGTCTTTCTTGGAATCCGTTTCCAAGAGACAACAGTTTGCGAGCACGCACCCGACGGTGCAAAAGCTGAACGTCCTCCTGTCCAAGTTACTGGTGCTGCAGTCCCTCCCTTTCCAAGTGGTGGACTCAGCACCTTTCCGAGAAATGATGGCTTGTGCCGCTCCGCGGTGGAGAGTGCCAAGCCGTCATTTCTTCACCAAAAAGGCAGTGCCAGCCCTGCATTCACATGTAGAAGAGATGATGGGCCAGTCTTTGAGCATGTCGGTCTCTGCCAAAGTGCACGGCAGCGCCGACGTGTGGAGCTGTAACTACGGTCAGGGACAGTACATGTCATTTACGGCCCACTGGGTGAACGTGGTGCCGTCACAGTCGCACCAGCAACTTGGACAGGTCACGCCGCTTTTGCCTCCACGTTTGCACGTCCTTGGTCCACAAAAGATGTCCGCCTCTACCACCTCTTCTTCCTTCGTGTCCTCAGCCGCCACCCCCGTGCCAAGTCCCATTACCCGACCGGCATATCACATGTGCAGGGCACAACGGTGTCACGCTGTGCTGCACCTGGTATGCCTTGGCGAACGTAGTCACACAGGGGAGGAACTTCTCAGTGTAATGAACAGAGAAATTGACAGATGGCTGTCTCCGCGCAAACTGAAAATCGGAACCATGTTGACCGACAACGGAAAGAACATGGTGTCTGCTCTGCGTCAAGGAAGGTTGTGCCATGCGCCATGCATGGCTCACGTGTTCAATCTGGTTGTCAAGCGGTTCCTAAAATCCACCATCCCACTGCAAGACATCCTTAAAATGTCACGTAAACTTTGCATGCATTTCAGCCATTCCTACACCGCAAAGCACACCCTCCTTGAGCTGCAGCGGCAGAACGGAATTGCACAGCATCGCCTGATCTGCGACGTTGCAACAAGGTGGAATTCAACCCTACACATGTTAGACCGCCTTTACGAACAGCGAAAGGCCATCACCGATTTCCTGATGTTACAAGCGGATAAAGGTACTCCCCTGTGTAACTTCGATGTCAGCCATTGGCAGCTCATGAGTGACACCTGCCGCTTGCTCAGGCCCTTTGAGGAGGCCACTCTATTCGTGAGTCGGCAGGACTATGGGATGAACGACGTCATTCCTCTGTTGCACGTCCTGGAACAAATGCTGTTAACAATGGCTGGTCAGGGTGCGGTAGACGTGGCGCACAGATCTCAACGCCACATGACCCCTGTGGGGGCAGGACAGGAAGAAGAGGAGGAGGTAGAGGAGGACATTTGTGCTCAGGAATTATTGAGTGAAATGGGTGGTTTTTCCACTCAGCGGACAGGAGTGGAGGAGCAGGAGCATCTGGTAGAGGAGGAGGAGGAGGAGACAGAGGACCCAGGCGCACCGTGGCAGTATGCTGTGGAGATGGAGGCAGGGAGTCCCTCGCATTCCTTGGCACAAATGGCCCATAGCATGCTCGGTTGCTTGTGTAGCGACAGCCGAATAATAACCATCAGACAGAGGGATGACTTTTGGCTGTCCACCTTGTTGGACCCTCGCTACCGTTCAAAAATGGTGGCCTTTTTCACACCTGCTGAGAGGGAGGCCAAAATAACGTACTATAAAAACCACCTATGTAGTCAGTTGGTCTCTGCCTTTGTGCGCCAACGTCCATCCTCAGACACTGTGGGCCCTGTGCGCTCGCGTTCCGCTGCCATGGCAGCAGGGGAGGGGTGGGGTGGTAGGAGCAGTGGCAGCTCCACCAGCAGCGGCTGCCTCAGTCTGCAGTCGATGATGAGTAGCTTTCTTCACCAGCGCAGTGAGGAAACTACTAACCAGCCGCAGCAGCAGCAGCATCAGGTGGACCTGGAGCAGGACCTCAAACAACAGGCTTAGGCCTACTTGGACAGCACCCTGCCAACCGAGGTAGACAATCCCCTTGACTACTGGGCAACGAAACTTGACCTTTGGCCCCAACTAGCTGAATTTGCCCTTGAAAGGCTGTCATGCCCGGCCAGTAGCGTGGCATCGGAGCGCGTGTTTAGTGCGGCAGGAGGTATTGTAACTCCGCGGAGGACACGACTGTCCACCCAAAGTGTGGAGAGACTCACGTTTGTGAAAATGAATCAGGCGTGGATTAGTCTGGATTTCAAACCACCAGTTCCTGACACAACTGACTAAATCCGCCATGAATCATGCCCCAAACATGTGCCACTTTCAGGTCTCCTCACACTGCTGGTGTGTTCCATTTTTTGTCATAGGGTGCTGGCAGATTACGGGCCTCCCATAGCTGCTGCCAGGCCCATAATCTGCCATGGGCCCCTGTACCGCCTCCTCATGCTGCTGCCAGGTCCACAGTGTCTCATGGGTCCCTGTACGGCCTCCCATTGCTGCTGTCTCCATCGCCACACTCTGCCATGTGCCACTTTCAGGTCTCCTCACACACTGCTGGTGTGTTCCATTTTTTGTCATAGGGTGCTGGCAGATTACGGGCCTCCCATTGCTGCTGCCAGGCCCCTAATCTGCCATGGGCCCCTGTACCGCCTCCTCATGCTGCTGCCAGGTCCACAGTGTCTCATGCCATGTGCCACTTTCAGTTCTCCTCACACTGCTGGTGTGTTCCATTTTTTGTCATAGGGTGCTGGCAGATTACGGGCCTCCCATTGCTGCTGCCAGGCCCCTAATCTGCCATGGGCCCCTGTACCGCCTCCTCATGCTGCTGCCAGGTCCACAGTGTCTCATGGGTCCCTGTACGGCCTCCCATTGCTGCTGTCTCCATCGCCACACTCTGCCATGTGCCACTTTCAGGTCTCCTCACACACTGCTGGTGTGTTCCATTTTTTGTCATAGGGTGCTGGCAGATTACGGGCCTCCCATTGCTGCTGCCAGGCCCCTAATCTGCCATGGGCCCCTGTATTGCCTCCTCATGCTGCTGCCAGGTCCACAGTGTCTCATGGGTCCCTGTACGGCCTCCCATTGCTGCTGTCTCCATCGCCACACTCTGCCATGTGCCACTTTCAGGTCTCCTCACACACTGCTGGTGTGTTCCATTTTTTGTCATAGGGTGCTGGCAGATTACGGGCCTCCCATTGCTGCTGCCAGGCCCGTAATCTGCCATGGGCCCCTGTACCGCCTCCTCATGCTGCTACCAGGTCCAGAGTCTCTCATGGGTCCCTGTACGGCCTCCCATTGCTGCTGTCTACATCGCCACACTCTGCCATGTGCCACTTTCAGGTCTCCTCACACACTGCTGGTGTGTTCCATTTTTTGTCATAGGGTGCTGGCAGATTACGGGCCTCCCATAGCTGCTGCCAGGCCCCTAATCTGCCATGGGCCCCTGTACCGCCTCCTCATGCTGCTGCCAGGTCCACAGTGTCTCATGGGTCCCTGTACGGCCTCCCATTGCTGCTGTCTCCATCGCCACACTCTGCCATGTGCCACTTTCAGGTCTCCTCACACACTGCTGGTGTGTTCCATTTTTTGTCATAGGGTGCTGGCAGATTACGGGCCTCCCATTGCTGCTGCCAGGCCCGTAATATGCCATGGGCCCCTGTACCGCCTCCTCATGCTGCTGCCAGGTCCACAGTGTCTCATGCCATGTGCCACTTTCAGGTCTCCTCACACTGCTGGTGTGTTCCATTTTTTGTCATAGGGTGCTGGCAGATTACGGGCCTCCCATAGCTGCTGCCTGGCCCCTAATCTGCCATGGGCCCCTGTACCGCCTCCTCTTGCTGCTGCCAGGTCCACAGTGTCTCATGGGTCCCTGTACGGCCTCCCATTGCTGCTGTCTCCATCGCCACACTCTGCCATGTGCCACTTTCAGGTCTCCTCACACACTGCTGGTGTGTTCCATTTTTTGTCATAGGGTGCTGGCAGATTACGGGCCTCCCATTGCTGCTGCCAGGCCCCTAATCTGCCATGGGCCCCTGTACCGCCTCCTCATGCTGCTGCCAGGTCCAGAGTCTCTCATGGGTCCCTGTACGGCCTCCCATTGCTGCTGTCTCCATCGCCACACTCTGCCATGTGCCACTTTCAGGTCTCCTCACACACTGCTGGTGTGCTCCATTTTTTGTCATAGGGTGCTGGCAGATTATGGGCCTCCCATTGCTGCTGCCAGGCCCCTAATCTGCCATGGGCCCCTGTACCGCCTCCTCATGCTGCTGCCAGGTCCACAGTGTCTCATGGGTCCCTGTATGGCCTCCCATTGCTGCTGTCTCCATCGCCACACTCTGCCATGTGCCACTTTCAGGTCTCCTCACACTGCTGGTGTGTTCCATTTTTTGTCATAGGGTGCTGGCAGATTACGGGCCTCCCATTGCTGCTGCCAGGCCCCTAATCTGCCATGGGCCCCTGTACCGCCTCCTCATGCTGCTGCCAGGTCCACAGTGTCTCATGGGTCCCTGTACGGCCTCCCATTGCTGCTGTCTCCATCGCCACACTCTGCCATGTGCCACTTTCAGGTCTCCTCACACACTGCTGGTGTGTTCCATTTTTTGTCATAGGGTGCTGGCAGATTACGGGCCTCCCATTGCTGCTGCCAGGCCCCTAATCTGCCATGGGCCCCTGTACTGCCTCCTCATGCTGCTGCCAGGTCCACAGTGTCTCATGGGTCCCTGTACGGCCTCCCATTGCTGCTGTCTCCATCGCCACACTCTGCCATGTGCCACTTTCAGGTCTCCTCACACACTGCTGGTGTGTTCCATTTTTTGTCATAGGGTGCTGGCAGATTACGGGCCTCCCATTGCTGCTGCCAGGCCCGTAATCTGCCATGGGCCCCTGTACCGCCTCCTCATGCTGCTGCCAGGTCCAGAGTCTCTCATGGGTCCCTGTACGGCCTCCCATTGCTGCTGTCTCCATCGCCACACTCTGCCATGTGCCACTTTCAGGTCTCCTCACACACTGCTGGTGTGTTCCATTTTTTGTCATAGGGTGCTGGCAGATTACGGGCCTCCCATTGCTGCTGCCAGGCCCGTAATATGCCATGGGCCCCTGTACCGCCTCCTCATGCTGCTGCCAGGTCCACAGTGTCTCATGCCATGTGCCACTTTCAGGTCTCCTCACACTGCTGGTGTGTTCCATTTTTTGTCATAGGGTGCTGGCTGATTACGGGCCTCCCATTGCTGCTGCCAGGCCCCTAATCTGCCATGGGCCCCTGTACCGCCTCCTCATGCTGCTGCCAGGTCCAGAGTCTCTCATGGGTCCCTGTACGGCCTCCCATTGCTGCTGCCAGGAGGCAGCAGGGTCGCAGCAGTGTCAGTTGAGGCAAACGGCCACGGAGTAGAGCACCAGCTCCACTGCAGCCTACCACCACGGCCAGTAGTGGTGCCGGTGTGCACGGAGGATGTAGCAGTCAGCCAGTGAGGAGTAGCGGGGGCAAATTTTCCTACTCGGCGGTGTGGCAATTTTTCGTCAAGCCGCCCGAGGAAGTAAACGTAGCCGTATGTCGACTATGTGGCCAGAAAGTCAAGCGTGGCCAGGGGGCCCATGTTGGGACTACAGCAATGCGGCAGCATATGCAGCGTCGCCATTCGGTGGCCTGGGAAAACCGTGATAAAGATACGGCGGTTCTGCCTGCCCCAGCCCAGGGTTCCATTTTGTCATAGGGTGCTGGCAGATTACGGGCCTCCCATTGTTGCTGCCAGGCCCGTACTCTGCCATGGGCCCCCGTACCGCCTCCTCATGCTGCTGCCAGGTCCACAGTGTCTCATGGGTCCCTGTACGGCCTCCCATTGCTGCTGTCTCCATCGCCACACTCTGCCATGTGCCACTTTCAGGTCTCCTCACACTGCTGGTGTGTTCCATTTTTTGTCATAGGGTGCTGGCAGATTACGGGCCTCCCATTGCTGCTGCCAGGCCCGTAATCTGCCATGGGCCCCCGTACCGACTCCTCATGCTGCTGCCAGGCCCGTAATCTGTCATGGGCCCCTGTTGTCGCTTGTTGGCATATTCCGCTCGTTCAGATGCTCCTTCTCCTGCTACTCCTCTTCACGGATTCCGTCAGCAGTCTTTCTTGGAATCCGTTTCCAAGAGACAACAGTTTGCGAGCACGCACCCGACGGTGCAGAAGCTGAACGTCCTCCTGTCCAAGTTGCTGCTGCCAGGCTCGTAATCTGTCATGCGCCCCTGTACCGCCTCCTCATGCTGCTGCCAGGTCCAGAGTGTGTCATGGGCCCCCGTACCGACTCCTCATGCTGCTGCCAGGCCCGTAATCTGTCATGGGCCCCTGTACCGCCTCCTCATGCTGCTGCCAGGTCCAGAGTGTGTCATGGGTCCCTGTACGGCCTCCCATTGCTGCTGCCAGGCCCGTAATCTGCCATGGGCCCCCGTACCAACTCCTCATGCTGCTGCCAGGCCCGTAATCTGTCATGGGCCCCTGTACCGCCTCCTCATGCTGCTGCCAGGTCCAGAGTGTGTCATGGGTCCCTGTACGGCCTCCCATTGCTGCTGTCTCCATCGCCACACTCTGCCATGTGCCACTTTCAGGTCTCCTCACACTGCTGGTGGGTTCCATTTTGTCATAGGGTGCTGTATGGCCTCCCATTGCTGCTGCCTCCACCGCCACACTGTGGCTCCACACTCTGGTTTTGGCCCCGTGACTGCCCAAATGAGTGAAGTGTGCGGTGATTCTAAGATCGACGGCACTCATCTGCATGTCATACTGACTGACAGTATTATTTCTCTTCCCCAGCAGACTCCAAGGGCATTTAAATTAAAGGTACAGTGTTCTGCACTAATATAAAGGCTCTCTGAAACCTAGAAACACCCTTTTATAAGTTAAATTCGCAGCGAATATATTCGACTCGAATCGAAATTTTTTCACGAATTCGCCGAATCAGTCGAATCAAATTTTTGAATAATTCGCTCATCTCTAATTATAATATAATTTTTACATTGCAGCAACACAGTATTATGGCAATGCCAAACATTTACACATATATACTGTACATAAGACACAGGGGTCTTGCTGACTATTTAACAAGTTCGATGTAATTATGTAATTATCAGAATGATTAAAACTTATATTTAATGTAGTAAAACATAACACTGATGTATATATATATTATTCTTAGAAACATTATTTACTCCATGTGTTAAGCTGTTGATTTAAACATCCAAGCTTGATTTACAAGAGAACAGAACAAAAAGAATACAGTTTACAGACATCAATAGTGTCAAGAAAAAATTTGCAAGACATGTGCGGTGTACATTCACTTATTTGCCACATCATGTGTGTACATTTTATAGCCTTAATGTCTCCATAAAATAAAACTAAAGGCAAGATTTTTTGTTTTCTTTTTGGATAGAGTAAGGGAGGGCTATAACTTCTGTCAATTTTTCTGCCATCTGCATCCCATTGGGGAGATTTCCCTTCACTTCCTGTCACATGGCCAAAACAGGATGTGAGAGGAAAACCCGCCAAAGTGAGTGTACCCCTTTTCACCAGGGTCACTAGAATTTGTGCCTCATTGGAAGATTTTTCCTGTTTTCCCTCTATTCCTGTTTTGGTGGAAACCCAAAATATTGGGATTTTCTTTTGCTTCCAGTCTTGGTGATAATGGCAAAAAATTGTGTCAGACTGTGCTCTGTGTTTGAATACATCAAGTGCTCACAGAAAACAGACATAACCCTGTTATACAGTACTATATATATATATATATATATATATATATATATATGTGTGTGTGTATATATACAGTCATGGCCGAAATTGTTGGCACCCTTGATATTTCTCCAGGAAATCATGTATTTCTCACGAAACGTATTGCATTAACACATGTTTTGCTATACACATGTTTATTCCCTTTGTGTGTATTGGGACAAAACAAAAAAAGGGAGGAAAGAAAGCAAATTCGACATAATGTCACACAAACCTCCAAAAATGGGCTGGACAAAAGTATTGGCACCCTTTCACAACTGCGGATAAATAAGAATGTTACAAGCATGTGATGCTCCTGTAAACTCACCTGGGGCAAGTAACAGGTGTGGGCAATATAGAAATCACACCTGAAAGCAGATAAAAAGGAGAGACGTTCACTTAACCTTTGCATTGTGTGTCTGTCTGTGCCACACTAAGCATGGACAACAGAAAGAGGAGACGAGAACTGTCTGAGGACCTGAGAACCAAAATTGTGGCAAAATATCAACAATCTCAAGGTTACAAGTCCATCTCCAGAGAACTAGATTTGCCTTTGTCCACAGTGCGCAACATTATCAAGAAGTTTGCAACCCATGGCACTGTAGCTAATCTCCCTGGTCGTGGACGGATGAGGAAAATTGATGAAAGATTGCAACGCAGAATAGTCCGGATGGTGGATAAGCAGCCCCAAACATGTTCCAAAGACATTCAAGCTGTCCTGCAGGCTCAGGGAGCATCAGTGTCAGCGCGAACTATCCGTCGACATTTAAATGAAATGAAACGCTATGGCAGGAGACCCAGGAGGACCCCACTGCTGACACAGAGACATAAAAAAGCAAGACTACAGTTTGCCAAAATGTACTTGAGTAAGCCAAAAGCCTTCTGGGAAAACGTCTTGTGGACAGATGAGACCAAGATAGAGCTTTTCGGTAAAGCACATCATTCTACTGTTTACCGAAAACGGAATGAGGCCTACAAAGAACAAAACACAGTACCTACGGTAAAATATGGTGGAGGTTCAATGATGTTTTGGGGTTGTTTTGCTGCCTCTGGCACTGGGTGCCTTGACTGTGTGCAAGGCATCATGAAATCTGAGGATTACCAAAGGATTTTGGGTCGCACTGTAGGGCCCAGTGTCAGAAAGCTGGGTTTGCGTCCAAGATCCTGGGTCTTCCAGCAGGACAATGACCCCAAACATACGTCAAAAAGCACTCAGAAATGGATGGCAAAGAAGCGCTGGAGAGTTCTGAAGTGGCCAGCAATGAGCCCAGATCTAAATCCCATTGAACACCTGTGGAGAGATCTTAAAATTGCTGTTGGGAAAAGGTGTCCTTCCAATAAGAGAGACCTGGAGCTGTTTGCAAAGGAAGAGTGGTCCAAAATTCCGGGTGAGAGGTGTCAGAAGCTTATTGATGGTTATAGGAAGCGACTGATTTCAGTTATGTTTTCCAAAGGGTGTGCAACCAAATATTAAGTTAAGGGTGCCAATACTTTTGTCCAGCCCATTTTTGGGGTTTTGTGTGACATTATGTCATATTTGCTTTTCTGCCTCTGTTTTATATTTGTTCCAATACATACAAAGGGAATAAACATGTGTATAGCAAAACATGTGTTAATGCAATACCTTTTTTGTGTGAAATACTTGATTTTCAGGAAAAATATCAAGGGTGCCAACAATTTCGGCCATGACTGTATATCTTTATAATTAGCCACTGTTTTCTCTTGCACTGTGAACACAACCCCTTCACTCTTACTTGACAAAGAACTACAGTTGTGACCAAAATTATTCAACCCCCACTGAAATTGAGTGTTTTGGCCAGTTTGACATTGCTTTTGATCATTCAGTCATCTTGCTTACATTTACATTAAAGAGGCACTTGTAGGTCAGACAAATATAACATAACAGTTATAATGAAATAACCACAAATGTCTTTTCTGTGCTCACAGCATTATCAGTTTTATTCAACCCCCAAGTGACATTCAATCTTAGTACTTAGTACAGCATCCTTTTACAGTTATAACAGCTTTTAAACGTGAAGCATAGCTTGACACAAGTGTCTTGCAGCGATCTACGGGTATCTTCGCCCATTCTTCATGGGCAAAGGCCTCCAGTTCAGTCACATTCTTAGGCTTGCGCACTGCAACTGCTTTCTTTAAGTCCCACCAGAGGTTCTCAATCGGATTTAAGTCTGGTGACTGCGATGGCCACTCCAAAATGTTCCAGCCTTTCCTCTGCAACCATGCTCTAGTGGACTTGGAGGTATGCTTGGGATCATTGTCCTGTTGAAAGGTCCAACGTCTCCCAAGCCTCAGGTGTGTGACGGACTGCATCACGTTTCCATCCAATATCTCCTGGTACTGAAGAGAATTCATGGTACCTTGCACACGCTGAAGCTTCCCTGTACCTGCAGAAGCAAAACAGCCCCAAAGCATGATTGACCCTCCACCATGCTTCACAGTAGGCAAGGTGTTCTTTTCATCATAGGCCTTGTTCTTCCTCCTCCAAACATAGCGTTGATCCATGGGCCCAAACAGTTCTAATTTTGTTTCATCAGTCCACAGAACACTATCCCACAACTTTTGTGGTTTGTCCACATGGCTTTTGGCATACTGCAGTCGACTCTTCTTATTCTTTGGAGACAGCAAGGGGGTACGCCTGGGAGTTCTGGCACGGAGGCCTTCATTACGCAGTGTGCGTCTTATTGTCTGGGCTGAAACTTCTGTACCCACATCTGACAAATCTTTTCTCAGTTCCTCAGCAGTCACACGGGGACTTCTCTCCACTCTACGCTTCAGGTAGCGCACAGCAGTCGAAGTCAGCATCTTCTTTCTGCCACGACCAGGTAGCGTTTCAACAGTGCCCTTTGCCTTGAATTTGCGAATGATGCTTCCTAAGGTGTCTCTTGGTATGTTTAACATCTTTGCAATCTTCTTATAGCCATTGCCCTTCCTGTGAAGAGAAATCACCTCTTCTCTTGTCTTCCTGGACCATTCTCTTGCCTTCACCATGTTTGTAACCACACCAGTAAATGTCTAGAAGGAGCTGAGTATCACAGTCATTTTAAAGCTGCCTAATTGGTGCTTATTATGCTTGATTGCTGCTCGGTGACATCCACAGGTGTTTTCAATACCTGATGGAAAGCACCTGTATGAACCTCTGTTCTTCAGAGTGGTAGTCTTTAAGGGGTTGAATAATTGTGGCAATGAAGAAACCACATAAGAACCATTTACTACTGTATTACATAAACAATTGATGTCATTTTAGTTGCATTTGGGTAGTTACAACGTCCTTGTAGGATTTGATTCTGAATACAATTCCAAATGTACACTATAGTCCCTAAACCCCTTTACAGCATTGGGGGTTGAATAATTTTGGTCACAACTGTATATTAATATACTATGTCTTCATAGTAACATTTCTAGGGTTCTGTCATTTTCAGCGCACAAGAGGTACTTTTACTTTTTTGTTAACAGTTATATAAGCCTATAGTTGACTTATAAGGTATAAAAAGGCAACTTTTTAACAAGATTATATATATACTGTGTATATATATATATATATATATATATATATATATATATTTGTGTGTGCCTGTGAAGGTTTGCATTTGTACAGGTCGTGGTATAAATAGTCACATTTAACTAAACTTGTGTTCTAATGTTAAGAATGTTTCTCCACTCATCTATGTGGCTTCCCAAAGTCACTTGCATGTTGATATCTCCAGGGAACAGTAAAGTAAGGGATTTGGACTGGTGGAGCTTCACTTATTAAGCAGTGGAAGAGCCGTACTGGAGACTTACTGGTTCTTTAATAAAGTGATACTAAACACACACTGGGGTAGATTTACTAAAAAATGGTGCACTCAGAATCTGGTGCAGCTGTGCATAGTAGCAAATCAATTTCTAACTTCAGCTTGTTCAATTAAGCTTTGATAATAAAACCTCAAAGCTGATTGGTTTCTATGCAGAGCTGCACCAGATTCTGAGTGCACCATTTTTTAGTAAATCTACCCCAGTGCACTATGCAGTTTTAGTAAATAACCCCACTGTTTAATTCACATTATCCATTCTCTTTCTGTATGTGGATGACGACACTATGATTATTTTAATAAAAATAAAATCTAAGTACCTTTTTCCTATTCAACATACAGCTGTCAGATGACCCAGTGCTTTCCCAGCCTGTCTGCAGGGAAACAGTGGCAGGAGAAGCTTCTAGTCCGCTGCTACTCACGTGAAAAAAAAAAAAAAACAGCCTTTGGGATACAGAGTAAAAATAAACAATTAACATCAATAAACTGTTTTAAATTTACATACACATACAAACTTACATACAAACTTTTGCAGATGCCATTTTTTGTTTTCTGTTATTTTGAAAGTGTAAATGATGGAAATAAAATCTAACTTTTGTTGACATATTATAAGAATGTCTAATCTGTAATTTGATGCCTTTTGGAGATTTTTCCATCTTTCCTTGGCTTCTTTATGCACATTAATACAAATTTTTAGCTGGGGTGCCCAAACTTTCGATCCCCACTGTATATATACATACTTGGAATCAAACCTTTATTATTTTTTAGCAATAACATAGTGTGGGTGGATTTCTGCCAGTCACAGGCTGTGTCATGCCCCTTAAGCCTCTGTCTTAGAATAACAGGGAGATAAAGCCTCTATTAAGATGCAATACCCCCCATTGTTTGGCTTTTTAGTGGGCATTGAGGAGGAGATGGGAGTAGGCTGTCATTTACCACTGTGTATTCGCCCATATGTGTGACTCTATAGTCAAATGGGCTGCTCAGATGAGATAGGGAGGAAATGCTCAGGGTAGAGATACAATGAAAACTGAGCATGTACATTAGCTACCTACACTGCTCTGCAAAATCCCCAACTGCATTGGGGACATGATAGAACAGGAGGGGGAACTAGAGAACAGCAGGATCAACCAGGTTTTTTCCAGAATACAGAAAATGAATCCCATAGTGAATGAGTGAGGATGAACAGCAGGTAATACAGTATTTATAATTATTAATGATGTGGGTTTAGTGACACTTTAAAAAGAAAAAAACTCAGAACATTTATAAAGCACAGTGATGTGCTTTATAGACATGCTTAGTGCTCTGTCAGCTTTGGAACTCTGAAGCCAGGGGAGCTCTAGTAAAAGAATGGGACATGTGTAAAAAATGCTGGGGAAAGAGCCCAATCACATGACCTGTTAAAATCATATTTAGAGATGAGCGAAGAAATGAAAAATTTGATTCGACTGATTCGGCGAATTCGTGGACAATATTCGATTCGAGTCGAATAAATTCGCTGTGAATTTAACTTAAAAAAGGGTGTTTCTAGGCTTCAGAGAGACTTAATATTAGTGCAGAACACTGTACCTTTAATTTAAATGCCCTTGGAGTCTGCTGGGGAAGAGAAATAATACTGTCTGTCAGTATGACATGCAGATGAGTGCCGTCGATCTTAGAATCACTGCACACTTCACTCCTTTGGCCAGTCACGGGGCCAAAACCAGTGTTTGGAGCCACAGTGTGGCGGTGGAGGCAGCAGCAATGGGAGGCCATACAGCAACCTATGACAAAATGGAAACCAGCAGGAGCGTGAGGAGACCTGAAAGTGGCACATGGCAGAGTGGGAGCAATGGGAGGCGGTACAGGGACCCAGGTCACACTGTGGGCCCAGCAGCAGCGTGACCAGGCGGTACGGGGGCCCATGGCCGATATGGGGCTTGGTGGCACCAATGGAAGGCCTGTAATCTGCCAGCAACCTATGACAAAATGGACAACCGCAGGAGTGTGAGGAGATTTCAAAGTGGCACATGGCAGAGTGGAAGCAATGGGAGGCCGTACAGGGACCCAGGTCACACTGTGGGACCAGCATCAGCGTGAACAGGCGGTACGGGGGCCCATGGCCGATTTGACCTCATTCATCCCATAGTCCTGCCGACTCACGAATAGCGTGGCCTCCTCAAAGGGCCTGAGCAAGCGCAGGTGTCACACATGAGCTGACAATGGCTGACATCTAAGTTACACAGGGAGTACCTTTATCCGCTTTTAACATCAGGAAATCTGTGATGGCCTTTAGCTGTTCGTAAAGGCGGTCTAACATATGTAGGGTTGAATTACACCTTGTTGCAACGTCACAGCATGAGGAGTCGGTACGGGGGCCCATGGCAGATTACATGTCTGGCAGCAGCAATGGGAGGCCCGTAATCTGCCAGCACCCTATGTCAAAAAATTTAACACACCAGCAGTGTGAAGAGACCTGAAAGTGGCACATGGCAGCAGAGTGTGGCGATGGAGACAGCAGCAATGGGAGGCCGTACAGGGACCCATGAGAGACTCTGGACTTGGCAGCAGCATGAGGAGGCGGTATATAGGGGCCCATGGCAGATTAGGGGCCTGGCAGCAGCTATGTGAGGCCCGTAATCTGCCTGCACCCTATGTCAAAAAATTTAACACACCAGCAGTGTGAAGAGACCTGAAAGTGGCACATGGCAGAGTGTGGCGATGGAGACAGCAGCAATGGGAGGCCGTACAGGGACCCATGAGAGACTCTAGACTTGGCAGCAGCATGAGGAGGCGGTATATAGGGGCCCATGGCAGATTAGGGGCCTGGCAGCAGCTATGTGAGGCCCGTAATCTGCCTGCACCCTATGTCAAAAAATTTAACACACCAGCAGTGTGAAGAGACCTGAAAGTGGCACATGGCAGCAGAGTGTGGCGATGGAGACAGCAGCAATGGGAGGCCGTACAGGGACCCATGAGAGACTCTGGACTTGGCAGCAGCATGAGGAGGCGGTATATAGGGGCCCATGGCAGATTAGGGGCCTGGCAGCAGCTATGTGAGGCCCGTAATCTGCCTGCACCCTATGTCAAAAAATTTAACACACCAGCAGTGTGAAGAGACCTGAAAGTGGCACATGGCAGCAGAGTGTGGCGATGGAGACAGCAGCAATGGGAGGCCGTACAGGGACCCATGAGAGACTCTGGACTTGGCAGCAGCATGAGGAGGCGGTATATAGGGGCCCATGGCAGATTAGGGGCCTGGCAGCAGCTATGTGAGGCCCGTAATCTGCCTGCACCCTATGTCAAAAAATTTAACACACCAGCAGTGTGAAGAGACCTGAAAGTGGCACATGGCAGCAGAGTGTGGCGATGGAGACAGCAGCAATGGGAGGCCGTACAGGGACCCATGAGAGACTCTGGACTTGGCAGCAGCATGAGGAGGCGGTATATAGGGGCCCATGGCAGATTAGGGGCCTGGCAGCAGCTATGTGAGGCCCGTAATCTGCCTGCACCCTATGTCAAAAAATTAAACACACCAGCAGTATGAAGAGACCTGAAAGTGGCACATGGCAGAGTGTGGCGATGGAGACAGCAGCAATGGGAGGCCGTACAGGGACCCATGACAGACTCTAGACTTGGCAGCAGCATGAGGAGGCGGTATATAGGGGCCCATGGCAGATTAGGGGCCTGGCAGCAGCTATGTGAGGCCCGTAATCTGCCTGCACCCTATGTCAAAAAATTAAACACACCAGCAGTGTGAAGAGACCTGAAAGTGGCACATGGCAGAGTGTGGCGATGGAGACAGCAGCAATGGGAGGCCGTACAGGGACCCATGACAGACTCTAGACTTGGCAGCAGCATGAGGAGGCGGTATATAGGGGCCCATGGCAGATTAGGGGCCTGGCAGCAGCTATGTGAGGCCCGTAATCTGCCTGCACCCTATGTCAAAAAATTTAACACACCAGCAGTGTGAAGAGACCTGAAAGTGGCACATGGCAGCAGAGTGTGGCGATGGAGACAGCAGCAATGGGAGGCCGTACAGGGACCCATGAGAGACTCTGGACTTGGCAGCAGCATGAGGAGGCGGTATATAGGGGCCCATGGCAGATTAGGGGCCTGGCAGCAGCTATGTGAGGCCCGTAATCTGCCTGCACCCTATGTCAAAAAATTAAACACACCAGCAGTATGAAGAGACCTGAAAGTGGCACATGGCAGAGTGTGGCGATGGAGACAGCAGCAATGGGAGGCCGTACAGGGACCCATGACAGACTCTAGACTTGGCAGCAGCATGAGGAGGCGGTATATAGGGGCCCATGGCAGATTAGGGGCCTGGCAGCAGCTATGTGAGGCCCGTAATCTGCCTGCACCCTATGTCAAAAAATTAAACACACCAGCAGTGTGAAGAGACCTGAAAGTGGCACATGGCAGAGTGTGGCGATGGAGACAGCAGCAATGGGAGGCCGTACAGGGACCCATGACAGACTCTAGACTTGGCAGCAGCATGAGGAGGCGGTATATAGGGGCCCATGGCAGATTAGGGGCCTGGCAGCAGCTATGTGAGGCCCGTAATCTGCCTGCACCCTATGTCAAAAAATTTAACACACCAGCAGTGTGAAGAGACCTGAAAGTGGCACATGGCAGCAGAGTGTGGCGATGGAGACAGCAGCAATGGGAGGCCGTACAGGGACCCATGAGAGACTCTGGACTTGGCAGCAGCATGAAGAGGCGGTATATAGGGGCCCATGGCAGATTAGGGGCCTGGCAGCAGCTATGTGAGGCCCGTAATCTGCCTGCACCCTATGTCAAAAAATTAAACACACCAGCAGTGTGAAGAGACCTGAAAGTGGCACATGGCAGAGTGTGGCGATGGAGACAGCAGCAATGGGAGGCCGTACAGGGACCCATGACAGACTCTAGACTTGGCAGCAGCATGAGGAGGCGGTATATAGGGGCCCATGGCAGATTAGGGGCCTGGCAGCAGCTATGTGAGGCCCGTAATCTGCCTGCACCCTATGTCAAAAAATTAAACACACCAGCAGTGTGAAGAGACCTGAAAGTGGCACATGGCAGAGTGTGGCGATGGAGACAGCAGCAATGGGAGGCCGTACAGGGACCCATGACAGACTCTAGACTTGGCAGCAGCATGAGGAGGCGGTATATAGGGGCCCATGGCAGATTAGGGGCCTGGCAGCAGCTATGTGAGGCCCGTAATCTGCCTGCACCCTATGTCAAAAAATTTAACACACCAGCAGTGTGAAGAGACCTGAAAGTGGCACATGGCAGCAGAGTGTGGCGATGGAGACAGCAGCAATGGGAGGCCGTACAGGGACCCATGAGAGACTCTGGACTTGGCAGCAGCATGAGGAGGCGGTATATAGGGGCCCATGGCAGATTAGGGGCCTGGCAGCAGCTATGTGAGGCCCGTAATCTGCCTGCACCCTATGTCAAAAAATTTAACACACCAGCAGTGTGAAGAGACCTGAAAGTGGCACATGGCAGCAGAGTGTGGCGATGGAGACAGCAGCAATGGGAGGCCGTACAGGGACCCATGAGAGACTCTGGACTTGGCAGCAGCATGAGGAGGCGGTATATAGGGGCCCATGGCAGATTAGGGGCCTGGCAGCAGCTATGTGAGGCCCGTAATCTGCCTGCACCCTATGTCAAAAAATTAAACACACCAGCAGTGTGAAGAGACCTGAAAGTGGCACATGGCAGAGTGTGGCGATGGAGACAGCAGCAATGGGAGGCCGTACAGGGACCCATGACAGACTCTAGACTTGGCAGCAGCATGAGGAGGCGGTATATAGGGGCCCATGGCAGATTAGGGGCCTGGCAGCAGCTATGTGAGGCCCGTAATCTGCCTGCACCCTATGTCAAAAAATTAAACACACCAGCAGTGTGAAGAGACCTGAAAGTGGCACATGGCAGAGTGTGGCGATAGAGACAGCAGCAATGGGAGGCCGTACAGGGACCCATGACAGACTCTAGACTTGGCAGCAGCATGAGGAGGCGGTATATAGGGGCCCATGGCAGATTAGGGGCCTGGCAGCAGCTATGTGAGGCCCGTAATCTGCCTGCACCCTATGTCAAAAAATTTAACACACCAGCAGTGTGAAGAGACCTGAAAGTGGCACATGGCAGCAGAGTGTGGCGATGGAGACAGCAGCAATGGGAGGCCGTACAGGGACCCATGAGAGACTCTGGACTTGGCAGCAGCATGAGGAGGCGGTATATAGGGGCCCATGGCAGATTAGGGGCCTGGCAGCAGCTATGTGAGGCCCGTAATCTGCCTGCACCCTATGTCAAAAAATTAAACACACCAGCAGTGTGAAGAGACCTGAAAGTGGCACATGGCA
Source organism: Staurois parvus (assembly GCF_062004578.1). Classification (NCBI taxonomy): domain Eukaryota; kingdom Metazoa; phylum Chordata; class Amphibia; order Anura; family Ranidae; genus Staurois; species Staurois parvus. The sequence continues at coordinate 826,685 of NW_028318993.1, read as the reverse complement.
GCAGAGTGTGGCGATGGAGACAGCAGCAATGGGAGGCCGTACAGGGACCCATGAGAGACTCTGGACCTAGCAGCAGCATGAGGAGGCGGTATATAGGGGCCTATGGCAGATTAGGGGCCTGGCAGCAGCTATAGGAGGCCCGTAATCTGCCAGCACCCTATGTCAAAAAATTAAACACACCAGCAGTGTGAGGAGACCTGAAAGTGGCACATGTTTGAGGCATGATTCATGGCGGATTTAGTCAGTTGTGTCAGGAACTGGTGGTTTGAAATCCAGACTAATCCACGCCTGATTCATTTTCACAAACGTGAGTCTCTCCACACTTTGGGTGGACAGTCGTGTCCTCCGCGGAGTTACAATACCTCCTGCCGCACTAAACACGCGCTCCGATGCCACGCTACTGGCCGGGCATGACAGCCTTTCAAGGGCAAATTCAGCTAGTTGGGGCCAAAGGTCAAGTTTCGTTGCCCAGTAGTCAAGGGGATTGTCTACCTCGGTTGGCAGGGTGCTGTCCAAGTAGGCCCAAGCCTGTTGTTTGAGCTCCTGCTCCAGGTCCACCTGATGCTGCTGCTGCTGCTGCGGCTGGTTAGTAGTTTCCTCACTGCGCTGGTGAAGAAAGCTACTCATCATCGACTGCAGACTGAGGCAGCCACTGCTGGTGGAGCTGCCACTGCTCCTACCACCCCACCCCTCCCCTGCTGCCATGCCAGCGGAACGTGAGCGCACAGGGCCCACAGTGTCTGAGGATGGACGTTGGCGCACAAAGGCAGAGACCAACTGACTACATAGGTGGTTTTTATAGTACGTAATTTTGGCCTCCCTCTCAGCAGGTGTGAAAAAGGCCACCATTTTGGACCGGTAGCGAGGGTCCAACAAGGTGGACAGCCAAAAGTCATCCCTCTGTCTGATGGTTATTATTCGGCTGTCGCTACGCAAGCAACCGAGCATGCTATGGGCCATTTGTGCCAAGGAATGCGAGGGACTCCCTGCCTCCATCTCCACAGCATACTGCCACGGTGCGTCTGGGTCCTCTGTCTCCTCCTCCTCCTCCTCTACCAGATGCTCCTGCTCCTCCACTCCTGTCCGCTGAGTGGAAAAACCACCCATTTCACTCAATAATTCCTGAGCACAAATGTCCTCCTCTACCTCCTCCTCTTCTTCCTGTCCTGCCCCCACAGGGGTCATGTGGCGTTGAGATCTGTGCGCCACATCTACCGCACCCTGACCAGCCATTGTTAACAGCATTTGTTCCAGGACGTGCAACAGAGGAATGACGTCGTTCATCCCATAGTCCTGCCGACTCACGAATAGCGTGGCCTCCTCAAAGGGCCTGAGCAAGCGGCAGGTGTCACGCATGAGCTGCCAATGGCTGACATCTAAGTTACACAGGGGAGTACCTTTATCCGCTTGTAACATCAGGAAATCGGTGATGGCCTTTCGCTGCTCGTAAAGGCGGTCTAACATGTGTAGGGTTGAATTCCACCTTGTTGCAACGTCGCAGATCAGGCGATGCTGTGGAATTCCGTTCTGCCGCTGCAGCTCAATGAGGGTGTTCTTTGCGGTGTAGGAATGGCTGAAATGCATGCACAGTTTACGTGACATTTTAAGGATGTCTTGCAGTGGGATGGTGGATTTTAGGAACCGCTTGACAACCAGATTGAACACGTGAGCCATGCATGGCGCATGGCACAACCTTCCTTGACGCAGAGCAGACACCATGTTCTTTCCGTTGTCAGTCAACATGGTTCCGATTTTTAGTTTGCGCGGAGACAGCCATCTGTCGATTTCTCTGTTCATTACACTCAGCAGTTCCTCCCCTGTGTGACTACGTTCGCCAAGGCATACCAGGTGCAGCACAGCGTGACACCGTTGCGCCCTGCACATGTGATATGCCGGTCGGGTAATGGGACTTGGCACGGGGGTGGCGGCTGAGGACACGGCGGAAAAAGAGGTGGTAGAGGCGGACATGCTTGCTGGACCAAGGACGTGCAAACGTGGAGGCAAAAGCGTCGTGACCTGTCCAAGTTGCTGGTGCGGCTGTGCCGGCACCACGTTCACCCAGTGGGCCGTAAATGACATGTACTGTCCCTGACCGTAGTTACAGCTCCACACGTCGGCGCTGCCGTGCACTTTGGCAGAGACCGACATGCTCAAAGACTGGCCCACCATCTCTTCTACATGTGAATGCAGGGCTGGCACTGCCTTTTGGGCAAAGAAATGACGGCTTGGCACTCTCCACCGCGGCGCGGCACAAGCCATCATTTCTCGGAAAGGTGCTGAGTCCACCAGTTGGAAAGGGAGGGACTGCAGCACCAGCAACTTGGACAGGAGGACGTTCAGCTTTTGCACCGTCGGGTGCGTGCTCGCAAACTGTTGTCTCTTGGATACGGATTCCAAGAAAGACTGTTGACGGAATCCGAGAAGAGGAGTAGCAGGAGAAGGAGCATCTGAACGAGCGGAAGATGCCAATGAGCGACAACTCCCCTCAGCAGAGGTGTTGGAGCCTTGACTGGCTGATAGAGGGTGATTGACGACGTCGGGTGACGGAGCAAGTAACGGAGCGGGTGATGGAGCGGGGGCTGGGGCAGGCAGAACCGCCGTATGTTTATCACGGTTTTCCCAGGCCACCGAATGGTGACGCTGCATATGCTGACGCAACGCTGTAGTCCCAACATGGGCCCCCTGGCCACGCTTGCATTTCTGGCCACATAGTCGACATACGGCTACGTTTACTTCCTCGGGCGGCTTGAGGAAAAATTGCCACACCACCGAGTAGGAAACTTTGCCCCCGCTACTCTTCACTGGCTGACTGCTACTTCCTCCGTGCGCACCGGCACCACTACTGGCCGTGGTGGTAGGCTGCAGTGGAGCTGGTGCTCTACTCCGTGGACGTTTGGCTCCACTGACACTGATGCGACCCTGCTGCTGTCTCCTGGGCAACCCACCGACTGTTTTGCTCGCTGCCAAGCTGCCACCCTCTTCTCCTGATGATGCGGAAGAAATTGCCTGATGACGACGAGGCTGCCAAGTGCGATCAACCTCCTCATCATCAAGTAGGGTCTCCGCCTCACTACTAGCCCCCTCGGCTGCGTCTGGGTCAGGAGACAGACCTGTCTCTAGACCGGCTACCGAGCCACTCTCCTCGCCAGTACTTGTTCGCTTGGCTGCTGAAAAGGCCGATGTCTCCCCCCGTTCCTGACCGCCCTCTGTTAGCTCTTCCTCACTGTACAGTGGGGCTGAGCCCACAGCATGCGATACTTCGCTTGGTGAGGGAACAGCAAAGGACAGGGGCAGGTAGAGGACACGTGATTTCAGTGGGCTTGGTCCCGGGCCATGCCAACTAACGGTTGTGTCTGACGTACCCACCGACCGTTGGCTGTAGGTGTCAGAGGTGACCTGGGAAGAGGAAGACGACCGAGCCAACCAATCAATGACGGCAGGGTTGTCGGTGGAGACACGACCGCTGGATGACACCGGGAGCACTGGCCTCTGGCTGCGAATACTGCTGCCTCGACCCCTTCCTCTGCTGCCACGTCTGCTCGCTCCTAAAACATTGCCTCCTCTGCCACTCCTCTGCATGTTGTCTGACATACTATTTAATTCAACGATTAGGTGTCCCTGAGTAACAATTCTCTGGCACTCAGTAACAATTCTGTCTGTCCCTGAGTATGAATTCTGTGGCCCTGAGTAACAATTCTGTGTCTGTGCGAGTAACAATTCTGTGTCTGTGCGAGTAACAATTCTGTGTCTGTGCAAGTAACAATTTTGTGTCTGTGCGAGTAACAATTCTCTGGCACTCAGTAACAATTCTGTCTGTCCCTGAGTAACAATTCTCTGGCACTCAGTAACAATTCTGTCTGTCCCTGAGTAACAATTCTCTGGCACTCAGTAACAATTCTGTCTGTCCCTGAGTAACAATTCTCTGGCACTCAGTAACAATTCTGTCTGTCCCTGAGTATGAATTCTGTGGCCCTGAGTAACAATTCTGTGTCTGTGCGAGTAACAATTCTGTGTCTGTGCAAGTAACAATTTTGTGTCTGTGCGAGTAACAATTCTCTGGCACTCAGTAACAATTCTGTCTGTCCCTGAGTAACAATTCTCTGGCACTCAGTAACAATTCTGTCTGTCCCTGAGTAACAATTCTCTGGCACTCAGTAACAATTCTGTCTGTCCCTGAGTAACAATTCTCTGGCACTCAGTAACAATTCTGTCTGTCCCTGAGTATGAATTCTGTGGCCCTGAGTAACAATTCTGTGTCTGTGCGAGTAACAATTCTGTGTCTGTGCAAGTAACAATTTTGTGTCTGTGCGAGTAACAATTCTCTGGCACTCAGTAACAATTCTGTCTGTCCCTGAGTAACAATTCTCTGGCACTCAGTAACAATTCTGTCTGTCCCTAAGTAACAATTCTCTGGCACTCAGTAACAATTCTGTCTGTCCCTGAGTATGAATTCTGTGGCCCTGAGTAACAATTCTGTGTCTGTGCGAGTAACAATTCTGTGTCTGTGCAAGTAACAATTTTGTGTCTGTGCGAGTAACAATTCTCTGGCACTCAGTAACAATTCTGTCTGTCCCTGAGTAACAATTCTCTGGCACTCAGTAACAATTCTGTCTGTCCCTGAGTAACAATTCTCTGGCACTCAGTAACAATTCTGTCTGTCCCTGAGTATGAATTCTGTGGCCCTGAGTAACAATTCTGTGTCTGTGCGAGTAACAATTCTGTGTCTGTGCAAGTAACAATTTTGTGTCTGTGCGAGTAACAATTCTCTGGCACTCAGTAACAATTCTGTCTGTCCCTGAGTAACAATTCTCTGGCACTCAGTAACAATTCTGTCTGTCCCTGAGTAACAATTCTCTGGCACTCAGTAACAATTCTGTCTGTCCCTGAGTAACAATTCTCTGGCACTCAGTAACAATTCTGTCTGTCCCTGAGTAACAATTCTCTGGCACTCAGTAACAATTCTGTCTGTCCCTGAGTAACAATTCTCTGGCACTCAGTAACAATTCTGTCTGTCCCTGAGTATGAATTCTGTGGCCCTGAGTAACAATTCTGTGTCTGTGCGAGTAACAATTCTGTGTCTGTGCAAGTAACAATTTTGTGTCTGTGCGAGTAACAATTCTCTGGCACTCAGTAACAATTCTGTCTGTCCCTGAGTAACAATTCTCTGGCACTCAGTAACAATTCTGTCTGTCCCTGAGTAACAATTCTCTGGCACTCAGTAACAATTCTGTCTGTCCCTGAGTAACAATTCTCTGGCACTCAGTAACAATTCTGTGTCTGTGCGAGTAACAATTCTGTGTCTGTGCAAGTAACAATTTTGTGTCTGTGCGAGTAACAATTCTCTGGCACTCAGTAACAATTCTGTCTGTCCCTGAGTAACAATTCTCTGGCACTCAGTAACAATTCTGTCTGTCCCTGAGTAACAATTCTCTGGCACTCAGTAACAATTCTGTCTGTCCCTGAGTATGAATTCTGTGGCCCTGAGTAACAATTCTGTGTCTGTGCGAGTAACAATTCTGTGTCTGTGCAAGTAACAATTTTGTGTCTGTGCGAGTAACAATTCTCTGGCACTCAGTAACAATTCTGTCTGTCCCTGAGTAACAATTCTCTGGCACTCAGTAACAATTCTGTCTGTCCCTGAGTAACAATTCTCTGGCACTCAGTAACAATTCTGTCTGTCCCTGAGTATGAATTCTGTGGCCCTGAGTAACAATTCTGTGTCTGTGCGAGTAACAATTCTGTGTCTGTGCAAGTAACAATTTTGTGTCTGTGCGAGTAACAATTCTCTGGCACTCAGTAACAATTCTGTCTGTCCCTGAGTAACAATTCTCTGGCACTCAGTAACAATTCTGTCTGTCCCTGAGTAACAATTCTCTGGCACTCAGTAACAATTCTGTCTGTCCCTGAGTAACAATTCTCTGGCACTCAGTAACAATTCTGTCTGTCCCTGAGTAACAATTCTCTGGCACTCAGTAACAATTCTGTCTGTCCCTGAGTAACAATTCTGTCTGTCCCTGAGAATGAATTCTGTGGCCCTGAGTAAGAATTCTCTGGCACTCAGTAACAATTCTGTCTGTCCCTGAGTAACAATTCTCTGGCACTCAGTAACAATTCTGTCTGTCCCTGAGTAAAAATTCTGTGGCCCTAATAACGTTTCTGTGGCCCTAAGTAACAATTCTCTGGCACTGAGTGAAAATTCTGTCTGTCCCTGAGTATGAATTCTGTGGCCCTAACTAGCGTTTCTTTGTCCCTAAATAACGATTCTGTGGCCCTCATTAACAAGTCTGTGTCCCTGAGTAATGGTTCTCTGTCCCTAAGTAACTTCTCTCTGTCCCCAATTCTCGTTTCTGTGGCCCTAACTCTGTCCCTGTCCCTAGTACAGAGCGGTCTGCCTCTGTTCAATGACTGCAGGCAAATGAAGATTTCCAAAATGGCCGCTATATATACCTCGACCATTACACAGTGCTGGCTGGCTGGCTGCTGATTGGCTGATGCGATCACATGTCGTTGAGGAATGCATTATGGGGCAGCGCGCCTTGTCTGCGCGCCTTCCCCGACATCCCCGCTCCGTCGCCGCACATGTCAGCCGCCATTTTCGGAAAAATTTCGATTCGCGCGTCCGAATTAGGCTGTTTTTCGGATTCGGCACGAATCGAAATTTTTCCGATATTCGACTCGAATTCCACTTCGGATACTTCGATTCGCTCATCTCTAATCATATTAACAGCTTTTCTACAATCATGGAGCTTTCACCACTGAGTGAAACAGAAGGAATTGTGTGGAGTTCCACAGGTTCCATGACATAGCCTACATTTTATAAATGGCCTGTAAAATTGTGGGCCACAGTCTGCATAGCCCAGTGGACTATAATGAAGAAAGGAGAGCAATATCTGCTCTCCATTTTAAATTAACCTATTTGGCAAGAGATAGGGTGCATTCCCCTCCACAAGAAAATGTCTGGACAAATGTTGTATAGAGCACTGTATGGAGAGTGTTGCAAATAGTTTAATGTAACAAACTCCATAACACAAAAGCCCCTAAGCCCTGTCATTTTGTTGTGTACTCTTTGAACAAAAGCAGCTATTCCTGCAAAACATACACATGCAAATCAGTGATAGGTGTTCTGATGGGTGTTGTCTGGGAATGAGTCTGGGAATGATGTACAGACATTTTCTTGGATGTGATAATGCTAGTAATATGCACTTTGGCAGTGAGGACTATATTAACTCTGTAAATGAACACATTCATTCATTGTGACGTTGGCAGTATGGGATGCATCTGCTATGTTCAGCTACTTCTGAGCTCTTAATTTGTTGATGTGTTTAAAACAGCATATGGAAAACTGAGTCTGGGAATGCTTTGGACTCTCATTGCAAAAGTGTTTGTCTTTGGCCTTGGTTGACCTCTGCTGCCTGGGACATAATCAGTGATGGACACATGATAAAAGCTTACTGCTACTTTTTAGCTGTAATTTATTTTTTATCTGGAACATTTACTGTAGATTATGTAGCTTTTCAAAATTATATACAGTATGTTCTACCACTCCTGGATCTGTAGGCAGTCTATGGACATATAACTGTTTGCATATTTTCAACTTAAAATGAGCTCTCATTAATCATAGTAATTGCAGGCACCATGGAACAATTCATCCTCACATTTTAAGAGTAGAATTCTAAGTGAGAAAACAAAGTAAACAAACATTTTAAATACTGATTTTTTTCATTATAAAATGGAGTAATGGAGGGTTTATTTTTTTGCCATCTGTCAGTTTGTTTTTTACCATCTGCATTCCATTGGGGGGATTTCCCTTCACTTTCTGTCCCATGGCTGAAACAGGAGGTGGAATAAAATCCCTCCAAATTAACAGAATTCCTTGGGGACCCCTGTAACAGTGTACACCCAGAGACTGACGCAAGCCTCCATTTTGTTAAGAGTTCTCCATGCCCTCATTCTCCCCCCTTCCTCTCTGTTCAGCCACAGTAACATCTGGTTGTGGGTCACTGGCAGGCTAGAGCCAGCAGGGAGCCCAGAGCTATAAAACACCTCTCTGAGCTGGGGCCTCGCTGTCCAAAGAACCTGTAAAATGTAACACCTCATATAAGATAAGGCAAGCTTTCCCAGGAGTTCAAAGAACCTTCCAAGGAAACACGACCAGCTAACCTTTGTTAAAATCCATTTTTCCCCTATGTCTCATATCTTAGAATATGAGAGACCTACATATCGTCAGATTGGCTAAGAGAAAACTAACAATTTGATGGGTCACTCGCCTTGTCTCAAATACATAGGAAAGCCGAAAAATAGATCTCGTGAACCGTTCAGGGTATAATGTCATAATTCATATCTAATCAATCCTCAGACATGTCTGCATAATAATTTACCTGCGGGTGGTATGTCACTTGTGCAGATGGAAAGTTATGGGCCAAAATATGAGTTATGGGAGATTTTGGCTCTAGTTGAGGTATCTGCCCATACCTACACGCCCTAAACGGGGTATTGGTCCTTGACTTCAGAGACACCCCCTGCTGGGGAACTACAAAATAGGCTGTCAGGCATAAGAGAAATGAGTTGAAACCGTCTCCCATTTTAACATCAGTACCACTTGGGGAGACCCATGCCCTTTCACTCTGAAACTTGGATCTGCTAACCCAGGACTTTGGCAAGTACTTTAACCCTTTCACCTCTCTCTGATATCTCTTTGCTGTGCTGTTGGTTTCAGTGTATTTATATATATATATATCTTAGTTACATCTTTTCTGTAAATATTTTTATTGCACCGTTTGACCTTTTCACAATAAATCTTTCCTTCTGAAAGTGTTGAACTGTTTCTATAGCGCTTTATTGCAATTTACGAATTCCTGCCTCTAAAGAGAACGCTACTGTGTTTGTTTAACCCTCTGTATAACCGTGTTATACAGACGATTACCTCAACCATTATAGTGTTATAACTTATATCGCCGAGTTTCCTCTTTCTCTGTGCAAAAAGGAGGTGGCGGCAGTGTGAAGGGTTAATTGTGTAATTAACCTGACCCAGTAACAATCACTCAGGCTGTCGGTACATCGACTTTGGTCCAATTAGCTGGAAAATCGTTGTGCAGGGTGCAGCTGGGTGTGGCATTGTTACGCATGTGACATCGCGGTTTTAGATCGGCTAGTCCTTTGGTCACGGGTTTGGTGAGAAGGGCTGGGGTCTGACGCCGCGATCGTGACAACCCTCAGGTCACCAAAACTACTGTAGGCATTGGAAAATTTCCTCTCTATTACTTTTCTGGGGACAACCCAAAAATGGGGTTTTCGTTTACTTTAACTTTCAATAATATTATTAAACAGGACAGAGAGAGAGGGAGAATCTCCCTAAGAGGGGCACAAACAGCAATAAAAACCTAATAGGTGTTTTAATCCATCACCACTCTGTCCAAAACTAAAAAGAAAAGTTCTGCCTTTAGTTATATTGTATGATTAGAAACATCTGAAATGTTCCTAATGCTAGCAACATAGTACTAGGTTGAAACAAAGGCCAATGCACAGGTATATGTGGGCCAGGGATTGTGGGCCTCACTGGGTGCACAAAAGCCAACTTGAGGATTAACAATGGCACCGTATCTACACTTTGAGGGTGATATTTTATCACTTTTATAACTGCATTGCTTTAATGGGTAACTAAACCCAAAAATGTAATTTTTTGCAGCTTACCGGTCCTTAGGTGTGGTGGCTGCATTAGTTTTAATTTTTCCAGCTAAGAACATTTTCAGAAATAAAACACATACCTGTTTATCTTGCCAAACATGTAGTTTCCCTGTAACTTCCTGTGAAGTTAACTAAACACAAGAACAGTGTTTTTTTATTTTTTTTATTTAAACGACTAATCCCATCACCACTATGTAGTAAAGATGAACAAAGCTGGCCATGGCTGTAATTGAGTCTGAGTAGCATCTTCCATAGATACAGTTGGAAAATTAGCATAGCCAGAGAAACAGGAAGTATGTTATTACGGGTCAAAAAAGCCAGAAAAAAAGACAACTAATTCAGCCACCTTACCAAAAAACTGGTAGGCAATATATGTTCATGTTTGTACAGGGGCGGACTGACAACTCATGGGGCCCCCAGGCAATAGGGGATCATGGGGCCCCTGTGTCCTTGCCCAAACTCAAAAAAGTCTATGAAAAAGGTACCAGGGGCATCTCATGGGGCCCCCTACTGACCCCGGGCCCTCGGTCCCGAGTTTCCAAATGGTCAGTCCGCCCCTGTGTTTGTATTTATATATGCTTTAAGCTACTCCTTACAGTAGGAATATTGTGAATACTGAATCCCAAGTTTATTTAGGAATTTTTTTATGACTGTAATGGTCAATACTAAATCCTGCTACTTTTAGCTTTCTATTTTATAACCTTTTATATGTTACCTTACAAAAAATATTAGGCTGGTGTGCTTTCATGTTTAATTACAGGTGATGCTAGATTCTGATAATAGGTACCTTTCCAGCAACATATATCGTATATACAAAGTATATATACACTACCATGATTCCACTGGGCAATAATATAATATTAAAATCCTAGCTACAGATAGAGGTCTGAACTTAAGCTATATTCTCCTCTTTGATCTTAAATCTTCCTGACCCCTTTCCTTTTAAACAATGCAGTTCGCTTACACATGGTTAGGTATGTCAAGGTTCAAAATGTAAAAAAAAAAAAAAAGTTAAATATAAAGGAACTGCATCTGGTAAAATTTAAATGAGATAAAAGATAGCATTATACCTCTTGATTTAGCCTTCCCAAAGATGCTATCGAGGGGGACATGAAAAGATATCCACTCTTTCTTTATGTAATCTTTGGTTTTGAAGTATCCTTTACTTTTCATTTTGAAGTTAACTTTTTTTGAGAGTGTCGTCTTTCTTCTGTATATTACAATATTGATAAAACAGACATTTCCTCTGAACCCTTGTTTAAATTCCACAGATGTGACTCTATACAAAGATGTTAGGAAATATATATAGAGCCTGATTTTAGTTAATGCACACTGTTCAGGCTACAAGTCAGGCCGAGATTGCATGAAACAATGAAGAATAAAGAGAAAACGGAAGGATAATTTCATTCTAAATTACAGGCTTTTGTCAGCATATCTCCATATGCACAGATATTCCGCTGCTTCTACACAACCAAAGGAGCAGAAAACCATTATTACTTTTTTTTCAGGAAGTATTTTTGCACATAAGGAAATGCTGTGTACTTTTGTTTTTTGTAACATCAGGCAAAGTGGAAACTTTGATAAAAACTTTTCAGTCTTGAAGTGAACCTGTATGCACATCAAAAGAGTACAGTTAAACATATATTTTATTAGAGCATAATGAAGGGTTTATCGAAAAATTTTACTTTTCTCTATCCGATTTCTGTGCACTTTATAATACATCCTGCAAATCTAGTATGACTCATAAATTTGGGTAACACAGCCACACACCTCAATATCCATATCTTACCCACTACAGCTAAGTTTTTTTGTCAGTGTTTCTACAATAAAACTCCAAATATATGACACATTCAGACTAGTTTAAGAGAAGGCCACAATTCATCTAGTTTTTCCTCATTATTTATTGTTGTAGTAGGCCATCTGACCTGAATCTGTACTCATAGGACATGGAAGGTACTGATTCTTCTTTCTGGACTTCAGATTAGGCAGTATATATTACAGATCCTTGACTAGTTTATGAAAATCAACCATCTGGGGATCTGTCATTTTTCATCTGTAGTATGGGGGGTCAATTTTGTCAGGTGGCAGGTTGTCGTGGCTGTAGGGAAATATCATCCAACAATAAGTGATCATGAATAATGCTGGACCCACATTGCTGGATGACGTGATCAATAATGGGTTTACATGAGGAACATTGTTTACAATTTTTGGTATTTTTATTAAAGTACATATTTTATGGTGTACATTTTAATTAAATTTCAATTTTTTTCTTGAACAAGTAACAAGGAGTGCTAATATACTCATTCTTCTGCAGAGACAATATAAAGGCTTCCAAATCCCCAAATTCTGATAACCCCATCCCTGAAAACACCCAAATCCTTCTTGGGACTGGATATGTGGATTAGGCCCTCACCCCACACCGTGGGGACAAAGTTCCTTGCAACGGTATAAGGCTTTGCCACTTCCCTTACAAGATACCCCTCCAATGTTAAATGGCATAAGGATTGGTATGGTGTACACTTATTGCTTCCCCTTTTCTGGCCACTCAGGCTACAAGCCTGGATAAGGGTCTGGTATGAACTTTATGTTGAAACCCAAACTAGTTTTTACGTTTTATGTCACTTTTAAAGTGTTAAATTGTACTGTTCCATGTGGGTTTAAGGAATCCCTTATATATGTTATTTAAAGTATTTGTGTATTTTCAATGTTGCTGTATAGTATTGTTTAAAATACACTTTGCATAGCTACATGTACCCTATTTCAGTGCCCAGCAAACCACAATCTTTTTTAATAATACAAGTTTTCAAAATGTAGCCTTGAAAAAAACAAGAAAAATATAACAAGATTTAGTCCCCATAGATTTCAAAAGGATTTGGTGCTATGTTTGGAATTCACTGATTTCATACTAGGTTCCTGTGAAACAAACTTTGCTTTGCACTGGGCGGAGTTGAGGCAGTGATGTCAGCATGTAGGAATGAGCCGCCAGGTTCAGGGACCGTTCCATGTTGTATTACCTTAGACTGTACGCTCCTTGAGGATTAGGGACTGATGTGAATGTACAATATATATGTAAAGCGCTGTGTAAAATTGACGGCGCTACATAAGTACCTGAAATAATATTACAACACTTGAAGTTTTACAGTGTTTGTAAGTAAAATTATTTAATAAATGTCTTAGTTCGTATATGCTGCGTTATGAGCCTTTTTCCTTTTCTTTATTCATATGTTTATGGATGAACATCCTAATTGGATTTGATATGACTATATAGTCCTGTGAAGGGGACACCATTGCTGTTTCTTAGCAAGGGAGTCACCGGCTGAGCGGAAGCACCTTTGATGCGTACACCTGATCTTACCTATTATTCCTGAGTGCTGTTGATCTCTGTTTGTACAAGAGAACATGGGGATCTGGTAAGGAGCTCATCTGGTGGGTGGTTCTGGCACAAGCACTGAAGCACTTTTGTCAATATATGAGCACTTGGCACTTTTTAGAAGCTGGACTTTAGGTTTATGGACTTACATTTTGAGTTTTGTTATTTATATATGATCGCATATTATGTGCTTTTTTTAGCACAATGTCAGATTAATTTTATATGCACTTTAAAAGCTTGTTTTTACACATATTTCATTTTAGCACTTTTTAAATTTGTATTAGTTCAACACTTAGATAAATTTTAAAAGGACAGCGCACTAGTGCACTTTATTTGTATTTATTAGAGTCCAGTTTTCTTTACTAACATGAGGTTTTTCACATTATTTTATAACCAGCTGAAAGATGCCAGTGTTTAAGGTATGGCTTGCACATTTTTTTTGTGGGGGGAGGCTGCCAAAAGTGGAATTGAGATTTAATTTCAGCCATCATTGCATCCTTTAAAAATTTCTCTCTTCCACAACAGCACATAATGAATGTTTGGCAGCATAAGGTGCAGGTTATTTATGAAGCAAAGCAACTTTAAGCAGAATTGGACTCTGAAAATATCAATTAGCCATACTCATAGTTCAGTCTTTCTAGAGAAAGAAGGGTGCATTAGAATTTGTTGCTATAAATTATGATTCCAATTTGCTCCAGTTTTTTAATTTGATCCCCAGTGTGTTGAGGAGGGCTGAGAATGCAGGAATTACCCCTGTGTTATTTTTTTTTACATCTTTACTTTTCAGCATGTTAGTACTTTTTGTGTTTTGACAGTGGTGAGGGGTTACATTGCATGTCATAGACTGCACCCTCGAGGAATACATTGAAGGATAACTATACTTTTATTTTTGTCAAAAATTGTTGTTTCATAAAACTTCTGGTCCAATGAGGCATTTTTAATTAAAATGAGAGCAGTAGAGTATTAAAATGGACCCCACAGTATAGTATATGTCCAGCCAAAACATTTTTTTACTATAATCATGTAGTAATAATTAGGTCTCTTCTTACAGACATGAACACAACCACATTGGGGAAAAAAACTGAAAGGAATAGCTTTGGAAAGTGCAGTGTTTTCTCCTAGAATTAACTATCTCCCTTTCTTGTAATATATAGTGCTTTATCATTAAGGGGCCCATTGCAGTCACACTGAATCATTATGTACAACATGATGAAGAGCTTAATAAACCGCAGCACAGTGAAAGGTTTAAACACAGTTGTTAAACCTCATTGATATGAAGAACATTAAGAAGAGACAGACCATAAAGTATTCTATTTATAGGAGAAGGAAACAATGGCCAAACAATGAATATGTAGAAAACACAGATAGATGCTGAAATGCATTTCACCTTTGATTTTTTAATTGTCCCTTTGCTGGTTTAAAACAACAACAACAACAACAAAACAGCTTTCGATGCAATATCCACCTTTAATACTCAAAAGATTGAGGATGTTCTGTGAGTGAAAGGTAACCTATTTGTTCTTTTTTCATCTGTTAAATATGATGATGGATGGGAATCTCAAGCAGTGCCCAGTTCAGCTCAGTGAATTATAGAACACCTCCTCCATATGTTATAAAGATGAGAAGAGGGGGAGGTGTAGTCCTAACACACGTCTTGGTTTAAGGTGATGACGTTACTCCTTCCTGTCCTAGATACTGTTGCATAACTGAAAAAAAGAAAACAAATGCAGCAGGCAAGGCTGTCCATTTCTGCTCATACCATGTGACTAGATAAGATAAATAATGATTATAAAAAAAAAGTAATCAAAGTAATGACTCATCTGTCTAATTTCTCTGTTCCATGTGGCACCATGTATAGTCACAGTCAGAGCATGCCCATTTCTAACTAGTAAGCACTGCCCTTGCAGAAGCCAGTGGTATACAAACTCACAACTCAGATTTGCAAATCAAGATATGACTAAAAAAATCACAAGAAAGTGCCTCATTCCATTATGACCCATATATCCAACAAGTGCAACTAATTTCATCTCAGCCTTGAGTATTGAGAAAATAAAAGAAAATAAAAGGGGACAGGGGGAGAAGGGAGAGAAACATACACTGCAAAATCAAAACTACCTTACCACGTTCCTCTAGCTCTGACAACTGAATTGAATGTTTATAGAAGTGTAGAATGCTTCCTCTTCAACCACTGAGAACTTTATGTCTCTATAGTAATGAACTGTAATCATCTGGTTCAAATCACATAAAAAGAATCATATGATCGCACAATCCATGCATTCACTGTTCATTTCCCATGATTTAATTAACCACAGTAAGCCAAGCCTCAATAGAGGGTACCTGGGTAGTTTTTTACCTCCACATAGGGTATGAAGCTCTTCGGTGTGTATGGGGTTATGTATTTGATTTAATAAAACTGGAGAGAGCAAAAATAGGTGCAGCTCTGCCTAGAAACCAATCAGCTTCCAGGTTTTTGTCAAAGCTTAATTGAATAAACTGAAGTTATAAGCTGATTGGCTACCTTGCACAGCTGCACATGATTTTACACTGTTTTTAGGCAGTGTAAATAAATCAACCCCAGGGTGTTATAGCCTGCTTGTATTTCTTAATCTCTTCCCTACCTCGCTATAGCCGAAAGATGGCTACAGCCCGGTTACCTAGTTCTGGGATGACATCCATGGACGTCATTCCAGAACACTCCCTCTGCAAGCCCCCAGAGGCATGCACCTGGCAACGCCGGGGATCGCAGTGTCCTATGGACACAGCTGATCAGGTGATACGGTAAACGGCCAGTCACAGTGGCCTTTTACCACATGATCAGCTGTGTCCAATGACACAGCAGATCACCAGGTAAATACAGTTGCCGGATATCGGCTGCACTTTCCTCACACTGTCACAGCATGAGGAAAGTACTGCCGATAACTGGCAATTGTCAGAGAAGTTCCCTGATGATCAGTGCCCAGCAGTGTCGCCCACCTGTGCCACCCACCTTTGCCCATCAGTGCCACCCACCTGTACCCATCAGTGCAGCCCACCTGTACCCATCAGTGCCACCCACCTGTGCCCATCAGTGCTATCCACCTGTGCCCTGCAGTGCCACCCACCTGTGCTCTGCAGTTCCACCCACCTGTGCCCATCAGTGCCACTCGCTTGTGCCTAGCAGTGCCACCCACTTGTGCCCAGCAGTGCCACCTAACTGTGCCTAGCAGTGCTGCCCAGCAGTGCCTCCCATCAATGTCCATCAGTGCTGCCCATCAGTGCTGCCCATCAGTGCCACCTATCAGTGCAGCATAATCAGTGCCAGCTCATCAGTGCCTCCTATCAGTGCCTCCTATTAGTGCCCATCAGAGCTGCCTATCCGTGCCACCTCATCTGTGCCCAACAGTGCTGCCTATCAGTGCAGCCTCATCAACGTACATCAGTGAAGGAGAAAAATTACCTGTTTGCTAAATTTTATAATAGAAACAAAGAAAAACTTTTTTTTCAAAATTTTTTGCTCTTTTTTTGTTTATAGCACAAAAAATAAAACACCCAGTGGCGATGAAATACCACGAAAAGAAAGCTCTATTGGTGTGAAAAAAATGATAAAAATGTCATATGGGTACAGTGTTGCATGAATGCGCAATTGTAATTCAAAGTGTGACAGTGCTGAAAGCTGAAAATTGGCCTGGGCACGAAAGGTGTATAAGTGCCCAGCAACTGGTTAATGGGCAAAGTAGTTGCTTGAAAGAGCATGTGCACTGGGTCACCTGGGAGTGTGAGACAGAGGTCATGATCAATGGATCAGAAATGTACCTCAACAGCAAAAAGTTGTTGGACCCTAGTTGATGCAGGTCTTTCTAATTTAATCACATTTAAGGAAAGTGTCTCACTTTAACACATTCCCTATGGAACTTCACTTATGGCTTACAATGCAGGCCTAGTTGCATAATGCAGCCACAGAACTCTTCTCTACAGGACTCTCTTTCTCTACAGGAGAACTCTACTTCCAGTAGCGGTGGACTGTTGAAACGAACTAATCAGGCCAAGATAATCCTTCTTCAGAGGTATATAGGGATGACTGTTGAAAGCAGAATCAACAGTTTCTAACAGGTGCATTGTTTCAGTAGGCCTCCCTAAAGTACACCATATACTCTCTTGCTATAAAATACTGTCTGGAATCCTTTTACAAAAAAAATGTGCACTATCTGCCAAAGCCTCCCTAAATTTTATGTACTTTCGCGTTCTGTATGGCGGTGCTTTAGATCTATATTCATTATTACAGTCAGTAATAAGTCCCAGACTAGTGCAGTATCAAATCACTCACAAAAGCATTGGCAGCACACAATTTTTTTTTACATCCAGTAAATTATATTGGGGGCGGCACAGTGGCTTAGTGGTTAGCACTTCTGCCTTGCAGTAATTGAGTCATGGGTTCGATTCCCAACCATGGTGCCTCCTGCATGGAGTTTGCATGTTCTCCCTGTGTTCGCGTGGGTTTCCTCCGGGTACTCCTCACACACTCCAAAGACATGCTGGTAGGTTAATTGGCTCCTGTCTAAAATTGTCCTAGTTTCATCCCTGGCCATGCGGGATCTCCTGCATGGTAGGGGTTGGGGAAAGACCTGGCAACCTACCCTGTAAAAACAATTGCTAAGAGAGGGTCGGATACGACTGAATAGATAGATAGATAGATAGATAGATAGATAGATAGATAGATAGATAGATAGATAGATAGAAATTATATTGGAGCATTATGTTACTGGGATTTTGTGTATTCTTGGTTAGCAGCTTGAAAACCTTCAAAAACACTTTGTTCTGAAATTTTAAACAAAACCCATTCACAACATCAGAGATATTACACCATATTGATTGATACATTTCACAGTGGAATCAATAATTTCCTGTGGATACATTTGGTCACGCAGGCATGAGGGGCTTGTGACGATCGCGGCGTCAGACCCCAGCCCTTCTCACCAAACTCGTGACCGAAAGACTAGCCAATCTAAAACCGCGCTGTCAGGTGCATAACAATACCTCACCCAGCTGCACTCTGCACAAAGATTTTCCAGCTAATGGACCACAATTGCCTGGGAGCGATTGTTACTGGGTCAGGTTAATTACGCAATTAACCCTTCACAATGCTACCACCTCCTTTTTATACAGAGAAAGAGGAAACTCAGCAATATCAGCAATAACACTATGATGTTTGTATAAGCGTCGGTATACCACTGTCACAGCAGGCAGAGATATACCGAAGTTTAAAACACACGGTAGCGCTCTTCAGAGGCAGGGGTTCTTACTTTGCATTAAAGAGCTTTAGAAACAGTTCAACACTTTCAGAAAGTAAGATTTATTACTAAAAGGTCAAAAGGGTGCAATAAAAATATTTACAGAAAAAGATGTAGCCAATATATGTATATAAATATACAGAGAGCAATAACACAGCAAAGAGATAACAGAAAGAAGCTTAGATGGATAAAGTACTTGCCGTCAACCTTGGTTTAAGCAGATCAGGTTTCCTGACCCAAAAGGATGCCTTATCTCCCAAAGTTAGTTCCAATGTTAAAAGGGAAAATCTTCAACTAACTCAACTCAGCTTAGCTTAGCTTTTTCTAGGAACTCAGCAGGGTGTCTCCCTGAAGCAAAGAACCAATCACCTCATTTGGGCGGGTGTTGCAGGCGGAGTCCCAAGCTATGACCAAAAACCCTCCCGGTTGATGTCACGGTTCATAACTTACCCTGGATACATATAACATTCTATCCACGAGTAGATTAATACGCAGAATCTTCTGCTGAATGTCTACATATGAAATATGACATACCTGTTGTGACGGTTAACGAGATATAATTTTCTGCTTTCCTGTATATGTCAGATAAGGGGTGTAATATATCACGACTTGTATTAAAGTGACTGGGTTGAATATCTGCCTGGTTTTTATGTAAGTCTCTTATATTCTAAGATATGTAATCATAGGGGAAAGTGGGTCTTGAATGTGATGTCTGCTTTATTGCTTATCTGGAATGTCTTTGAGGCTCAGCGAAGGACTTGGTTTATGGCTTTACGATCCCTTTCCAAGCACGAGTCTCGCAGACATATGAGCACAAGCTAATTGTGGTTTATAGCCAGGACGCCCTCCCAATGAGTTTGGTGCCTGTGATCTCTGCATCAAACAGACCACATGCCACTCAACAGAGAGGGAGGGAGGATATCGGAGTAATCTGATTTGGGAGAAAAAGATACAAGATGGAGGGGTTTGGAGCAAAATGGATGACCGCGTCCATCTCTGTGTGCACGATTGCTACAGGGCTCATATGAATCAACCTTGTAAAAGTTAAACATTACAGATCTAAAACCTAATACAGCCAAGGGCAAAACCCAGATCACATGTTAGACAGCCAATAAACCAAAAATATATAAATTACTTGAAAAAATGAGCTGTTAAGATGTTTCCAAGTAAAGATCTATATGTAATCATTCCTATGGTTTAACAGAAAAATTAATGTTGTGGAGGTATCAGTCACTTTCCACACGCAACTTACTTCCATAACTACAGCCTTTCCAGACTAATATGGCTGATAACATGAAGAAATAATTGTGCTAAGCTATAAAATAGAAAGTGAAATATTTAACATTTTAGAACACGTTTTTGCTGTTAGTGACTCACTTGGCAGTATAGCATAAGCAAATTTGGTAACCCTAGAGTGTGCACCTTCAAAAACAAGTTAGCTATACCTTCCAACTTTCCAAGATGGACACCTTTGTATGTAGGTAAAGGGCGACCCCTGCCACACCCACATATATGCAGATTGTAAAGAATGAATATGCAGACAATTACTGCATAAACCCACAAGTCCTTTTTACCACTAATTATCCTTCTTTCTGGCTATTGAAAACAAAAATGTAAGAATTCAGAGCATAGATGAAAAGTTTAACATAGTATAATAGTTTTAGTAAGTAAATAACACATTGTTTAAAGAGGCTTATATTTCTAGACCATACAGCGGGACAAATGAGGAGCAAAGAAGGACAAAGTGACTTGTTTTAAAAAGAGGGACAATCCCCTGAAATAAGGGACAGCTGTGAGATATGAATTAGCAATGGCAGTGCCTCTATTTCTAACCTCACAGATTTCCTAAAAATACTTTGGACTCACCACATTGGTCTAAGTAAGACCAGCATAAAGATTATGGATAAGGGAGATATATAAACGTGCAGCCAAGGTGGTAACAAACTCTGCAATTATATCCAAAAATTTAAGTAACTAAGCGCAACATTTCCAACAGCAACATGGTGAAATACAAACCAACAACACTGCACCACAAACAAGATAACAATGATTTTATGTACTCACCTAGGGTTAAAAGCAAATCAATGTGTTCTTGTGTGTGATATAGCACATTAGATTTTCAGAACCTTCTTGGTCTAGGACTGATGTCAATGGTTTTATTTTCTTTGTTAACTTGTGTATGTCTCCTGGCCTGGCTGACTACACAAAGGACACTTCCATGTTACACATGCATTGCCCTTTGTTTGCCTTTAAATAATTTTGTCCCTTCCTCACTTCATAGTTAGCAGATTTTCTGTATAGTTGGTCGCATTGTCCTTTGGAGTGTCTTTAGTTTCTATTCTAAGCACATGTAATTGCTGGGGCCAGACATACTATGATTTTTTGAGCCACAGTATCAGATGTTTACCTGTGAAGATCTGCACATATTTTGGAATAAAGCTTCTACAATCTGCAAGATTCCATTTGAATCGAGCCACTGCCTGCTAATTCTACTGAGACTGTAAGTTACAGCTATTTTGTCAAAACCTGATCAGCTATAGAGATCACGCTTGCAGTGCTTAGATAGGCTTAGAGCTGCAGAATATGCAAAAAAAATTTAGCTCCAGCAAAAAAAATCATTTAGTCCCAGGAAAAAAATCTTAAATGATAGCTCTGTGAAATGTGATATGAACACTGGGTATACAGCAGCGTAGGACAGTGCAGCTATTGTAATTCAAGCCTTACATGCAGAAAGCTAATCACAACAGCCTACAGCCCACAAAAAAGCAATAATACAGTGTTTTACTAATGTAACTGTTTTATATAAACAAGTTTGTGCATCATGGGCATATACAATAGAACCTGCCTGCATTACCACATGCCATCCTGATTTCTGCTTATATTAAAGTAGAACTATAGGCAAATTTTTTTGACCCAAAGCATACAAGTAATTCAACAAAACAATGGCTGCAACAGCACAGAATACGCCTTCTGGAGTGGCCCAGTCAGAGTCCTGACCTCAACCCGATTGAAATGCTGTGGCATGACCTTAAGAGAGCGATTCACACCAGACATCCCAAGAATATTGCTACACTGAAACAGTTTTGTGAAGAGGAGTGGTCCAAAATTACTCCAGATCGTTGTGCAGGTCTGATCTGCAACTACAGGAAACGTTTGGTTGAGGTTATTGCTGCCAAAGGAGGGTCAAGCAGTTATTAAGTCCAAAGGTTCACATACTTTTTCCTCCCTGCACTGTGAATGTTTACATGTTATGTGCAATTAAACCATGGCAACATCTAATGTTTGTGTAGTATTATGTTCAGCAGACTGTGTTCTTCTATTGTTGTGACTTAGATGACGTTCAGAGCACATTTTATGCCCAATTCATGCAAAACTCCACGTAATCTCAAGGGGTTCACATACTTTTTCTTGCAACTGTACATTCTGCCAAATGGTCGCATTACCTGTTTTGAACAGTGCCCATGTCACTACCATATCAAGAATAGACTTTGTAGTAAAGGCATGCAACAGCCCTTCACACAAAATGATAACAAGGCCATTCATTTCTGTGATGATAATGTTGGCACAACAGTGTTTGATACATCAACAAACGTCAATGAGCTGTCAGCCACCATATAAGGCAAGGCATTCCTAAAAACTATGACTAAGGAGTGGAAGCACCACTACCACTTTTTACGTCAAGAAAGAAACTATTAAATTATGCTCAGCATGCAGAAACATGATTTACTTCTTTACAATGCACCCTGTACAGAAAACCTGAGATGAAAAAACACTTAGTTGATTTTATGTAGAAGGTTTTTTCGGGAGATCATGCTGAGCCTGCACCACTTCTCAAGGGAGGAGAGGAATGTTGGTACCTATGCTTAGGTGTGTTATCACAAGCCAGATCAGATAAGAGTGGTCTTTGACGCAAGTGCTCAGTATGAGGGTGTTTCCCTCAATGATGTCCTTCTCTCGGGGCCTAACCTGAACAAAATCCTTATTTGAGTTTTGTCCACTTCGGACAAGAACCAGTTGCTGTTATGGCTGTCATTTAGCAAATGTTCCACTATTTCATCAAGTAGACAACAGAAACTTCCTCATGTTCCAGTGGTATTGAAACAAAGATGTCCGCAATGATGTCATAAATTACTGAATGAAGATACATGTTTTCAGTAGAAAGCCTTTTCCTGTTGTAGCAATTTATGGGCTAAGAATGACAGCTCAAGAAAGTGAAAAAGAATTTGAGCCTGATGCACCTGAATTTGTGGAAAATAATTTCTGCATAGACAAATCTCTGAATCTCAAATCTCTGCCTACTGAAGAAGAAGCAATTGAGTTTCTCCAAAGCACTCAGGATATGCTTGCCACTGCCAACCTCATGCTTTACAAAATTGTCTCATTCACTGACAAGGTAACAAAGGCTGTTACTTCTGAGGTTAGTGTAAAGGGATTTGCTCTAAGAACAGATCTGTCCCTTATGCAACTCAAGCCTTGGATTGCTTTAGGATGTAAAAAAAGACACATTCGCATTTTAAGGATCAGCTTGTAACAAGCTCTTCACAAAATGAGGAGTTTTGTCTGTTGTGAACAGCATCTATGATCCTTTGGGTTTCATAGCTGTTTTTACTGTTCCGGGTAAGATACTTTTAAGACAGATTACTTCTGAAAATGCAGACTGGGATACCTGATTACCCAGAGAGAAGCTAGAAAAATGGGAATCATGGAAAGAGTCCATGAAAGCACTAGAACAACTTCAGATACCATGCTTTTAATTTTCTGCATCCCTAATGAATGTCACCAGAACAGAGATCCATGTTTTCTATGATGCTTCCATTGAAGCAATAGCTGGGGTAGCCTACATCTAGGCTATCAATCCAGGAGACAATGTGAGGGTTTTGTCCTTGAAAAGGCACAGCTGACCCCAAAACCAGCACATACCATCCCGAGGCTTGAAATCTGTACAGCTATATTAGCCATTGAAATTGCTGAGCTTATAAAATATGAACTACATTTTGAAATAGACTCTTTTCACTTTTACACAGACAACAAGATAGTGTTGGGGTACAAACACCACAAAATAAAACAGTTATATATGTATGCCAGTAAGAGTGATAGCAGCACCCATTCACTACCAGCCACTGCATTTCTGCAGTGGGACCTCCTCTTCTGTGGTCCCACTATCAGTGCTCCAGGCTCCTCCTCTTCTGTGTGTGTGCCACCATAGGAACCTGCTTGTTGGCTTGCTCCCAAGCTGGGATCTGTGTGCCCATTAATACACACAGCATGGTTCCCCCCCCTCTCTGCTCAGTGGATTTGAGTGACAGTGGCAGGTTTCAATTATTCCCTCTGCTCTCGGCCAAGCCTGTTAAAGAGCGGAAAGAGGAGAGAAGTCCTTGATAGGGAAATTGCATATTTTATATTTCCTTATTATTCTTGGCTCACAATACCTAATAATGAAACAAGGATGGTTACTTTAGATGGCTCATATCAAAGGAATTTTACTGCAAAGTGACCAAGTCTTTAAAAGGTCATATTGCTTGGAAGGGGAGTTGACCAATTCCCTACACACAAGTCCAGTATATAACACACGACTAGGCTGAGAATAATTGTCTCCACCCAGAGCTTGCGTTATGCATGCTTCTGTTCTTATCATCGACCACGCCATACAAAGGAGAGACCCATGGTGAAAACAGTATCTTTAGCTAAGTATTCTTGGTATATTTTCTTTTTCTTTATCTGTATCTGTCATTACTAGTAAACATTATACTTATACGTATTTGTGTGGTCTCTCTTTGCACATATCAAATATGACCCCAAAACCATAACAAAACAGTTCTGCACTGCACTGGATCGATATAGGATTCAGGTAAGTATTTAGGTTTTGGGGTGGAGAACCAGGCACTGAAAGGTTTTTTTTTCCTTAATCCATAGAATGCAACCTTATGACTTTATAACTACTTTAAGTACAATAAAAATTGCAGCTGTGTATATACCTTTAATAACTTTTTTTTGCTTTGATTTTTGTCTGTATATACGTGCCCTTTGCCCACCACACTTATTTCTATGATTAGGCTATTCTGGGTGAAACATATTAGAAAGAGGAGTGACTTTAGGTGGGGCTATGCTGTTTGCTAGCTGCCTTGTATAAACAGAGATATGTTTGTGGTGTGCACATGGAGCAGGGGCAAGCTCCACTGTATGGCACCTAGAACTTGCAGTGAGGGGAACTGAGAGTTCCATGTGAGTAGTGGTTCTCTGTGAGATCCTCTAACCATAGAATTGGTGTGCTTGTAGTCCTAAACTGTCAGGCCAAGTCCCTTCAGATCTAAAAACTGGCAACAATTGAAACTGGGATAATCACCGTGGTGTGACGATGGGCCTGACGCATCAGGGCACCACTTTCCTTCAGATGTTGCTCAGATTTTTGGTCACCTACTACTCCACCCCCATTTGCAAATTTTTTGACAGCTATCCGTTAAGCTGGCCATACATGGATCACAATTCAGTTGGTTCAGCGGTGAACGGACAAATTTCAATCCATACATGGGCAGGCTGGTTGTACACAAGTTGATCTATTGATCAACTTGTGTACAACCAGCATGCTGGGTTTTTCCTGAAGCAGCAGTGCCCCTGGACATAGCCAGCAAAACTGATCATTGTATTCTGATGTTGGGGAAGGCTCCCCGCTGTCAGAATACAATACCACAGTGAAAGAGATTCCCCCATTCATATCAAATATTTGGATGGGGGAAATGAGGCAATTTTCTCATTTAACCAGCGGGTTGAATGAAATAGCGCTTTGACTGACCCATGGCTCAGTCAAAGTGCCATCTTTCCAGCCACTGGTGGATCCAGTCAGGTCCAGTCCAGTCAGTTAGATCCTCCATAGCAAATAACATTAGAAAAACCCAAAAAGCTGCACACACCTACAGTGGCTGCATTCAATGGCTCTAAATTCAATAAAAATGCCAGCACAACTATGCATGGTATTCTCTTTATAACTAATATTAACAGTAGTGCCATTGGCGCACATATAGCAGTATATGTACAAATCAGAAAGAAGTGCCATGCAATACCCACCCCATATTATATATATAAATAAGGGGTGGGTATTGCATGGCACTACTTTCTGATTTTTATATTCAATGGCTCAGCCAAGGGAAAATTGTTGTTCCTTACCAGATACTGTCACCTATACCCTTCCTTCAGTTTATACCCACCTATCCCAGTGTCCTTACCCACCCCAGTCATATCTCCTTTCCACTGATAAAATGCCAGGATGTGCATTTCCCAGCATGTTCACAGTGTTGGGGTAAGGATTTCTTCTGAGCCAGATGGGGTCCTGTCCACTAAAGGGCACCCTTATGATGCAGATCATGCCTTATATATCATGTCATCAATCTTGCAGAAACTCAGAGTCAAAGCATTTTCTAAGATGATACAAAGCATTGGTCGATTGTAAGCCATGTACCGGGGTGGGCTCCCAAGGATACAGTGAAGTCACGAACGAGGAAAGCAACCCCAACACCAGCTTTTGCCACAACAGAATTTTACTTAAATGTGGCAAATAAACACAACCACAAATGCTGGAAACATACAATAAATTTACATATACCCAGCCCAAAGGCTGAGACCCTTGTGCTGCACAGCACAGTGCCTTCTGATGGATGAAGGTAGAAAGTGAAGTAATTTACCTACTGGCGGGCACAACTAAGCTGCCACACCTTACCTGTTATTACCATAAAAGAGCAGGAATCAGTGTAAGCCTGTATGGTATGGGCTAGCCTGCGGTGCAGCACAACAGCTTGCAATCTTACACAAATTTTCAGTATTCCCTCTCCCATAACTGGTCCTGTAGCACATGCCTGAGTATTCCTTCTGAGCAAAACGCCAGTTTGGCTTGAGTTTGTAGGATTTTATCAGCTCTCCAATGTGAAATGTCACTTTAAGTTGTGGAGTCCTTCCAATGATCAGTAACAACACTTGTGGCCTGACACAAACAGAGACCCTAACTAACTATGGCCTGGTCTCAGTCTCTAGGCGACAACACTGAAATGAGGTGAGTGCACGATCTTACCAACCCGGGTCTGCTTTGCATCCGCTGGTGACTCTGAACAGAACAAATGTCTCTCCAACAAGTATGCGGTCTCGCCCTATATGTTGCTTAGTTCCTCTGCTCTTATCAGCATTCCTGGCAGCAATCTCATCAGCATTCCTGGCAGCAATCTCATCAGCTTCACTTAGCTGCAGCTCTGGTTACAGAGAGATGCTTTCACACCTGGATGTCATCAGATTCTCAGCTCACAGAGCCCCTTATTCACCATGCTCCAAAAACATGGCTGCTCTCTCTCTCTCTGTGAAAAACTCCACCTCTTCATGAATATAGAAATATCTATGCAGTCTGAGGCTGTGTTAGAAAAGCAGTGACATCGTGTGGCTAAACTGCAGAATGTCAGTCAAAACATTTAATTTACTCCACACAAGCAGTATTCAAACAATGAGAGCTGTTTCCCCAACTCACAGGATAGCAACCTATTCCTGATCTATGTCATTGATATTCTCAAGCAAAACAGGACAAATGCATGATAGGTTAAATACTTTACCCTCCACACGTGACAAGAGAGGGCAACAATAGGGGTGAATAGCTTAACCCCCTCCTTCAAATAAGCCAACTCCTGAATGTTTATTCCACAGTTCTCTCCTCCTGCCTACCCTCACCCACTATGTAGAATTCAGCTGCAGTATACAAGTCTGTGCAGTCAGTCTTTCTCTATTTTTCACATTCAGCCTCCCGGGTAAGTGTACAATCAGTCTTAGTGTACTCATCTTGCTTCTACAAGTGTACTAATAATAATTTAATAGTGTGAAAATATGCAAAAAAAATGGAAATATTTGAAACAAACAAAACATCATAACTGAAATCATCCACATAGTTTTCTGAAGCTTACTTATAAACAAGTTGAAAATATTATGATTAGGTTAAACTCTTCAAATGATAATCATAAAAATCTTATATGTATGCATCCTTCAACTGGTGTAATTATTTAACTTTGGGATCACAACGCACAAAGTAATTTCTTATTATAATTACTTCAGGCAACACGAAATATATTTATACCTTTTTAACAGCAAATCCGTATTAGCATATTTTCATTAATCTATACATGAATAATTTATAAACTGGGTGGCAGTAGTAATTTACTTGAAAAAGGTTTTATCCTGAAGGATCATTTTTGTGACATGTCACTGATTCCCAGTTTTTCATATCCCGAATCTGTCTGTGTTATAAAACAGTGTTATTATAAAAGTCAACCGATGTCAACAAGATAGGATTTATGTGTTGTCATGTGCATCTATCAGGTAAATGCATGCATGGAATTAATAACACATAGTACTATCACTATGAACATCAACTGTGAAATCAAAATGTTGTCTGATGCTCCCATACTCAGACTGGCCAAAAGGCAATGTTTGTCTACAGATCTGCAACTGCCAATGTGCATATTAAGACCATATACTGTACATTAAGATCTGTGTTGTTAAATCCCATGAGCTGAACAAGAGAAATCACTGTAAATAAACAAAACCTTTGTACAATCACTGACAAATCACAGCAACCAATATTGTACTAAAATGAATACATTTTTGGGGGTGGAGCCTGAACATGGCGACACGGGAGAGTGTAGTTTAAGCACTCCTCGTTAGCCTACCCCGTTTATCCTCCCTGTGATGTCCCAATACCGTGACTGGCTGCACTGGAGAGCGAACGAGAGAACGGAGTTCTGTTTACCTGGTGAGGGGACGATGTGGCGGTGAGCCTGAAGAGAGACACCCGAACTCCTTCCCCTTCTCCCCTGGTGATTCCCGCGACAGCTCTGGAGGAAGCGCAGGGTTGCCCAGGAGACGTGCGCAGCGGCGTAGTAGCTCAGACACGTGGGCTGCCGCGGAGGAGCTCTGGGAGTGGGAGAAATTGCCGGTGTCCCGGCGTCCATGGTAGCCGGGCGACCGATGTAAGGGGGATACGCCGGCATACTGCCTCCATTCTGCCTTCATACCACCTCCATTCCCATACCATCAACACCATACTGCCTCCAAACTACCTCCATAGTTACATCTCCATACTGCTTCAATACTACCTCCATACTTATACCGGTACTTCCATACTCCTGCTATACCACCTCCTTACCTATACCATTATCTCCATATGGTCTCCATATTACTTTCATACCATTGCCTGCAAACTATTTCCAACCATAATACCATCTTTACCGAGGAGAACACGGAAAGGAAGACAAAGGTTTGAGAGACCCACACGAATTCCTCTAAGAAAAGACAGGAGAGGACTGCAGACTCCTATGTGGAGGGTGAGTGATCACTGCGGCCTCGCTGCAGGTCCCCTTATACTCTCTTTACACATTCCCTATATATATTGGATTTATATGCTGGATTTTTTTTTTTGGGGGGGATTTGTGTATTGGATCTCCTAGTGCTTGAAATAAGACATTATATATAACTAGTAAGGAAATAGAGGCTCCCTTGGGAGGGTCTGGAGGAGAAGTAGAAGAGGAATTCTCAGAATAAAAGCTAAAAAATAAAAACAGCATGAAAGGTAAAAATATTAAAGGGAGTGGGACTAAGAATCCCCAAACTGGTACAATTAAGAAGTACACGTCACAAGGGAATCTGACCCCAGAAAGAACTCGGGGAGCAAGTGAAAAGAGTGAATTGGAAATAAGTTTGGATAATAGTCCGAGACTGTCCCTGGGACCGGTATATAATAGTCAACATTTAACAAAAGGTATAGAGTCGAGAGAAATTGAAAGAGACCTGCAAATACCAAATAAAAAGGAAATGGAGGAGATGTTTAAAAACCTGGAAAAATCAATAAAGCAAGAGATGGGGACATTACGGGAAGATATAGAGCAATTGTTAACCAGGGTGGAGGAAACGGAGGAAAAAGTTCAAATTCATACCCAAATTCTCCCAAAATTAGAGAAATGGATAACAGATAATAGAAAGGAACAAAAAAGACTGCTTTATATGATGGAAGAACAGGAAAACAGAGAAAGGAGAAATAATCTTAGAGTAAGAGGAGTTCCAGAGCCGACCCAGGGGGAAGATGTGAAAGAGTTAATTGGCAAATTATTAAACTCCATAATGGACAAATCGGATACGACGATGTTTAAATTGGATGGAGTATATAGAATTGGGAAGTACCAACAAGAAAAAGGATTAGAGAAACCAAGAGATATAATTGTTAAATTCCATAACTATGGAGATAAAGAAATATGGAAAAAGATTAAAGGAAGATCAAGCATTGTATATGGAGGGAAAAACATTCAAATCTTTGCAGATTTAACAGCAGTGACTCTGAGAAGGAAAAGATCATTGAAACCCCTATTAGAAGTGTTGAAAAAACATAATGTGAAATATAGATGGGGTCGTGCAATGAGCTTAATCGGGTGGAAGGATGGAATTACGTCAATTTTAAGATTCCCGGAGGATATGGAAGATTTCTGTGATAGATTTGGACTGCGGAGACCGGATATACCAGGATGGGAAGTAGAGGAGGGAGAGTTATACGCTCCTGGGGAAGGAAAGTGGCAGCTAGTCAGAAAAGGAAATAGAGAGTCAATGGATAAAGGGACACCAGGGAGGAGGGGGGGGAAGGTGAGCGGTCATGGACAGAGTCGAACCCCTAAGATAGGGATCAGAAGTGGACTATGATCCAAAAGCAAAGGAGGCCTGAGGGGGGGGAGGGGGGAAGGTGAGGGGTGGGAGGAGAGGGGGGGTGGAAGGGGTTGGTGGGAAAGGGGGGTAGGGACAGGGGAAAGGCAAAGGGTAGGGGGGTAGTAATACTCTGCAAGATAAGAGAAGGATGGATGAGGAAGGATAAACCCGCAGGAAAAAAGTAAGATGGAAGAAATTCAATATATAACCTATAACGTAAAGGGATTAAATTGCCCAGGAAAGAGATTTAGACTATTTAAAGAATTACAATATAGAAAATCCTCAGTAGTATTCCTGCAGGAAACACACTTAGAGATAGAATCAAAGGTTAGATTGAGGACTAGACACTTTCCAACATGGTTTTATGCGGACTCACCAATTAAAAGAGCAAAAGGAGTTGCCATAGGCTTTGCAAAAGATATAAGGTTTGAGGTGGAGGAGAGATTAACAGATTTGGAGGGAAGGTTTTTGTTTTTGAGAGGTAAATTACGGGGAACTGAGTGTACAATAGCAAATATATACAGTCCAAATAAGAGGCCGGAGATGTTTATGAGAGAAGTGTTGAAGAGATTAATGGATTTCAAAAGGGGGTGTATGATAGTGGCGCAAAACCAGGTCCCCTCATACTTTCTCCCTCTACAAATCTGCATTTCTTATCTACACCTCCTCCCTCCACGCCGCCAAGCAGGCCTACTTTGTTAACCTAATAAACACCCTCTCCTCCTGCCCCCACCGACTCTTCTCCACCTTCAACTCCCTGCTCTCCCCCCCCCTCCTCCACTCAGTACCTCTCTCACCGCCCACGAGATTGCCACCCATTTCCACAACAAGATTGACGCTATCCGTAAGGACATCGTCAACTTGCAATCTACCTCCCCACCTAGCCTCCTCGCCCCCGTCACCCCTTCATCTCCCCCCTCCTCTGCCCTCACAACCGCACTGCCCCCCTCCTCTCCCAATGCCCCGCCCACCATAACCCCCCCGCACTGCACTCCCTCAGCCCTGTCACTACTGAGGAAGTCGCCAAAGTCCTCTCAAAAGCCCGCCTCACTACCTGCCCCCTGGACCCTATCCCCTCTCAACTCCTCCGGTCACCCCCCTCTTCCCTCATCCGCTCCCTCACCCACATCTTCAATCTCTCCCTCTCTACTGGGGTATTCCCCTCCCCCCTAAAGCACGCGCATATCACCCCCATCCTCAAAAAGCCCTCCCTGGATCCCGCGGACCCCAACAACCTCAGACCCATCTCCCTGCTGCCACTCACCTCCAAGCTCCTTGAACGCATAGTCTACGATCGCCTAAGCGCCCACCTTACAGACAATAACCTCCTTGACCCTCTACAGTCCGGCTTCCGTCCCCTACACTCCACTGAAACTGCCCTCCTCAAATTCACTAACGACCTACTCAACGCCAAAGCCAAGGGCGACTACTCTGTCCTCCTTCTCCTGGACCTCTCTGCGGCCTTCGACACAGTTGACCACCCCCTCCTCCTTAATAAACTACTCTCCCTTGGCATCGGAGATACTGCTCTCTCTTGGTTCTCATCCTACCTATCCCGACGCTCCTTCAGTGACACCTACAATGGTGCCACCTCCCCCTCCCTCCCCCTCTCTGTTGGGGTCCCCCAAGGCTCTGTCCTTGGACCCCTTCTCTTCTCCATCTACACCTCCTCCCTGGGCAAACTCATACAATCTCACGGCTTCAACTATCACCTCTATGCTGACGACACCCAAATCTACCTCTCCACCCCTCACCTCACCCCCACTATCTCCGCCCGCATCACTCACCTCCTAAATGACATCTCAGACTGGATGTCGCTACATTTCCTCAAGCTCAACCTCTCCAAAACCGAGCTCCTCATCTTTCCCCCTGCCAACACCCCCCCCCCCCCCCATCCTATCCATCATCACCAACAACTCCACTATCACTCCCGCCCCGCAAGCCAAAGTCCTTGGCGTCATTCTTGACGCGAACCTCTCCCTCCAACCGCATGTCAAATCACTCACAAACACATGCAGGCTCCATCTTCGCAACATTGCCAAGATACGCTCCTTCCTCACCCCAGATACCACCAAACTTCTAGTACACTCCCTCATCATCTCACGCCTTGACTACTGCAACTCCCTCCTCACTGGCCTACCCAAGTGCAGGCTCTCCCCGCTCCAGACCATCCTGAACTCAGCTGCCAGACTCATCCACCTCACCACCCGCTCCACCTCTGCCACCCCCCTCTGCCTCTCCCTCCACTGGCTCCCGATTGCCCAACGCATCAAATTTAAACTCCTAACCCTGACCTACAAAGCCGTTCACAACACTGCCCCTGACTACCTCACCAACCTGATCACCAAGTACCACCCTACCCGTACCCTTCGCTCCTCACAGGACCTCCTTCTATCCTGCTCCCTGGTCTCCTCCTCCCATGCACGACTGCAGGACTTCTCCAGGTCCTCCCCCATCCTCTGGAACTCACTGCCCCAATCCATCAGACTGTCGCCTTCCCTATTCACATTCAGGCGCTCCCTCAAAACCCATCTCTTCAGGGAAGCCTACCCCACCCTCACCTAACGGCCATCCTCCCTCATTCCTCCCACCACTTCATCCCCCTCAGCCACTTCCTACTGTACCTTTACCCCCTCCCTCCTAGATTGTAAGCTCGTAAGAGTAGGGCGCTCTTACCCCTCGTACGTTGTTTGTTGTTGTTGTACTGTGCCATGTATTGTCCCCCCTATTGTACAGCGCTGAGCAAACCCTTTGGCGCTATATAAACTCGTAGTAATAATAATAATAATAATAATAGTAGCAGGAGACTTTAACATCTGTATGGACCCGCGGATGGACACTAATTCCTGTGTGAGGAGGGAGGAAAGCAAGTCCTTGAGAATGTTAAAGAAAATGCTGCATGAGTGTCAACTGGTGGACATCTGGAGAATTAGGAATATGAAGGAGAGAGATTATACTTTCTTTTCGCATGTACATAAGACATATTCTAGATTAGATTACATATTAGTGGAACATCGAATGATAGAGTGGGTGGAGGAAGTAAAAATTGAAGGTAGCACCCTGTCAGATCATGCCCCAGTTGCAATGAAGTTAAGATGGGGTAGAGAAGGGAGAGAAGGGTATGTATGGCGGATGAATGAGGCACTTCTCACTGATGAAGAGTTCGATCAGAGAATTATAAGGGAAATTGAATGGTTTTTTGAAGAGAACGAAACGGAGGATGTGTCGGTTGCAACGGTATGGGAAGCACATAAAGCCTACATTAGAGGTCTACTCATTGCATTGGGGACAAAAAAGAAAAAAGAAAGGAGAGAAAAGATAGATAGATTATTAAATGAAATATACGATCTTGAACAAGTGCATAAAAGGGAAAGATCTAAGGAGATAATGCAGTTGTTGATGAGGAAGAAAGAAGAATTAGAGAATGTAATGGAGGAGGAAAAAAGAAGAGTCTTTAATAAAATAACATGTGAAAGGTATAGGTGGGGAGATAGGCCGGGAAAGTATTTAATGAGAACTTTAAGAAAGAAGAAAAATAAAAATTATATTGAGAAAATAAGAAATCCCAAGGGGGAATTTGTACACTCAACCAAGGATATTGCTAGTACATTTAAAGAGTATTATAACGAGCTGTATAATATCATACCACAGGACACGTTCGAGAAAACGGAAACAGTAAATAGAGGGAAAAGAAGGACATACCTAGAGGATGCAGGCCTATCGAAATTAATCGAAATACAACATGATTCTCTAGAAGCAGTTAAAACGCATGGCAGGAGGGAAAAGTCCGGGTCCGGATGGATATACGGTCAAATACTATAAAAAATATAAAGAGCTTTTAATACCTAGGATGAAGATCTACATGAACGCCTTAGGGAGGGGGATGGAGATAAGGAGAGAATCTTTACAGGCTAATATAGTATTAATACAGAAGGAAGATAAAGACCCCTTGCAATGTGCGAGCTATCGACCAATAGCGCTGCTAAATGTAGACATCAAAATATTTGCAAAGGTTCTGGCAAACAGACTGAAAAGGTTGATGCCGGAATGGATACATAGAGATCAGGTGGGATTTGTTTCAGGAAGAGAGGGTAGAGATAATGCTCTGAGATCACTGTTGCTCATACAGGAGGGTAAAAAAGGGAAAACCCCAATGATACTGATGTCGATAGACGCTGAGAAGGCATTCGACAGGCTGAGTTGGGGCTTTATGATGGATACCCTGGAAGTGTTAGGCATTGGAAATAGAATGAGAGGGTGGATTGGAGAGTTATACAGAAGCCCTACCGCTACCATAATGGTAAATGGAGGAAGATCGGAGTATTTTAAAATGTCAAACGGTACAAGACAGGGATGTCCACTGTCGCCATTGTTGTATGTGCTATCATTGCAACCCTTATTGTCCACGATTAGGAAGAACATAGACATAAAAGGAATAAAGGTAGGAGATAGAGAACATAAGGTAGTGGCTTATGCGGATGATTTGATGTTTTACGTTGGAAACCCTAGAACATCACTTCCAAACTTAATGAAAGCACTGAGGGAGTACGGAGAACTGTCGAACCTGAAAATTAACCTGACAAAGACAGAAATCTTAAATATAAACCTTAAAAATAGCGAAAAGGAAAAATTGCAAGAGGAATTTCCGTTCCTCTGGAGAGATAAAGAATTGAAATATCTAGGAATAAAACTATCAGCTTCAATTAAGATCTTATATAAAGCCAATTACATAGTACTATTAAATGAGATTAAGGAGGAATTGAGGAAAGTAGGAAATGGAAACCCATCGTGGATTGGTCGCATAAACTTGATAAAGATGGTGGTTGTCCCCAAAATATTATACAGATTCCAAATGATCCCAATTAAACTCCCAGAGGCATATTTTAAAGAACTTAGGAAAATGATAATAAAATGCATATGGAGGAATAAAAAGCCTAGAATAAGCTATGAACTGTTGACTAGAAGTAAAGAAAGAGGAGGACTGGGGGTACCAGACTGCAGGAGATATTATAAAGCGGGGTTTATTGCGAGAATATTCGACTGGATTCACAATCTGGAGAAAAGTTGGGTTGAAATCGAGAAAGCACTGAGTGGAATAAGTTTAAGTAAAAGTATTTGGTTACCCGCACAATATAGGGAATTAGAGGAGAGCACCAGCATATACACTCTTAATGTTTTAAAAGAATGGGATTTATTACACAGACAAAAGGGGTGGGTTTATAATTCACAATTAATATCACTTAGGAATACAAAATTCTTCACCCCGGATAAGGATAACATAGCAGGAAAATGGATTATAAAACAGGAGGCGCAACTGAGAGACATAATGATAGGAGAGGAATTCGGGTCATACAAAGATCTGGAGGAAAGAAAGGGAGAAGTCTTTAGTAAGATGGATAGACTAAGATATTACCAACTGTAGTATTTTTTTGAGAGCCTTCCAAAGCCCATAAGAACTAGAAAAGACTGGAATCCATTTGAGAGAATATTTGAGTCACGGGAAATGGTAGACACGGAATGGCAAAAATACATAAGATATTAATGGATCTTGACACAGACACAAAATTAATTCACATAGAGAAATGGGAAAAAGATATGGGAAGAAAGATAGAGGAGGAGGAGCAGAGGAAAATGCTTACACTAATACACGACAATATTAGCATGCGGGAAGTAGAAATAAATTATAAGTGTTTGAATAGGTGGCACATTACCCCTAATGTGGAACACAAGATGAATATGGAAATTTCACAGACGTGTTGGAGAGGTTGTGGAGAGGTGGGCACGTGGTACCATATGTGGTGGGAGTATCCAGAAATACAGGTGTTCTGGCGGAGGATAGTTTATTTGATAGGGAAAATCACTAAAATCAAAATAGGATTAGATCCAGAATTATGTCTCCTCCATATCTCAGAACTCTCAGTGAAAGCATATGAGAGTTGGGGGATATGGTATTATTTGACCGCAGCAAAGAGTCTGATTCCCAGGTTTTGGAAGAAAAGGGAGGTGCCAACTGAGGAGGATTGGAGGGGTCGAGTAAACCAGATCTCAGAGACAGAAAAATTGTTTTATATGCATGAGGACAAATTAGAGCTGTATAATAAAAAATGGAAAGGCTGGGAAGAATACAGAGAAAAGGCAAAATATATGATGAGATAATACCTTAGGAAGAGATTTATAAATGGGTTTAGGAACATCAGAATAATATGGACTTTATCCGGGAAGAGAAAAGGTGGAGTATGGGGGGGAGGGGGGAGGAGGCAGGGGTTAAGAGGATGGGGGGGAGGTTCTCGGGGGAGGGGGTTGGTAAAAAATGGAAGTTATATATAAATAAATTGTGAGGAGAATAATGTTTTTTTAGACAACGAGTTTAGTGGAAATGTTGAAAGGATTTTTTTTTGTATACGTTTTGAAAAATTTAATAAATTTTATAAAAAAAAAAAAAAATGAATAAAGGAATTTAGATATGTTGCCACTAAGTCCCCATATGATCACACCACATATAAACAAATAACAATATTACATTCAGGACAGCGCTATATATACTGAGATTCTCATATAAAAGTTAAAAAAAACACTAAAATGCTAAATATCTCTGCATCTACTGGAATAGAAAATCCTCATAAATAAAAGTCCATATCAACTTCTGTTTAAACTGAATCCATCCTTTTCAAGTGCACGAAGCTGTAACTAATGGAATCACCACTTGTGAGATACCGTCACCATCAGCCTCTCACCTGCTGGATATGACCTACTGAATTTCGGTCAGACCGATTGGATTCAATTTAGACAGAAGTTGATATGCGGCTGTCAAAGCAACTGAGTAACTGTTCAGCCAAGAATTTTTCACAAGGTTCCTTCAATTTTCACATTGAAGTTTGTTGAGCTAAGTGGCACCAACAGAGCCACCAATTGCTGGAATTTCATCCATTTCAGCAGGAATTGCCTAAAATTAGAACTGTTTATGGCCAGTAGTAAGGACAAACCTAATTTTATTTAAATGTAAACTAACCACATAAAAATTTAATCAGTGCAGGATTAAGCTCTGTGGAGTCCCCTAGGCAGTTACATATAGTTACATAGTTAGTCTGGCTGAAAAAAGAAAAAAGCCCATCCAGTTCAACCGTAAAAAAAAAAGAACACATAAAAAAAGTTAGAATCCTATACCCACAGCTGATCCAGAGGAAGGCAAAAAACCCAGCAAAGCATGATCCAATTTGCTCCTACAGGAATAGCTGTTAGTATCCAGTTATATTATGTGTATCTAGGAAAGACTCCAGGCCTTTTTTAAAGCAATCCACTCAGCTAGCCATAACCAACTCTTGAGGGAATCTATTCCACATTTTCACAGCTCTTACTGTGAAGAAACCTTTCCGTGTTTGGAGATTACATTTCTTTTCTTCCAGACATAAAGAGTGCCCCCTTGTCCTCTGTGATGACCTCAGAGTAGATAACTCTACACCGAGTTCACTATATGAACCACTGATGTATTTATACATGTTGATCATAACCCCCCTTAACTGTTTCAATACTGTGCAATTTTACACCTTCCTGCCCAGGCCAGTTTTCAGGTTTCAGCGCTCTCACACTTTGAATGACAATTGCGCGGTCATACAACATTGTACCCAAACAAAAATTTTATCATTTTCTTCACACAACTAGAGCTTTCTTTTGGTGGTATTTAATCACTGCTGGGGTTTTTATTTTTTGCTAAATTAACAAAAAAAGACCCAAAATTTTGAAACAAAACACATTTTTCTTTGTTTCTGTTATAAAAGTTTACAAATAAATAATTGTTCTTCATAAATTTAGGCCGAGATGTAATCTGCTACATGTCTTTGGTGAAAATAACCCAAATTAGGATGTATTTTTTAGTTTGTAGGAAAGTTATAGAGTTCACAAACTATGGTATAGATCTGAATATTGATCAATCCTGAAGTAATGACGGCCAATCTAATTTCTTGAGGTCCAAGAATGTCAGAACAGTACAGATATCCCCAAATGACCCCTTTTTGCAGAGTAGACAGTCCGACGTACTTCATAAGAGGCATGGCGAGTTTTTTGAAGTTGTATTTTTTTGTCATAATTTTTCGGAAAATGAAAAAATTTAAAAAATTATTTTCACTATTTTTTTTTTTACATAATGTCACCAGTGCAGTACAGCGTCATCATATAACTGGCATGGCGGTGAACAGGGACACTGACTGGTGACAGTATGAAAAAAAAAAAATATATATATTTTTTTTTAATTTTTTTTAATTTTTTTATTATATTTAATTTTTTATTACATTTTTTTTTATTTTTTTTAAGATTTTATTTTCATATTAACTTTGACCAAAGTAGTGCAATGTTACCATAGTAACATTGTACTACTTTGGGGAAGTGATCAGTATTTGTTTTTTGTTTTTTTTTACACAATTTGCTTATAGCAAAGAATTACTTTGCTATAAGCAAGCATTTACCTGAATGAAATCGATTCATTCAGCTTTTTTTTTTTTTTTTTTTTTGTGCTTAGCTGTGATTTGGTCACAGCTAATCACATGACATGTGCATGTGATTAGCTGTGACCATTCACAGCTAGGCACTAGTATACAATGGATGGCATCATGAATGAAGCCATCCATTGTATACAACTGTCATGTGACCTGCTGTGATTGGTCACAGCAGGTCACATGGTACCAGCAACGGGAGCCGGTACTCGGATCTGTCATCGGTCGTGTTCGAGGTGCACGGCCGCTAAAAGATCGCACTGCTGCGCGGCTCTGCATTAGCGCAAACGGCGCATGTGCGGGAGCACGCCAAATGGCGTGCACCCGGAAT
Organism: Staurois parvus; assembly: GCF_062004578.1. Classification (NCBI taxonomy): domain Eukaryota; kingdom Metazoa; phylum Chordata; class Amphibia; order Anura; family Ranidae; genus Staurois; species Staurois parvus. Next base: position 787,835 of record NW_028318993.1, on the reverse strand, counting down.
GCAGGGACACAATTGAAGCCGCCAAACGGCCATTGGCCGGGCGGCTAATGGTTAATCTCCTCTTCTCAAGAAAGAATAAATTCAGTTCCTCTAATCTTTCCTCATAGCTGAGCTCCTCCATGCCTCTTATCAGTTTGATTGCCCTTCTCTGTACTTTCTCCAGTTCCCCAATGTTCTTTCTGTGAATTGGTGCCCAAAACTGAATTGAGTATTCCAGATGAGGTCTTATTAATGATTTGTACAGGGGTAAAATGATCTCTCTTTCTCTCTTAATACAAGAAAGGATTTTGCTGGCTTTAGAAACCGCAGCTTGGCATTGCATGCTATTATTAACCACTTGCTAACCTCGTTATAGCTGAATGACTGCTACAGCGTGGTTGTCCAGTTCTGGGAGGGCGTCATATGACATCCTCTCAGAATGCACCCTTCCGCACACACCCCCAACGGCACGCACTCGGTGGTCTCTGTGATCGCTACGTCCAACGGACACAGCTGATCACATGATGCGGTAAAAGGCCAATCACAGCGGCCTTTTACCACATGATCAGCTGTGTCCAATGACACAGCAGATCACAATGTAAATACAGTTGAAGGTTATCAGCAGAACTTTTTTTACGCTGTCACAGTGTGAGGAAAGTACTGCCGATAAATGGCAAATGACACAGAGGACATCTGCACTGATGCCTCCCACCAGTGCCCAGCAGTGCCTCCCACCAGTGCCCAGCAGTGCAACCCATCAGTGCACAGCAGTGCCACCCAGAAGTTGCACCCAGCAGTGCCACCAATCAGTGCCCAGCAGTGTCGCCAGTCAGTGCCAAAAGTCAGTGCCCCCAGTCAGTGCTGTCAATCAGTGCTGCCAGTCAGCACCACCCATCAGTGCCACCTCATCAGTGCAGCCTATCAGTGCCCATCAGTGCTTCCTATACGTGCCACCTCATCAGTGACTATGAGTGCCCATCAGTGCTGCCTATCAGTGCAGCCTCATCAACGCACATCAGTATAGGAGAAAAATTACCTGTTTGCAAACTTTTATAATAGAAACAAAGAAAACTTTTTTTTCAAATTTATTTGCTCTTTTTTTGTTTATTGTGCAAAAAATAAAATACCCAGTGAAAATTAAATACCACCAAAAGAAAGCTCTATTTGTGTGAAAAAAATGATAACATTTCATATGAGTACAATTTTGCATGACCGCGCAATTGTCATTCAAAGTGCAACAGCAATGAAAGCTGAAATTGGCCTGGGCACTAAGGGGATAAAAGTGCCCAGTAGGCAAGTGGTTAAGCTTATGATCTACCAGAACTCCCAGATCCTTCTCCACCATTGATTCCCCCAGTTGTACTCCCCCTAGTATGTACGATGCATGCATATTCTTAGCCCCCAAATGCATAACCAAGTTGAAATGTTGAGGCTCCCTTGCAGGTTTCTGGAGGTTTCTCATGTGTACTCTAGTGGGATAACATTGAACTTAGTAGTGTGTTACGTTGGCCATTAGATGGGGATGACCATTACTACTGTACTTTACAAGTACTGAGGTTGCTCCACAATTTTTTACAAACAGATCGCTAAAAGAAGATGAGCTTTCAAGAGACAAACTGTAATGTGAACATGATTTCTACAGTTTATAATTGTTATTTGTTACATTACATTAATACAGTATTTTCTTTACAGAATCTGTACATTTAAAAGTTAATGTAAAGTTTTTGTTTCTTTAAGTTGATTTTTTATTTATTTTGTAAAAAAAATGTAAGAAAGCTTTATTGTAATTTTCTTTCAAGATTAAATCAATATTTTGATCCATTTTTGTAGCAACCATAAATGTTGAGGCCTATAAGCCAGTGCCTATTCTGCCTATTTGGTAATCTGGCACTGAATCTAATTTACAAAAAATAAAAATCTTTTCTATGACAAAACATCAAAAAACAAGCACTAAAAAGTGTGTGCTCTTGCCAACTTCTGTTCTTCAGCATGTCAATTATCAGGGAGTGTACCTATTTATCCAGCATGGATCCCACTTAATCTCAAAGTATAACTCCAATTTAGCTGAGGAAAAAAAACCTCTCTGCGTGAACTGCATACAGTTTTTCAATTTTTTTTTCATTTTTTTAATTTATCTTTTTTTACCTTTTTACTATTCTGAAGAAACCCCTGTTTGTTTCACCATGTCCTTTCTCAAATGGATCACTGAATGGGAGGCTCTGCCTTCATTATAATCACTAATTGGATTATAATGGAGGCTCTTCCTTCATTATAATCACTAGTTGTGTCTTAGGCCTCGTTCATAATAGCGTACTGATCTGCACAGCCATGCAAAGGGCCATCTTCACCTGAGTGGGATGCACAGGCGTTGCGTGAAAAGCAATGCAGGCAGTCTGTTCAAAATAATTACAGACAGCTGCACAGATCTGCATGGATGTCAAAGTGCATCTTGGATTGAGCTCTGATCTCTGCAGACCCACATGGATGTACATAAATTGATTTGAACAGGCTGCCTGCATAACTTGTGCACCCTATGTGGATGGGGATGACCCTTCGCACAGGGGTGCAAGGTGTTACACCCTTGTGAATCAGACCCAAGTGTTCTTATGAGAATGGTTGCAGTGCCTGCATCTTTTTAGAAGAAGGTAGGTCGTAAAAAGTATTTAATTACTAATGGAGCTCCTATTGCAGTAAATGTCAAACAATTTGACTTGTATCCCAGTGCATGGTTCTGAGGATGGAAGTGGACCTATCACATAAGCAGATTACATTGCTGATGGCATTCTGTACACCAACAATATATGAAACAGCTCCAGCTTGCCATCTTTTGAGGAAGCAATACTTTACATTTTTGACAATTTTAGAAAATTAGAGCAACTGCAGATTAAAATGAAAAGATAATTATTAAGAACATTAAATTACACTTAGGTTTGTCCTCAGATGTACTACACAAAACTGTTAATTTACATTTTGCTAAACAGCAGTGAAGTTTTATGGAGTATTTTTGCAGAGAAAATAATTTTTTGGTTGGTATGCAGGTAAACTGTGGTCTCTGCCCTTCATGGATGCACTTAATGTAATTTCTAGATAATGGCCTAAAACCATCCTGTACAAAGATGAACAAACACATACTTTTTCCAGGCCAGTGATTTGCTAATAGAGAACCAATTGTAAGGATAATAGTTTTGGAGCTTGCACATTCAAAGTGAATGAAGAGTACGGTGAAAGGTTTACTTTAATGCCCTCTTTCCATCTGCACATACTTACCTTTTTCTTTGTTTTCCTGCTGTTCTATCCTGCCAGAGAACAAATACGTCAGGGGAGGTAAGGAACATTTGCCAATGTTACACAAAATAATCTATATTGATCCCTTTAGCTATGCATGTTCATTGCCCATCCTTGCCATTCAATTGTGAATAAGATCTAAACAAATGCTGGGAATGCTTTCTGTGGTTTAACTCCATTGACAGCGAACAGGAAATTGGATTGTGAAACTGTAGTAAATGCAGACAACTAGATTGGGGAAAAATAAGTAAATGTAAATTTCCAGTGCCCCTTAAAACAGAACACCAGCCAAAAAATAAAATACAAATGAATAGTACATTCAAAGATAAGATAACAAAGTCATCCTTCGCTACTGTAGTAAAGTGCTGGGATAAAATAATATGAAGAAGGATACTATGGGGTCAATTCACTAAAGGATTCCGCATGCGATATGAAGTTCACGTGACTCATTTTTCAGAAATAATGCATGAGATAATAAAAGAGTCTTTCAAAGTAAAATTTTGAATGTGAGGTAAATACCGCACATTTGTTAACCGCATGCCCGCTGCCCCATAGTAGACATACAGGGCATCAGGGCTGCGCAAAATCACGTATATATACGTGATTTGCATTTCTGGGTAGGTGGCACATGCCCATGCTACCATTGGTGGCTAGGCATGTCAATCCCCGGGTCCCGGCCGGAGATTCCCCGCCAGCACCCGGAGATTGCAAAGCTGACAGGGGAGAGACCTGTGTGTAATCAACTAGTATAAAAAAATTAAAAATAAAAATTCTCGTATACATACCGTCATTTGTAGATGCTATAAAACTTTCACATAAACCAATTCATATACACGTATTGGGATTTTTTATTTTAGCAAAGACATGTAGCAGAATACATTTTGGCCACAATTTATGATGAAATTTGATTTTTTACATTTTTGGGGGGATATGTTTTATAGCAAAAATTCCACAATATTCTTTTTTTTTTTCAAAATTGTTGTTTATTTTTTTTTTATAACATAAAAAATAAAAAACACAGAGGTGATCAAATACCATTGAAAGAAAGCTCTATTTGTGGGGAAAAAAGAACAAACATTTCATTTATGTACAGCATTGCATGACCACACAATTGTCAGTTAAAGTAACGTAGCGCCACATCCCAAAAAATGGCCTGGTCAGGAAGGGGGGTAGATCCTCTGGAGGGCAAGTGGTTAAAATGTGATGTAAGTACTGAAAAAAAAATTAGATACATTTTTAAAGTCAATTCACTAAAGAACACACATATTTGTTATTTATCATCTGGCAGTAGGCAGTCGGTATTTTAGCAACATAAAAAAATAACAATGAGGGGAACAATCCGTGTGAAAATGTTCTACCCTGAGAGAATGAAAATAAAATCTAACATTTCACCAGAGGGAGATGGTTCTGTGTATGAAAGCATGCTAGAATGTTTTCACAATTTCATAATATTTCTGTGTACAATTATTTACAGAAGAATCTTCCTCTGGTGCAGTGATAGTGTGTAAAAAAATAGCAAAAAATTTTTTAAAAAATAACGCTAAGTGTAAGTGATAAATAGCACAAACCATAAATGTTTAATGCATTTGGTAAATAGCACATATTTTTATTGAATTGACTACTTTTGGGATCAATACCACGAGTTATATTAACTCAAAAATGTATGTGGAATTTATACGGGCAGCACAGTGGCTAAATGGTTAGCACTTCCGCCTGGCAGTGACTAGGGTAGTTGGTTCAAATCCCAGCCACGGCACCACCTGCCTGGAGTTTGCATGTTCTCCCTGTGCCTGCGTGGGTTTCCTCTGGGTAATCCAGTTTCCTCCCACACTACAAAGACATGCTGGTAGGTTAATTGGTTCCTGTCTAAATTGGCCCTAATATGTGTATGTATGAATGTAAGTTAGGGACCTTAGATTGTACGCCCCTTGAAGGTTAGGGACTGATGTGAATGTACAATATATATGTGTAAAGCGCTGCATAAATTGACAGCACTATATAAGTACCTGAAATAAATAATAATAATAAATGTCTTAGTAAAGTGACCCCATTGCCTTTTATTCTTTTCTCCCTCTACTGAGATATTGATGTTATGCGGCACCATTCTCCTCTGGCCAGAAGAGAGAGAGCTAAATCCAAGCAAGCCCATAGACTTCCATACAGAGCAACGAGAATCCTGGGAGTTGTAGTCTGAGATGGCAGCCATATAATAGGGCAAATAGACTCTTTACATTACAGATCCAAATAGGCACTGTGCAGTAGGAGGAGCGGAGAGATACATTTTTACTAAACTACCTGGGAAAGTTCTTCCTCTTGGCACTTAGAGAGAGAGCACCTCTGTCTGGATATTCACCAGCCAGCTGGTGAACAGTTTTGCTATAGGTTCACTTTAATATTGAAGCCCCCAGCAGTGACCTTTTTCTGTCCTGTATGGGTGGGACCCCAACACTCATTGCAAGGGCCTTCCCATACACATCAAACACGAACAACCCCCCACTAATGCATTGCACAGAACTGCTGACTCTAAAGGAGGAACAGTAACCCCAAAAGGCATCACTGCTGAAAACTAGGTAAAGCAAAAAAAATTTAAAAAAGTAACCATAATTTAAGTTTGTAAAATTATTTTATATTTTATTAAAACATGGACTGCATTGTTTTATTGTATCATTACTTAACTTTTAATGAATAGCAGAGAATTCTGCTAACTTTAACATATATCATTTCAGCAAATGAAGAGTGTCAGAAAATAACATTTCTATAATTAATGTATGTCATTTTTTGCATTATGATATAAAAGTAAGCTGCAATGTTTCTTTTGAAATGCTGTAACTGCTAATTATTTTAAGACAATACAACTACAAGCATTCATGTATATTTAGATAAATACAAAAAATACAGAAGAGTAAATCAAGTATGATTTGGCTCAGCTCTGTGAATTTTTTTTTTGGTTATTCAACATTAATTATTTATTTTACACCACTATAAATCATATCATTTATTAAAACCTTTAAAGCATTAATTGTGAGCCGTCATTAGGTAATTATCTGGTTATTTCCTTAACATTGGCAATTAAGCTTATCTCATTTCCTTTTCTCATTAGGCCACTCTCTCCAGATTAATTAACTCTTTATCAATGTCCTCTTATAATTCTCACTTGCTATAATGTGTAGGGCCATCCTGGTTGCCAGTACTGGTGTAATGCAATGTTTCTTCACTTAATTTAAAGTAAATGTAAATCCTAACTGAATGACATTTAGTATGCTAAGGAACTTTGTATCATGACAGCTGCAATTTTTTTCATTTAGTGTTCCATTTCATTGCTGCTGACATCCTGCAGTCTCTTGCAGTCACTTCCTGTTCACATTTGCTCTCTGCAGTGATGGCTGCATGACATTCCTCCGGGTGGGTTTCCTGAGGGTGACAACAGGAGGCCATGCCTGCTTAATTTAAAATGAATCTTTAACAAGGAGGGGGTGTCTTTATTTTCCCTTAACCCCTTCACGCCTAAGGGTAACACACATCTTAATGCCTAAGCACAATTTTACAACTTTGACATGTGTTAGTAAAACCGTAAATATCATTGCAACTACTTTGTGCATCCAGATGGATTATACCTTGTTTTTTTCGGGAACAAATGGGCTTTCATTTGGTGTTGAATAATAATGGATATCTCCTGTTTTTTTTTTTAATCAAAGGAAAACTGACCCAAAATAATAAAAAAATAATAATATTTGTTTTATAAGTTAGCTGCATATTTCTTGCTACTACCATAACCTACCACCAAAAAATAGCTCAAAATAAATTCTCCTGCTCCTGGTGATCACAATGATACCACATATGTGTATGTTAGTTGTTGTTTGTAGCCGTAGTGCAGCCCAGAAATGATAGTGTGCATTTTGCTTTTTTTTATCCTACTTAAAATACACTGACACTAACTGAAACTGATACTATTTTAACAGCTTCCTGTCTGCCCTATAGCAGAATGATTGCAATGCATTTCCAGGTAGGGGGCACATGCGAGCCATTCACGGCCGTGACTGTCAATCACCGGGTCCCGGGTGATTTCTGACGATCTCCAACGGGGAGGAGGACTGTTTTGTTTACTAACAGTTATCCTCCCTGTCAGCTCGTGCACACTGCTTTGGATGGCTGTGCACAGCACAGCCATCCAAAGCAGTGTGAGTAGAGAGATCAAGAGAGATCATGTTGACATGCATGACAGACTGTTGCATAACACCTTGGAAAACTGAAGGGTGCAACAAAGGGGCGAACTGACAACTCATTGGGCCCCCGGGCATGGGGCCCCGTGTCCTTGCCCAAACTCAAAAAAGCCTATGAAAAAGGTACCAGGGGCACCTCATGGGGCCCCCTACTGACCCCGGGCCCTCGGGCAGTGCCTGAGTTTCCAAATGGTCAGTCCGCCCCTGGTGCAACATAATGTCTTTGGCCTCACCTGAGTCATCTTTGGATGAGAATAAACCATGTAATTGGTGTTTGGTTTATGGCACAGTTGACTGTGCTCCCCTTAAAGGTCATTTAGTGTGTTTCTGCAAAGCTGAAGTAAGAAGGAAGAGATGTAGAGTAAGCAGCCTAGAAGCATTCTTGTGGAAATGTTTGATCATCTTTGCAGAATAATGTTACAGTAATAAGTTCCAAATATAACTACAGCTGTGTGGACATTGATCACTTTTTACACACCATAAGGAAACACCTGGCCTTCAGGTAATGCAATTACTTCAGTAGGGAAAGGCCACAGAGCAGGTTGAGATCATTGCATTGTAGCTGTGGTAAAATAACCTGGGTGCAATCAACCAATGTAGAGACCTTAATGTTCGGAAATAGAAGCACAAAAAAGAGAGAGAGATAAGTGACTTGTAATATGTTGGGGATCTCTAGTGGAGCATTCATAGTGAAGTCCAGTTACGACAAGATGTAGAGGCATACGTAGGTGGATGATAAGATTGAAGCATAGTGAAGTCTTGTCCATAGTGAAGGAAAGCAATAAGAGAAGGGCATACCAAGAAGTGAATTTGTTAGTCCCAGAATTCTTTGTGATTTGAGATGAGCAGAAAGGAGTCGGTGCAGTAAACTTCAGGGGTTGATGTGTCTCCCACTGTCCAGTTCTCCGTTCCCCCTCTGTGCAGTGGCAGCACTTTAATATCTAGTGATGGTGGCACACAGAACTGTGTGTTATATACAGCCACACAGGGCACACTCTGCACGTGCATACCCTTCACTCCTCATATGCTCTTGAGTGCAATTCCTTCTGTGTTTGTTTTTGGCTGCCTAATTCAATAAAACTTTGCTACATCATGAGACTATCACACTCCACTCCCCACAAGACCTCCTTCTCTCTAGTTCCCTGGTCTCTTCCTCCCATGCCCGCCTCCAGGACTTCTCCAGGGTGTCACCCCTCCTCTGGAAATCCCTGCCCCAACCCATCAGACTATCACCTACTCTCCTCTCCTTTAGGCGCACCCTGAAAACCCACCTCTTCAGGGAAGCCTACCCCACCCCCTGCTAACTTGCCGACCTCCTCCACTCTTCCTACCACCCCATCCCCCACAGCTATCTCCTCCTGTGCCACCATCCCCTCCCTCGAAAGAGCAGGGCCCTCGATCCCCTCATGTTTTGCATTGTATTGTTATTGTTCTGTCACATGTTCTGTCCCCCTTTGTAATGTACAGCGCTGAGCCAACTATTGGCGCTTTATAAATACTGTATAATAATAATAATAATATCTTGTGCCTTTCCCTGTCTGTGTTTTTTGTCTCATTACATATTGGGGTGGATTTACTAAAGGCAAATTGCACTAATTTTCTTAGCTTAGTAAATGTGGTAAAGCTTCACTTTGTAAAAAATACCCATTCAAGTGCAAAGTAAATAAAATAAAAAAAAAGCAGCTTGTTTGCTTGCACATAATAGGATGATGTCAATCAGCAAAGCATTAGCACATTTACTAAGCTGTGGGTAAAATTAGTGCAACTGCACTCCCAGAGTGCACAGTCTATTTGCCTTTAGTAAATCCACCTCTATGAGTGTTGAAAGAGCCATTATGTGGAAGGGTGACCATACAGGAGCATGATAGGGGAACAGATAAAGAGTGTTGTAAAAAAACTATATACTGTAAATTTCCAGACAAAAAGGTTACACACTACTTTTTTTTAACTAAAATCAAAAACCACTCTCTAAATAAACAAACTATATAAACACAATTCCCCACAGCACCATCAACACCTTTACCCCAAAAGATGTACAAAAATTAATAGGCAGAAGATGCTATAAAATAAATCCTCAATAATAAATAAATATGTGCAGTCCAAACCCTATAAGTTCAAAATTAAATCAAATCAAGTTCTTCTCGAGTAATAACGTGTTCAAAAATATTTCAGAAACTTTCCCCGATAATATTCCTCAAAAAAAAGAAAATATCACATAGTGTATTATCTTTTTAAATCAAATAATTATAAATTATAGTGACTTCATTCAAGTGAATACCCAATCACATTGATAATCAGTGAAAAAGCGAACAAAGTGAAAAAACTGTGAATCCAAACAGTGAAATACCACTGTGAATGTGAATCACTCTTCAGTGCTCCTACTCAAACAAACACTGTGACACTTCTAAATGCAGTAAGGAATGCATACCCTTACCAATATTCCAAAAAACCCTTATGATTAAGTCGATGACGAAACGCGTCAAGGGGAAGTGACGTCAACACGCACACGGGAATCGGAAGTCGACTGGCGGCCATTTTGGATGAGGGAAAGACCATCTGATTTTCCCTGGTCACTTCCTGGATGACAGCAAAACTGTATTATGGTATTTTAAAGCGTTTTTCAAGTTGGCAAAATGTAAGCACCTTGATTAAAGGTCAATTTTATGATTTATCTTGGCTATTTTGTCCCTTATATGCTTACATTTATATGTTTGATGGGGACATATGGAGTCTCAAGGCTTTTGGATCCTGATAGTAATATGAAGGCGGATTAAACTGGGTAAAGATCCACAGGAGGACTGTCTCCCACCTATCTTTTTGAAAGATATAAAAGCGTCTGTTTTTTGGAACATTGGTAAGGGTATGCATTCCTTACTGCATTTAGAAGTGTCACAGTGTTTGTTTGAGTAGGAGCACTGAAGAGTGATTCACATTCACAGTGGTATTTCACTGTTTGGATTCACAGTTTTTTCACTTTTTCACTTTTTCACTGATTATCAATGTGATTAGGTATTCACTTGTATGAAGTCACTATAATTTATAATTATTTGATTTAAAAAGATAATACACTATGTGATATTTTCTTTTTTTTGAGGAATATTATCGGGCAAAGTTTCTGAAAGATTTTTGAACACGTTATTACTCGAGAAGAACTTGATTTGATTTCATTTTGGACTTATAGGGTTTGGACTGCACATATTTATTTATTATTGAGGATTTATTTTATAGCATCTTCTGCTTATTAATTTACTTTTTTTTAACATTCACAAACACTCACTCAGATTTATTTTCTATAATTTATTTTGAAAAAGGTTACTGTGTTATTTAAATTTACTTTATCAAGCAGAATTTCCCTTTTCCTTGAATCTGTTGAAGCAACCCCATGGGCACACTAAAGGTACTTAAGATTCTGGTCTACGTTGTGGAGAGAATAAGATCTACTGCTTCCCAGCACAAGAGACCTACATTAAGGTGCACCTGGGCCATAAACCAAGCATTGCATTAAGGAATACACCAGTTAGAACAAGTTATTATGTAGTAAAAATGCATATGAAATAGATTTTTACCTAGTGTCTAGTTTTGCAGTTGGATGCACCAGCTGGAAGAAAAAGCAATGTTTTCCAAAAAATGTTGACCCTGTAACAGAAAAAAATAAACTGTCCTGCTTATACTAGTTCATTATTTAGCCCAATAGCAGCTTTGGAAAGGGAAACCAGACTCAGTTCTTCACCAGGCCAGTCTCCCCTGTGACTAGTCATTTCCCAAATATAAGCATTGCCATATTTAGGTAATAACATCACTAATATCCCTAGCCCCTTTATTTACATTCCGCTTTGGGCCAGGGAGTCTTGCGACTGAAAGCTAAATGGGGCCAGGAATAGAGCCCTGTGCAAGAAGCTGTTACATTAACAATAGTTTCTCTGCACAGACATGTTCCACTTGCACAGAAGTATCATGCAATCCAGCTGCAGTGAGTTTTCAATAGTAGTGCGCCTTTGGTTCAGTGTGGTGTGATTTCAGCCCATTCAAAATAAATGAGCTGAAAACGCACCACATAGAATTGCATGTGAATTGCACAGCATGTTCCTGTGCTATTCCTGGTGTGAACCAGCCCTTAAAGGGAGTTGAACCTCCCAAAAAACAATTGTTCATGCACCCATAAAATTTAGTGCTTTGTTATGCTGCATAAATATATTTTCAAGCCCAGCAGATCCAGCATTGTCCTCTTCTCTTGCACCATTCCCTTATTATGGGTCCCTTCCTGTGCCACCAACCAATTTACTTTTGTATGTCATGGGAAGCCATCTGTCTCTTCCTGGTTCTCCATGTGACACTCAATTTTATACATACAGTATGCAGACAAAGATGTCATGTTATGTCATTTATTTACATGTTGCCATGCCAGGAGAGAGATATGTCAGGATTTTATGATTGGTAAAAAGTCATGGCTCCTGGGATATGTGATGTAGATATCCTAGGGGACAGCAGGAGAGCAATGCACACATCAACCTCATCTAGACAAGGAATAAAGATTTATAATGGCACTGGTTTATGAGTAGGAAAAAAGAATTTTCGATTCATAAAACAAAAAAGCATTTTGGCAATGAGAGGAATAACATGATGCATACTGATGGATGGGTGTCTATGGTGAGGTCGATGTCCACCTGAGACTGGGAGTTCCTGCCCTGGAGGGCAGGTTAGAGACCTGCAGCCATGTTAGTTAAGTCTTCACATTTAAGCTCCACCTGGAACCAACAGACACTGAAATCTCCTCTTTCTTTGTCTTACTAGGTGAATAAACCGTTACAGGATTGGAATTAAGAGCATACCCCATGCCCCACCAGTCCTTATGGCTGACACAGACATTTTACATGAACTCCAGAATCACTTGTATACTGTATTCATCTTACTTTACACATATTACAGGAAACAACTGCTTTATGCTAGTTGCAAGGTCTTGCTTCATGGCCATCCAGGCCTGGACCTTGTGCTGTAGTGGATCCCAGTATGGATGGGACATTCAGCCATGAGGTAAGGGACATAAACAGCACCTGTCCTTCCACCCCCAACCGGGGAACCATCACCCATCTCTCTTACTTTTATCTCCAGACTGACCGTCTTCCCTGGTTGTGCATCTTAACCCTGAAGGTGTGATAATGAAACTGTATTTGACTGTGGTTATTTCCCTAGTATGAGGGTTCACTAGATGCACCAAGGTTATATTAAAGTGGTTCTGAAGGAAAAAGTTTATTTTTACTTTAATGCTTTCTCTTCATTAAGGTAAAAAACCTTTCATTAGCAGCTTCCCCAGCAACCTACCCCCCCAAACACTTACCTGAATCTATTCCTGATCCACTGCTGTCACTTCTGCAGCAGCTCTTCTTCCCTCTTTCTGTTCTCACATGCTTTGCTGATAGCAGTGGGAGCCATTGACTTCTGCTGCTGTCAATCAAATCCTGTGGGGGAGTGGGGGGTGGGGCAGAGCCATGCTCTGTTTGTTTATAAATGCACAAAGCCTAGCTCAGAATCAAGCCCACACAAGGACCCCCATATTAAGCCACTTGCTATGGTGGCACTCGGAGAACAGGAGTACAGGGGAGCACTGGTGGGGGACCCCTGAAGAAGAGGCTTGGGGCAGTTCTGTGCAAAAGCCTTAGGTAAGTATAAGATGTTTTTCAAGTAAAAGACATTCACTTCTTCTGTAGATCTTTTTAATAAAGCAGACCAATGAACTATAGATGCACTCTTCATTAATATCTCCATAAAAATTCAGAAAATTCACATATTTCAATTGTAGTAGAATTACCTATGCTGTTGTATGAAACTCTGTCCCTAGTGAGTTCAAATATAATGAGGTACATAGGGTATATATGCCTGACATTCCTGAGTTGGACAATGTCCATAGCAACAAAGACCTTAGTCACTAGAGACCCTGAGGTAGGCCCATTTAAGGACGATAACAGCAGCAGAGAAAGGATCATCTGGCTATCTGTCCTAAAAGATCGTCTCCCATGAGACACAAGCCCCAAGCTGGTCCTCTGTAGCTGTATTTATACCCAAAGTATAGACAGGATGTGACACATCTATAGTAGAAGAAGTCACACACAACTAAACCCTGGAGCAATCAGCCAGATATATAAAAAAGCAGTAGACCATAAATACATTAACATGACAAAACACAACAAAATAAAAACATTCAGGGTTTGATTTACTAACAGCAAATAGACTGTGCACATTGCAAAGTGCAGATGCACTCTACCAAGTGCATTTGCTCTGGATCTTGGGAAATGCGCTGAAGGTCTGCTGACTTCCATAATCTAATCATGTGCAAGAACAAAATGCTGTTTTTACATTTTCCTTGTACGTGATTGTGTATTCTTTGCAAAGTGAAGCTTTACCTCATTTACTAAGCTCTGGAGCAACTGCACTTGCAGAGTCTATTTGCCTTTAGTAAATCAACTTCTTAGTAGGCAGCCGTCAACATACTTTCATTTTTGCAAAAAAAAGGTCAGTTTTAAATACAAGCTATCAAAACTGAACATTTTTAATTTATGATCAATTTTCAGACCTGAGTAACCCCTTTTCCATACATTAGTAAAAAAGGGGATGGGAAAAAGTGCAGGGCCCAAGGTACAATTAATATACTACTGCCTCCCTGCTGGCTTATAGCTAGAGGAAACAGGAAAACTACATAATACTTACTGTATCTGTCAGCAACTCAAGCTGCAGGAATCCAAACCCAGCTGCAGTTGTAGACATGTGATCACCACTAAAGAATAGGATCCGAGCTCATGCAGAGCTACAGATTGACTGGCTCTGCCTGAACATCACCATTAGCCTTGGAGAATAATTTTGATACTAGTAGATCTTTAGTTGCACATGTATTTTCAATAAAACTTGCTTAGAAGCTCATTTTCAATGTCACATGTTATTGTTAATAAGACTTTAGAGACTTCTGGCACACAGCAAGATGCGGCATGATCATGATGAGGGCATGATAAAAAATAAACCTGACAACAAGAAGTAAAGTCTAGAAAAAGAGATAAAATGTGTCTTTAAGAGTGAAGGAGAAGTAAAAAAAAAACCCTACAGTGTATTTGTAAGTGTGTGTGTGTAAGAAAAAAATATAAAAACCAGACTACAGCTCAACCTCACTGTATCATAATCTAGTGAATCCTTAAATAGATATACATGTACAAGACTCAATAAATAGTATGACACATGTAATAATTAAATTTTGTCTCTTCTTTTGGGGGGATTCCTATCCACTATTTTCCCTGCAGATGTTATGGTTGGGTTTTTTAATAATTGGATAATTATGAATTTATTAGTCAGACAGTGTTTTTTTGTATGTTCTAGGTTTTCAATAAAGTTGTAACTGTTCCCTATTACATGTGTTATGAAAAAGGGCATTATAAATTGTAATTAATTCATGAAAACTGGAACCAAGACAATCAGAATGGCCATTCACATGCTGCTTATAAAAGTAGAAATATCTATTGAAGCCTAGGTTTTGTTATTTTTTTTAAGTACAAGGGATGGTACTTACATTTATTACAGCTCCCCCTGACATGCAAAAGTAAAATGGTGGCTCTTTTCCATCCACTGTCCCCATAGACCCACAGAGGTAATATTCTAGTGCGGGGTTTAATATGAGCTGCTGGACCTGTCACAGATCCCCCCTTCTCTATTCATGAAAGCAGTATTATATCTTCCAGTAATGAAACCACTCTGTGAATGGGGAAGGGACTTTTATTTCATCTGCCTATTCTCTATTCATAGAGAGCTTTTCATTGCTGAATGCTATAGTATTTCTTCTATGAATGGAGGAGGGAGCAGAAATGGCATGCATAGTTCATGAAAGGACCAGGGGCTCAGCAGCACTGGAAGAATACCACTACAGAAGTATAGGGCAGGGGACTAAAAACTAAGATCAACCAATAACACAAGGGACACTTCTCATTCAATGCAAGTAATGTCCCTTTTTAAACTAAAATTAAGCTTTAAAAGAAGAAATTTGGTGTAAAGACAATAGGAACAAAGACATTCTTGCACATAGTGACCAACATTTTTATTTAATTTCTAAAGGTATTTTTCTGCATGATTTGTAAAAACAGGCAACAGCTTCATTTATTTTCCTTTTTTTTCCTCTTTTTTTTTTTTTGTTTTTTGCTTTTTTTTTTTTTGGAGAACCAAAATTTTAAAGGAGATGATATGGTTCCTAAAGACCAGTTACATTTTGTTCTTATTTTAATAAAAAGTGATATGAAATCCCACGTTTAGGTTTTAGGGAGGTTTCTGCTTCTAACTCCTACTGATCAGCTGTATTCAGTGAAAAGGTAAATAAGTTTGCTAGTTATCAGAACATGGCAAAGCTAGAGTTGGCTGTCTCACCCAGACACAATTTGGGACCTATGGAAATGGTGGCCAAACAAGTGGTAACCCTACAATCTAGCAGGATGCTAGCCAGCTAATTCACTCCTACTTACCCTAGGTTCACACCTAAGCATTTTCTGCAGCGCTTTGCATTTTGCAGAAACAGTACAGTCCATTTAACATGATTTCCTATGGGACATGTTCACATCTCCGTGTTTTCACCCGGTGCGTTTTTTGGAAAGGGTCAGGGACTTTTTTTGAACGCAAAAAGTTGCATTTTTGGTTCTATAGACTTCAATGGAAATGCTGCAGAAAAGCATGTAGTGCATTTTTTTTATTTCAATGTTTCTTTATTGAATTTTTCTTTAGGGGAACAACAGGGTTTTGGAAGTAGGTTCATAATTAAGCATGTCAATACATTATAATACAAAACAGTTACCCCACCATTTGGCTGGGATCAAGTATGATTTATAGATCATCAAACAACAGAAGCATGACTAAGTTTTGTATTGAACCTTGGTGGAGGGTAAAAGATATTGAGGGGATATTAAACAGGGGTGAAGTGGGGGTGTCGGGAAGGCAAGAAGAGGGAGGGGGTGTAAACAACGAGGTAAAGAGAGGTATACCAGTCTAGATTTGGGACAAGAATTAGGTTATGTTTGGGCTATCAGAATTGTACGGTGCAGTTCAGATTTTGTGACTAAAGAAACCAATGAGATTTGAATTTATAATAGGTAAAATTGTTAAAGGCAGATCTTTTTTCCATTTCACACTGGAAATTGAGATCCTTGATCAATGATGAAAGGGATAGAGAGGTGGTAGAATTCCATAGTCTGGTAATATTGTTTTTGGCAGCGAATAATATTATATTATTATTATATTATAATATATGGATGATAGTGCGTATGTCGTAAGGGAAATTTGTCATACCGATGTGAAGGGTTGGGGACTATCTGTGTTTTCGATAGTTCAGAGATTGGCTGAAAGACACTGTTCCAAAAGGACCTGATTGATTTGCAGGTCCATAGTATGTGCAATGTTGAACCTGGGTCACCACAGTGCCGCCAGCAAGAAGAGGAATGGTTTGGGTAGTAAAGAGATAATCTGAGAGGAGTTAGGTACCATTGGTGGAGAAACTTTAAGTATTATTATTATTATTATACAGGATTTAAATAGCACCAATAGTTTGCTCAGCGCTGTACTTTATAATGGGAGACAGTACACGAGACAGTACAGTAACAATACGATTCAATACACGAGGGGTTCGAGGGCCCTGCTCCTTGGAGCTTACAATCTAGGAGGGGAGTATGATTCCCAGTGTGAGCTACAATGGGAAGACTTATGGGTAATGGCAAAGGTTTTCTCCCAGGAATGTGCAGTAATGGGATCAGAGAGAATTTTCTCCCAATTTGATAGGGATGATGTTTGTAGGACAAATTTTAGATTAGATATGTAGGTGTAAAAAGTGGATATACCCTTACCTGGGTAGTGAGGTTTGTTAAAGAAGTGGTAGGCAGTATTTGGGAGATTAATGGTTTGGGGTAGGTTTTTGGTTTGTATGCAGTGGGTGATTTTCAAATAGGCAAAGGTGTTCAGCGAGAGGTAGATTAAATTGGGTTTGGAGATTATGAAATGGATTTAGAGTGTGGCCCGTAAAGAGGTCTGCTAGAGTATTTATACCTCTTTTTTCCCATTGGGTAAGGTCTAGAGAAGGTGTGATAAAGTGTAGTGTGTCAGTAGGGATAGGGACTTGTTTGGTGTCAGTGTAATTAGTAGTTAGGAGATCATGCCAGGCTTGTAAGGCAGCTTGGATACATGGATGTTTCAGGGGGTGAAGGTGATAGTAGGAGTAGGTTCTGAAGTTTTAGTGGGTGTAGTTGTAGGGTTTTCATCGTGGACCATCCTGTTGGATGCCACCAGAAATATAGTTGGTCTAGGAGGGTAGCAGTATAGTAAGATTTTAGATGGGGAGGCCCTTGCCTCCCTTAGTTGTTGGGCATATTAGTAGGTTAGTGGTGCATCTGGGTTTTTTTGGAGTTCCAGAGGAAGCGGGCTAGAATTGCTTGTAATTTGAAGAAGTTGTTAGGGATTGGTATAGGAAGTGTGTGAAATATACGTAGTATTTTTGGTAGGATACATATTTTTAAGGTCGCTACTCAGCCTAGTTTAGATAGGCCTGAGGTGTGAAAGGTGAGAAGCTCTTTGGGGACAGTTTGAAGGAGTATCTTGTGGTTTAGAGGGTACAATTGGTCTGTTGTTGGTTTAAGGTTAATTCCTACGTAGGGGATAGAGTGTTTTTCCCAGGAAAAAGGGAATTGTTTGGTAAGAAGTAATTGGGTCTGGGCCAGTGTGTGAAAGTTCAGTATTGAGGATTTGGTTTCATTGAGCTTGTAGTGGGGAACTTCTGAATAGGTTTGGAGGATGGTGCGGATCCTTTGAAGGGAACAAATTGGATTGGTCCCCATGAGTATGATGTTGTCTGCGAATAGGTTAATTTTGTGTTAAGATGTGTGATGCCGGTAAACAGATGGTCTTCTCTGAGCTTAGAGGCTAAGGGTTCAATAAGAAGTGCAAATACTATGGGAGATAGAGGACAGCCCTGTCTAGTACCATTTGTAATATTAAATGGGTCCGACAATGTTCCATCAGTCAGAACTCTAGCCGAGGGATGAGAGTATAAAGACATAATGACTGTTTGCATCCATCCTGTGATGCCAAATTTTAGTAGTGTCAGTTGCATAAATCTCCAATGTATATGGTCAAATGCTTTTTCTGCATCTAAAGATAGAAGCAGAGAGGGTTGTTTGGTGAGTTCTAGGTTGTGAAGAAGGAAAATAATTATTCTGGTGGCATTGAGTGCTTGGCTGCCTGGTATGAACCCTACTTGGTCTGGGTGTATCAAAGTGGGGAGGTACGGGAGAAGTCTGCAAGCTATAATTTTTGCATAGAGTTTTATGTCTGTATTGAGTAAGGATATGGGTCTGTAGTTTTGGACCTGTTGAGGGTCTTTGTCTGGTTTCGGTATAGTGGTTATTATGGACTGTAGCATGTCTTTATGGAGTGATCCCGTAGTGGCCGCATGATTAAAGAGTTTGGTCAGATAGGGTGATAGGTCAGGGGCGAATTGTTTGTAGAATTCGTTTGTATAGCCGCCACCTACTGGAGATTTATTGAGTGGGAGGGTTTTGATAACAAGTTCTATTTCTTTGGGAAAGAACGGATTAGGCATAGTGTCACGTTGAGATGGAGAAAGTTGTGGGAGTTTAGCCATGTGTAGGAAGTTTTGTATAGATGTAAGTGTTGGTTGGGTAGTATTAGAGTCATCTTTGAGATTATATAGGTGTTGGTAATAGTTTGCGAAGGCATTGGCTATGTCTTGTGGGTTTGTGGTTAGGGTGTGGGTGGTTGGGTGTTGAACGGAGGTTATTTTTTATTTAATATGTCGTTGTTTAACCATTTTAGCCAGTAGGGAGTTGGCTTTGTTGCTTAGGGAGTAGTATTTTGCTTTAATTTTTGGAGGTTAAGGTCATATTTATACAATAAGAGGGATCTGAGTTTGTTTCTTTCTGTGGTGAGGGAAGTGGAAATTGTGGGACCTGGGGATTTTTTATTCGCTTCTTGTTTTAGTTTAATTGAAGCGAGGAGTTTGTCAATTTGTTGGTTCCTCTGTCTAGTAACCTGGGAGTTCCATTTTATAAGAATACCTCTCATGTACGCTTCATAAGCGGCCCAGAGTATGGGTATGGAAAAATCAGGGGTATCATTAAGTTAAAAAAACATAGCATATGCTTCTAGTATGACTTTCCTGTGTTCAGGGTTCTTCAACCTCCATAGTCGGGGGATCGGAGAATGTTGATTGTGATCCAGGGTGATAGTGATTGGAGCGTGGTCCGACCACGTTATGGTGCCGATCTATGAGGTGGTTGCATGTTGTAAAGTCCATTTGTCCGTGATGAAAAAGTCAATTCTTGAGTAGGATAGGTGAGAAGGAGAGTAATAGGTATAGTCCTTTTCTGTGCTATGATGGCATAACCATACGTCGTAGAGGTCGTTAGTGTGCAGGAAATGATTGAGGATGTGTTTAGAGGGGCGTTTGTCCAAAGAAAGAGTCAAGTTGTGAATTTCCTATGATGTTGAAGTTTCTGCCGATGAGTAATCTGCCTTTCTTCAGGGGGGAGATGGCTGAGTTGAGTTTGTTGCAGAACTGAAGCTGGTTAGAGTTTGGTCTGTAGACGTTGACCAGGGTGTATATGATTCCATTGATTTTGCAGACAAGGATGTGATAACGGCCTAGGGGATCAGCTGTCTCAGATATGTATTGAAATTGGAGCGAACTTCTCATGGCTGTGATGACACCATTTTTTTTCTTAGGGTTTGTCACCATATATACTGAGGACGTTAGCTTGTAGGGAGTGAGCTTCTTTCGTAAGTAGGGATCTTTTTTATGGGGAGTTGTGACCGAGGACATTTAAAGACGATATATTAAGCATCTTGTAGAGGGTCAATGAGTTGAGTGGAGTAGCGGAGTTGTTTTTGGGATTCCAAGGAGATATTGGATGCAATGTAATATGGTCTTGCTTCAATCGTTGATGCGGAGTAAGTTTTCCATCGTATGGTGTTGGTCTTTGGCGAAGGAGAGACTAGTAGGTTCGATTAGTGGAACATGAAGGGGAGGGGGGTAAAAATACTTGTAAAAAGCACAAGTAACATGTGTAGCATTCTTTGCTACTGAGTAACGGGGGAGTTCAAACAAGCATGACTCTCGAGAGACGTCATGCTGGAAGGAGTCTTGGGGTCTGCGAATTTCCAGGTAAGGGCCATAGACCAGCCTTTAACAAGTTGTAGAATAGAGCCCAGCTTGTGGGAAAGTTGGTGAGGCAAGTAGGATCTGGGTCTGGTCCATTCTGCATCTGTTTGTTCTGAACGGTTAGAGGTGGGTTGGTGGGTGTCCAATAGTAGGATGTTCCAGGTTGTCAAGAGATCGATGCCTGCTTCCAGAGTTCGGATCATGAACAGTCTTCCTTGATGCCTGATAGTGAGTTACGTGGGGAATTCCCATTGGTATCCGATTCCGTGGCTCCGCAGTGCTTTCGTTATAGACACGAGCTTCTTGCGATTGAGAAGGGTAGCTTACGAGAGGTCAGCAAATAGTTTGATATTTGCTTGAGATGCAGGGAGTGCAGTAGGATTTCTAGAAGCAAACATAAGCTTCTCCTTCACGTTGTAGAAATGTATGCAAGCTAAGATATATAAAAATTACGGCTTGGGGATTCTGTATGCGCAGTCTATGGTGAGTTCTACGTCTGTAAGCGACGGGAGGAGGTGTTTCATCAATTATTGGATATAGGGAACTATGGCGTCCATAATGATGGATTCAGAGATACCACAAAATTTGATATTGTTCCGCCTGGAGTGGACTTCTAAATCTGCCAGTTTAAGTTTTATTTGTTTCATGTCAGTTTCATGGTCTGAATATGCGTCTATAAAGTCGTTATGGGCCATGAACATTTCTCCCATTTTGTTCTCAATGGGGCGTATACGGTGATCG
Organism: Staurois parvus; assembly: GCF_062004578.1. NCBI lineage: Eukaryota > Metazoa > Chordata > Amphibia > Anura > Ranidae > Staurois > Staurois parvus. The sequence goes on along the minus strand of NW_028318993.1, from coordinate 766,427 downwards.
TGTTCTTGTACCGTGTTTGAAATTTGGGATATTACTGCGGTCAAATGATTGTCTTAGAGAAAGAAGCATATTTTTCATGGAAAGTTCTGTAATAGGCAGATCAGAGGCAGGAAAGGTATAAATTAAAGATGGAGAAGTAGTTGTTGTAAGTGTAGTTGGAAAGGAAGGCTGCAGGTCAGAGGTGCTGTCATTTGCCTGGATTTAGCAGGACTGCTAGTAGATGGTGACAGGGGAGGAGAGGACTCACCCGGGTCTTCTGGGTACAGTGGTGCCTTGAGCCTGGGATCTGCTGTGTGTGCAGCGTGCTCCTTGGCCTGTGTGAGGAGACTGTCGTTCATGCAGCCGTCGCCATCTTGGCTGCAGGAGCTGAGAGTCGGAAAGAAGCTAGTAAGCTTCTTAAGGTGTCCCGGTATCTTGCGGCGGCGTGTCATGTTGCCGGAGGGTGCTGTGACACTCTGCTAGCAGGGTCTATGTTGTGGTGTTGCGTGGTCCGGTGTGTGCCTTGGTTAGGCTGGCGGGATGACGGAGCTCTCAGCGGTGAGCGTCTATCTCCTGAGCCGGCCGCGCATGTGCCTCTAGTGTGCGTTTTTGCTGCATTTTTTATGCGTTTATATGTGTTTTGCATTTGAAATCCACCTAGCAACAAGGAGAATTTAAAAAAATGACCCCCCCCCCCGCAAAATAAGTAAAAAAAGCAGGTGTAAAAATGCAATGCAAAACACAATGCAGAAACGTCTCAAACGCAACCTGCATATGTGTGAACCTAGGGTTAAAGAGGATCTTCAGCCCTCCCCAAAAAATTAAAAGTCAGCAGCTACAAATACTGTAGCTGCTTATTTTTATTAAAAGGACACTTTTATCCAGAGATCCAGAACTGTCCTCACCAGGCCGGTTATTCTCTGGTCTTCTGGTCTCCAGTACTGGTATATTTACTGTGGGAAGCCAGCTGTGACTCCTTGCAGCTAAACAGCCAGCTTCCCACTGAATATTAGTGAGCTGTGCTGCACTTTGTGAATAGTCCCACATCCTTCTGGGACCTATGACAGGTTCCTAGGTTGTGGTTAAAAAAAGGGGTCCAAACTTCCATTCGGATCGCCTAGGCAATCTAGTGGGGACAGGTACCTGTCAAAACCAGATACCTGCTCTCCTCCTCAACAAGTAAATTTGTTTGAAGTGGTACGGGGGGAAGGTGGAAAAGCGTAACTTACCCTTTTTGGTGAAGTTCCACTTTAAAATTGTGTCTAAAATGACATTAAACATTGGAAATTAGAAAAACACTGACCTAAATGGTACAATATCCTCTTTGAAAGCGCAAATCAAATAATTAAGAACTTCATAATACAATAAAATAAAGTTTAATACAATTATTTATTCCTGGCCAGAGGTTATATAGGATAAGTGTGAAAAACAACAATAAAATAGCTGTGACAGTACTACAATATCTCCAATAAACTAGACAGTTGGCCTCTCTTTTTTATTTGTCTTAAAATCATTATATCATTAGGGAGTTTCATGGGACCAAGATGCTGCTGCTTAGTCATGACTGAAAATTGAGACTGGGTGATGTAATACTGTGTTGTCTTTAATGCATAATGACAGGATACACAGTGCCAGCTCCACTGAGCAGAAGTTGCTCTAACCAGCAAATGCTTCTCCAATATGTTAGCAGGGAACATTTCACTCCACAGCGTAATGAACTAGACAGCAACAGCAAATGGCATAAATAACCTATAAAAACAACACCTCAGTGCAACCCTATCATCACTTCTAAATAAATCGAACATTTTCTTTATTACATTAAATTTAAATGTAAACTCCAGTCAAATAACTTTAATGAAACACGGTTATCACAATGAATTAAAAGTGAACCTTTTTCCCTTTTCACTAAAAAAACACATCAGCATCAGACATGATGAGAATGGAGGCCTTTACAGCAAATGCAGTAGATAGAATGAGCACATTCAATATAATTTGTCAATTATGGGATAATTCCTCTTATGGTACAGCTGACTTGATCTCCACCCCTTCTGATGGCAACGTTCAGCCTTGTTCATTACAGAATGAATAATTTCTCCCCTACATTCTGGCGCATTTCCATGACAGAATTCTCTTTATAGTTATTGTTACTGTTAAGTTGTTGACAATTTTTTCATTTTTTTTATCTGTTTCTGGCTTATCTTAATTCTTATACATGTGGTATGTGACCTATGCATACATCTAACTTTTGTAGAAACAACTACAACCCCATGTGATGTCTGTCAGCATGTTTTGTGATATTATTTGATCACTGTCATACATACAGTATGTCCCTTTGTATGTGCAGCAACCTCCAAGATAGGCTGCTATTTGGTAGGAAAATTTAGTTTTTGACTTGGTGGTAGTTAGCCCAATTTTAATTTGTATAGTTGTGCACTTGGTTTCTCCCTAAACTCAGTGGTATTGTGGTCTTACACAGTTGCCAGTAGGTGTCACTGGCATTACTGGCTATAGTATGAGGTTTCCCTGCCAGGCTGAGTTATGAATATTCATATTTCCCCTGGCCATCCTAATAGGAGGTTCAGGCCTCTGGGGCAGGATGGGGAAGGGTATAAACATTCGGGGAGGCCATGTGCTAGCTCTCTTGTCTCAGGCTGAGGCCTCATGTGTTGCTGCTGGGCCCAGAATCCTGTTTCGGGGCTAGAATGTGCATAGTGTACAGCACTACACATCTGGCCTAGGCAATTCACCAGCTGGGAAATCTGCCATCTCTAAAATGCTTTACTGTTGATCTACATTGATTCTCATCACTATATTGGCTGTTGCAGACCTGGGGGCCCATACCTGCAACTACAAAGATGCCCCTGAGAAATTACCCTTGAGGATCCAGTCTACTTATATTTCACTAGAAGGCTAAAGGAAGCTAAGTCTTGGCAGCTATTTGGTGACCTTATGAGAAAAATACTGTTTACTCATCTGGGTGATGTTGGTGCTTTAAGGATATAAGGTTCAATGCTGCTTTACAGGATACAGCCTTTACAGTGTCCCTGATCTGACCATTCCTTCTAGCCTCAGGGACCAAGAAGCACTATGTATAGAACAGTGAGGTTAGTGTCCACCTCTTTGGAACTTTCGCTTTCGGAGTATCCCATGCCTTATACCCCTCCCCAGGTACACATTTAAAAAACCCAAAAAAGACATCCCCTAGACTGGTTTACTGGGTCAGTGTTCATGGAGTAGCTATTGTGTATGTGCTGGCAGCCTCTGCATAACCAAGAGAAGAACTTTGGTCATATTCATCATCCTTGTGAACTGGCCATGTAGGAAACAAGGCATTTTTCTTAGTCTTGCAGTGGGACTTCATAGCAATAGCCACCCAGCCCAGTCCTATAACACCCGGCCCTAAATGTGCCTTTGTTGGAATTTTAGTGATAAGTGCGAAGTTCCTCTTTAATTGTGCTTTCTCTTGTGAGCAAAGTTGCAATGATCACCAGACAAAATTAGGTTTGTTCATTTTATTTGCTGCCTGGAGATGAACTATTATTCACTCAGTTTTGTCAACAACACCATGATATAGATATTCTTTTGTCATCAATGTATATGCCCCCACCACCCATTGTTACCTCTGCAGTGTACACTCTTAACACTACTGTGCTGCATCTCTTCCCCAGTGTCTGCAATAGTTTCTTTCATGACTCCTCTCACACTGTCTGCGGTACCTTCGCTGGCAGCATCCCCCCCCCCCCCCCCCAATGTCTCTACCATGCCTGTTCACACTGTAAGTCACCACAGTCTCTTTCCATGATACCTTCTTATGCATTCCACACTGTAGATCTTCTAATCTCCTGTGCTTTTTATGGTACCTGTCAGGAATGGACTTGCCAATAATGGTGGGACTCACCTGCCTTGTGGGCTGCAGTACCAGGGCTGGCCAGCGGGTGCTCTCAGCAATCAGAGACTCAACCCTGCAGTCAGCCAAACACCTGAGGCTGATTGCAGGTGTATTTAGGGGTGGCCAGACCTGCAGTCTGTGCCTTGGTGTGTGTTTTTCCATGGGCCCCTGTATCTTGTTACCTGCATTCCTGTTTCTGTTCCTGTTCCTGCCTGACTGACTCGTTGCCGACCCTGCCTGATCCTGACCTCTGCTGACTTCTCCTGTTTGATCCCTGGCTTGTGACCCCGACCATTCTGACCCCCTGTACCTACCTGCCCGTTAGTTGCTGTACCCGGCTCGTGACCTGACTACTCTCTGCCTGCTCCTCCTGTTCCTACCTGCCCGATTGTTATTGACCCGGCCTGCCTGACTACGCTTGCATTGTATGTATTGTTATCTGTGGGTGGTTTGGTTTGGTTCGTTTGCACTGTGTTTATGTTTTAGTATTGCACTGCGTTTTGTATTGTTAGTATTAATAAATTATATTGTTTATAACATATCTGAAGCCTGCGTTTCCCTGCGTCAGTTCACATACCTCTGGTCATACCCGGAGCCCTGACAGTACCTCAACCGAGACCAGTGGCTGCTGTCTTGTCCCAACATTTGTGTTTCAGTGTTTATGGACTTTGCACTCCCAATTCTGTGCAATGCAATCATTTCTATGGTATGCTGTCCCTACTGTCTCCTCACTGCCATAATGAAGACAACATCCAAGCACATGCTAAATACTACCAGACATTTCATAAATATGTCCTGCATCTGCTAAGTCCTGCCCCTTTAACTAAGTCCAACTCCTTGCCAGAAATATTCCATATCAGGCATCAAGAGTAATAGTAGGAACTGCCTTTTCTCACTAAGGATAAAATGATTACAAGGTACAATTCATATATGACACTTATGATCAACGATCTCTTCATTCTACAGTCTGTGACCAGTTCCTCCTCTGCATCCTCTGCCACTGGAACATAGCCAGCTAGGCTATTATGGTATGCAAATTCTAACAACTTGGATCATGATCAGGTAGTGGCTATTGAGAGATCACTTTCCATGGCATGCAAGTTGATAGCCTCTCGTTGAGTTTCACTCAATCCCCTACCCTTGAGGATTGAATATGGGAGATGGAAAACATGTACAATTTGAGAAATATACCTACACTCAAAGTAACACCTTCCAAAAGTGCAAAACAAATGTGGGAAAAGTGTATAGATGCATCACATTCTAAGTTTAATTTACAATAAAGGTTAAGTATGTTTTTGGTGGATTAGGATGGCCTGTCACAGAAAATGTTTATATATTATTAATATAACACTTCAGTTGCTCTGGAATATTATTCTGAACATTTTTGGATACTTCTGAATACTTTTGTAAATTTTGGAAAAACTTGATGAACTAAGTGAACTAAATGTACTTATGCTGTTATTTTTTGTGATTTTTCTTATCTATTTTTCTTATCTATACAAATCTTTAAAATAAAAATAAAATCTGAAATAAAAAAAGAAAAGAACATGGTCAGCTGATGCTTCTCAGCATTTCCCTTAAAGTGTATTTCAACTTTTGCAGTCAAATTTGAGAAACCCCACTATGTGCTTGTTATCTGTTCCCATTCACATTGAATACCAGAAAAAATCTTACCTTTTGGATGTTTCTGAGGAAAAGGTGCCATGGCTGAGTGAAAGAATTTCTCAACTACTTCAGCATTTCACATGTTTCATATGTTCAAACATGAGACATGAGGCATAGTACTGCACAGGATAATGCATGACCTCTATCTGTAATCTAAGAACTGCCACTTCCTGTAAAGAAACTACATATCCCACAATCCCTGGGTCAGTCTAATTCTCTTCAGGCGAGCGCCTAATAGTAATAGATGTGACACAGACCAAGCAGGCAGAGCTATTAACAGAGAGATCACCATGCTGTCTTTCATCACATTAGCACCCCAACATTTGTGATGCAAAACACAGGAAATGGTGAGGCACGGATTGGACACTGTGTGACCCAGAAAAAAACTTTCCTGTCCCATTAGTAAATAATAAAAAAATATGTGAATTAATACATGGACATAGGGGGAAAGATCAGCCATGACACTGATACTGACATTACAAGGTAAGGTAAACAAACAACACAGGGAACTACACTAAGGCAGGCATTAGACAGTTTGAATCTCGGCTGATTCAGCAGGAACCAATCAAGATTCGAACAATGTATGGGCAGGCTGAATGTACCCAAATTGATCAATTGATCAACCTGGGTACAACCAGCCTGCTGGATTTTACATGCATGCATCGTTAGTGGCAGCTAGCAATAATAACCATGCTTCCCCTGCCACCCCCCCTGCCGGGAGAACACAATGGCTTGGGAGGTGGAATCCCCTGTCAACCTGGAGTTGCAGGATAAAAATTTGCTCTGTCTATGGCCTGCCTAATACCTACCCAGACCAACCCAAACATTTGAAACTGTACAATGCCTTTAACATTAAGTTTAAAACTGATCTTTTATATTTGTTTTTAAACTCTCTGATTATCTTTGTCTACATCTCACTATCAAAGTAAGGAAAACAGGAAACTGTGAAAACAAACTTAGAACTTTGCTTACTGGCTGAAAAAAAACTATAAGAAAATATGCAATATTTCATATTTACTTGACAAGAATATATTCTTTTGCCTGACTTAAAATCCCCAATTAAAGAATCGCACTGTACAAAACCCAACATTATATAATTTGCTGATGACAGTTTCTCTGGATGTAGTTTGCCTTAAACACCTCTTATCCTCTCTTAACAAGACAACATTTGTTACTTGAATTAATGCAATAACATTAGCATGATCTCTCACATTCATCAGCAGTCTTTCACAGCTAGGCAGATGGGAGTAACTGTAACTTAGCTACATGGTATTCTGGTTCACTAAACAGGGCTCTAGGGGATCATTGTTTTAAAATAATCACTTTTAGAAATTATAAGAGAAATTATATTCTGAGTGAAATAACTTTTTTCAATCAGCTTTAATACCTAAAGGCCATGTCACACTAGTGATCCTGTTTCCGTCAGCTGCAGAGAGTAGCGAGAATATCACCTGCTAATAGTAATTACTCCCTCACTGTCTGATTTAGCGAGGTTTCACTCCATTTCTGCTTCTTCACTGGTGAGATTCTGTAGTATTTCAATCAGTAAGAAATTGCTGCTGTGACATGGCCTGGAAGGTGGACATTCTGCCAATGAAATCTGTGTTGTAACACAGGGGACCACATTATACACAGAGCAATAACTGGGCAGAGCAACAGTGAGCTCAATTGGTATAGTTGGAGGTCTGTGGGGGCCTGCTGAATTTAAGAGCTCTTCTGAGGCATGAGAATAAACTATACTTTACGGTTTAAGGATAGTGGATTGAGACTGGGTCTCTTCTGGTATTGGAAACATTACGAGAAGTAATGTCAGTGGGTTGTTGATGACAGTGAAGATGCAAGTGAGAAAAACGGAGCCATGAATGGTGACCTATAACAGGGAACAACAGGTATCACCAGTGATGTATGTAGCCAGTCATAATAGTCTCTACCTAACCAGAAATGTATATTTCGTGAAGTGGTCACCAGGGGCGGACTGACAACTCATGGGGCCCCCGGGCAATAAGGGATTATGGGGCCCCTGTGTCCTTGCCCAAACTCAAAAAAGCCTATGAAAAAGGTACCAGGGGCATCTCATGGGGCCCCCTCCTGACCCCAGGCCCTCGGGCAATGCCCGAGTTTCCAAATAGTCAGTCCGCCCCTGGTGGTCACTGTCCACCTCCTACCATTTTTTTCTGTCTATCCATTTCCCACTGACTACAGGTCATTAACCTCGTTGGTTCCTGAGATCTTAGACAGTCAGATCTCTGGTCTAAAAACCTTAATCCACCACAGGCATAGCTAAGGCAAAACGCATAGTAATTAGAGATGAGCGAATTTCTCAAAAATTCGATTCGGCTGATTCGGCGAATTCCAGTGTGAAATTCGATTCGATGCGAATTTCTTCGCTACGAAGATGACTTATAAAAAGGGTTTCTAGGCTTCAGAGAGCCTTTAAATTAGTGCAGAACACTGTACCTTTAATTTAAATGCCCTTGGAGATGAGGAAAGAGAAGAAGAAGGAGAAGGATGAGAAGAAGGAGAAGGATGAGAAGAAGGAGAAGGAGAAGGATGAGAAGAAGGAGAAGGAGAAGGATGAGAAGGAGAAGGATGAGAAGAAGGAGAAGGAGAAGGATGAGAAGGAGAAGGATGAGAAGAAGGAGAAGGATGAGGAGAAGAAGGATGAGAAGAAGGAGAAGGATGAGGAGAAGAAGGATGAGAAGAAGGAGAAGGATGAGGAGAAGAAGGATGAGAAGAAGGAGAAGGATGAGAAGAAAGAGAAGGATGAGAAGGAGAAGGATGAGAAGAAGGAGAAGGAGAAGGATGAGGAGAAGAAGGATGAGAAGAAGGAGAAGGATGAGAAGAAGGAGAAGGATGAGAAGAAGGAGAAGGATGAGAAGAAGGATGAGAAGAAGGAGAAGGATGAGAAGAAGGAGAAGGAGAAGGATGAGAAGAAGGAGAAGGATGAGAAGTATGAGAAGAAGGAGAAGGATGAGAAGAAGGATGAGAAGGATGAGAAGAAGGAGAAGGATGAGAAGGAGAAGGATGAGAAGAAGGAGAAGGAGAAGCAGAAGGAGAAGGATGAGAAGAAGGAAAAGGAGAAGGATGAGAAGATGGAGAAGGAGAAGGATGAGAAGATGGAGAAGGAGAAGGATGAGAAGAAGGAGAAGGATGAGAAGAAGGAGAAGGATGAGAAGAAGGAGAAGGAGAAGGATGAGAAGAAGGAGAAGGAGAAGGATGAGGAGAAGGAGAAGGATGAGAAGAAGGAGAAGGATGAGAAGAAGGAGAAGGAGAAGGATGAGAAGAAGGAGAAGGATGAGAAGAAGGAGAAGGATGAGAAGATGGAGAAGGAGAAGGATGAGAAGAAGGAGAAAGGAGAAGGATAAGGATGAGAAGAAGGAGAAGGATGAGAAGAAGGAGAAGGAGAAGGATGAGAAGAAGGAGAAGGATGAGAAGAAGGAGAAGGATGAGAAGAAGGAGAAGGATGAGAAGAAGGAGAAGGATGAGGAGAAGGAGAAGGATGAGGAGAAGGAGAAGGAGAAGCAGAAGGAGAAGGATGAGAAGAAGGAAAAGGAGAAGGATGAGAAGATGGAGAAGGAGAAGGATGAGAAGAAGGAGAAGGAGAAGGATGAGAAGAAGGAGAAGGATGAGAAGGAGAAGGATGAGAAGAAGGAGAAGGATGAGGAGAAGAAGGATGAGAAGAAGGAGAAGGAGAAGGATGAGAAGAAGGAGAAGGATGAGAAGAAGGAGAAGGATGAGAAGAAGGAGAAGGAGAAGGATGAGAAGAAGGAGAAGGATGAGAAGAAGGAGAAGGATGAGAAGAAGGATGAGAAGAAGGATGAGAAGAAGGATGAGAAGAAGGAGAAGGATGAGAAGAAGGACAGTTCTGTGACAGTTTCTGTCTATTTCTGACAGTTCTGGGACATTCACTCCATACAGCTGTTTCAACCGCTGTATGGAGGGAATGTCATGGAACTGTCAGAAATAGACTATTAATGACAGTTCTGGGACTGTCCTTCCATGCAGCGGTTGAAACATTGTATGTATTTGTTTCCATAAATGGATCCATTTATGGAAACAAATACATACAATGTTTCAACCGCTGTATGGAAGGACAGTCCCAGAACTGTCATTAATAGTCTATTTCTGACAGTTCTATGACATTCCCTCCATACAGCGGTTGAAACAGCTGTATGGAGTGAATGTCCCAGAACTGTCAGAAATAGACTATTTATGACAGTTCTGGGACTGTCCTTCCATACAGCGGTTGAAACATTGTATCTATTTGTTTCCATAAATGGATCCATTTATGGAAACAAATACATACAATGTTTCAACCGCTGTATGGAAGGACAGTCCCAGAACTGTCATTAATAGTCTATTTCTGACAGTTCCATGACATTCCCTCCATACAGCGGTTGAAACAGCTGTATGGAGTGATTGTCCCAGAACTGTCAGAAATAGTCTATTTCTGACAGTTCTGGGACATTCACTCCATACAGCGGTTGAAACATTGTATCTATTTTTTTCCATAAATGACATTCTGCAGATACACTTTTTGCCGGCTTGGAATTATTCTTATTTTCATCCTACTTCTTCTTTTTCTTCTTATGAGGATGAGGATGAAGAAGAAGAAGTAGGATGAAAATAAGATTAATTCCAAGCCGGCAAAAAGTGTATCTGCAGCGCTCCTCTAAGTGTATTTGCAGAATGTCATTTATGGAAAAAAATAGATACAATGTTTCAACCGCTGTATGGAGTGAATGTCCCAGAACTGCCATAAATAGTCTATTTCTGACAGTTCTGGGACATTCACTCCATACAGCTGTTTCAACCGCTGTATGGAGGGAATGTCATAGAACTGTCAGAAATAGACTATTAATGACAGTTCTGGGACTGTCCTTCCATACAGCGGTTGAAACATTGTATCTATTTTTTTCCATAAATGACATTCTGCAAATACACTTAGAGGAGCGCTGCAGATACACTTTTTGCCGGCTTGGAATTAATCTTATTTTCATCCTACTTCTTCTTCTTCATCCTCATCCTCATAAGAAGAAAAAGAAGAAGTAGGATGAAAATAAGAATAATTCCAAGCCGGCAAAAAGTGTATCTGCAGCGCTCCTCTAAGTGTATCTGCAGAATGTCATTTATGGAAAAAAATAGATACAATGTTTCAACCGCTGTATGGAGTGAATGTCCCAGAACTGTCATAAATAGTCTATTTCTGACAGTTCTGGGACATTCACTCCATACAGCTGTTTCAACCGCTGTATGGAGGGAATGTCATAGAACTGTCAGAAATAGACTATTAATGACAGTTCTGGGACTGTCCTTCCATACAGCGGTTGAAACATTGTATCTATTTGTTTCCATAAATGGATCCATTTATGGAAACAAATAGATACAATGTTTCAACCGCTGTATGGAAGGACAGTCCCAGAACTGTCATTAATAGTCTATTTCTGACAGTTCTATGACATTCCCTCCATACAGCGGTTGAAACAGCTGTATGGAGTGAATGTCCCAGAACTGTCAGAAATAGACTATTTATGACAGTTCTGGGACATTCCCTCCATACAGCGGTTTCCGGCAAAAAGTGTATGTGCAGAGTTCCTCTATTCTGCAGATACACTTAGAGGAGCTCTGCAGATACACTTAGAGGAGCTCTGCACATACACTTTTTGCCGGCTTGGAATTATTCTTATTTTCATCCTACTTCTTCTTCTTCTTCATCCTCATCCTCTTCTTCTTCTTCTGAGGATGAGGATGAGGATGAAGAAGAAGAAGAAGAAGAAGAAGAAGTAGGATGAAAATAAGATTAATTCCAAGCCGGCAAAAAGTGTATGTGCAGAGCTCCTCTAAGTGTATCTGCAGAGCTCCTCTAAGTGTATCTGCAGAATAGAGGAACTCTGCACATACACTTTTTGCCGGCTTGCAATTATTCTTATTTTCATCCTACTTCTTCTTCTTCTTCTTCTTCATCCTCTTCTTCTTCTGAGGATGAGGATAAAGAAGATGAAGAAGAAGAAGAAGATGTAGGATGAAAATAAGATTAATTCCAAACAGGCAAAAAGTGTATGTGCAGAGCTCCTCTAAGTGTATCTGCAGAGCTCCTCTAAGTGTATCTGCAGAATAGAGGAACTCTGCACATACACTTTTTGCCGTTTTGGAATTATTCTTCTTTTCATCCTACTTCTTCTTCTTCTTCATCCTCATCCTCATCCTCAGAAGAAGAGGATGAGGATGAGGATGAAGAAGAAGAAGAAGAAGAAGAAGTAGGATGAAAAGAATAATAATTCCAAGCCGGCAAAAAGTGTATGTGCAGAGTTCCTCTATTTCTGACAGTTCTCTCACAGCTTCTTCACATGTACAGCGGTTGAAACATCTGTATCCTAAATGTAAACTAATAGATACAATGTTTCAACCGCTAAACATGTGTTCCTTCTGTCAGAGAACTGTCAGAAGTAGCGGAGCTCACTGCAGGGACACTTTTGCCGGCTGATCGGGAAATGTTCGATTCGCGCACCCGAAGTAGGCAAAATTTCGGTTTCGCCGCGAATCGAATATTTCCTGAAATTCGACTCGAATTCCGGTTCGCCTGGTTCGATTCGCTCATCTCTAATAGTAATCTTTCACTCCAGCTCTCTGAATAAAGTGGTTCCAAAGCCTAAACATGCTTTACCTTAAAGTAGAACTATAGGCAAAACCTTTTGTTAGTTTTGTTTTTTTTGCCATATATGTCCCTTTTGGGGAAATTAACCTTCATATCCAAAACAGGAAGTGAAAGGAAATCAATGCAAATTAAGGGAATACCTTGGGGGCCCCAGGTCAAAAGAACTAGTGTCCCCATTGGAAGATTTCCCCTCCATTACTTTTCTGGGGAAAACCCAAAATTTGTGATTTTCTTTTACTTTCGTTTTCAATTATAATGGTAAACACAACAAATAGAGAGGATGAATCTCCCTAACAGGGGCACAGGCAACAAAAACTGACAGGTGTTCTAATCCATCTCCACCCTATCCAAAACAAAACTAAAAGTGTTGATTTTAGTTATAATTTAATGCATTTCTTTCATTAAAGTAAAAAATATGTAGGTCGCAGTATCTATACCTATCTGAGTACTCACTCGATGCAGTGATCTGCCCGTCTGTAGTAGCTCTTTCCTTTCCCCACTCTCACAGATTGGTTGTCAGTCAAATCCTGTGATAAGGAAGTGGGGGATGGGGCTGAGCCATGCTGTGCCACCATAGGAAGCCACTTCCTATGGTGGCACGCTGAGAAAAGGAGAAGCCAGGAGAGCTGGCGGGTAACCCAAGAAAAGTAGTTTCAGGCTGCTCTGCGCAATTCCAAAGTATAAACCTGTTCGCTACTTAAAAAACAAATTAAAAAATAGAGTTTGCAATCATTTTAATTATTTCACTTAGTTTAGTAGAGTTCTTTTTTAACCACCTCCCGCCCGCCATATAATAATATGATGGGCGCAAGGTAGTTCTCTCATTCTGGGAGGACGTCATTCTCATTGCGCATGCGCGGCTCAGGGAGAGCGCAGCGCGGTGAACGGTGGTGTGCTGTGTCCCTCGTACACAGCGGATCACCGATCACAGAAAGAGCCGAAGATGTCGGCACCGTCATGTGATCAGCTGTGTCCAATCACAGCTGATCACATGTAAACAGGGAAATGCCTGTTATCGGCATTTTTCTCCTCTCGAGCTGTCACGCTGACAGCTCGATAGGAGAGGAGAGCCGGTAATCAGCTTTCAGCGGCGGGGACATGTACACTGATCATCAGGGCTCTGATGATCAGTGTGCTCTGATGATCAGTTTAGCCCCAGCAGTGCCACCTGTCAGTGTCCATCAGTGCCTTATGTCAGTGCTCATCGGTGCTTCGTGCCAGTGCCCATCAGTGCCACATATCAGTGCACACCAGTGCACATCAATGGCACATATCAGTGCCCATCTGAGCTGCCTTTCAGTGTCACCCATCAGTGCCAGTCAGTGCCACTTATCAATGCCAATCAGTGCCACCTATCAGTGCTGCCAATCAGTGCCACATATCAGTGCCAGTCAGTGCTGCCTATCAGTGCCGCCTGTCAGTGCCGCCTAACAGTGCCAGTCAGTGCTGCCTATTAGTGCCATGTATCAGTGCTGCCTTTCAGTGCCAATCAGTGATGCCTGGCAATACACATCAATGCCACCTACCAGTGCCCATCAGTGCCACCTATCAGTGTCCATCAGTGCACCCTCATTAGCGCACATCAGTGAAGGAGAAAAATCACTTATTTACAAAATTTTATAACAAAAACTAAGAAAAAACATTTTTTTCAAAATTTTCAGTGGTTTTTGGTTTGTTTAAGAAAAAATAAAAAACCCAGAGGTGATTAAATACCACCAAAATAAATCTCTATCTGTCACAACAAAATGATAAAAATATCATATGGGTACAGTGTTGTTTGACCGTGCAATTGTCATTCAAAGTGTGACAGTGCTGAAAGCTGGAAATTGGCCTGGGCAGGAAGGGGGTATAAGTGCCCTCTAGCGGTCAATATTCATGTGGAATATGATTTTATAAGCATTGTCTAAAGTTCATAAACTGCTTGAACAAGGTTTCCAAGTTGTAGCCATATTGGTATCTGACAATGACAAGGGTCATCATCAGATAAAAATATTGAAATGTCATATTATTTCTTAGGTAACTGAAAATCTAAAGTATGCCCTGCCATAAAGTAAGAAGGTCATCACTGTGGAAATTGATGGTGCCAAATCTGTATTGGAACTATCATTTTCTGAGTTGGGATTGCTGCACACTGAGCTGTTTTTATAGGTCAGCAAGGACATTTTGACCTGATCAAAAGAAACTATCTCACTGTAAACTTTTTACTGAAATGTGAACTAGTCTTTAGAAATATTTCTACAACTAAGAAATAAGTATGTACAACGTATTTATTTAAAAGATGTTTTTAATGAAGTACTGTACATTAATAGTATACTTTCTCATATCCCACTTTATACAGTATACACTTCTTGTAATACCTAGGATGGCACAACTCAGAATGAGAAGGATTGTCAGATAAGTAAGCTCTACAAAATCAGTGGTGCATTAAACCCAACACTGTAAATATGTTTAGTTTAGTTTTCAATTATTTAATAAAAGTGGGGATGCATAAGAACTATGTGAAAATGACGTGTAAATCAAAGAAAATAAGTGAGCGCTTTAAAGGACGAGCAGCTGAAACACATAGGACAACCAAAAAATTCCTCACATAAATATAAAAGTAAAGTGCAGCGCTAAAGAAAACAAAAAACAAAATAAAATAAACGCACATAAAGTCAATAAAAATAAAAATAAGTCCGCAAAAATATGAGGGAGGGGGGAAGAGGAAGGCCCTAGGCCAAAAAAAGTCTCAAAAAAAGAAGAAGGACGACTTCAAATGCCCATATACACTGATCAAAGATGTATATACTGCGGTAGAGATGGAGTTTGAAGATGTAGTCAGGGAACAGAGGTAGATGCAATCCCCGGATCAGTGAAGATCCCCAGATCAAGGAGACAAACGTTCCACAAGACAGCAAGGAAGCAGTCACAGCTCCACCAAAGAGAAAACACCACTCCTTCACTTCATATCAGCGGCATCTAGGAGGAGATACTCCTCATAAAAAGAAAAGCCCATGGTGAGGTACATTTAAAAAGCATTTATTAAATAAAACAGGATGCATCCAGAGTATATATGAAAATGCACACCGCTAGTGAATAAACATGAAAACTAGCAATGGAGGCGGAACAGGACTAACCGTCCTGTCAGATGTAGTGGCCGCCGGAGCTCCCCAGTGCTCCGACGGCGTGGCGTCAAGGCGTGCGCAGGTTCCTCCTTACGCGTTACGTGCCAAGCACATCCTCAGAGGAAAGAACCGGTGACCGGTTCTTTCCTCTGAGGATGTGCTTGGCACGTAACGCGTAAGGAGGAACCTGCGCACGCCTTGACGCCACGCCGTCGGAGCACTGGGGAGCTCCGGCGGCCACTACATCTGACAGGACGGTTAGTCCTGTTCCGCCTCCATTGCTAGTTTTCATGTTTATTCACTAGCGGTGTGCATTTTCATATATACTCTGGATGCATCCTGTTTTATTTAATAAATGCTTTTTAAATGTACCTCACCATGGGCTTTTCTTTTTATGAGGAGTATCTCCTCCTAGATGCCGCTGATATGAAGTGAAGGAGTGGTGTTTTCTCTTTGGTGGAGCTGTGACTGCTTCCTTGCTGTCTTGTGGAACGTTTGTCTCCTTGATCTGGGGATCTTCACTGATCCGGGGATTGCATCTACCTCTGTTCCCTGATTACATCTTCAAACTCCATCTCTACCGCAGTATATACATCTTTGATCAGTGTATATGGGCATTTGAAGTCGTCCTTCTTCTTTTTTTGAGACTTTTTTTGGCCTAGGGCCTTCCTCTTCCCCCCTCCCTCATATTTTTGCGGACTTATTTTTATTTTTATTTTTATTGACTTTATGTGCGTTTATTTTATTTTGTTTTTTGTTTTCTTTAGCGCTGCACTTTACTTTTATATTTATGTGAAAATGACAGTCTAAAATGTTAGCAGTCCCTGCACAGTGCTTCAATCAATAATACTGCCAAGGGAGTGAGAATGTTGTTTAACTTTAAATCACTGTCTTTCATTTCCAATAGTAGCTTTACAGGTATGTTAAAACCTTCATATGTACTTACATTTCTTTTTAACCTCCAGAAAGTAAGTTTCTTTAGTTATAATTATTTGCCAGATATGTGGTACTTCTATTAGGGCGAATTCACACTGTGCCGTAGAGCCATTACGACAGCTCCGCCTTCTTAGGTGCAGTAGGGGGCAGTGTGGAGCATGATTCAGCACATTATAGGGCTCCGTTTTTTAAAAATAAACTTTATGATAAGTGCACAAAACTTACAGTTCATTCACTGCAATGTAGTGCAATTTGGCACACTGCGCTGTAATAAAATGCGGGATGTCTGCATTTTACTGCAGCACACTGTAGCACAACACTAGGCTGTGTTGCAGTGTAAATGGGACACATAGGAAACAATTTTTTGCTGGCTGATAGCTAAAAAGAGTGGGAAATTTGAAAAAGTTTTACTTTTGACTGCTGGTGATTGCTGGTGCTTGTAGTTGTTTTATTTTCTTCTTTGGGTCTTGTTAAAAGCTTTTACATTTTTAAATCCCTTTTTCTGTCACTTTTTAAATAGCATTTTTTTTTCTTCCTTTCCTTGTCTTCCTTAAGTATACTAATTAAGGGGATGGGTTAATTGGTCACAGGTGATACAGGCCCTATATAGCTTGCTGTAGAGCACACATTTGTGTCTGGCATTTGGTGCTTGTATTTGTTTTATTTTCTTGGTACCATTTGTATGAAAATAAAAAATATGCAAAATACGTGTGAACAAGGTGTCAATGAATTAAAGTGTTTGTTCACCAATGCCAGAAGTCTGCCAAGTAAAATAGGTGAGTTCGAAGCTTTGGTGCATGAAGAGAATTATGATTTAATTGGTATTGCTGAATCTTGGCTTCATTCTTCACATGACTGGGCCATTAATATTCCTGGCTATGTTCTCTTTCGGAGAGACAGGGTAAATAGGAAAGGTGGTGGTGTCTGTCTCTTTGTGAGAAGTGATCTCAGAGCAGGTGTGAAAGAGGACCTAGTTGATGGAGAGTGTGATGAGGCTGAAGTATGGGTGGTGTGACGAACATGGCGTCAGACCCCTGACCTTCTCACCAAACTTGTGACCGAAGGACTAGCCAATCTAAAACTGCGATGTCACGTGCATAATAATGCAACGCCCAGCTGCACCCTGCACAATGATTTTCCAGCTAATTGGACCACAATCTATGTACCAGCAGCCTGGGAGCGATTGTTACTGGGTCAGGTTAATTACGCAATTAACCCTTCACACTGCCACCACCTCCTTTTTGTACAGAGAAAGAGGAAACTCGGCGATATCAGCTATAACACTATAATGGTTGAGATAATCATCTGTATAACACAGTCACCGCAGGCCGGTTATACGGAGGGTTAAACAAACACAGTAGCGCTCTTTTAGAGGCAGGAATTCATAAATTGCAATAAAGAGCTATAGAAACAGTTCAACACTTTCAGAAAGAAAGATTTATTACAAAAAGGTCAAAAGGGTGCAATAAAAATATTTACAGAAAAAAGATGTAACCAATATATATATAAATATACAGAGAACAACAGCACAGCAAAGAGGTAACAGAAAGGAGGTTAAAGGGTTAAAGTACTTGCCAATCAGCCTTGGGTTTGCAGATCAAGTTTCAGAGCAAAAGGGATGTCTCCCAATTTGGTTCTGATGTTAAACAGGAGAATTCTTCAACTTAACTCTCTTAGGCCTGACAACCCATTTTGTGGTTCCCCAGCAGGGGGTGTCTTTGAAGTCAAGGACCAATACCCCGTTTAGGGAGGGATTGTCTGGGCGTAGGCCTAAACTAGAGCCAAAATCTCTTCTAGTTCATATTTTGGCTCATAACTTTCCATATGCACAAGTGACATTCCATCCGCGGGTAGATTATTATGCAGACACATCTGAGGAATGATTAGATATGAAATATGAAATTATACACTGAATGGTTCAAGAGATCTACTTTTCTGCTTCCCTATATATTCCAGCCAAGGAGAGTGACCTATCAAACTGTTTGTCTCCTCGTGGCCAATTTGAAGATATGCCTGGTTTTTATGTAAGTCTCTCATATTCCAAGATATGAGACATAGGAGAAAAATGGATTTTAAAAGTGTTATCTGGTTCGTGCTTCATTGGAATGTCTTTGAACTCCTGGGAAGGCTCGCGTTATCTTTTACGAGGTGTTATATTGCACAGCTCTCTGAGACAACCAGGCACTTCGGGGCGCCCTGCTGGGCTCTGGCCTGCCTGTGACACTTCCACCACCCACACCAACCAGATGTCACTGTGGCTCTCAGAGAGGGAGGGGGAGAATGATGGGACAAAATGGATATTTCTTAACAAAATGGAGGGCTGCGTCCTTTACTGTGTGTACGCTTGTTACAGGTGGAACTGCACATGGGGGTACGTACTACTAAGGTAATCATTATAGTTAGGCCTCCCACTGTTATTGAGGAGGTGGAGACTCAGCTCCTTGCACAGATCAAAAGGGCAGCAATGGCTGAGACAGTGATAATAATGGGGGATTTTAACTACCCAGAAATTGACTGGAGCAATGGTACTGCAGGAACAGTAAAAGGGAAAACATGTTTAAACCTTCTACAGGACAATTTTATGGTACAGGTCACAGAGGCCCCTACTAGGAATGATGCTCTGCTGGACCTGGTAATCTCAAACCATGCGGAGCTTATTACAAATGTCCATATAAAAGAACATCTGGGTAGCAGCGATCATAACATGATTTCATTTATTGTTAGCTCTAAACAGCAAGCACATACGGGAAAAATAAAAACTTTCAAGAGAGATAATTTTCCAAGGCTGAGAGCTGCTCTCCAAGACTTAGACTGGAAGGGAATATTGGCATTGATGAACACAACACAGAAATGGGAGTTCTTCAAAACAACTGTATGTGAACACACTGGAAAATATATTCTAATGGGCAACAAGTTTAAAAGGCTAAAAATCAAATCTATGTGGCTTACGGCCAAAGATAAAAAGGCTATAGAAAATAAGAAAAGAGCTTTTATTAATTATAAAAATGAAGGAACGCTATCATCATTTAATCATTACAAAGAATATAACAGAATATGCAAAAAGGAAATAAAGGGCGTAAAAATTGAAAACGAACGACAGATTGCAAAAGATAGCAGGACCAACCCCAAAAAATTCTTCAAATATATTAAGAGTAAAAAGGTCCAGTCCAAGCATGTAAGCCCTTTACAAAATATTCTAGAGTAGGTGACTAGGGACAAAGAAAAGGCAAATTTATCAAATACCTTCTTCAGCTCTGTGTATACAAAGGAGTATGGGGGAGCTCTTGTCCATAATGGGCATGGTATTGACACAGCTCCAGATGATTCACATTGGCTCACAATTGATATGATCCAGAAATATTTAGACAGTATTAAGGTGAATAAAGCACCTGGACCAGATGGCATACACCCATGGGTCCTTAAAGAATTGAGCTCTGTCATTTCAAAGCCTTTGTTTCTAATTTTTAGGGACTCTTTAATGACTGGCATTGTACCACTGGATTGGCGTAAGGCCAATGTGGTGCCAATATTTAAAAAGGGGTCAAAATCTTTACCAAGTAATTATAGACCTGTTAGTTTAACTTCTACAGTTGGGAAGATATTGGAGAGTTTAACAAAAGAGCACATAGATGAGTTCTTGCTGGAAAAAATGTTTTAAGCAACAGACAGCATGGGATTTATGAAAGACAGAAGTTATCAAACAAATCTGATTTCTTTTTATGAGGGGGTGAGCAGAACCTTGGACAGAGGGGTGGCGGTGGACGTGGTATACTTGGATATTACAGAAGCGTTTGACACAGTTCCCCACTGATGATTAATGTGTAAGGTAAAGTCTACGGGCTTGGAAAAATCTGTATGTAAATGGGTAGAAAACTGGCTAAAAGATCATATTCAAAGAGTAGTGGTTAATGATTCATACTCTGAATGGTCTGGGGCCATCAGTGGTGTACCCCAATGTTCAGTGTTGGGACCCTTATTTTTAATATATTTATAAATGATATAGGGTCTGAGATTTAAAATCCCATTTCAGTCTTTGCAGATGACACCAAGCTGTGCAGTGGAATAACGTCCTTACAGGATGTCTTCGACTTACAAGCCGACCTCAGTGCACTGTGTAATTGGGCAACTATGTGGCAAATGAGGTTTAATGTTGATAAATGTAAAGATTATGCACTTGGGAGGCTAAGAATATGCATGCATCATACATACTAGGGGGAGTACAACTGCAGGAATCAATGGTGGAGAAGGATCTGAGAGTTCTGGTACATCACAAGCTTAATAATGGCATGCAATGCCAAGCTGCGGTTTCTTAAGTGAGCAAAATCCTCTCTTGTATTAAGAGAGGTATAGACCCCAGAGAGAGAGAGAGATATCATTTTACCCCTGTACAAATCATTAGTAAGACCTCATCTGGAATAGTTCAGTTTTGCGCACCAATTCACAAAAAGAACATTGGGAAACTGGAGAAAGTACAGAGAAGAGCAACCAAACTGATAAGAGGCATGGAGGAGCTCAGCTATGAGGAAAGATTAGAGGAACTGAATCTATTTTCTCTTGAGAAGAGGAGATTAAGGGGGGATATGATCAACATGTATAAATACATCAGTGGTTCATATATTGAACTCGGTGTAGAGCTGTTCACCCTGAGGTCATCACAGAGTACAAGGGAGCACTCTTTACATCTGGAGGAAAACAAATGTAATCTCCAAACACGGAAAGGTTTCTTCACAGTTAGAGCTGTGAAAATGTGGAATAAACTCCCTCAAGAGTTGATTCTGGCCAGCTCCGTGGATTGCTTCACAAAAGGCCTGGATTGTTTCTTAGATACACAGAATATAACTGGATACTAACATTTATAGGTAAAGTTGATCCAGGGAATATCCGATTGCCTCTCGGGGGATCAGGAAGGAATTTTTTTCCCAGCAGGAGCAAATTGGATCATGCTTTACTGGGGGTTTTTTTGCCTTTCTTTGGATGAACTGTAGGTATATGATTATAACTTTTTTTTTCCTATGGTTGAACTGGATGGAGTTTTGTCTTTTTTCAGCCAGACTAACTATGTAACTATGTGTGTCCCTGCGGCGACAGATGTTTTACCACATTGAAAAACATCTGTCACTGCAGGGACACGCAGGAAACCATTGTTTCCTATGTATCTCAATCACATTGCAACACAGACTAGTGCTGCACAGCCTAGTGTTGTGGCAAAATGCAGGTATGCTGCATTTTATCGCAGTGCACCATGGCAAATCACACTGCAATGTAAGGTGGCACAGCGCATCTCACTGCTATACATTGCAGTGAATGAAGTGTATGTTTTGCACACTTAGCATAAAGTTTTTTAAAAATGAACAAAAAAAAGAGAGCCATGTGATGCGCTGAATAGCACACCACACTGCCCTCTACCACAACCAGGAATGCAGAGTAGCCAGAGCAGTGAATGGTTCTGGCTGCTCTGCATTGCAGTGTGAATTCTCCTTTAGCATACCATAATGTTTCTCATCCCTTTCAATATTTCAGGAGTGTGCTGTCCAATAAACTCAGCACTACAATCTATTTCACATGATTTGTTCCTCGGTCACTTACTGCTAAATAGTTTGGGGGTGATCTGTACTATAGTTTTTCAGACTTTGCATTTCCACATACTGCATCTGTTTAAGTGCTGTGGTACCTACAATTCAAAGGGCAACAGTCATCCAGGCCATGCGGTTTAGTAATGCTCTATTTGCACATACAGTTTTATTATTACTTATAATTTCTCTTTTTATCTTTTTTTCATGCCACTAGAGATGAGCAGAGCGAAGTCATTTAAATCCAATTTCCCCCTTAGAAATCACTAAAAGCACCTTCATTTCATCATTGACTTCCAATGCATTTAGCCAAAATGACAGAATTTTGCCCAAATCTTCCTATGATAGGAAATGAACGGCTTTCTCTGTCTGATATCCAAATAGCAAAAGATAAAATCATGTTTAACGAACATCATATGACCCCTGCACCCCCTAGTGGCCAATCCATAACAGCAAGCTAATCATAAGCTGATCTTATTTACTCGAACTATAAATATATAATGTCCAACAACCAAAACAATGGTATAGTGATTATGGATAAAGCCAGACTCAACACATTTTTGCTTGATGCTTCTTCAGGAGTGGGGTACCAAAGATGTTGTGTAATGACCTGTCAGTATGTGAGACCTACATTCCCCTCTGAGATGGACTGGGAGCAACAGCAGGGCAGCCCGAAGGCTCATTAAGAGAGCTCCTCCGATAGTAACTTGTAAATCCAAGTTGGTACACAACTGTGTGATCATGGACAAAATACAAAGGGAACCTGTAGTAGCCCAAATAATTTCTCCTTTGGCTGTAATATTGAATGCCTAAGGTCTCCCAGCATTTAGATATCTGGTTAGTATACCTGGGACCCCTATCATTCACAAAAAATGTAAAAATAAAAACACAAACACAGTTTTTGACTAGTCCTTTATTTAAAAAAAAGAAAAAAAATGTCCCCTCGTACATTCATTGTCAATCATGTTGTCCAGCAATGCAGGCCCACATCAATCATGTTTAATGAACATTGCTGGTGGGAAGAAAAGAATAGGGCAAAGCAAAATGTTAGCCCACTTGCCACCCCTCCAGACCATTTTACAGACTGTCCCTTCATTCAAGCACTGACCTGTTCCAACACTCATGCTGCATCCATACTGCAACCAGCAAACAAAACAGCAAGGGAACAAGCAAGTGGGTAGGGGTGCAGAAACAGTTAAGTGAACATACTTCCTTAAATTGCATGTCCAGATCAAAGATTGTCTTTAAAGTGGCAATGTAACAAACACACTTTAATGCAGATGTACTCAACAGCATACACTATATTGACAAAAGTATTAAGACGCCTGCCTTTACACGCACATGAACTTTATTGGCATCCCAGTCTTGGCCAAGCCCAACCCCTGAAAAACAACCCCACACCATAATCCTCCCCTCCACCAAACTTTAAACTTTGCACAATGCAGTCAGGCAAGTGCCGTTCACCTGACAGTTGCCAAATCCAGACACGTCCATTGGATTGCCAGACAGAGAAGCATGATTCGTCACTCCAGAGAACATGTCTCCACTGCTCTAGAGTCCAGTAGCAGTTTGCTTTACACCACTGCATCCAACGCTTTGCATTGCATTGGGCATGTGAGGCTTGGATGTAGCTGATCGGCTATGAAAACCCATTTGATGAAGCTCTCTATGCATTATTGTTTCTAATCTGAAGGCCACATGGAGTTTGGAGGTCTTTAGCTATTGACGCTGCAGACAGTTGGTGACTACTGCGCACTGTGCGCTTCAGCGTGCACTGACCCAGCTCTGTCATTTTACGTGGCCTACCACTCGTAGCTGAGTTGCTACTGTTCCAAGTTGCTTCCTCTTTGTTATAATACCACTAACAGTTGACCGTGGAATATTTAGTAGCAAGGAAATTTCACAGATGGACTTATTGCACAGGTGGCAACCTATCATGGTACCACGCTTGAATTCACTGAGCTCCTGTGAGCGACCCATTCTTTCACAAATGTTTGTAGAAGCAGTCTGCATGCCTAGGTGCTTGATTCTATACACCTGTGGCCATGGAGGTGATTGGAGCATCTGAATCCAATGATTTGGAGGGGTGTCCCAATATTTTTGGCAATATAGTGTATATTTACCCACCTTTCATTCTCTGCTGCTTCGTTCAGTTGCTGAACAAAAGGAAAGCTCTGTGTAAGCTCTAGGTGGCCAGGGTTATAGCCTACACAATGCTATGTACTCCCTATGTGACTGATTGGTCCACCTCTGTTACATGGAGTGAGCCACATACTCCTTCATACCCAAAAGTAATGAGTATCTCTGGGCATCATTGAACCAAAAAGAACGTCTAATGGTGAAAATTATGTTAGCAAACAGCAGTGGGTGGTACAGTCAGAGATGATTTTATTTTTTATCCCCTTACTGAAGGGCTATTTGAAAAAAAAATCCAGAGCTAGGTGTTAAATATATATATAATGTTAACACTAATAAAAACACAAAAGGAAACCATCAAATTAACAATCTAGCTGCTACAGGTATCTTCTATAAGAACAAAAATAAATACAGATTGCACTTATAATATTGAATACATGTGCACATTACACATAGGGAAACCTCCAAGTAAGCTTGCCCTTATAATAGCAGAACCTAAGTTTAAGGCTCCATGCACACTAGTGTTTTTGTAAGCTCCTAGAAGCTGTTATTAGCATTTTTCTGCTCCTAGAAGCTAGACAGTGTTATCCTGTGTCCATGCACACTACTTTAGGCTGTTAGTATTTTTTGAGCTTCAGCATCTAGGAGTGATAGAGTTTTCTGGAGCGTTTTATCCAGCAGAAAAAAACACTAAATGCTCCCAAATGCTGCTAAATGATGCTAAACACTACTAAAATGCTCGTAACAGATTTTTTTTCTAGCTTTTCCCTTACTGAGAGACTATTTGAAAAAAAAAATCCAGAGCTGGGCTTTAACCTCCTTGGCGGTATTCCCGAGTGTAGCTCGGGGTAAAGTTTCAGTACCAAAAGCGGTAACCCCGAGCTACACTCAGGCTTACCATGCAGCATTGCACAGGGATTCCCTACAGCGCTTACCTTGTCCTTTGCTCCAGCGATGCGTCCCCTGCAGTGTCCCCGGCCATCTCCTCCAGCCGATGCCAGCATCTGGCTTCCGTGTTCCAGTCCCTGTGACGTCGGGACGTACGGACGCCGGAACCGGCGGCAAATTTGAAAATTTAAAAAAACATTTTTTTACTTTTTTTTAAAACGATTATTTCATAGCAAAACATTCCTGTATCAAAGCATTTCACATACATTTTGTCCCTACTGCTTTGTCCTGTGCCCTGCCTGCATTTTGACTGTTCTTTCTGCCTGGAAAAGTCCACGGCGTCCAAAAAGCATCCCTTTATATCAAAAGCGGTTTTAGACCGGCTAGAGAACAGCGATAGTAAATCAGAACCACTTGCAGAATTGAGTCATAATGATTCGTGGGGAAATTCGTCATCAGACACTGAAAACGATTTTGTGACTTTGCTCAGTGATGTGCGAACTTGGTGCTATATTTCAAATTTCAGTGTTTTTGGTTTGATTATATTATTGAATGAAATTTATTATTATTATATTATTATTTTTTATGAGTATTTATTAAATTATAACTTATGATTCCGTGTTTCAAGTTTTTTCATATCCGGAATGTTTACTAGACTCTTGTTCGGACAGATTTCAGTGAGTTATTCCTAAATTACAGGCCTACAATAAAAAAAATACATATTTCCATGCAAAAAAATGGTACCGCTTTCAGCACCAAAAATCTGAAATAATCATACCGTCAGGGAGGTTAAAGAACTTGTAAATCACTATATCAATGCTATATATATATATATATATATATATATATATATATATATATATATATATTAATAATGTTGGTATTAATAAAAACACAAAGGGGAACCATCAAATTCTCATTCTAGCTGCTACAGGTATCTTCTATATGAACAAAAATAAAGACCGATTGCACTTTTAATATTGAATAGATTTGCACAGCTCAGTCGGTTACAGAATTTATCTGGTATTGCATTTCTGTGTAGAATGTTAGAAAGGTAGGGAAAAAATCTGCAAGCTCGTAATAAGCTAAATTAATCAGATCAAGGGTTAAAGTGCAGAGTGACCTCATTAGTTTTATGTATAAACTGTACAGGCAATTGGAGTTACCACAGAAAGGATAAATGTGGTTGCATTCTCTTGATTGATTAAACTGTCTCTCTGTTTTTGGGAACATGTTGGTTCAAACAAAAAGTCACTTGAGCGGTGACCCTAAGAGAGATACCTATAAAAGGTCTCCAAAACAAATCAAAGACATTTTTTTTAAAGCCTAAAGATTGTATTACTCAAATACAATGTTTTAAAATATAGTGGATTAAAACAAGTTGTTGGCAAATATTAACTGATCATTGCGCAGATACATGCATGTACTACGGGTATATCTAGCTGGACTGAGCACTTTTAAGGTTCCTTTGTGTGTCTAAATGTCTGTGTGTAGACTAACCTGTAATACCATGCATAAGACAATTTTACAATTACTTATATAGGACATTATTAAAATGTATTTGGTTAAAGAACATGTAAACCCAACATTTCATTTTCCTGAAATGTGCCTGCTGTACCATGTACTTGTATGAAAAAGTATCTTGTTCTCTTTCTATTGCTTTGTGTGAAATCCCTGGTGTTCCTGCTAGCCCCTCTGCTTTCTTAATACAAAACTTACAACACTAGGCATGAGAGCACAACATGGTCAGTTCTCTAGCTATGTTGGGAACTCAGCCTGATGTCCTCTAATGATTAGACTTCTTATGACCCCCCCCCCTCCCAACTATGTACAGCTGTTCACTGAGAGGATCAGTGTGCTGCTGTTTCTCTTACCCCAGCTTTTATGCAGATAAGAACTCCAGGTAAACAACATACATAGATAAAATATATATCTACATATAACAGATGTTTTACCTGCCAAAAAAAATTGTATTTCTGTCCATCCAGCTCCGAGAGTTACACAGCGGTGCCACACAGCACAGTCCTGTCTGCTATTAGAGGAGACACACATTTTCTCTGCTACAATTAGGCTTAGTTCACAATAGTGTGTTGTAGTAATTCCACTCAAAATCATGGACATTCCTGGAACACGCAAATATACACCCACCCCTTGGCAGACGTGGCGGTGCCATTAATCCTTAATGGCCCCTCCCCCGCATCTTAAGATGTGCTTGCATACACCTAAACGTATGGTACCTCGGTACCATGTGGTTTGGTGCAGCATGATTTTGAAAATAGTTCAGACACCTTTTTTGCACATTTACCATGCAAATGAATTGGCTTCCCTAAACGCTACATACTAGAAAGCAAAGAAACACACCTTATGGTGTGACTGGATCCCTAAGTAATGCTTATGGATCTTCTCTCTCCCCCAATAGGTGACTGGATAGTAAAACGGGAAGCAACAGATTCATAAACTCATCTGTCTGTCACTCTGCCCTCTCCTCCTTTCATCATGCTCCTTGTTAGGACAAAGTAATTACTCAGTGGTATATCAATCTGTCACCATAATTGTTTTTTGTATAAGATTTAAGTAGTAGTAGAGTATTGGTTTTCTCAACTTGCTGCTGTTGGCCCAGTACATGAAGAAACTGTTTTAGTCACTATGGGTGTAAAATCCTTAAATACCAAACTCCCCTTGAGAATGACATTACAGCCTGTCAGCAATGTTTTCAGAAAGTGTAACCAATTACTCAGCTGATGCAATTTATGCTGACCCACAACTGCTTTTCCTTTGGTAAATGTAATACAAAAATATATATTGCTGCGCCTTCCCTATATAAATAAATAAACAAATAAAATCACCTCTACTGTGTAATATAAATAATATATAAGCCTTATAATCTAATGTCCACATAAAGTTCACACATGTCCATCAAAAATAGCAAATATCCTTATATATTGACAGTCTTTATGAAGCTTAATCCATGCAGTTCTCTCCACTTCGTCACACCTCTTGTATTTCACAGATAAGTGCGTAGTGATACCCACCACCATTCACCACTTCACTTACCTCAAAAAATGGACCTGTCAATCTCCAGGTCTCAAAGCACCTTTTTCCCCTTAATGGGACTCCTCAGAATGACTCCACTCCAAAATACTTTCAGTATTGGTGCTCCTGTGGTTCCTAAGTATGGGATCTGTGTATCCCCATATGCGGTGGTATGGCCCTTTAGATCGTGATCTCCTTCTCTCTAAAAATTGCTCATGCAAGATAGAAGTATCTCATAGTGTAGTATGTAGTTAAAATAAAATTTATTTCATGATTTTCACTTACATTTTAGTTTAACTGCTTCCCCACCGCCCTATAGCAGAAGTACTGCTACAGGGTGACAGGTCTGCGCAAAATCACATATACATACGTGATTTGCATTTCTGAGTATGTAGCCCTACCTGCGCTGCCATTGGTGGCTACAGATGTCAATCACTGGGTCCCTGCCAGAGATCCCCACCGCCACGTGGCGATTGCCAAGTAACAATGACAGGGGAGAGACATATGTGTAGACAACACAGGTCTCTCTCCTGCCAGCAAACACATGCTACTGTGTATTTCTCTGCAAAGCATGTCTCCCTAGTAAAACAGCACACAGTTAACCCTTTGATCGCCCCACATGTTAACCCCTTCCTGCCCAGTGCCATTAATACAGTGTCAGTGCTTTTAATTAGCACTGATCACTGTATTGGTGTCACTGGGGATGTCAGTGGCAGTTAGTCAGTTCCCCTCCTGTGTCAGAATGCCCACCGCAGTCTGGCTATAAGTTACTGATCACCGCCATTACTAGTGTATAAAAATAAATAATTCCAGTATATATACCGCCATTTGTAGAAGCTATAACTTTCACATAAAACAATTAATTTACATTTATTGAGATTTTTTTTTTGCAAAGACATGTAACAGAATACATTTTGTCCTAAATTTATGACAAAATATGATGTTTTACATTTTTTTACTGGATATGTTTTATAGCAAAAAGTCCAAAATGTTGTTTTTTTTTCAAAATTGTTGGTCTTTTTTTGTTTATAGTGTAAACAGTAAAAAAAAAACCACAGAGGTGATCAAATACCACTGAAAGAAAACTCTCTTTGTGGGAAAAAAAAGAACATACATTTCATTTATGCACAGTGTTGCATGACCATGCAATTGTCAGTTAAAACAACGCAGCGCCGTATCGCAAAAAATGGCCTGATCAGGAAGGGGGGGGGGGGGGTAAATCCTCTGAAGGGCAAGTGGTTAAAAAAAGCATATCACATAGAAAGCGGGACAGCAGCTCCCACGTCACTTCCGGTTTTGGCAATACTGACACCTGGCTCCATGGGACAACCTAAGAGAAAACTTTGGAAGCCAGCCAACACTACATTACTACCAGATTCCCAGATTTAATATGTGGGGCAAAGGACTGTGCCATGTGATCAGGTCCCACTCTTTCATTATTGTCGCCATATTAATTCTGGGCAGGACCTCTGCTTGCAGCAGATAGCAGAAACGGGATTACTGTTTGCACTTCAATTTTCAAATGTGTTATTGCTAAAAAAGAGGAAAAGAATCTATCTGCATGTCCCACAAAACCCATAGGCTACGTTTGCTACATTGATGGTATTTTGATTATCTGGACTACAAATAAGGGGAATCTTTTCCAATTTCACAGGAACTACTTCTACCTCACAATACAACCTAAACTAAACTACTCACAAACAGAAATATGCTTCATGGACACTACAATACTCATTAAAGGAATAAGCTTGCAAACATCTATCTACAGAAAAACTCACAGATCATCCCTCATACTTCAGGCATGACAGCTTCCATCCCAGGTACATAAAAGAATATGTTGTCTTAGCCATCAGATACAATATTAGTTCAAGCACTACAGATAGAATTGACCAACTGGAAAACTTCAGGAGGGATTTTATAACAGTGGTATATAATCTGGTGACAACCAACACACAGATAAAAAAAGCAATGAACACATTCTACAGTATAAATAGATTGAAAAGGATAATTCTGATCTACTGGTTGTCACCCATAACTCACCCCTGGAAGTTCTGAGGAATAGCACAAAAAAACCCAGCCTGTTCTGTACAAAGATAAATGACTGTCACCTGTATGAAAATCTTAAGACAATGAGGGTGACCTCACACAATTGCCATTCGAGCACTCCTGGAAGTTGGGACAGGTGCTGCTAGGGCAATGGAAGAGGGCAGGTACTGGAAAACTGGAACTGAGGACATGAACTTTGAAGCACTGGTGTCAGGTGAGCAGAAACACAGTTGGTTGGTAACGTGCAGACAGTAAGGTCCAGAATCATTAGGCAAAATCCTGGTCAAGATACTGGACCGGGGTCAATAAAAAAAAAGTAGGCAGTCAAGGAAGACAGGGAATGTTAATCCATAAGCAGCTCAGATGAAAGGCGGGTCAATAACAGGAGCAAGCAGATTCAGGATCAAAAACTGAAAAAGAACACACAGAGGGCACAAACGCATAATGCATTACCCAAGATTTATTGAGAAAAATATATCTTGGGTAATGCGCTAGGTGTTTGCGCTCCCTGTGTGTTCTTTTTCAGTCTATGGTTGGATTTCCCTGTCTGAGGAGGGCCGCACCACCAAGACCTTTTCTCTTACAACACGCTTCCAATTAGTGACTACTCCTCTTGAGTGCTGGAGAGATGGTTTGTTTACAGATTCAGGATCAAGTATGACAGGTACTGAAGTTGAAACACTATTCATCAATGATCTCATGCAAGGCCCTGGTTTAAATAGGTCACTAGGTGCAATATTTGTGCTTCCATGTGCACACTCTTGTGCATGAGTTCCTAAGTGCATGCACATTGTTGCCTGCTTTGCTAGGCTCTATTGCCTGACATCATGTGCACATTTATGTGCAAGTGCCTGAGCCTCCTGGCTTGCACAATTTCTCCAGCCAATCTAAACTTATTGTAAGAAGTTCCCTAAACACAGTACAGTACTAAATGAAATATATCCCTGCATGCAGACATTTCTTTGCTTGCTGGGGGAAGAAATGGGGGGATTGATTTGCTGGAGGCGGATTTTTACTTGAATGTGTCCTACATTCTCCTCACCTCTGTGACTCTGTACCTTGTACTGTATTCTCGGAATACACCCAATATACAGTACCCAGTGTGCAATGTACAGCGCAGTATACAGAGTTTAGGAATCAGTAATGATAACGATTCCTGACTAACATTTCTGCACCGTGGTGCATTGCGCATTAACCCTTATTGTCATATATAACATAGATATGCTAAACGATATACTACACATTACATATTCTCGATCGCTGCACTCTGTATACTGGGCCACACTAGTTACATAGTTAGTCTGGCTGAAAAAAGACAAAAGTCCATCCAGTTCAACCATTAAAATAAAAAAAATAAAAAAAAGTTATAATCCTATACCCACAGTTGATCCAGAGGAAGGCAAAAAAGGCCAGCAAAGCATGATCCAATTTGCTCCTGCAGGGAAAACAATTCCTTCCTGATCCCCCGAGAGGCAATCTGATATTCCCTGGATCAACTTTACCTATACATGTTAGTATCCAGTTGTATTCTGTGTATCTAGGAAATAATCCAGGCCTTTTTTAAAGCAATCCACTGAGCTGGCCAGAACCAACTCTTGAGGGAGTCCATTCCCCATTTTCACAGCTCTCACTGTGAAGAAACCTTTCCATGTTTGGAGATTACATTTCTTTTCCTCCAAATGTAAAGAGTGCCCCCTTGTCCTCTGTGATGACCTCAGGGTGAATAGCTCTACACCGAGTCTGATGTCTTTATACACGTTGATCATATCCCCCCTCAATCTCTTCTTCTCAAGAGAAAATACATTCAGTTCCTCTAATCTTTCCTCATAGCTGAGCTCCTCCATGCCTCTTACCAGTTTGGTTGCCCTTCTCTGTACTTTCTCCAGTTCCCCAATGTTCTTTTTGTGAATTGGTGCCCAAAACTGAACTGCATATTCCAGATGAGGTGTTACTAATGATTTGTACAGGGGTAATATGATATCTCTCTCTCTGGAGTCTATACCTCTTTTAATACAATATGTAGTTCTGACCCCTGCACTCTGTATATACATAATGACATACTATGTACATTATATACTCCTGACCTCTGCAATATGAATAGCATGTTGTTAATTACATACTCATGACCCTGAACTTAATTAGCTATATTGTATTTATGTACTCTTAATAGCTTGCTATATATTCTCCAACTATTTTGAAGCTCTTCTTCAAGGTAGGCTCAGATAAAGTTTTGGCTCTTGGTCTACTGTATATTCTGTAAGCAAAAACATAATATGTAATGAAAGAGCTTCATTTTGTAATGGAATGTGCATGTGAGACTGACATGTAGTACAGAAATGAAAGTGTAATGTAAATCCAAAAACTTTTTTTTTTGTTTTGTATAGGGTAGGATGTGTATCCAATTGGGAAGATATTCCTTTACTTCCTGTCCTGGGGACACAGCCAGAAGTGAGAAATTAAGGGAATTTACCCTATAAACAGTTGTCATTTGAACAGATATTTTCATTGAAAAATTGACCCTTACTAGCTATTCTATTGACAACTGTAAAATTTTGTATTTTCCATCATTTTCTGTCTCTTTGACAGTGGAAACCAGAACAAAACCAGCAGGAAGAATGAAGCAATATAAGTAATATAAACCTGACATGGGTTCTGTTTTCTTACTCTATTCAAATAGTTTTTTTTTTGGAGTTTTGGTTATACATACAATTTAAACACTTTTTATTTTGTGAGTACAAAGAACTGTGCCATGTTTGTGCAAGGTATATAGCAAGTAGGCTCAGGTTCTTTTTAACTATGCACTTTTAAGCCCCTTCCACTGCCAGTTCATTGTAACCACAATACATAATTTTTCTCCTTGCTGTGCCCCAAGGAACCCCAGGCCTTCTGCAATGCCCCCCCATTCAATGTAACACTGAGGTCTCATGGGGTAACATCCAAGTAAGCTTGCCCTTATAACAGCAAAACCTAAGTTAAAGGTGCTTTGGTGTGGCTGATGTGGTCTACTTCTGGTTTCAAATGCATGCTACAGAAAATTATTTTTTATTAAAATGTTGGGACCAGATTTTTATTTGATCCCCTTTTCTGCATAGCAGGACTGAGAAGGAAATTTTGTACAATTCACAATCTGTTTATTGTCCTTCCTACATGTGTAATGGAACAGAATTAAGAGTAACGTTTAGATTCAAAGTAACTCGGAGCTTGCCCACTTACAAATACTGTACAAGCTGATGTAATGCCAAAGCAACTTATCCTTTTTACAGTTTTGGCTCCCTGACCACAGCATCACGGCCAATCAGATTTCTATCAGACATGACCTATCACTAGCTATGTCAGAACATTGGTTAATAAAAACTGTCACGTTCAGGAGTCATTGTCATTCTCGTTCATGTAATGCACTAAGATGGTTTATAATAATTATACTCAAAACAAAGAATAACCCAGTTTTATGGGGGGTTGTGTTTCTTGTAGGTCACAGTCACTATCAGTGCATGTTTGGTCTCCATCCTGCAATTCTAATTTGCAGTGTACCATCAGACTGACTGCAATTCCCCCAAACACTAAGTCTGCGGAAAGGGGGTCACACACAGCAGCTGTTACTACATTATGATGTTCTAAGAAGCCCCCTTCAGAAAAAAACAAGGAGACACAGTCACAAACTCACATCACAACAACAACTTACAGCAGTGGAACCACAGAGAATGGATGTTACCACCTTCTAACAGGAAGCCGGATCACAGTAGAAAAAAAAAGAAAAGAAAGAAATGTGGAGAAGTTTGGGAACAACTGAGGGTACATTTTGAGTTAGGAATACCTGTTTGGAATATAGCATTTATTCTCTTACAGGTGCAACTACTTCAATGTAACTCACATATTCTTAATCCGGATGCATAACACAGAACATACACGCCTTTCCAGGCTACCCTTACCCAACACTTTATACTCCCTCAACACAAGAGCTCACTATGACATGGGTCAGTATCCATTATTATATATATTACCTCATCTAGTATACTCTTTATATCTGCAGATATGTAATATGCACTTGTCCTATTGTATTGTCCTACTCTGATTGCACTGTAATCTACAACTATGACCCGTCTGCGATACGGGCGGCTGTCTACTGTGTTTATGCTCGGACTGCGATCCCTAGTTGTATATGCCTTGATATGCCCTTTTTTCTTCTAATAAAATATTTTTTGGAAAAAAGAATACCTGTTTGAATTGAATTTTTTCAAACCAAAATTTTGTGTCACTTTAAGGCATAAATACCTTCAATCTGATGGGCAATAAGATTTTGACAGTAAATCTATTCATTCTGAAAAGGTATTGGTCTACACATCAAATGTTACATAACATTATTTAAATAACTGGAGACCAAACAACAAATATCCAGGATGCACTGTCAATGGAGCATGTTTGTACTTTTTTCCTCTACTGGGGTCCCCTAGGGTTATGCGAGGGCCATTGTAAAGCCATTACTGTACAGTTACACATGCATAGTGGTAAACTGAAACTGGAGCCTTTACACATTCTCTGCTATATGGGTAATGCAGAATAATGAGGCAATTCCAAACTATCTATTCATGTTTAGGTTCACTGTTTCCATGCATTGTCCTTTCCCACTGAGTTCACCACAGTCTTACAAACATTACGCATGAGAAGGATACTGTATAGTATGTAATTACGGTATGTAACTTGTATGGAGACAGCAGTAGACATGTGCATGCTTGAAATTTTTGTTTTGTTTTGGATGCATTCGTTCATAGAAGAAATTTATTTCATCATAGTGGTTATGTTGAACTGATCTGTTTTTGTAATTTGCTTTGTATATTTGGCATTCACTTTATATTTCATTATATACGTTGGTCTGGGTGGATTGCATTTTTTTATGAAATATTTCTATATGTTCATTTTCGGTTTCAATATTTTGAGTGAAGTTGTTATTTATATATCAAAACTATTGGGGAAGATTTTATATTTTTGGATGCACTGGAATAGATGATGCAAAAGTCAGAGGCCCTGAATTTTTAAAACCTAAGAATAACATTAGACTGTGGTACTGAACTGACTGTGACAATTACAAATTCAATTTAAATCACAAATTCACTGAATTCAGAATTATCAATCAAATTAAAATTTTTTATTATTTTCTCCATGGTCCCAAACTACTATCGCATTATGTGGCGTCATCCGAATGAAACAAATGCATTTGTTAATTTTGTTATAACTTTTTTTTGGATTTATTGACACTATGCATAGTTACTACATGTCCATTTGTTGATTTGTATACATCCAAATCTCAGAAAATCAAATTTCCGTCCGAAATTCTTTTTGTGACGAAACTAAATACACGTCTAGACAGCAGCCTCACCCAACCTTTGTTGGATTTGCATACCTGAAGTTATATAAAAAAAAGTAAAGGCAAACTAAGTAGTCTTTATGCTTTCAGCATTTCCTAGACTGTATATAATTAGTTCCAAAATTAGATCACTTAATATCTTCTAAAAGATTTTCAAAAAATGTTAACCCTATTAGCTGGTGAAATCAACAACAGAACTGATCATATGCAGAGATTTGCTAATTCCATTTTCATTCTACATATCTTCCTGTAAATCTGCTTGATCTGTGGAGGATTATGTGGTTTGTGAATTCAGGTAAAAAAAATGTTTTGTCCAAGGCAGAACAAATCTGCATTCAAATATTAAGGAGAAACAAAACAAAATAGCCTGGTTGCTTAATATTATGCAATTATGTGTCTGTATATACTATATACAGTATTTTATATATATATATATATATATATATATATATATATATACTTATATATATATATATATATATATATATATATATATATATATATATACTGTGTATTTGCACTTCTTTTCAACACAGATCATGCTCAGTCGGAACACTCAGTACTGTATTTCTAAAGTGATAATAATCTGTTCTTTCCCTCACACGTCTGGGTTTTCAGTGACCCCTTGTGACCCATTTGAAATTGATTTTGTTGTTGAACTTAGTACTTGTGCAAATTAATCCTAGATGCATGCAAGATCAGGGAAGCAAAACAGAGACTACAAAGTGTACAACGACTAAAGAAGAGAAGAGTGAGTTTTTTTGGAAGAAGATAGTTTAAGTTTGGAAAGATAAATGATTGCAATGACTTGCTTTGATAGAACATCTGTAGTAGAAAAGAAAGAGCGACAACAGAGCTTGAAGGGGGGAAAAATAGTAATTTAATAGCCTAATTTCCTGCCTGGCCTCTAGAAATAGCTGTCTGCTTGTGACAGCTGATGAAAATGCAGCGGGTTTGATTTGATCCCAGGAGTAGGACAAGTTTAGGCTCATTTCTTACACTAGACCCCTTGGCTAAAGTTGTTACAGGCTGGGCTCCGGTTTCCTCCTCTTCATCATGAATTCACAAATGCTGGTGCTCTAATATGATTTGATCCCTGTGAGTTTTGTTTTTCAATATCCATCATTGTCCTCCCAAATGTTATTATTGGAATACGCTTATATGTGCACAAAATGCTATTGTACTCATTACAGTTTTTATTGCCTTCAAAGTAACGCGCTTGACTGCACAAAAATACACATGTAAGTGTATGGTTAAGACTTATTGGAGGTTTATTTTAATAGAAAACATATTATGTTATATTCATTTTACATTTGATTTATTTGATTAAAATGGTGTTATGCGTAGTTCAGGAGACAAATATACATTATTTATTCATTGCGGCATTATAAATCTATACACTGAGGGACAGCCTTTTAACAGCTTCAATCATTGCTCTTCAGTAGATGTTGTCGGCCAAAGTAGCCTTGGGCTCTATGCCACCCCCTTTTGGCCAAAATAAGGAAATTACAACAAAGGAATATGGAATACCTTTAAAAGTTATGCTTATTTAAAGTGGTAAATTCAATTTTGAGTGTAAGACCTATAACTCTTTTGCTTCAATATTTTTGTCATTTATATTTCTAGTATACCAGTCCATCACTAAGCCTTTTCTCAGTAATCTGGAATTCTGAGAATCCCTTTTGTTTAAATGTATATAATGCAAGTTGTATGGAAAGCAGATTATGGAGGTTTTAAGATGAATAAATAATATTGAAGCTTGATATCTGATATATGTATGAATAGCTGATGTTACAAATGGTGATTTTGTCCTCCCTGGGGTTAATATGATGATTGGCATGGTTTCTAAAGGGATTTTTTTATACAGAAAAATAATAATAATAAACAGTAATGAATGTATTGATTTGTGATAAACATTTTTATGCACAATTGCCTTATTTCTCACTTTAGTTTTTTTTACAGATGCAGGAAATACACACCCAACCTTATTGATGGCAGCTATAGGCTTACTTACCAATTGTCCCAGATTTGCCGGGACAGTCTCTCTTTTTAGTTAATGCTCTTTTCTATTAATTTATAGCTCTTTTAACTTTGGAAATGAGCCATGTAGGTTTCATTTTTAGCCTTTTACATCTATTTCCCATGGAAATATATTTTGCAATGTGTTTATATACAGTCAATTTGAAGCTTTTCCATATCTGACAATATCCCCTTCCAATTTAAACCTTGGAGAGCAGCCCTCAACCTTGAAAAATGTACTCCAGTTAAAGCAGAGTTCCACCAAAAAAATAATAAAAGGCAGCAGCTACAAAAACTGTAGCTGCTGACTTTTAAAATACAGACACTTACCTGTCCCTCGGTCCAGCGGTGTCCTCACCAATGCTGGTTTCACCGGCCGTCTTCACTCCCTGGTGCCGGCATCTTCAGTGTGGGCACCTGGCTGTGACAGCTTGCGGCTTCACAGTCGGGTGCCCGCTTTGTGAATGTCCCCGTAGTCTTCTGGGACCTGTCACATGTCCCAGAAGACTACGGGGAGGGAGGGGGGAGGACAACTTTCACTTCTGATCATATAAAATAAAACCACTTTCTAGATAAATAAATGAATAAAATATATAAATTCAACTATAAATTCAACTCCGCGCAGCACCATCAACACCCTCACCCCTGAAGATGTATAATTATTAATGAACAGAAAATGCTATATAAAAGTTGAACCCCCAGCAATGACTTTATAAGTGAAGTCCAGACCCTAATAGTTCACAAAATTAATTTAAATTCTTCTCATGTGATAGTAGTGACAAAATAAGTGGCCAAAAAGTATATAATCCTTCCAATGTTTTCCACGATAATATTCCCTAAAAAAAAAAGAAATATCACATTGTGTATTATCTTTTAAATAACATAAAATATAGTGACATCACTCAAGTGAATAACCAATCAAACTGATAATCAGTGTAAAAAGTGAACAAAGTGAAAAACTGTAAATCCAAACAGTGAAGCAACACTGTGTATGTGAATCACTCTTTAGTGCTCCTACTTAAACCAACACTGTGACACTTCTAAATTGCAGTAAGGAATGCATACCCTTACCAATATTCCAAAAACAGACGCTTTCAGTATCATACAATAACTAGTGGAAGACGGCCCTCCTGTAGATCTCCACCAGGTTTACTCTGTCTTCACGGCACTATCAGGGTCCATTAGCCATGATATTCCATATATCCCCATATATATGAGGAACAGATATACATATGAGGGACAGAATAGTGTGATACCACCAAGATATACCAATATAAATGAACTTTAATCAGAATGCTCACATTTTATAAACTTCAAAACCGCTTATAATACCATGCAGTAGCCT
Source organism: Staurois parvus (assembly GCF_062004578.1). Taxonomy (NCBI): domain Eukaryota; kingdom Metazoa; phylum Chordata; class Amphibia; order Anura; family Ranidae; genus Staurois; species Staurois parvus. The sequence continues at coordinate 727,800 of NW_028318993.1, read as the reverse complement.
TGCTGCCATCCAGGAAACGTCCAGGGATAAATAAATGATCTTTCCCTTTTCCAAAATGGCCACCGGTCAACTTCTGGTTCCCATGTGCGTCTTGACGTCACTTCCCTTGACGCGTTTCGTCATCGACTTAATCATAAGGGATAAGGACATCAAGCAGGACAGTTCTATTTATAGCCCTCCTCCATACAGCTCCGTAGTACGTGCCGCCATATTGGAGAGGGGAATAATGCCCTCACTTTCCGTTCATATTAAGAGGGGTTCCCCAACAGAAGATTCTCGTAACAGTACCGCATATGGTACTACATAATTACTAATGGTATATAGATAACATATACATATACTTGGCGGTATCACACTATTCTGTCCCTCATATGTTTACATTTATATGGAGCATGGTATATGGGGATATATGGAATATCATGGCTAATGGACCCTGATAGTGCCGTGAAGACAGAGTAAACCTGGTGGAGATCTACAGGAGGGCCGTCTTCCACTAGTTATTGTATGATACTGAAAGCGTCTGTTTTTGGAATATTGGTAAGGGTATGCATTCCTTACTGCAATTTAGAAGTGTCACAGTGTTGGTTTAAGTAGGAGCACTGAAGAGTGATTCACATACACAGTGTTGCTTCACTGTTTGGATTTACAGTTTTTCACTTTGTTCACTTTTTACACTGAGTTTGATTGGTTATTCACTTGAGTGATGTCACTATATTTTATGTTATTTAAAAGATAATACACTACGTGATATTTCTTTTTTTTTTTAGGGAATATTATCATGGAAAGCATTGGAAGGATTATATACTTTTTGGCCACTTATTTTGTCACTACTATCACATGAGAAGAATTTGATTTATTTTGTGGACTTTTAGGGTCTGGACTTCACTTATAAAGTCATTGCTGGGGGTTCAACTTTTATATAGCATTTTCCGCTTCTGATCGCCTAGATGATCACAGCAGAAGTGGGAGTGGGTACCTGTCAAATTCGGTTACCTGCTCCCCCCTGCTCCCCAAAGGTGCCAATCGTTAATGGGGAGTTGGGACAGAGGCTTAAAGCAGAACTTCCCCTTTTGGGTGGTGCTCCACTTTAAGTGTTTTTATCTTTCCAGTATATGTTTGCTCTTTACAGCTAACATTAATTGAAATCATGTTATGGTCACTGCTGTCCATATGTTCTTATATTTGAACACAATGTTTGAGATTAAGTGACGAGGATTTTGTTTCTTCTGGATTTTGCTTTGTTGTTTTACAAGCTGTTACTGGTTGATCTGATTAGTTTTATGAGATGCTTTTGAGGACAGAGGAGAGATCTTGGGTCTTATAGTCCTGTAAAGAGTCCCTGTATGTAAGAAATGTCAGAATTAGCCCGGGGGGCAAGTGGATATGCAGCTCCACTCATATTGCTTTAGCACCATCAATCTCCATCAACAAAATCCTCTTTTACACTCACCTTAGTATCACGTCTCCCAATGAGACAGACACTACCACCTTTTTATTTTACCCTGTCTCTCATAGTCAGAAATATTAATAGTCCCATCATGAGAACAATGAAGCCAAGAATCAACAATACCAATTAAATCATATTTCTCGTCATGCACCAAAGCTTCCAGCTCTCCTATTTTTCCTTGCCATAGCCCTCCCCCCATCTTCACCCATTACACCCACCATTATAGTCTATCCCCCTATATATCTTTTCTGCCCCATTATATTCAAATTCTCTCTCTCCCTCAGTCCTAGCTTAAATACTCATCCAGCCTTCCCTTAAACCTCTCCCAAGCACAGCAGACTTCCTTCCATTAGGTGCAAACAATCGTTAGCATATAGGTTTTACCCTATTGAAATTTCAGCCCATTGCTCTAGGAACCCCAGTCCTTCCCTTGTACACTAGATATTTAGCCATGCATTAAGTTCCCTCTGTCTTTCCTGTGTTGCAGATGACTCAGGCAATAATGATTCTTAAGGATTCCCCAACTGTCATGTACTCTATCATTGATCCCAACATGGATCATGCTAGGTCATGCACAGCCCCTCCCAGTAATTTTTCAACCCGGTCCACCACATGCCATATCCTGGCAGCAGAAAGACAGCAAACTACTTGATTGAGGCAATCATGGTCACAAATTATTCTATCAATCCTTCTGATTATAGAATCCTTAATAATCACTGACTGTCTAGGCTTTCCTTCATTACCCACACCACCACTAAATGGGCTGCTCTCCCAGCTGTTAGGGGCAGCAGTGATATCTAGGGCTGCATACAGTGAGGAACAGAAGTATTTGAACACCCTTTGATTTTGCAAGTTCTCCCACTTAGAAATCATGGAGGGGTCTAAAATTCACATTGTAGGTGCATTCCCACAATAATAAAAATAAAAATAAGCACAAATACTTATGGATAAAACTTTGATTAAAAAAAAAAAAATTTAATAGGAAATAATAAAAATAAAAGGTTTTATTTTTATTATTTCTTATTATAATTTTTTTTTTTGGATTTTTATTCAAGTTTTATCTTTATCTCCATAAGTATTTGTGCTTATTTTTATTTTTATTATTTTTATTTAATTGTTCTTTCATTTATCTATTTATGTAACATTTAGATATTTATTTGATTATATTATTCGATTGTATTAATTTATTTTATAGTTCACATTCAATGCAAAAAAGTGTATATATATAAAAACCATATAGCATGGCGAGTAAAACACACACAGCCTGAAAAGCCGTAGGGGACGTGGCCAAACATATAGATTAAAGAATGACATTTGTTTATCCTTGTCGAATCGTCAATAGCAGACTCTCATTACTTAACAGCACTTCATATAAGGGCTACGAGAAAATGGCGCTGGAGACTATAAAAGAAGTCATTACATGGTGTTCGTCCAATCACATCCCCCGGACGAAGCCACGTGACCCTGTGGCGCAACGCGTTGGGGAGGGGCACTGACGTCACCACGTACCCGGACTCCTACACACGGCGAGTACAGGAAGTGTGTGTCTACACGCCGTTCTGGCTGGACACATTCTACACTAAAAGCGTTTTGATACTTTTATAAATGTAAGTGCAAATTTGGCACTAATAAATTTTTATGCTTACCAAGGATAAGGCACGATCCCTCTTTCTTTTTTCTGGCAATACGCGGAGTAACAGGGAGAAAACATATAACACCTGTTGGAAGGAGAACCTTACCTAGGATCCATTTTTCAGCAGTATAGCAAGAGCAAAGAGGAGAACCATCCAGTTTACTACTAGTGGAAAAATACACCAAGTAACTGATTTCATCTTGAGTATCTTTATCTGGAATTATGTGAACAGTCAATTTGCAGTGAATAACCCCACTTTAATGGGATATAATATATCATTGGATTCTCAAGTATATTGGACATTTATGAATTATATGTTGTAGTATATTTATTTGTATTTATTTATTTTTAAGCATATATATTTTTATACTTTTATAGTTTTGATTATCTAATTTATTTATGGATATACAATATTTATCCTTTTTTTTTTTTTTATTAATAATGAATTGCACAATTTTTATTTATTAAGGGAAACAATATATTATTTAGACACTGCATTATTATATTAATTTTATTTATTTATTCACGGGTATAATTTAAGAGCGCGGCACCATCTTTATTTCTAATTTGTTATTTTCAGCACATATAACGAGAATGTAGCTAGGAGCTCGCGAACTGACCCTAAAACAAATATTTATAGTGGCTCACAGGATATTTTTACCATAAAGACAACTGTCAGTCTCCCTCGGACTGGGGCTCCATTCAAGATCTCACCTCGTGGGGTATCACTGATGATAAGAAAGGTGAGGAATCAGCCCAGAACTACAAGGGAGGGAGGTCAATGACATGAAGAGAGCTGGGACCACAGTTTCAAAGGTCACTGTCGGTAGAACACTACGCCGTCATGGTTTCAAATCATGCATTGCACGGAAGGTTCCCCTGCTCAAGTCATCACATGTCCAGGCCCGTCTGAAGTTTGCCAATGACCATCTGGATGATCCAGAGGAGGCATGGGAGAAAGTCATGTGGTCAGATGAGACCAAAGTAGAACTTTTTGGTCTAAACTTCACTCGTCGTGTTTGGAGAAAAAAGGATGAGTTGCATCCCAAGAGCACCATCCCTACTGTGAAGCATGGGGGTGGTAACATCATGCTTTGGGGGTGTTTTTCTGCGAAGGGGACAGGACGACTGCACTGTATTAAGGAGAGGATGAATGGGGCCATTTATTGTGAGATTTTCAGCAACAACCTCCTTCCCTCAGTCACAGCATTGAAGATGGGTCGTGGCTGGGTCTTCCAACATGACAACGACCCAAAGCACACAGCCAGGATAACCAAGGAGTGGCTCCGTAAGAAGCATATCAAGGTTCTGGAGTGGCCTAGCCAGTCTCCAGACCTAAATCCAATAGAACATCTTTGGAGGGAGCTGAAACTCCGTGTTGCTCAGTGACAGCCCCGAAACCTGACAGATCTAGAGGAGATTTGTGTGGAGGAGTGGGCCAAAATCCCTGTTGCGGTGTGTGCAAACCTGGTCAAGAACTACAGGAAACGTTTGACCTCTGTAATTGCAAACAAAGGCTTCTGTATAAAATATTAACACTGATTTTCTCAGGTGTTCAAATACTTCTGTTCAGCAGTGCAAGAGAAATAAATTCTTTAAAAATCATACAATGTGATTTCCTGAATTTTTTTTTTATTCTGTCTCTCAGAGTGGGAATGCACCTACAATGTAAATTTCAGACCCCTCCATGATTTCTAAGTGGGAGAACTTGCAAAATTGCAGGGTGTTCAAATACTTCTGTTCCTCAATGTATCTGAGATTGGATCTTACAAATCTTCACCAAACTTGGCAAATTTGTTTGGGTGCTCAAACACAGGAATGACCTTCCTTTTCTGTGAGAACCTACCACTCCCTCTAACTATAGTAAGCCATCATCTTACCTGATTATCTTGACTTACCCCTTCACCCTCCACATCAATGCCATTAACCACCTGCTCAGTGAGCAGAAGACTCCTTTTAAGGTTGTCCATTCTGCTTAGGGTTGCAATTTGCTTCTCCGGATCTCTAATGTGAGCTTTCAATATGGCAACCTGCTCACAACTGTCAGTAGTATTCATCCTATAGCTGTTGTTCCATTGTGGTATACATCTAGCACACTGTGCACTGAGCACAACCTTCAACCGTACTAGTGACCATCACAATATTAATATTACTTACAGGAAATTTAAGATGTTACTTACATATTAGAAGACTTCTGTTTTAATTCCTGTTCTTTTAAATCTCCACTGCTCAACAATTTCAGCAATTTCAATGTGAGCCAGACCAAAGTGAGCTGTACACAAAGTTACATAACACCTGTGAACAATTAACCATCCCCCTTAATTAGCAGACTCGAGGAAGAAAAAAAGTACTGTTTAAAAAGTAACAGAAAGGAGAGAGAAAAGGGGAAGTAATAAAGGTTTTTTTAAAGCTGATAGCCAAGTTCTCAAATACAAAATACTTGTAACCACAAGCAATCACCAAGCAGTCATAATCACAAATTCTGTTTTTTAACTCCCCACTTGGTCAATATTCCACTTTGTTCCACAATTCCCATGTAAGCCAACACTTTTTTATTGGAACGGCCTTCTAATATTTTGCCTAATCAACTCATACCATCTCTCAACCCTCCACACCTAATGTTTCAGCTCACACAGGCACTGTAATCTCCAGCCTAGCTCCAGCCTGGCAGCTCACTTTAATGACCTCCAAGTGCAATCTATGCTGCTATCTGAGAGGATTGCTGCCAAGGTCACTAAGGCTTTCTCAGAAGCCCATCTCACTACCTGCCCCCTGGATCCTGTCCCCTCACAACTACTATGGTCACCCTCTTCTTCCGTCCTATGCTCCCTCACTCACATCTTCAATATTTCCCTCTCTACTGGTGCCTTCCCTTCCCCTCCCCTCTATAGCATGCGCATATAACTCCCATACTTAAAAATCCCTCCCTGGACCCCACCAACCTGAACAACTTAAGACCCATCTCCCTGCTGCCATTTACCTCTAAACTCCTAGAACGCTTAGTCTACAATCGCCTGAGCTCCCACCTCACCGACAAAAACCTTCTTGACCCTTTACAGTCTGGCTTTCGCTCACTACACTCCATTGAAACTGCCCTACTAATACTCACTAATGATCTACTAACAGCTAAAACCAATGGCCACTACTCTGTAGTCTTACTACTTGACCTCTCTGTGGCTTTTGATACGGTTGACCATCCCCTCCTCCTCAAAAAACTCCACTCTCTTGGCCTCCGAGACTCTGCTCTCTCCTGGTTCTCCTCCTACCTATCGCAGCGCTCCTTCAGTGTTACCTATAATGCTGCCTTCTCCTCTTCACTCCCTCTTTCTGTAGGGGTCCCTCAAGGTTCTGTCCTTGGACCCCTTCTCTTCTCCATCTACACCTCCTCCCTTGGTCACTTGATAAACTCCCATGGCTTTAAGAACCATCTCTATGCTGACGACACACAAATCTATCTTTCTACCCCTCACCTCACCCCTTCAGTCTCCAATTGCATTACTAACCTACTAAGTGACATATCGGCATGGATTTCATTCCACTTCCTCAAACTTAATCTTTCCAAAACTGACCTCTTAGCATTTCCTCCAGCCCATGCCCCCTCGCCTGACTTCTCCACCAAGATCAATAACACAATCATCAGTCCCTCCCCTCATGCCAGGGTACTAGGTGTAATCCTAGACTCCCATCTGTCCTTTCAGCCCCAAATCCAATCACTGTCCAAATCTTGTAGACTTCACCTCCGCAACATCTCCAAGATACACCCGTTCCTAACCTCGGAAACCACTAAGCAACTTATTCACTCCCTGGTTATATCTCACCTTGACTATTGTAACTCCCTCCTCATTGGCCTACCTCATCGCAGGCTATCCCCTCTTCAGTCTATCATGAATGCTGCTGCCAGACTCATCCACCTTACTAGCCATTCTGTATCTGCCACCCCTCTCTGCCAATCCCTCCACTGCCTTCCCGTTGCCCAACAGATAAAATTCAAAACACTAACAATAACGTATAAAGCCATTTATAACTCTGCCCCAAATTACATCACCAATCTTGTCTCTAAATATCACCCAAACTGTACTCTCCGCTCCTCGCAAGACCTCCTACTCTCTAGCTCCCTTGTCTCCTCCTCCCATGCTCATCTCTAGGACTTCCCCAGAGCTTCCCCCTACCTCTGGAACTCTCTGCCCCAATTTATCAGACTAGCGCCTACTCTGCTCACTTTTAGGCGATCTCTGAAAACCTATCTCTTCAGGGAAGCCTATCCTGCCTTTAGCTAATACTGGAATCTTCTACTCCTCCAACCAGTCCATCCCCCACAGTGATGTTAAATGAGAGCTCCCTTCACCAGGCCTGTCAGTCCTTTTCTATGATATTAAAGGAATGTCGCCTGAGAACAACTGACCAATTATCCGGTTTAGGGGATGGGTTCTAGGAGGTCACCAAGTTTATGACCAAGTCCCAACTACAATTTCATACTAATATTAATAACCTCTAATACGTGCAGGTGGTATTCTAGCAACTGGCAGATTAAAATTCAGAATTATATTTCAAACCCAGGGATACCAAACACAGCGCACCTTTGTCTCCCAGGAGGGAAGAGACTGCTTTCTTCCCTTCCTATGTGCTAACACAGTCATGTAGGACCTTGTTTGGCTTGGCATGAAATTTTCTATCCAAATATATATCTAATATTAATGAGCCCAGTTCATGTTGGATGATATGAACTGTATGTGAAATGGTTACATATGAAATAGATGTTTTATGGCACACTCTGTATTCCTAAGATCTAATGGTCTAACAGGTCATGTGTGACTGCTGACTGAGTTATTGTTTTACGAAAGGGCAGAGGAAAGTGTCTTTGCAAAATAAACATCCTGCCAAGCCTAATTAGTGGTTTACAGCTTTGGAGCTGGCCTCTATTTGTGTTTTATTTATGATAAGAGGCTCTTTTGAAGTCTGTTGCAACTTCTAGCTACAAATTCCATTTCAAGTGGAGGGGTGAAAGATGATTGTTCATGAAAAACAAAATGGCTGATATCTTAACAAGTTGGCTGTTGCGTACAGCTTCCATGTCTGTATTGCGCACAATCATTACAACCATAACTGCAGTGACACACCCTTTGGTATTAGGTCCATTCAACATACAAGCACTTTTTCTAGTCAGTTTTATATCAGAACATATCTATGATAGGTGCAAGACTAAGTATAATCAGATAACTTTCTAGCAGAGATGCTCTCTAGCATATGTTATTGGATAAAAAAAAGCTGAAATTAAAAATTAAAGTAAATTAGACAGACCACGCATGGATATTTCATTTATGGATCCATCTGTTTAGCTTACTTCTGCTTTAAAAATAAAGCAATTAAGAACTAAAAAAGCATCAATATGAAGGCACACAAACTCTATGACATTTGTAAAACGTATTTCAATTATTTTCATAACACACTGACCTGACCTGATGTACGCAGTCTGCAAGAGTTCTCAAGATTTTTGTTTGCAATCTATGTCAACCTCAGTGACACTTGATATTGTACCATTTGCAATTCTTTGGCAGCATTAGATTTAATTCCTATCAAAGGATTGCCATGTTAAGTCATTTGAAACATAATGAAAATGTTTTTTGTTATCATGGTGTTTGCAGGCTTTTGACCTTCACCATTGCAATGAAGTTGTACAGCAAAACTCAGCCGTGATAGTGCAATGTGCAGAAAATGCTTTATTTACAAGAAATACATGAATCACATCATGCATGATATAGACATACCATTGTAGATTAATAGTTATTACAAGAGGTAAACCTAAACAATTAAAGTGTGCTAAATGTTGAAGTGACCACAAATACATTTTCAATAAACCTGCATCACAAGGAAAGTTAATAATTTATATATATATATATATTTTTTTATTATTATAGTTCAAAATTATTGCAATACAGTGGATAGTAGTAAGGGGGCCGCATCCTGAAAATGCCGAACAAGCACCACAACTAAAAATTATTTCACAATTTATTACAGTATATTACAGTACATTTTATTGCAACATCATTTAAAATCATATAAAAGCAATAGTGCATGCATAAAAGGAGTAAACAACAGTGAGCACTCCTAATAAAGCAGCTATTGGACTAAGGTAACCAAGAAAAACCTCAAACGAATATATATCAGGAGTGCAGCGCTAAGATATATCTGACCAAACACAATATTGAACTAAATAAAATGTAAATCTGTATCAAAGGTAAAATAAGTATAAGTTGCAGTTCTCGAAAATGACAGCAGTGGAGGATAATGGGTTCCTGGTAGCTGCATGTTTCAAATTTTTGGCAGTTTACCCACCCATTGTGGGTAATGAATAAGCGCTGTCTTTAGCGTGAAACACATTTTCCTGCCAGTCCCCCACTGTATTTCCACTGTCTGTATTGGTTTTATCTTGGTTCAATAAAGTGGATTGTTTGGAGTGCAGCTGATCGGACGTCCTTTGTTCTCATCTTGTACTATGTGCCTTTGGAAGCAGCACTGTCCTTACTACGCCTTGAATCACTGTGGATAATTTCCACTTCATGTGTTTAAAGCAGAACTCCGGTTAAAATGTTTATTTTTCCATGCAGTGGGGCTGTGCCTGCTCTGCATGGGTTAAGTGCTCATTTTGTCTTGGGGCTCAGGGTAAAGCCATTCTTAACCATTCCTCCAATCCTCTGGAGAACCACACTCCCCCACGTCCAGCCGTGGCCTGCACCTGCCGTCCTCACTTCCAGAGCTGGTCTACGGGCATGATGACATTAAGAACAGCCTATTTACAAGACCGCTAGTGTACAGGGGGGCAGGAGCTGTGGGGACCTGTCTTGCGCTTGGAGGGTAGGTGGATTAGTTAAGTATATCTTTACTTCCTGAGCCCCTAGACAAAAACGAGCATTTAACCTATGCAGTGTGGGCACAGCCCCACTGCATGGGAAAATAATACATTTGCCTGGATTTCTTCTTCTAAGGATTTGTACATAATTGTTCCACAATGTTATCATGCTGTGATAGTACAGGATTGGTGATTATGTAAATCACAATATGTGTACTGTTGTTTTTATATAGTTTTAAATGATGTTGCAATATGTAATACATTTTTATATTAATAATGTGTGTAACAATCTTTAGCTGCGGAGCCCTAAAAATCCATAATTCTTTTTGGTGTGCTTGTCCAATTTAGTTCCTATTCCTATCCTCTTCTAAAGCATTCAGTCCTGCAATCTATTTCTCTAGCGATTAATTAAATCAATCCATGTAGTCATTCTTCCAGTATGTGCTTTCATTATGACTTTAGAGCAGTCCATTTTTGTCTGCTCCTGCTAGGGACTAAGGGGTAGATGAGCCAATGACACATCAGTGAAAGTGGTTGGCAAGACTAAGTTTAAAGAGACATTAAACCTCAACCCCAAAACTTCAACACCAAAAAACAGAATAAGAAGTAATAGTAATTTGTCTGACACCCCAAGAAGATCTTTTGAAATGTAACAATTATTTTTTGACAAATTGTAAAATGCTAATTTTCTAATCTTTTCATTGTGATATCACCAGTAGCCTTTACTTTCTCTTGCCAACTCTTCATTCAGTGGGAGTGTACAATGTACTTCAGGCCTCATCCCGATGATGTAGGGGGTGCTATAAAACCACAGCGCTCATGAGCTCTCCACCTACATATATAAGGTGGGATGGGTCTTAGTAGGGTTTGAAGCCGTAGTTTAGGCAGATTTGCAAGCATTTAAGAGTGTCAAGCGCTTTTTAGGATAGGATAGCAAGCAGGGCAGTTTAGAGTCAGCAAAAAAAATGACTGGCGCCCCTAGAAGTAGCTTCAAAAATGCCCTGTGTGCATGAAGTCTAATGTATGTACAATGTGTTGAGAACACTTAAAACAAAATGTACTGGCATAACTATTTCAAAGTTGCCGGTTTTCGCATTCACAGAATACTAAACTACATAGGGGCAGATAGGAGACCAAGCACCTTCACAAAACACATTGACTGTTGTGACCAATCCCCTTAACAAGAAAATGACAATTAGAGGTTTATAGCACCTAAAGTATCAATATACTGATCATTGACACCAGTTTAGGAATGGATTTGGATAAGCTTTAAAAACATTAAAAATTTCCCTCAAACCATGATTTAATTTTAAACTAAGGAGTTACCTGTTGTCTTGCATCACCAGGGGGCTCAAGTGAGTACATCAGGAACCAGGCTAAAGGGCTACCAAGTCTAATAGCAGGACCCCTTCCTGGTAGGTAGGTCCTATCAGGTTTGGGGTACATTTTCTTTTATTCTGCTTGTACCACGTCGATATTTGTGAAAAGGTCTAACATCTGCTTTTGTCACAAAGGCTGAGTTCAAACCTGGACTTACAATATTTATCTCTATCTTTATTATGCTGGAGGATCAGACAGAGATTTCTATGTATTACTGAAAACCTTGGACATCAGGGACATTCTTCACATGGTAGTATTTGCTATCAGTCATGTGTTAACCCCTGCGCTACTGAGATATAGCTAGTGAAAAAATATCACAGTACATACTGTAGCTGCCATTGCAGGAATTTAGACACATTTATAAACTGGCAATGGCTATGTTTATACCTAAAGTATTAATGGCTGGAGTAGACCATTCATGCTGTATCTGGCATCATGATTATGCAACCATTAAAACTTCTTGGGGTTGATTTACTAAAAACAAATCAACTGCAAGGGATTGCATTTTTGCATGGGAATTTCTGCAGAGTTTAGTGAATGTGCAAAGAAAATAAAAAATCTGCATTTTTTCTTGTGCATGAATAAATGATGGGAGTCAGCAGGACGTCACCTCATGCACTAGGCTCTGGCGTAAATTCCAATGCAAACTTCCCTTGCAAAATGCAATTGCCTTTGCAAAGTAAACAGTCTATTTGCCTTTAGTAAATAAAAACCATTTGTCTTGTCATCATTCATACAAGTAGTTATTCACATCATTATCATACATACGTTGTGAATAGTGCTCAAAGGCAACATTTTTCAGATCTGGTAATCCTATCTTGTTGCTATGAAGGTTCCATAATATTTTATGAAGCATCCTCTTATTGTCCTCTTTACCAACTGAAAACAACACACTTATGATGCAAACTGAAAATTGTGTGTACAGTATAATAGTATATTACAGTATACTAGAACATACTGCTGCTTAACAATGTCCAGGATTCCATTGGCTAGATATGGATTGTGGCACCACGAGACCATATTCTTACTGTAGCTGTTGTATAGTCCTAGTCACAGGGAGAGGAATCAAAATGTAAATTAAAAGTGCATCTGTATTTTTTTATATATTGTATGTTGATCATTGAAGTATTATTATATTATGCTATATTTTAGTTTTATTATTTTCTTTTTAATGATGCAATTATGAAACATTGCACAAGAATATATTTTATTTGACACTTGTAGACTAGGATTGACCTCTTACTGAACACTGCTGTGAAGAGATCTGAAGGAGATTTAAGATTACACAAATCAATGAATGAATCAGAAGAAAAACATTCCCTTCCACCCTCCTAGAGAGACATGGACATCTGAAATAGTCAATAATGCATAGTTTGCCAGTGTCATGGATGCTTACCCAAAATACAGTATATTTAACTGTAATGATTTTGTACATGTAAAGTAAAATGATAATTTCATAAATGTATAATTGATCATAAAATTTTTTAACTAACCACAAACTAGTATAATTTCCAAATATACAAGTTGCCGTTGCTGACTTATTTTTGAAAATCAGGCACTGATTCAATCACCTTTGGACTTGACTTGCATATACCAGATTACCGATTTACTAAGTAGTGAAGCACGGACATAACCTGGAGAATGCACATGTTAGAAACATGTTGGCAAGGGCAGTTTCCATGTCTTTCCATTTGTTCACCATTCTATCCTAAACAGCTTTGACTAGAAATGAAATTTGAAAGGGTTAGTTCACCTTTATCAAAAGATTGCCTATGCAGGTAAGCAGAACTGGTAGATAAAAACAAAATGTGCAGCCGAAGATAAATAATGCTCTTGCTACAGGTGTGGGCCATTTATGTACCTGCCAAAGCCTGGCTGAAAAACTCCCAGCAGATGACATTTTTCAATCCTGCCTTGTTGCTAGGATGTTACTAAGATATTTACTGCTGATTCAAACCCCCTTACATGTGCTCTCTCCCCTGTCCTAGGGGCTCTGAGCTCAGCGATGTGGCGATGGAGGAGATAGTGGACCACGCTGTGACGAACGCGGCGTCAGACCCCTGACCTTCTCATGACCGAAGGACTAGTCAATCTAAAGCCGCGATGTCACGTGCGTAACAATGCTACACCCAGCTGCACCCTGCACAACGATTTTCCAGCTAATTGGACCACAATCGATGTACCGGCCGCCTGGGAGCGATTGTTACTGGGTCAGGTAAATTACGCAATTAACCCTTCACACTGCCACCACCTCTTTTTTGTACAGAGAAAGAGGAAACTTGCAATCTCTGCAATAACACTATAATGGTTGAGATAATCATCTGTATAACACGGTCACCGCAGGCCGGGTATACAGAGGGTTAAACAAACACAGTAGCGCTCTTTTAGAGGCAGGAATCCGTAAATTTCAATAACGAGCTATAGAAACAGTTCAACACTTTCAGAAGGAAAGATTTATTACTAAAAGGTCAAAAGGGTGCAATAAAAATATTTACAGAAAAAAGATGTAACCAATATATATATAAATATACAGAGAGCAACAACACAGCAAAGAGATAACAGAGAGACGTTAGAGGGTTAAAGTACTTGCCAAAGTCCTGGGTTAGCAGATCAAGTTTCAGAGCGAAAGGGTACGGGTCTCCCCAGGTGGTTCTGATGTTAAAAGGGAGAATTCGTCAACTTCTCTCTCTTAGGCCTGACAGCCCATTTTGTAGTTCCCTAGCAGGACCAATGCCCCGTTTAGGGAGGGATCGTCTGGGCGTAGCCCTAAACTAGAGCCAAAATCTCTTCTAGTTCATATTTTGGCTCATAACTTTCCCTGTGCATAAGTGACATTCCACCCGCGGGTAGATTATTATGCAGACACATCTGAGGAATGATTAGATATGAAATATGACATTATACACTGAATGGTTCAAGAGATCTACTTTTCTTCTTTCCTATGTATTCCAGTCAGGGAGTGTGACCTATCAAACGGTTTGTTACCTCGTGGCCAATCTGACGATATGCCTGGTTTTTATGTAAGTCTCTTATATTCCAAGATATGAGACATAGGGGAAAAATGGATTATAAAAGTGGTATCTGGTTCGTGCTTCTCTGGAATGTCTTTGAACTCCTGGGAAGGCTTGCATTATCTTTTACAAGGTGCTAGATTGCACAGACAACCAGGAGCTCAAAATGTTTTATAGCTCTGGGCTCCCTGCTGTGCCCTGGTCTGTGAAATTCCTATCACACAGGCCATATGTCAATGTGTATGAACAGAGAGGAAGGGGGAGAATGATGGGACAAAATGGAGATTTCTTAACAAAATGGAGGGCTGCATCCTTCACTGTGTGTACGCTTGTTACACACGCATGTGTGGGGGCTTGAGAACTCACTCCTGTGATGGTAGGGGTGAGCAGTGATGGCTATGAGTGGCTTCACAATGTCCAAGAAACCAGGCAGGGAAAACAAGGAAACAAGGATGATGTCATCTCTGGGAATATTTCAGCCAGACTCCAGGAGATATGTAAATAGCAGAAATGGCATTTTGTTTTGATTCAGATGAAAATATTTTCAGATGAAAGATTTTCAGAGATTCGGATGTATACAGATATGCGAACAGACATAGAAACAAATGTTAACGAATCTGAAAAAAGTTAAACAGGAATTAAATAATGCATTGGTTTCATTTGTTTCTGTTTCAATATTTGTATTATTATCATTATCGTATAATAAACGAACAGGAACAGCACACAAGGGCTAAGTAATGATCAATGGTGATCAATGATGCCTCCTCATCCCCCAAGTTCCATATTTGGCACATTTTTAGGGGGAGTGGATACCTGTTTTTGACAGTTACCAGCTCCCACTTGCGGCTCAGTTCGCAGCGGTGAAGTGAGCCAGACGTTTGGCCCCCTCCTCCCTCCAGCAGTCTCCTGGGAACTTTCACAGGTCCCAGAAGACTGCTGGACTAATTAGGAGGTGCAGCGCAACTCGCGAATGTGCAGTGGGCACCAGGCTGTGAAGCGGCAAGCCTGGTGCCCACAGTTGAGATGCCAGTTTTGTGGAGGAGAGAAGGGACGGTGCAGGTGAGAACATCGCTGGACTCTGGGACAGGTAAGTGTGTGTTTATTAAAAGTCAGCAGCTACAAAAACTGTATCTGCTGACTTTTAATAAACATAAAAATGGCTGCAACTCCGCTTTAATAAGGAGTGAGTCACATGGAAAATAACTGAGAGTACAAGTAATAGTAGATCGTATTCCCAAGGCCACAATATGGTCTCCCCGGGAATGGCTTCCCTAAGGGAGCCAGCACCAAGGGACCATGATCCTTTACATGAAACAATAATTAACCAGAAAGGATATGGAAAAAAAAAGTCACAGAGGAGAGTAAAGGAGAGAGAATGGAGAGAGAATTTCAGACTCAGGGGCCTCAGCGGCAGCAGTCATGTATGGCCCAAGCAGTCCATATGAAGTTCATAAGAAATCCAGGGCTCTCATACCTTGAGAAATTTGGAATGGGAATCTTTCAGAATGCTGGACATTTGCTAATTTTTCATCAAGGAGGTCATGCGCATGGGCTATAGTGCATTTGGCTGAAATGAAGAGGAAAGTAGCCAGTTTCTGCTGGTATAAACCAGGTATAGGACAGTGCAGCAGGTCCAGCTTAGGTGGAAAAGGGTCTGGAGTAGGCCAAAGACCCTTGGCCAGAACCCCCCAAATCGCGGGCAGAACCACTGCCCGCAGCTGTGAAAGCTGTCCGTCTTGACTGCAGCTGTGAAAGCTGTCCCCCTTGACCGCAGCTGTGAAAGCATCTGTCGCTACATCCAGGATAGGCATGGGCAACCCTGGCAGGAACCCAGTATCTGTATCATTTGTTTCATTCAGATGATGTCGCATGATGCCATAGATGCCATAGTAGTTTGGGCCCCATTGGGAAGTTAATTCAATTTTTTAATTTTTTGATAATTCAGATTCGGATAATTAATGGAATGTATTTATTATTTATCTATTACAAGTGCTTATACAACTCAATTGACACAGCGCTTTACAAAAATACATGTACATTTTGTTCCATTAGTTAATTAAGAAGCACATATTGTCCAATCAGCTCATGTCATTTCTTTTGGTAGATTGGACTAATGTCAGAAAATATTGAATCCTTCTTCTGTCCAATAAAATAATATATAGAATATATAGCAATCTTCCAGAAAAACTACAACTTTTTTTAATCCACCGGGACCAACGAATATAAGAAACAAATGCCGAAGACACAAAGTGAATTCTGAAAATGAATCAGGTCAACATAACGAAATTGATGAAAAAAAGTTCTTCAATGAACGTATGCATCTGAAACGAAGTGAAAATTTCCGATGTGCACATGTCTAGTAAGTAGCATGCACCTATAGCAAAGGCATTATCCAACTTTAGCCAAAGTTGCACAGGTTGTTTTTATCCTTTGGTAAAGGTGAACTAACCCTTTAAGCAGAATACTTATAAAGCTTTGAATGTGACTTTCCCCAAACATACACTGGTGATGAAACAATTACTATCATTCAAATCCCATTCAAAATTGAAATGCTAGGAAGATTAATCTGCAGTGAATGCTTGGTGAATGTCAGACTGATTTATACAAGTAAAAAGACCCCTATGCTTTAGGACAGCTCAGATCTATCCAACAGGTATGATAAAACCCCCTAATAAAATAATATCTGTCCCCAAATGTGTAGTTTTTTTTATAATTTATTTAATTGTTGAATGGTATCATGTACATTCAGCCCTAAAAACATTACTTCATACTTTTCCTAGTTTTAGATATTCCATGTTATTCTAATAAGAGTGTAAATGTTCTGTGATCAATACCAAGCATCTGATCTGACTTTCAGTTTAATTAATGTAATAAGCATAAGGCTGATTACCGTCAATATCTGGCTGTTTTGTTTACAACCTGTTTTTAAAAGATGAGATAGAAACTAGACTTCCAGACTGGGGACCCCACTGGGTATGTAGTAAAATATTAAAATGCTGCTTGCTTATTATTTCTCATAGACCAAATTGTTAAACAAAATTTGGCGACCCAAACAAAATGTGCAATATATTAAGCATCCAACAGAGACAGATATTACTATTTCTATGCAGTGAAATAAAATATACATGAAAAGAAAATAATGACATGACAGTAATTAACACACACTTGGCTTTTCTTTGAACTTTACACATGCTGCTGAATTGGTGGAGAAATGAAGGCCTTACAATTAGTTTCTTGGGGACTTTTTCCATTTAATTTGAGTCACTTGGGATCAGCCTACCATGAAATTTCGCCTTTTCACACAGAAACCGATCAATACTTAAAACATAACCATTTACTAAATGTGGACTTCCTGAATTTAAATTAAATGTTACAAGGCTCTTGCCTGTTAGAATTATTTTGAGTGGTCATTAAAGCAATCTTTGATAAAAACGCATTTCAAACTGTTTCAGTTGCGATATTTTTTTCATGATTTTCATCAATACTTAAGTGAAAGCTATAAAGCAACATGTTTATGAAACATATTCTTACATAATAGTGCTTTGTGTAGATGTGCTTGGAATAATAATCATAAAATACAAAACTAAGCTTGCTGTAGGCATGTTAACATACCTTTCATAATCATTTCCTTTGTATTTTTCTCTTGTTCTCTTATTTCACTAATCGTTAGGTTCTAAATTTTTAAATCTTAAAGTGACGCTGAACTCTGGTAAAAAAAATATATTCAATTAAAAGAGCCATTTTTACTTGGGCCCCCTGTTCCCAGTGCCAACAACCCTCTGTGCAGCACCACACTCTCTGACAAGTCAAAGATGAACAGTGAATATTTATTTGTGCTACACATTTAGCAAATTAAAAAGCATAATGGCAATTACAGTGAACAATATCATAAACCAATGTTGTATAACATCGCAAATAACCAGAGGACCCAGTGTCTCTGCACTTGTACCCTGGTCATTGGGGGTGCTAACTAAGGGATGATACTGGAAGCTAAAGATCCACCAGTCTTTCTAAACCCCACCCACTGGCTAGTGTATTTGTAATCATTGTGGCCCAAAGTTCCTGTGGTAGAGTGCTTAGGTATGAGTGGATCCCACAACACAGGATCAAAATAAGGTGACATTGTACATTTTAGAATTGGGTAGGAAGTTGTGGCAAGCAGCTTCTAACCACCAATCTGTGTTTTTGCTTCCTTCCACTGTCTAGCTTCAGGAACTTGTATGCGGCTGCGACTCCAGACCTGGCAGTGACTATCTCACAAAACCGATGATGTCAGGGACTCAGAACTTGGTGGTGGCCTTCTTTCATAACCTCCTTGTAGTTTTGGCAGTAGAGTCTCTCTCCATATTCAACACTGTGGTTAACTTTCCAGCAAGGAGCTTTCTGGCACAGTAGTCCACTCACACGGTTGCCTTTCACTGTCCCCCATGAGACTCAGGCCCAATCTTTTCTCCCTTTTTCCTCCTACTCTTCTCATTGTATTCCTGGGACCAGGGGTGGACTGACAACTCATGGGGCCTCCGGGCAATAGGGGATCATGGGGCCCCTGTGTCCTCGCCCACACTCAAACCGCACCCAAAAAAGCCTATGAAAGGTACCAGGGGCATCTCATGGGGCCCCCTACTGACCCTGGGCCCTCGGGCAGTGCCCAAGTACCCCAATGGTCAATCCATCCCTGCCTGGGAATTATAGTCCATCCAGTATGTGGTTTAATAGAAAACTGGGGACTATACCCCCCAGGGGCGGACTGACCATTTGGAAACTCGGGCACTGCCCGATGGCACGGGGTCAGTAGGGGGCCCCATGAGATGCCCCTGGTACCTTTTTCATAGGCTTTTTTGAGTTTGGGCAAGGACACAGGGGCCCCATGAGTTGTCAGTCCGCCCCTGCCCCCACCCCCACAATTCCAAGCAGTTCTCAGCAGTCTCTCTTTCTTCCATGCTGCACAGCCAATCACAATGCCTTCTGCAGTCCTGCGTGATAGGTGAGGTTCTCCTCTGGTTCTTAGTGGCTGCAACAGAGCCTTGAATATTGTCCTGTGTCCTCTTTTTTCCTCCTCCTCTTGCATGACCACCCTTCCACTGGTGAGAAAGAGAGAAAGTAGGGGTGGCAGCAGTAGTTACAGCCCGATCTGTACAGTGGGACAGAACAGCTCGCAGATTGGGGCTACAGACCCACATGAATGCAGCTATGTAATAATAATTCAGCATTTTTTAAAAAATGTAAGTAGTGTAACAACCTGCATTTGATCTGTTATTGGCCTAGTGCAGTCTCTGTATGGCATTAAATTTTAAAAGATAGCATTTGCCAATCATATCACTCACATTCTCCCCATCCTCATTTGTTCTATAATTTATATTATGTGTATTACTTAAAATGTTAACTTTTATGTAGTAAAAGTAAAACAATCCAAAACATGCAGCAGTTGGTGTTGGAGTAGGGTGTTGGGTACTGTTCCCTTATATGCTGAACAGGGAGCAGTAAGTGAGTCTAGTATTTATGGGTTAATCTCTGAGAAATCCTCTACTGCTCTAACACTATGAGGACTATATGATTGTTTAGGTCCAGGCTACCAGAAAAAGGATTTTTTCTTAACAGATCCTTGCTCCTCTGGCAGCCAATATGGCAGCTCCCCTACGCTTTGGCTTGTGACCTGTTCCTTTGCATCCTCACTCCCAGTGCAGGGTATTGGTCTCTGCATTGCACTTGATGATGTCAGAAGACCTGTGACTGCTGGAAAGTAGTGGAGAATAGGCTACTAGTTCTAGACTTACAGCTTCGAGGTAGCTTGTGGGAGTGAAAATTAGGTTAGAAAAAGTGCTTTTTTATGGTGCCTTAGAATTAAATAAGCATTTTACCCTTGCAGATTGAGGATTTTTGTTTTTCTTGAGGTATAGGTTTAAAATATAGGGTTTAGATTAAATGCTTAGTCCACCTTTTCCCAGAAAATGTATATATGCACCCACATTAATAGAAAAATGTGAATTTATAAAAATTTTGTATTGGAGCCAGCAGAGCATTGTAACCGTGATCACATTTAGCTGGTTGAAACTTTGAGAAAGTGGAAAGTTTTACTAAATGGTGAGTTAAAAACAGGACATTAGAACAGGAGTCTTTTAACCTGTGAGTAACATCCTAAATTTCCTGTAAATTATATTATTATTGTAACTGGGATAACGAGTGCTAGCAATGTTGAATGTTTTATGCAGTGCAGAATGTGATGCATGTATACAATGATGAAGCAAATTTTTGGAAGCTCACATTAGAGGTCTGAAGGAGCAAATTGCAACACTGAGTAGAACTGAGTGGTAATGGCATTTGTGTGGATGGTGGAGGGGTCAGAATTATCAGGTAGGAAGATGGGTTACTGTAGTTAGAGGGAGTGGTAGGGGCTCTTAGATAAAGAAAGCTAGTTCTGGATTTGAGCACCCAAACAAACTTGCAAAGTTGGGTGAAGAAGTGGAGGTTGCAAACAAATGTTGGTGCAGGCGACAGATTCACGTAAAGTACCTGTAGGAAACAGGTACATGAGTCTCACACTTTGGGGGGGGGGGAGGGATATGGGCAATACTAGTCTAGAGTGTCCATATACTTCAGTCCATCTTTAGCCAACGGTACTCTAATATATTTGCCCAGATATTAGTAGTGATATATTTGGATAATGACATCAGCACCCCTGACCTTTAGTTTACTTTTAGCTGTTGGTAGGGAATCTCCTGGCAGCAGCAGCGTCAGGGATGAGTTATCAGTTGCTATGATGCTGGCGGCTACCAGCTCCAAAGCAACTGGAAAGCTCTGTATTTATGACAGATTCCCAAGACTGTTGAAAGGCTTTTCTGAATTAGGGCATTTTAAAAGGGGCTAAGTTACCAAAAGACTTTTGTAACTGCTTTGTTGAATTCCCCCTGTATGACTAATTTACTAAAGGGTAAGAGAATATTTACTTTGCAAAGTGAAAGATCACTTTGAAAGGGAATTTTTACTTACCTTAATGAATGTGGTGAAAATTCACTATCAGGGTTTAGGTTCCAAAATCTAACTAAACTGAACTTGACTCATTGCCATAATGCTAACCCAATGCCCTACAGCATCCCCTTCACTTCAATATTTCTTATTATTTTCATGTATTTGTGGATTTCTATTCCTTTTACATAAAACAATAGTTGCTTGTTTCTGATCATTGTTATTCCTAATTTTTTTACCTATACATTTGTTATATCCATCTTTATTACTGTTTATATAAAATATTTTTTATATACTAATAGTATATTTGTATTGTTCCCAGTAGTGAACAATATAATTATTACTTTCCTATGTCCAGCCCTTCTCTATTTCATTTACTTATTTCATGTATTTTTGTGCCTAATAGGTATATACTGTATATATATTTTAATGGTTCATATTCTTTTGTGATCATTACAATAGTTCTATTCTGAATTTTATTTTGTGATTTCTTTTGTATTCTTCCTTTGTCCTTCATGGTCATTATACTGGGAAAAACAATTTTTGCACTCATGCTGTTGACACCATCTTCTCTTCCTTCAGACATCATTTTTAAAAAGGTACAACTCTGTGTCCTTTACCTTTTGACACTGGCCCATGTTGTGAAGTTATTCAGACAGAAATCTTCTTCATCTCTGTGGATTTTTGTTTCTGAAATTGAATACAAACCCAAGGGACCTATTATAAAACCCACCTATTGTTTACCATTGGTAAATACACCTAAAAGACTTCTTTTTTTCCAAAGGCTAAGAAGCATAAAATCTCTTCTTTATAAGCCTGGGGTAAACCAACAGTGACAGCCTTCAAAAAACTATTATGGGTGAAATACAGATAGTTCGGAGCTTAATAATAAAGCAGTGAACGTGACTTTCACTAAACATTCACTGGTAGTAAAATCAGTCATAGCCATTTAAAACAGATGCACCTAGAAATTCACTTGTAGTAAATATTTGGTAAATGTCAGATACCATTTGTGCAGTAGGCCCAGTAGACATTTAGGGGGCTTATCCCCCTGCATCTTGCAACCTGGGAAAGTAGGTAGACATGCCTCATGAACGTCTATAGGGATCCATTGCACAGGTGCAGCCAGGGACAGAGGACTTGTGGTTCTGACAACAAATGCAGGAGGCTGTTGGACCCAAGTATGCATCTGAGCAGGGGCAAGGCGAGATCTGTTACATGTGTGTCTGAGGGCAAAAGTATAAGGCTCCATGCACACTAGCTTTTTTTAAGCTCTTAGAAGCTGTTATCAGCATTTGTTTCTGCTTCTAGAAGCTAAATAGTGGTTTCATAGGTGTTCATGCACACTATTTTAGGCTAGTAGTGTTTTTCATTTAGGAGAAAAAAAAATGTTTTTGAGAGTGCTTTTCTGGCAGAAAAAAAATACTAAACACTAGCTTTTCCCCTACATGTACTGTGAAAACGCTAATAAAACACTAATGCTCCTGAATGCTTCTGAATGCTACTAAAATGCTACTAAAAAAATACCATCACCAGCGTTTTTATCCAGCATTTTTTCCAACTTTTTTTTGAGCTGAAAAGAAACGCCAGGGTGCATGGAGCCTAAGACTTTGTCTAAAAGTGCACAATATTGTTTAATGGGAATTAGATTGCGAACCATACAGTAGATGTACTGCAAATACGTACTGTATGCTATTGTTTTTTATTTTGTCATACAATATAAAAAATAAATATTTATAGATAAAGAAACCAGTTTTTGAGAGGTACCAACATCCCAAAGAAACTTAGAACTATATTGTACATGCAAAGCAAGGAGAAGGCTGCCAATAATAGGATTTATCAGTATACTCTAAAACAGGGGTGGCTAACCTGTGGCTCCCCTGCTCTAAGAGATCGGAATGACTCTTGAGAAGTTACTTTGTACATCATTGTTTTTTATAAAAAACAATGGTGATCTTAGTTTGGACATAGAGTTGCAGTTATTCTCCAATAGTAGAGGTGCTTAAAGTAGGCTTAAAGTGGATGGCCCAGATCAATGGAGAGCTGTGTTGTCTCCTTTCCTTGTACTTAAGGCTGTCACTTCATGAACTCTCAGCTATTGAAATCTTTGAATGGGATTAGGAGTGACTTTTAGATTACATTCTAAAATCTGATATGTCCTTCCTTGTGATCCTCTGAGACCCATGTATAACTACACAACATAATGGTGACATTTAAGGCGCACTTACTTTTTTTTTGTTTACAACCTCTATTCTTCTGAAGAAGCTGACAGCTGCTTCAATGAAATGTGTAGAGTCTTCACTGGTCTTAGTGTTGATTTTGTGATGTGATATTTTGGACATCATGAGACCTTGTACATACAACAATATCATAAGGATAATATATAATATTTAGAACCGGTTTATTTTCAGCATGAAGTGTGAGCTAGGAAGTAGCTTTTTTTATGTTTTTTTTGTTTTGTTTTTTTTTTCAGGAAGGTATATGCATATATTTCTTAGCCCAACTGTCAGGGATCGGTGGCTCTGCCACAATGCGCCAGGCGGCACATGCGCAGAACACCGATACACTCTAGCCAGCGAGCAGCGGGACCTGGGCGATCGCAACGGTCGCGCATGCGCACTCGCGATCGCAGACACGCGCCTGGCACCAATGACAGCGCAGGGCGTGCTATTTAAATGGGACAGGAGGTATGTCAATTGCTGTTTGGTCTTTAATGTTCTGTTCCTGTTAACTGATTCTGTGAAGCTTCTGTTGCCGACCTCTGCATTGTTCCTGACCCTGCTGATTGTCTCCTGCTTGACCCCTGGCTTACCTGACCATCCTTCTGCCTGATCCTCTGTACCGCGCTGCCCGTTAGTTGCTGAACCCGGCTTGTGAACCTGACCATTCTCTGCCTGCTCCTCCGGTACCTTGCTGCCCGCACGTTGCTGACCTGGCCTGCATGACTACGCCTTACATTACCCTGACGATCCATCCATCCATCCCGCACGGATCTGTCCCTGCACGGATCTGTCCCTGTTACCAGGCTTGCCAGCCTCTTCACATCAGGCTCCATTTCCCGCACACCCCTGAAGGCACTCTCTATCATTGCCGTACGTACTCAGGGGTCGCGACCTGGTCTCAGTCTGCTCCAAGTCCATCCCCACCATCAGGGGCCCTGGTGAACAAGCAGATTGGGACTTAGACCCCGCGCCCTGAGGAACCCCGTGCTGTGGGCTGCTGGAGACACCACCAGGCGGTGCATGACACCAACATACATTTGACTTTTTAATGTGTCCTATTTAATGAATTTTGTGAACTTTATCTAACATAGTGTGTTTGTATAATTATCTATTGTACCTTTAATCGCTTCCTACCAGGGCAATTTTTTTAATTTTTTGCACACATGGTAAAACCTGCATTTTTTTTGCTAGAAATTTACTTAGAAGCCCCAAATATTATATATTTTATGTAGAATATAATGGTGGCTGTTGCAATTTTTTTTATGTCACACACATACTTTTGAAGCCATTTATCAAATGTAAATGTTCAGGAAAAAATACACTTATGAATTTTAAAGTACACAAACACAATATAATTCCCACTTTTTTGGTAAAATATAAAAAACAATGTTGCATCAAGTAAATAGATACATGCAAACATACAAATATGTCAAGATTTACAACTCTTCCCCAGACTACATCATCAATCTTATCTCCCAAACCGTCCTCTCCACTTCTCCCAGAGCCTCCTGTTCTCTAGCTCCCATTGTCTGCTCCTCCCATGCTCATCTCCAGGACTTCTCCAGAGCCTCTCCCATACTCTGGAACTCCCTATCCCAATCTGTTCGGCTATCTCCTGCTCTGTCCACTTTTAGGCAATCACTCAAAACTCAAGTCCATCCTGCTTTCAGCTAACAACTGAATTTTTTATTTCTCCCATCAGTTCATCCCTCACAGTTTTAACCTTTTTTTTCCAGTTGCCTCTCCCTATTAGATTGTAAGCTCCCTCGAGCAGGGCCCTCCTAACCCTCTTGTATTGAATTGTTTTGTTGCTGTATTTTCTTCCTTTATATTGTAAAGTTCTGTGCAAACTGTTGGTGCTTTATAAATCCTGTATTATAATAATAATAATTAAAATAATAATATTATTATTATTAATAATAATAAAAAATAATAATTTTGCTCTCATGCCAACATTTGCGGCAATACCTCACATGTGTGGTGTGTGGTGCCATTTACATACTGTATCTGTGTGTGTATGTGTAGGGGGACTGGGGTACTTTTATTTATATATTTTTATTATTTTTATTTTATTTTTTTACTTTTGAAATTCTTTTTCATTTAACTTTATTTCTATCACAAAGCGGAGATCACAAAGCCCCCTTGTGATAGCTTTAGGCAGATAGCAGGTACTCTTTATGTATACTGCCATAAGGAGTACCTTCACTGTCCTCCAAAGCAACTAACCAAGTACAGATCATGCTTGGTTAGGTGCTTCCTTGGCTATAACAGCCAGTGAATGACAGGTCTTAAGCTGAAAGTAATTAAATATTTGTCACTTCCAGGATCATTTCTCACAAAGAAGATAGGGGAATGGATTTTCCTCTGTGGGCAGCCATCCTGAGGAAGTCACGTGATTCATGACACAACGCATAGGTTGGAAGCGTGGTGATGTCAGTACCGGCTTGGACGGCAGTGGCCATCTTGCTACACCCATGCAAGTACACCCAAACTGATACATGCAGTTTTGAGCTTTTTTATCTTGTATTTGATGGTGTAAAGGTTTCCAGCAAGATGAATCGTGATCGGAAATGCGCATGCGCATAGGAATTCCCGGAGAAGAATTACCGGTTGTGCGCAGGCGCGCAGAAATGCGCACACGCATGCGCACGTGCACACGCACGGCAAAGATTGGCGCCAGGCGCCTATTTAAAGAGTGCCTCTGCCCATGTTGAGTGTTGACTGGTCTTCAGCTCCCCTGTGTCCTGCTTGTTCCTTTGTGATTCCTTTGTTGCTGACCCGGCTTGTTCCTCACTTGACTCTGATTGCTCTCCTGATTGATACTGGTTCCTGACTTCGGCTCTGCTCCTGACCTTGGCTTTCCTTCTGATTCTGTACCATGCTGCCTGACTGTTGATGACCCTGTCTATTCCCATGACACTGCTCCTGTCTCTTATCCTCACTACCTGCCTTGCTCTGGTGCACGCCTGGCAATCTACAAGACCCACTCTGCTTGTTACTACTGTGCCTGAATCAGAAGATCATCAGTCTTCCAGAGTCATCATCTGCAAGAGCTGCAAACAACAACTACTGGCGCTCTTATTCCCCTTGGTCCTAGACTCTCTCTGTTCCAACTGCAGTGGGGTCAGAGCTAGTGACACAAGTAAGGCCGATCTTGTCATTTCAGTCTTTTATCAGGTACGTGACAGTACCAGTAAGCCAATGATGGAGTCTGAAAGGGAGGCCTCCACATTGGGGGACATTTGTCAATCAGTATCTGCCTTGTTTTACTTGGTGCAAGATTTGCAGAGAAACTTTGAGCATCTGGAGAGTCAACTACTAATTGAGTCTAATGACCCCACAGCCACAGATCTCGCTGCAGCCTCAGATGTAACCACTCAAACAGAGTTCAGTATGATCTTTTGAACTCTTTCCCTGCTGGAACCCCGGGTGTCTACGCCTTAGTTTTTCACCGGAGACCGCAGGAAGTTCAGAACTTTCCGTAACTCCTGCGAGCTATATTTTTCCCTGCTTCCAAGGACCTTTACATCACCAAGCACCAAAGTAGGGTTCATCATCACACTTCTTAGGAATGAACCCCAATCCTGGGCACACCACCTTCGTGAGCAACATGATCCGGCTCTAACTTCGGTGGACTCTTTTTTCTCAGCATGGGCACAACTCTATGCTGATCCATTCCTGCGTCAGACTGCTGAATCCATGCTCAGCAAGTTACAGCAGGGCCAAAGGCCGATTGAGGAATATGTTACCGATTTTCGCATCTGGAGTTCCAATACTCAATGGTATGAGTCTGCTCTCCGCTACCAGTTCCTTCTTGGCCTTTCTGACACCCTGAAAGATGAGTTTGCATGAGTGGGGGTACCAACAAGGGTGGAGAACCTGATAGACCTGACTATCCACATTGACCGTTGGATTAGGAAAAGACAGGATGAGAAAACTAACGGGGAGATTCTGATATGTTCAGAAATGGAGACCCCTGTGCCCTCTATGACTGCTGTTCCATCAGAGTTACCCATTAATAAAAGAAAACATCTTAATCCATCTAGAAGGAGCTTTTGGAGACCACGGTTGTCCGCTGCAGAACGTATTCGACGACAGAAGTTCAATCTCTGTCTCTACTGTGGTGACACAGGTCATTATGTAGTGACGTGTCCAATAAGACCTCAGAAGCCCTCTCCCAGCTGGTTCTATATGATGCATCCCCAAGGAACAAGCTGAACGCATCTCTCCTTCCACCTTCAACTACAACTGGCCAAAAGGACGATCACTGTCCCAGCCATTATAGACGCGGGTGCTTGTAGTTGTTTTATGGATGCAAACTTCGCTACCCAGAATAAGATTCCTCTCCGTACCAAGGCACAAAGGCTTTCGGTTCATCTAGTGGATGGGTCCGGTATCAGTTCTGGCCCTGTGACACATGTCTCCCATCAGGTACGTGACAGATGGGCATTTGGCATGATGCTGCTTATTAAATTATATTAATTACTACACTGTGCAAGTGTTTCTTTTCTCCTCCTTTGGAATCGTGTGAGAGGCTGTCCGGCGCATTTTTTTGCTGTGAGGGGGATACCACCACTATTGTTGAGGATTGACAGTTCCTGGATTAGTGCGTAAGACCTATTTTGGATGCTGATCTGTTTAGCGCTGAGCGCCTTGAAGTGTGTTGGCCCCTTGGGATTGCAGCATGGAGGTGAGCAGGCAATTTAGCTGTTGGTTTATTTCTGCTCCAGTCAATCACTTTCACTGTCACCCATCAAGTTTATTTGAGAATATTTAATAGACTTTACACATTGGAGTCTATTTTGGACTTTTTAACCATTTTTCACATCATTTTTACGTTTTCGTTTTTTGTGCTTATGTTTTCTTTCACTAATGTTTTATTTTGCACTGATATATATCACAGTGGTTTTTAGATGAATATCATTTTGTTGGTTCAGTCCTTGTTTTTCATATTTGTCCACATCATTATATATTATATATATATTTTTTTTTCTTCTATCATATGCACAGTTCACTTATATCACTTTGGCACGTCTTGAGTTTAGGATGTGTTTTCCATTTATGTTATTTCACTGATGCTAGTGGATTTGTGCTATAATTCACGTGTCACGTTTTTGTGGGTTATTTTCAACCTCTTTTTCACTTTTTCATAGTTTATTTTATTTGTCTTAGCGCAGCACCATTCCCATTCATTGCATCCTCACTATCTGGTTATATAGTCAGGTGCTAGCTTCTTCGTACAGACTGTAAAATTAATATTAGAGTGACAGCGCAGGAGGTTTTTCTTTATTTTACAGCCATCCTGACTGCTTAAAATGGTCCCGGGCTTCCTGGTTGAATGAGAGAGCCCAGGAACCAACGCAGGCACAGGTGGAAGGGGGAGACCTTTGGAGCACTGTAAAAGGGATCAGTTTTACAAGCTGCATGATCCTGGTATTACCCCTTGCAGACAGGACGTTTTATTTTGTACGGTGGTTAAAGTGCCATTTAAACATGTTTTTTTATTTTGAAAAGAGATAAACGTTAACTATTTATGTTTTAATAAAATGACCATTTGGTGTGAAAGCTTCCTTTTGTTTCTAATTCAATGCATTTGTATTCTTACTATCAGTTCACTAAGGAGAGGGTAACAGGATTTCTGCCCTCCACTTCCATTCCCATAACTATCTCAGGGGGGGAAGTTTCTATTGCTTGTCAACTTAATATTCAAAAAAGGGCTATACAATCCTTAGCGGGTTTTCCTGTTTACCAATTCATGCTAGATCTTCTTCTTCTTAAAAAGCCTATTTAAAGGAGAACAAAAAATTATCCCTCTAGTATTCCTGCTGGAGCCCACCCTACATGGTGTAATAGACTAAGCACGGTGTCAGGAAAGGCTTGCTCATGGTACAGACAAAGTTTCATAGCGCATTAAAAATGCACACGGGCAGATGTGCACAAGAATGAGCATAAGCATGCACTCGCGCATGTGGGTGCGATCCTGTTACAAAGACTGGTGCCAAATGGCCTAATAACAGGACTACTGCACTGGATAATTGCTGGTTGGTCTGCAGCTTTTGTGTTTGCTTATCCTGATTGCAGTGACTGACCTCTGATACTGACTCAGCTTGCTCATGACTCCGCTTGTTTGCTACCTGCCCTGACCTTGGCTTGTTCTCCGGATTCTGCCTCTGCTTACTGTCTCTGCCTGATCTGCCTCCACCATTGCTGACGTTGGCCTGTGACCTGACTCCTCTCCTGCCTGCTGTTTATGGCTGATCTGCCCATCTGTTGCCAACCCAGTTTGTCTGACCCGGTATCCTGTTCATCCAGCCTGCTCCAGCTCCATAGTCCAGTATATTCTCAACTAATAAGTCTGCCTGTCTACTACCAGCCTGCCTGCTGTGCCATCCATCTGTTATCAGCCTGCCTGCTACCAGCCTGTCTACTATGCCATCTACTTGCTACCAGCCTGTCCTGCTGAATCATCTGCCTACCACCAGCTGCTCTGTAATAATAAACAAACAGAGGGCACACTGGCCTAGTGCACTATCCTTAAAAATGGCTTTAATGTATAAAATGGTAAGTATTATACTCACAAAATGGACTAAAGTACATGTTCATCTCATGAAAGCAGCACAACACAATCGGCAAAACATCAAGATGTAACAGAACAATGGAATCTCAACAGGCTGACGCGTTTCGAGGACTTTTCCTCAGCGGTGGACCTGAGGAAGAGGATAAGTCTTGAAATGCATCAGCCTGTTGAGATTCCATCGTTCTGTTACATCTTGATGTTTTAGTGATTGTATTGTGCTGCTTTCATGAGATGAACATGTACTTTAGTCCATTTTGTGAGTATAATACTTACCATTTTATACATTAGAACCATTTTTAAGGATATTTTTTAAGGATAATGCACTAGGCCAGTGCACCCTCTGTTTTTTTATTATTGCAATGCCTCTAGACTCCCCCAGTCTTGTGAGGGCAGCAAGGCGAGTGCATTCCATGAGGGCCAAGAGTTGACTGCAGTCCACCAATCTTTTTTTGGGCCTACTCTCCAACCGCAGGAGTATCAACGTTTTTCTGGTTCTTTACCAGCTGCTCTGTTCCTGGCATCATTTCAGCGAAGTGACAGCTACTACCTACACAGCCTACTGGACTGATCATGGCACTCATACTTTGCCGCGCTTCCGTGGTTACTGTTCCACTATCGGTGACCCCTGAGCCAGAGCTGTACAAGAGGCCTTCATCTACACTTCAGGCTCACTACCAGGTAGGTGACACATGGGAAGCACTGCAGCACGAGGAAAAAAAGGACTTCCTGTTGTCTCTGGACCAGCAGGAACCTTTGCCTAATACCTCCATCCTTGTGAGGCAGAGGCAGCAGGAAACAGAGGAGGCATACAAAAGGAGGGTTGAGGCGTTACAGAGGAGGAGGGGGACAGGTGTGATATTGGTGGTGAGGAGGATGTTGGATAAATACACTGCTCATTAGGTATGGGTGATCTAACCTAATGGGTATAGGTATGTAACCTAACAGGAAAAAGACTGATCATCTTTCCACAAGGCGACCATAGTTTCACACTTGTTGCTGAAAAGCTGCTTTTCATGTGCACTGCACACCTCTGCAAAACAGACCTAATTTTATTAAACCGGGAGTCAGATTAGTTTTTTCTAGTTTTTTTTTTAAACAAATCTAATTTAAGCAGTACATGAAAAATTGTCAAGTTTTTTCTGAAGGCTAAACAGGTTACTGCACAGCTAAATTCATTTAGTTGAAAACGCTCCACGCCTTCCTAAACACCAGTGACCAGAACAAGTCTCTGCCTTAAATATTACAGCCCCTAGCACTGTTATAATAATAATGATGACAGATCCACTTTTCTAATGTTGGATAGAAAATCAGAAGGAAGCTAACCATTTGCCACTTGACTGGTCTGGTATACAGCTGCTTGTCAGTATTGGGTGCCTGTTTTAGCAGTCTGCTACATGAATTATTTTCCAAGGCCTGTCCATGTACTACCACCCTGTGTTCCCTAAGAAGCCTCTTTAACCTCCCTGGCGGTATTCCCGAGTGTAGCTCGGGGTAAAGTTTTAGTACCAAAAGCGGTAACCCCGAGCTACACTCGGGCTTACCATGCGGCGTTGCACAGGGATTCCCTACAGCGCTTACCTTGTCCTTCGCTCCCGTGATGCATCCCCTGCAGCATCCCCGGCCATCTCCTCCGGCCGATGCCGGCATATGGCTTCCGTGTTCCGGTCCCTGTGACGTCGGGACGTACGGACGCTGGAACCGGCGGCAAATTTGAAAATTTAAAAAAAAATTAAATTTTTTTTAAAACAATTATTTCATAGCAAAACATTCCTGTATCAAAGCATTTCACATGCATTTTGTCCCTACTGCTTTGTCCTGTGCCCTGCCTGCATTTTGACTGTTCTTTCTGCCTGGAAACTTAGAAAAGTCCACGGCGTCCAAAAAGCGTCCCTTTAGGTCAAAAGCGGTTTTAGACCGGCTAGAGAACAGCGATAGTAAATCAGAACTACTTGCAGAATTGAGTGATAATGATTCATGGGGGAAATTCGTCATCAGACACTGAAAACGATTTTGCGACTTTGCTCAGTGATGTGCGAACTTGGCGCTATATTTCAAATTTCAGTGTTTTTGGTTTGATTATATTATTATTTTTTATGATTATTTATTAAATTGTAATTTATGATTTCGTGTTTCAAGTTTTATCATATCCGGAATGTTTGCTAGACTCTTGTTCGGACAGATTTCAGGGAGTTATTCCTAAATTACAGGCCTACAATAAAAAAAATACATATTTCCATGCAAAAAAATGGTACTGCTTTTGGTACAAAATTCCTGAAATAATCATACCGCCAGGGAGGTTAAAGTGGAACTACATTGCACCTGAGTACCACAAACAAACAACACTATTTAATTCAGTTTTAATATTCAAACTCATCCATCCATCCATGTCTTCATGCTTTATTTTGCAAAGAAATCACTTTGAAAAACGCCTTCTAGCATTTCTGGCTGTGGTCATCTTGAGTAAGGGCAGATCATTCATGTAGCAATTACTTCCTGGAATCCATCTACCCTTAGCTCATGCGTGCAGTCAGGAGGGTGAGCTTAGCTGAGAAAACCCCTACTTCCCTCCTGTAGGTGTCGGGGATGTATGATGTCATTTGCCTACACCTGGAAACCAGGAAGTAACTGAAGAAAAGTAAAATAAAAAAGTTGAAAATGAGTACATACTTTCCTATCTAATTACGAATGGTAGCATCATAAGGATTAAAAATAGTCAATGTTGCTTGAGAGAGTGAGGTTCCACTTTAAATTGTTTCTTGGCACCAAATCAACATTCAGAGTCTTTCTTGCAACAGAAGTCCAACCCTTCCTACACTGAATGAGGAGGGGAGTACTGTGGCTAATGGCAGATGAAATGTTTGTACCAGCCAACATGTCTTCTAGGAGTAGATGTATTAGTTAAGGTACATAAGGCTCTAAATATAGAGTAGAATTGAAAATTAAGCTTTTATCTTCATCTCACATTTAATACTGCATTGCAGTCATCTAAGCAAGGCAGAGCATTATGAAGCTCCCAGTCTTGGTATTTCATCCTATAATTTACTGGTTGTATCTTACATACAAAATCTTATCTGGCCTTGAATGATAAATTGTTGTCATGCACAGATGGATTATCCATCCCCAGGGTGAATTTATAACTTTCACTCCAGTGTCTCCATTGTGTACATATATGCACTTGCAAAATTGTTTAGCAGAAAGAAAAGCTGACACAATCCAATGATTAATGTGACTCAGCAAAACATACAACATAATACAAAAAAATCTGCTTCTATTCTGCTTGCATTCACTAATCAAATTGGGGTTACAGATTTTTGTTACAATTACAGCAGCGATGAAAAAGAATTCTAATGCCGAAATTAGCTCGCTGGACCAGGCTTGCTAACAGTTCATTTATCAAAGTAAATAGTGTTTCACTAGGTACATTAACATCTGATTCTCTAAGTTGTACATCTCCCATACATCAATGATCTTCAGATTGTTCTTTGCCACTGTGAGTTCAGTGAATTAAGCAGCCCTATCTGTTACTGGGGGAAGTGAATTGAATTACTACTAAAATGTATACAAACCTGATTTTAGCCAGAAGAAAATAGAGGAGGAACTTGTTAAATGACATATTGGTAAAGCAAGATGATAGTTTGGTTTATGCAACATAGGAATGCCAAGTGCGCTGATCATAATGTATCTACTGAAAGCAAATTAAATATCAATAAGGGGCATGGAGTTAATTATAATACTAATAAGATACATTCATGAAAGAAGCTTATTTTGATGCTCCATTATACCAAATTAATGCATCATAGACTACAATTTTATATAATCATATAATTCTGATTGCCAGTTTACTATGTTTTCATGTACCTGAATAAGTCTGAACTGACCAGGGTGGACACTTTTAAACCTCCAGTCTAAACACCCTTGATTGATCTGACTAGTGACACAGGGGCACTGTAATGGCACCACTGTCTGTTGTGTGTTATATGGTCCACTGGAACATAAGAGAGCTATCGCAGCTGAGAACAGGTATACATCACTTTGGGACCAATGGATAGAGGTTGCAAAGCAGAAGCATGTTCACAACACAGGTCAAGGTCAGCAGTAAATGAACAAAAGAGTACCAAGAGAAGGTTGTGGTGTCACAAGACAAACCAGAGTTACCAAAATGTAGGGAAAGAATTCTAAGCTCAACAGGCAGAGAAGTAGTAAGAGGAGGCTGGCAATAATGACAAAGGTACGGTCAAAATCAGAGAATCCAAGGGCAGGTCATGGAAGCTTGTTCGGTCTATAACAAGAGGCAAAGAAAAAGATCAGGTCACAAGTCATGGGTTACCTTTAAAAAAACAATCAGCACTGATTCTAGATAAGGATGAGCCTAAATCATTAGTTTGGTGACAATATCAGTCCCGAGCATGTACATCGGCGCATGCACAAGCTGTGAAAGACACACTCTGGTGGCTATGCAGGAAGTCATTTGCCCACAAGCAGCCCTATTTGAAGATTGCAGCCCCAGGATATATGCATATTTACACACAGGCTAGCACAACATGTCTAACAATGCTAACCAAAACAAATTTTCTTCCAGAGCATGTACACATAGCATAAAATGATTAGTCAAGGCCTGCTGCAAAGCATGAATTTCAGACTGAATGACTGAGGATTTTGAATTCTGTCAATTGATATACATTTCTTTACCACAAACCAAAACTGCAGTTCCAAAACTTTTATAACTCTTAACTCCCTTATTGTGGATTACACAGTCATAATATCTAATAGCCCAAAGTTGTTGAGAGATTAGCTAATTTTCTTTCAACCTAAACAGTATACAGGATGATGCCTGAAATCCAATAATTGTCTATATTTTTGGGGTCCAGTTGTGGACTGTGTTGTTTTTCTGGAAAACTGTTGAAAATTGTATATAGCGAAGAATATATGGCAAATTGAACATTTAAACAGTCCAAATGCTGCTCCAATACTGTTCACTGGAGGACATGGCATCACCCAGTGACAGTCCAAACACTGCTCCAATGCTGTTGACTGAAGGACATGGCATCACCCAGTGACAGTCCAAACACTGCTCCAACGCTGTTCACTGAACGACATGGCATCACCCAGTGACAGTCCAAACACTGCTCCAACGCTGTTGACTGCAGGACATGGCATCACCCAGTGACAGTCCAAACACTGCTCCAACGCTGTTCACAGATGGATATTTCCAGGAGGTAAACCTATCCCTGCTCCTGTTTAGGACATTTTGACCCAAAGCAATTACAGATCTGATTTCTAGCAAGGAGCTTTGAAGAGGGGAATGGGATGTTTATTTCTTCAGGTAGCATCCAATTCTAGTGATCACGCTTGATAATTGAGTACAGAGAGGGGCTTATTAAAGAGGGGCATGTTGTAACCAGACGTACACAACTTTAGCTCTTATTTTTATCAAAGGTTCTTTTTTATCGGTGAGCCCATGCATAAGCTTGTTGGATCATGAAAAATACAGAGGCACTTTTTTGTTCATACACTTTGTAGCATTTCTTCCACTTTCCGGGGGGGCTTTTCTGCACAATGGCTTTTTGATAGTTTTAACATGAAGTTTAATGTGCGTGATTTTTTGGAGTATTATGTTGAAACAAAGTGTTCATGTAATTTGTATAACAACTTTACCTTGGCATTCAGTAGAGATATATTCTTCAACCAATAGGTGGCAGTGTGTATACTTTTGTAGCTGCATCTATGATAAAACTCTCTGTCTTATCTCTGCTAAAATTCCTGTTTCCTGTTAGCAGAGAAGCAGCATATCAACACATGTGGACTGTGCACGGTCTGTTCTGTGGGGCTATATACATAATGTCTAACATATTACTTGTTCTTTTCATTTATAAAAGTTTATATTATTTTCGCAATAAGACTTTTGCATACTGGCACTAGTATTAGAATATTAATTGATATGTGTGCACTATACTGCACTAGTGAGGAGTAGTAGATAAGAAAAATGTAAATGGTAGAGACCTATGCACTGCTATGTTCCAACTATGGTAATAATATCAGGGAAGAAGATTGCTACACTCACTCCTCTGGTGTACTCACACTCAAAATAAATAAATGAAAAAAATGTGCACTTTCTCATCATAAATAGAACCATAAGCTTTGGAAACATAAAGTGACAGTCCAAAAAAAATTTAACAGATAATAAACATCCAGTCCAGTATACGTTGCTTTATCATCCAGCAATAATCAACACCGTGCTTGACTTGTGGTCCCACTCCCTGCTCACCTTGACCATTGACCTATAAATTATAATAGGCCAAAAACACACTTTATAAGGAAAATGTGTCTCCACATTTCTGATCCGTGACGTGTTCCTTCCATGTATTATGTTTCTTTAAACTCCAGATCCTTGCAAAATAAAACAAAAACATACCATAGTGTTTTTGGCCTATTATAATTTATAGGTCAATGGTCAAGGTGAGCAGGGAGGGAGGTCACAAGTCAAGCACGGTGTTGATTATGGCTGGATAATAACGCAACATATACTGGATTGGACGTTTATTATTTGTTACATTTTTTTTGGACTGTTACTTTATGTTTCCAAAGCTTATGGTTCTATTTATGATGAAATAGCGCACCACATTTTTTTCATTCAACTATTCTGCACTATTTTATCTAAGGATTTATTTAATTTATCTGAATATTTTGTTTATAATTAGAGGATCCAAGGTCTCAATAATAATAAAGATAATAAAAATAATAGCAATAACAGATGTCTGGTTTTTGTGTGCGGAAACCACTGTTAATAAGTATAGTAAATACGTGTAATCAGTATGTTACAGGGAGGATTGTGTTGTGTCAACAAAGATTATAGTGACTGAAAACCAGTGGCTTCCTCTGCTATGATTACAGGATTGTTAAAAGACTGTGACTCATGTGTTTCCAATGTGAGATAATGTCATAGTACAACCGTGAATGTGCTGCTTGAAAATGTACAGCTTGTGCAACAATTACACCCAGAGGTGATAAGATGTATGGTAGGTAAAACACTTGATTCATAAACATGTACTGACCTTCACTAAGCTTTATGTATATTTCCTATCTACTATGATACTTATTATCACTTTGATTGTTTTACAAGTCTTGCAATGTTTGATTTAAAAAATAATAATCTGGATAGCAAACAAACATAGCAATATATATAAAAGTGCAGCGCTATAAAACACACAATCTAACTGATAGAGGTGAAACAGTAAAATGCAGCTTATATTTATATATAACACCTTGCGTTAATAAAAATATGAGAAAAGAAATCTGCAAGGTAAAGTGCTATTTAGTGCAATAAAGTGCAGTATAGTGAATCAATAGAAATACCCATAGTTGCATAGATCAATATAATATCTAATATTATCCAGCAAATAATATTCTGTAACCTTCCTTATGCTGATCAAGTGCAATATCGCCAAGTGCAAAGTGCGAGCGTGCAAGTATTCACAAAGGGAATCCACCACCTTGGATGGATGTACACTCACCAGAAAGTAAATACTATTAGGCTTCTATTGTATCCTGTCACATCTGGAGGTGAAGAGACAGCCAAGGGGTTAATCCTACTGCTTCATCCGGATATAGATGGAAGAGTAGTCCCTTGTCCTAGGGAGATAGCTCAACCACAGGAGCCAGAAATGCTAATATAGTGGAGCCTACATTGCTGACGTCACGCTGAACAGTCACAAAGAACAGAGTGGCGGCCATCTTGGTATTTGTTTTTATTATACTCCATGTAAAATTTTTATGTATGCGACACATTTTCATGGATAAATAAATACTACACTATATTAGCTCCTGTGGTTGAGCTGTGTCCCTAGGACAAGGGATTTCTCTTCCATCTATATCCGGATGAAGCAGTAGGATTAACCCCTTGGCTGCCTCTTCACCTCCAGATGTGACAGGTTACAATAAAAGCCTAATATTATTTACTTTCTGGTGAGTGTACATCCATCCAAGGTGGTGGATTCCCTTTGTGAATACTTGCACGCTTGTACTTTGCACTTGGCGATATTGCACTTGATCAGCATAAGGATGTTTACAGAATAATATTTGCTGGATGATATTAGATATTATATAGATCTATGCAACTATGGACAACATTTTTATTAATTCACTATACTGCATTGTATTGCACTAAATAGCACTTTAGCTTGCGGATTTATTTTCTTATATTTTTATAAATTTATGCTGCATTTTACTGTTTCACCTCTATCAATTAGATTGTGTGCTTTAAAGCCCTGAACTTTTATATATATATATATATATATATATATATATATATATATATATATATATTCTTCTGGGATTGTTACCTATACCTTAAGTGCTAGCTGCTGCTATATATGTGTGTTAGCGCTCGCCTGTGTACTTCGATTATAAACATAGCAATATGTCAGGTCTTAATGCACAGGTGTACAGTTATTATAGCATGATTTCTAAATCCTACAATTCATTTTCTTATTTGGATTAGATGGAGAGAAACATAACATAAGGATATTATCAGCTTTTTTATAGTTCTATTGTTCTATTTTTTTATGCTGCTGACCACTCCAAATGAGAAAAGGAATTCTTAAGACCCAAATTCTGCATTGACACCTTAAAGGTAGTGGAGAGGGTCATTGGCTGGAGATGAGATGGAAAATCACATTTCAAGACCACACAAAGCCTTTTCCCCAGGGCCTATGTGACCTTCAGAAAGGGACCTTGCTTGGTTTTGAAATTTTGCTTCGCTTTATGACATTTACACAAGTCAATTAAGCTCTTTATTAAAGGATGAAAGAGTGCTGACAATATATTTTTAAGAAGCTATCTGTAATCTTACTGCAGTATTCATTATTACTACCATCAAGCTACAGTTTGGTGTATGATTGGGATATACTTCTACAGAACAAAAACATTCTTAATACCAGTATTTTATATTATAACATTAAGCCACTATTCCTTTAGCATTACCAGTGTCAAAGTTGTGTTCCCACCCTTTTCATGGCAAGTGGCTATGTAGAACGTTTTAATTCGCTTAGGCAAGCACACATACTGTAAAGATTGTAAAGAAAAAAATGAAAAATTATATTTTAGGGGAGATTCAGTCAGCTCAATTACCTGCTGCCTCCTTATATTGAGAACACTTTCTTTTGTGTATTCTGTCTCTGCCAGTCTGGTAACTTTGGGTGTTCATGCCCACCTTTGGGTTTTTCTTCTCCTCTGTGATACCAGCCAAGTCAGGTGGGTGGACCTGAAGAAACAAATATACAAATAAACTTCCCCCTTATCTCATGATAAGAATTGCCCTGGTTCTGTGATTCTAGCTGCTTTCTATTATGATCTAATAAATCTGCTGTTTTTTTTCTTTTTCCCAGTTTTTATATATATATATATATATATATATATATATATATATATATATATATATTCTTATTTTTTGTTCTCTCAATATGGGATAATCCATAGCTTTGTTTGTTTGTTTTTTGGGGGGGGGGTTCTTCTTAAAATGCCATCCTAATGCTGATAGGCATATGGACTGGTGTCTGAAAATTACAGGATAATGTGGCATGTAATAAATGTGTTCCTGCAGCCTTGTGAATTACTGATACAGTAGGGGTGATAGTAAAATGTCCATAAACATTTGAGTTTATTGCAAAAGTCCACTTTAAGACTTTATAGCCTTTTGAAGTATCAGTTGGGATATACTGGATTTGTTCAAACATTCTACATTACTATTGATGCTACCGAAACTAGTTCTGTAAATTGCCTCCATGACTGCTCCTGTTTCTTTCTGCTGGAGGCTGCCATTTTGCTGAAGCCCAGAGCCCCTGAGCAGCAGTAATTCTTTAGGCTGTCAGCAGATTAGCCTCTAGTGGCACTGATTTTCGGCACAGTGCCAAAAAACAAGAGAACAATTGAGCATGTACAGAGCAGGGCGAGACTGTGTATTGCTAAATTCTAAACAGTATAGGCACTTATATTTAATGTTTTACATAGCTATATCTGCATAAGAAGCCTGAAGTAATCTTTCAGAACTTAATTTTCAGACTTAAGTTCCACTTTAACCCTAAAATATACTTTCAAATGTTTTTTTGTCAAAGTCATATTATGAATAGCAAACCCTTCCAGGTGCCTGTGCCCAGCATCTGATCCCAAGCATACTGCCACCTCATCAAATAAAATGGGTGTAATTACAGTCCAGCTTTTTGGTTGCTGACTTTGGCCTTGTCCATTTTGACCCTAAACACCTTATTATCAGTCCACCACTATGATGGGTGGCCCAACTAACGGTAAGAAAAACAGTTCGAACAGCTCACCCTCAATATGCTCCTTCCATCATCTACTGTGGGACATATGAGCCAGTGCAGACAATGATAAATTAGCAAAGAGATGATCAGAGTCTTCACATGACATAAAACATCATGTTTAATTAGAGTCCATAAAACATCAAAAAAACATCAAGAAGGC
Source organism: Staurois parvus (assembly GCF_062004578.1). Taxonomy (NCBI): domain Eukaryota; kingdom Metazoa; phylum Chordata; class Amphibia; order Anura; family Ranidae; genus Staurois; species Staurois parvus. Next base: position 687,244 of record NW_028318993.1, on the reverse strand, counting down.
ATTATGTTATTTTCAGAAAATGTGTTTTGACTCAAGATCTTTATCAAGTTTGACAATGTTTTACCTCACATGGAGACACTGATCATCTCTTTGCTAGGGATAAGCAGAACATACCTAAGTTTGGTTTGATGGCCATTTAACGAACATCAAGTTTCGCTATTTTAATGGTTAATATGCAGTATAGGCAAACAAGGGCATGATGGGCACTGCCTTAGGGGGTGCAGTGAATTTATTAATGCTTAAAGTGAAACATAAAAATTGCTAAATTCCTTTAAATAACATATCTGGAGATGCCCTTCAGCAGCCTGAGAAGCGGCACATCTATACCATGTACAATACATGCATTGCGGGGCGTTTGTTGAGAAGAATTCCAGCTGAACATCCTTAAAGTTCAGATCTTTTCCAAACAGCTTAACAGCAAGGGGGAGATTTACTTAGGCCTGTTTCACATGAGATGGACTCTGCCTGAGATCCACTTGCTCAGCGAGGGATCTGTCCACTAATCCTCTGCTGAGCTGGTGGGTGACACAGCCTGCTCTGCTTTATGGGCAGATGGATGTAAATAGTTCGGCTGTCCATTTACACCCGACTGCCCTCCAACCCAGTCCACCCAGACAGAATGTAACAAATCCCCTTAACTTTGTTTTAGGAGGATTGGATCAGATTGGAGGTGGGCGGGTGTAAACGGACACAAGTTCATTTACACCCACTACTTCATGGAGTAGAATGGTGGGTCCGATCAGATCTGCCTGAAAAACTGACAGATTGACCCGATCAGACCGTTCGTGTGAAAGGGGCCTTAAACTGGTGCACACAGAATCTGGAGCAGCTGTGCATAGTAACCAATCAGCTTCTAAATTCAGCTTGTTCAATTAGGCTTTGACAAAAAAACCTGGAAGCTTCAGCAAATCAGTTTCAGCAAATCTCCTCCAAAATGTTCTGTCCAAACTTCAGACTGAATGTTCAACTCATCCTTTTTCTTTGCTAACCCTGTAAGGCAGTGTTTCTCAACTCCAGTCCTCATGGACCCCCAACAGGTCATGTTTTCAGGATTTCCCTCAGATGAAACAGCTGTGGTAATTACTAAGGCAGTGAAACTGATCAAATCACCTGTGCAAAATAATGGAAATCCTGAAACATGACCTGTTGGGGGTCCATGAGGACTGGAGTTGAGAAACACTGCTGTAAGGGGAGGCATCAGCAATAAAGAAGATGGTCTATACTTTCACGCCGGGTTTTGGGGTACAGTGGTGGTATGCATGGTATCACACATGGAATAAAATCACTCAGAGGTGCCTGCTGTTCATAGTATTTAAAATTCAGCCAGAAAAAAAATTCCCATAAGTTTACATTAAGTCCCTGTGCAAGCATAACAATAAAATGAACTATTAAAAAGTTAAGCATTTTGCTGCTCTCCCTATAATATTAGCATTTAAAGTTGATTAATGAATGGAGGGGGCCCTGCGCTTTAATTGCAGCCTTCGGAAACTGTTCTCTAGTATTAAGTAGCCCCAAGATATTATCTAGGAAAACCTGTAAAGCCTGAAACTTCATGTAAGCGTCATGACTGAGGCTGACACCATAGCACCTGAGGAAGTCTGGGCACAGACTGCACAGACAGGCGTGCAGGGAGACAGAATGAATCAGGCAGTAAGTGTTGGTTTAGTCCCCTGTGAATGATTCAGAAGCAGGTAAAGTAATGATTCATGTTTCTGCAGCCCTGGGGACTTACAGGAAAAAACTCACAGCCAGGCGCCATAGTAAAAAAAAATACTATTCAAAGTACCTGAGGGAAATGGATGATAAGAGTTCCTGGAAAACAATGTAATCACTTGCAATATTCAGCAAGGAAATTATCACAACCCCTAATAAACAACTGTGTGTAAAATATTACTGATGCTTATGAGTAAATCAAGGTGACGTCAGCCAGCAATAAAACACAGGTGGGAATATTGTAGCATTAAACTACAAGTCACTCTCTTATGAGCAATCAAAATGCTATAATTTCTTTTTTCTTTTCTTTCCTTTCCTTTTCTTTTCTTTTTTCTTTTTTTCCAACATTTTCCCCCCATTAACAATATATTTTCAAGCAGTATTAAACCCTTAAGCAAACATTTATTATATTGCACTTACAACTTCTTAGATGTGATGGATGCATTTTTTTTTCTTTTTTAGGCTCTGTTTCTTTTATTTTCACCTGGTGATCTGGCCAGTAAGGCTAGGTTCACATATGTGCAGGTGGTGCCACTGCGGATCCGCATGAAAATCCGTGCAGCCGCACCACCCGCAAAGAAGAATGCGGACACGTGGGAGGGTGCCTTTAATTCTAATGGCACACCACCCGCACTGGAAATCGCAAACGCACTGGGAACCCATTTCCTAAGAAGTGCAGGGACTTCTTTCCTGCGTGTGACAGGGCATGAGAGTCCATTCAAATGAATGGGCTCTCGTGCCCACGCAAAACGCGGCCTGCGGGACCGTATATATGTGAACCAGGGGTAATGTGGGGTACATATTATAAGAAAATCAGACAAATAATTCCATATTCAGACAAATCGTTTGATCTTCGCATAGTGTATACACAACTTTCGATATCCGTTTCCAACCCACCAAATGAAAAAAGACAAAGAGACAAACTCCAAATTTTTTTTTGTCCATCAACAGCACAAGCAATTTTCTGTAAATGTGTATTGTTTTCATTCCTGTTATTTTTCAGAACGAGCTGCCCTGCAGATGTTGCAGTTAGACAGTTGAGGCTAACCACTTACCACTGACAGGGGTGCTTACAGAGGTCATATTTTATTTATTTATATAAAAACTTTATCCTAAAAGGAAAAAAAACTGCTTATAAAGTGTGAGCTGTAGTTTGGCAAATGTTTAGTGTATCTAAATTTGCTAAAACATTTAGCTAACACTACCCTCCCCCCGGACTAACAATTCTGCTGTCCAAAGTTGTCTCTTTTGCTCTTCCATCCAGAGTGGAGGCACTCTAATACATAAGGTGTGTTACTGGCTGCAGTATATTACATTTTTGGTTTTGGGTTTAATACAGCTTTCATCTATTAAATATTGGCTTACAGCGGAGCTCCACCCAAAAGGCGAAGTTCCACTTTAATGCTTTGTCCCCCATTCCCCATTTAGGATTGGCACCTTTGGCGCGCATTTGACAGGTACCCCCTCCCACTTCCGCTGCGATCGCCTAGGTGATCGGAAGTGGAAGTTGTCCTCCTCCTTTCCCTCCCCATAGCCTTCTGAGCCATGTGACAGGTCCCAGAAGACCAAGGGACCATTCACAAAGCACAGTGCTTCTCATGCATGCGCAGTGGGCTACGGGCTGTGAAGCTGCAAGCTGTCACAGCCAGGTGCCCACACTGCAGATGCCGGCGCCAGGGAGAAAAGACGGCTGGTGAAACCAGCGGTGGTGAGGGACAGGTAAGTGACTGCATTTTAAAAGTCAGCAGCTACAGTTTTTATAGCTGCTGAGTTTTTCTTTTTCACGTGGAACTCCGCTTTAGTGGGAGCTATAAAGGAGTTGTAAACCTAATTAATAAAATCTCATATAGGCTTTCACATGGTCACTCCAAATGTTTTCAGTCTTTTTCAATGTGTGGCTTTCATTGAGATAACATTCAGTAATTCCTATTATGAAAGTTCTTTCTCAGATACTTAGATTGACAACTGTCTCCCTACTGTGTCTCCCTGAGTTGTCACCCTGTCGCATACTGTACTTCCCTAAAGGTGACTTCAAGCAGTCATGCTGGCACCAATAGCTCAATAAGTATCCACCCTCCACTATCAGGAAGGGGGCCAGAGGAATGATGCACATATAATTCTGGCACGTGCATTTCAACAAGAAGTTCCTGACCAGAGATTAGAAGCACACAGATGCAACAAAGGATGAAAAAAGGTGAAAATGAGTATTTTATATCAAAAAAAGTAATCCAGTTTAGTGTTTACTTCTGAAGCCTGGAGTAGAAGCTGCATGGCCAGGACATTTGACAACTTGTGCTACAGCCATGTCCTTTTCCCCAGCTGCAATGGCAGCTGATCGAGGAGAAAGGAGAGAAGAGTATTGCTACTGGTTGCAACCAATAGCAGAAGATTACACAAATTACCCAAAAGCAATAGAAAGACAAGGCCTTTTATTGGCCCTTGGAAGAAGCCTTGCCAATCAGGGACTGTGTACAGTAGGCAAAGGGACTGCCAGAGAGCGTAGTCTCCAGAGAGGTAGAGCCTCCAGGTAGGAGGGAGAACCACACCTCTCAGGGTGTTTGGGGGTGGATTGGAGGTGTTGCAAGAAGGAAAAGGAGGAGAGTGTCTGTCAGCAGCCGACTGGTGGTAGCCTCTAGCGGCCCACTGGCTGGGATCTCTCAGGGCGCGGAGTCTAAGCCTCAGTCTGCTGGTTCACCAGAGCCCCTGATGGTGGGGATGGACTTGAAGCAGCCTGAGACCAGGTCGCGACCCCCGAGAAACACCAGCTGTGGTAGAGGCGGATGCCAATGGCGTGGAGCAGGTAAGAGCCAGATGTGAAGAGGTATGCGTGGTCACGCAGGCCGGGTTGGCAACAGCGGAGCAGACAGTACGGAGCAGTAGGCAGAAGAATAACGGGTCACGAGCCGGGTTCAGTAACAGGAGGTCAGGCAATCGGGATCAGGCAGAGAATAGTCAGGACGAGCCAGGGGTCAGAGCAGGAGAAGACAGCAGTATCAGGAACAGGCTGGGTCGGCAACAAGGTAATCAGGAACACAGGATCAAACAGGAACACAGGTACAGGGAACAAGACCATAAGGCGATTTGGAGATGCACAGGGCTGGTTTAAATAGGGCGCCCTGTGCTCTCATTGGTGCGGCCGCGATCGCTAGTGTGCATGCGTGGCCGGCGCCGCCATCGCATAGGACTCAGTGCTCGCCGGCTAAGACGAGTCGGCGATCTGCGCATGCACGCACCGCCGAGCAGCCGGGATCCCTGACATTGCCTCCCTTACGGGCAGCCTCCGGGTGCCCAAGCGCTGTCTCCTTTGTGGATGGTTGCGCTGAAACTCACGGATTAATCTGGGAGCGTGGACATTCTGGGCTGGCTCCCATGAATTCTCCTCCGGCCCGTAGCCTTTCCATTTGATCAGGTATTGAACCTGACCTCCTCTCCTACTGCAATCCTAGATTGCCTCTACCTCGAACTTTTCTTCACCGTCAATGTCCAAGGCTACTGGAGGGCTTGATCTGCGATCCGGGAACAGATCAGGAATTGCAGGTTTCAACAGAGATACATGGAACATGCGGAAGGATTCAGGTAGTGCCAGTTTGAAAGCTACCTCGTTGATCTTCCATTTTACCGGAAACGGACCTATGAATTTGGGTGCCAGCTTCTTTGATGGACAGGCCATTCTCAGGTTGGTCGTTGCTAACCACACCTGATCTCCTGGGTGTAAGGCCAATTCCCCTCTTCTCCTTTTATCGAATGCTTTCTTGTTATCCTCCTGGGCCTTTGTTATTGCCTCTTACAGTAATTTATTAGATGCAAAGAAACTTATGGCATCCTGAGCTGCTGGCACTGGGTTTTCTGGAATCAGATCTGGAAGGAAAGTGGGGTGGAACCCATAGTTGGCATAAAATGGTGATTGTTTGGTGGCGGAGTGGTTTGCATTATTATATGCAAATTCTGCTAACGGTAAGAGAGCCAACCATTTGTCTTGCAAGAAAGAGGTATAGCACCTGAGGTACTGCTCCAACGTCTGGTTGGTTCGCTCCGTCTGCCCATTCATCTGCGGGTGGTATGCTGAGGAAAATGACAACTTGATCTCTAGCACTTCGCACAAGGTTCTCCAAAACCTTGACGTGAATTGGACTCCTCGGTCTGATACAATGTTCCTAGGAACTCCATGGATCCTCACTACGTCTTTGATGAAGAGCTGAGCGGTCTTGGAAGCGGAGGGTGTGTTCTTGAGCGGCAGAAAGTGGGCCATCTTGGATAGGCGGTCTACCACCACGAATATGGCAGTGTGGTTTTGAGAAAGTGGCAGTTCTACAATAAAGTCCCTGGACAGCATACTCCATGGCCTGTCGGGCACTGTTAAGGGTCGTAGAAGGCCCCAAGCTTTGCTCCGTGTAGACTTATTCCTGTTACATATGGCGCAGGTTTTGACTTGGACCTCACAGTCCTTGGCCATACTCGGCCACCAAAATGTGCGTTGTGTTAGCTCTAGTGTCTTGCTTATTCCGAAGTGTCCGGCCAATGGATGGTCGTGGCAGTAGCCTAAGACCAGGGTTCGAGCTTCTTTGGGCACCATGATTTGTTCCCCCTTCCATAGCAACCCTTCCTTGTGTTGTACTGAGATTCCAGGTGGGTTAGGGGCCCCCATGGATGCGGCTTGTAGCTTGGACAAGAGCTCTGATTGTAAGAGCAGGAAGTTACCTGCTCATAGGATGGTATCAGGTTTAGGGACCTCCTTGGGGTCTTCAAACATTCGTGACAGAGTGTCGGGTTTTGAGCTCTTGGAGCCAGGCCAGTAAGTTATGTGAAATGAAAACCTCGAGAAAAACAGCGCCCATCTAGCTTGTCGTGGTCTAAAGCACTTAGCTGTTCTGAGGTACTCCAAATTCTTGTGGTCGGTGTAGACCAGGACTGGATGCGGGGCTCCTTCTAGGAGATACCTCTACTCTTCTAGCGCAGCTTTAATTGCCAGAAGTTCCCGATCCCCAATATCGTAATTCCTCTCGGCCGGAGGGAGTTTTCTGGAGAAGAAGGCCACTGGGTGCATGAGGTCTTTTATGCCTCCCTTTTGTGACAGGATCGCTCCCACTGCATTTTCGGATTCATCCACCTCCAAGATGTAGGGCCGGGATGCATCCGGGCGACTTAGGATGGGGGCAGCCGTGAATAACTTTTTCAGGTTCTCGAAGGCCGCCTGTGCTTCCGGTGTCCACTGAAAACGCATCCCTGCTTTGGTAAGTTGCGTGATAGGTGTGACCAGGCCTGAGAAATTCTTATTGCATTTTCTATAAAAATTTGCAAAGCCGATAAAGCGCTGCACACCTTTCTTATCTTCAAAAATAATAGGTTGCGCTTCAATACATACAAAAGTGTAACAAAAAATAAATAACAAAACAATAAGAAACAATATTTTAAATCAAAATAAAATCCAGCAAAAACGAAAAAGTCCAAAAGTTCAAATAATCAATAATGTCCAAAATAATTCATTACCAAGTAAATCCACCACCAAAAATGGTTAAATAGAACTCACCAGAGTAATATGCTGATTGTTGAAACACCAGCATATAGTACTTGTTATTCTGTGAGAAATGAATAATATGGTGACAACAACACTGAAGAAATGAGGGATGAACTCCAACAGATGATGTGCTGCAAAGTTGAAAATCCACTCCAAAGGTGATTTAGTATCCAAACTGAGAGATGATCAGACCGTCACTCAAAAGAAAAAAGCGAACAATCATGGTGCAGTATGTTTTAAAAAGCATCAAACGTTAATGAAGAAATGCACTTACAAGCAAGGTGTCCAGACTGACACCAGTATAGACAGCATGTGTAATGAATACAGGGGACTCAGACCCAGCCAAACATGCACATGCAATGTGCAGACAAACCAGGAGTATTCTGAACCTCACATCCAAAGGCACCGCGGTTTAAAATATTGTTTCTGATTGTTTTGTTATTTATTTTTTTGTTACACTTTTGTATGTATTTAAGCGCAACCTATTTTTTTGAAGTTTTGTATATCCTATAAGTTTATAGGCTAGGTTTTGCAGCTTACTGTTTTATATAATTTCCGTGGCGCTGGTTCTTTATTTATATATATATGCCTTTCTTATCTGCTGGGACTGGCCATTCCAAAATTGCTGAGACTTTCTGGGGATCCATTGCAATTCCTGAGGTGGAGATGATTAATCCCAAGAATTGAATACTGTCTTGCTCAAAACAACATTTCTCCGCTTTGGCAAACAGTCCATGCTGGCGAAGTCGCTCCAATACATTCTTAACGTGACCACGATGTGCTTCCAGGGATAATGAAAAGATTAGGATGTCGTCAAGGTAGACGATCACGAAGATGTCCAGATAATCCTTGAAGATGTCATTGACAAAATGTTGAAAGGTGGCTGGGGCATTGCACAACCCAAATGGCATCACTAGGTACTCATAGTGCCCAAATCGGGTGCGGAAAGCTGTCTTTCACTCGTCCCCTTCCTGGATACGGACCAAGTTGTAGGTGCCCCTGAGATCTAGCTTCATAAAGAAGGAAGCCGCCTTCAGTCTCTGGAATAATTCGGGGACCAAGGGGAGCGGGTAGTGGTTTTTAACTGTGATTTTATTTAATTCCCAGTAGTCCACACAGGGTCTCAGTGACTGATCTTTCTTTTCAACAAAGAAAATTCCTGCACCCTGGGAGATGTGGACGGATGGATAAATCCCTTTTTGAGGCTCTCCTTGATGTACTCCTTCAAGGCTCCTAACTCCCGTTCAGAGAGAGGGAAGATTCGGCCAAAAGGAATTTCAGAACTCGGTAGGAGGTCAATGGGGCAATCATATGCCCGATGTGGGGGAAGGATGTCTGCTCCCCGTGGGCTGAACACATCCTGATAGGAATGGTAGGCTGAAGGAATAGACTGGGCTAATTCTTCCTCTGTGGTTACACAGAACAGACCGGCGTGGCTCTGGGTGTCTCGAGGCAACAGTGTTCCTGGCAATAATGGGACGTAACCTGTTTTTTACCCATTTTCCAGTCAATGTGAGGGTCATGGGCTCTTAGCCAAGGAAGTCCCAGGATTACTGGAAACAGAGGGGACGCGATGGCATCCAATCAGAGGAACTCCTGATGGCGTCCGGCTATCGTAGTGTGAAGCGGCGGGGTCTCTCGATCAACTACTCTGGACTTTATCTGGGACCCATCTGCCAGAAATATGTTCAGACCCTGCTCTTTGGTCTGCAACGGAATCTGATGGTGAGCTGCAAAACCAAGGTCGATGAAGCAGCTACAGGCTCCTGAATCAATAATGGCCATCACCGGTACGACCCTTCCGGGAAGCTGGAAAGAGATGGGTACAGCTAAGTGAGTGGCGTTGTTGAGGCAGGGTGAAGACACAGTAGAAGCAACTGAAGCACACTTACGCATCTTCTCGGGACAAGAACGGACTATATGGCCAGCTGCTCTGCAATATAAACATAAATTGTTCAGCCGGCAATCGCCTAGGACTCAGTGCTCAGTGTCCATGTTCAGGGACAAGAGTAGAGAGTGCTGTAGAAAGTTGTGCCTGTTGAGGCACTGCAACTGCTGGGGGCCTAAAGTGAGTACTGGGACCTGTGCTGCACCTACTGTGTGCTGGAGACTTATGTAAAAGGGCTGTGTTTTTGTGTATGCTTGTGTATGCTTCATTTGTGAATGAACCAGAAGCCGCTCAGCACAGAGCTCTTCCCATTCATTGACTGTCCAGTGCAGATGAGGCTGCAGAAAAAGGAATTGAAGAATTTAAATCCTTATTTCCTTTCTCTGTCCCAAAAATGAGACATTAGGGGTCTGTTTAGACCCCTATTATTTCACCGAAGCCCCCAAACAGGGCTGTTAAAAAAATGGTGATTGCATAGGCAAGCTCATGGGCTAGATGTGTCAAGTGTGCCTGGACACACCCTAATCGCCCATTTGAAGACCAGCAGCCAGTAGATACATTGTGGATAAAAGGCTTTGATGCCTGAGCCTCCCTCCTAGGGTGAGTAAGCTCACCATGCACTGTCAGTGACAGAAGTCTCCCCCCTCCTTCCCTTCTCTCTCCTGCCTCCGAATAACTCTGATGTAAGGGGGGTTCGGGGAATCCTGATTTAAGGGGGAATGCTAGGAACTATGATATAAATGGGGGCTTTGGTGAGCAAAAACTACCTTATATCAAAGTTCCCCTTTACACCAAAGTCTACAGTATTCCCTCTTAAAAAAAAAGTGTTCAGGTTTGAAGAAAATGTGACAACCCTAGAAAGGAGTCGTAGTGGAATTGTGCACCACATTTACTCAGGTATAAATAGTTATTAATAAAGATACCTCCAGATGAATGTTGCAGCAAAGTCCAGTTGCAGGATAATACAGTGACTGTCTTTGTGTCAGAGACCTGAAGACAAGATCCGCAGACATGGGGCGATCCTCTAACTGTTGTCCAACCAGCATGGTTTCAGGACCTGGATCACCTGCTGGTGGCGCTGTGGTTCCTTTGTGGAGGGTTGCAGTTCCAGTGTCCACCAGCGGACATCTCCCAGCAGCCATCAGATCCTAGTAATAAGTCTCCACCTGATACTGACTGCTGGGAGGATATATATTTCCTTTTCTATTAGTGCCTCTCTCATCAGTGTTTTTCCTGCCAGCCAAATACATGTTTGCTGTTGAATTCTGAGCCATATCCTGCCTTGCACCTACTGTATATCTTGTTTCTGTCTTGTATTCTGATCCTCTTGTTCTTGATTCCAGTTCTGGTTACCCCGTTCTTAGGTACTTTGTCACTTGGTTTATTTTTCATGTGTTTCTTTACATTTCCTGTGTTTCCTGTTTGCTTGTGCTTTGATAAATTTTGGTTTCACTGAAAATACATTTTGATTCATTAAGCTCTTATATGAAACATAATAATGATAGGGGAATATCCTTAAGCTATGAAACAAGTGAAAGGGAACTGACCTTCCTGGATCTTAAAATCATTATAGAGAATAACTCCATTGTTACTTTCACCTTTTTCAAAACCACTGACAAAAATAGAGTTGTCATCATCCTCATGGTTGGCATCTGTGCCCAAGGGAAAATTTTTGTGGCTGAGGCAGAAATGCTCACGAACACAAGATTTTTTTTAGATCAGGCTACCTTTCTTAAATAGATATTTGTTGAGAAGGGGTATAATAAAGAGGACCTTGATGAAATTATATCTTAGGTCACTTTGAAGGATAGAAACTCTTTATTGCTAGAAAGACCCAAACCATCCGTGGATTCTGGTTCTTTGGGTCTTTCACTTATTACTAATTTTTCCTCACAGCATTATAAGGTCAAACAAAATATCAGAAAGCATTGGCCAATATTAAAAAATGATTGGTTATTGAGTCCCATTTTGCCTGATAAACCAATAGTTACCTTCAGGGGAGTTTCTTCATTAAGAAATAATGATTTCTTATTTATGATCCTCCCATTATTCCGGTCTATTTTCAAGACTTTAATTGTTTTTTTTTCCTTGTAGGAAGTACAATATGTGTAAAATTAATGTTCTAAGAGAGAAAAAATTTTTGAATTTTCACTCAGCCCAAACGTCGAGGGTTTATGACATTCATTCTTTCATTACTTGTCATACAAGGAATGTAGTGTACATGATAACATGCCCCTGCGGGAGACAATTTATGGGGCGTACTACCAGAGAATTACATATTCACCTTAATGAACATACCACTAATATTAAAAAGGGATTAAAGTGGTATAGTGTATCACAACACTATGCACTTTTCCACAAAAAAAACCCTGAGGGAACTGCTTTTACTGTTATAGACAAATATATCCCCCATTGGAGGGGTGGTAATGCCAAACGTGAGATATCACGCTCTGAGGATATATGACCTTAAGACATATGTACCGTATGGCTTAAATATTGATTGGGACCTAATTGTTTTATCAGTAATAACTGATTCCTTAATATACCTTATATAATTTTTTTTTTTCATTTTGTTAATGTAATGTAATTTTAAATTGTCAGTGACTTAATGTATTTGTATTATATGAATCAAGTGAAGATATGGCCGTTATTTTTTCCATTCATGAGAAACCAAATTTTCCATTGCATGATAATTTTAGTGCCCCTTTTCCCCTTTTCAGGGGTAATAGAAGTATATATTCATATACGTTTTTGGAGTTATAATATGGTTTTACCACTAGGGGGCTGTGTGAGCCGTTCATTTAGTGTCATGATTCCATGTTGTCATGAATTTGTATACATTTTTAGTGCAATACTTTGGATCCCCAATAGGGGGCCATTTGGATTAAATCTATTTGTTATTATAACGCTGATTAGGTTGTTTCTTAGCAGTCGGTTGTGATGGGGTGAGTGTTACCAATCAATGCTGGTGCTCTCTTCACAATTTCCCTATTTAAGTGTGTGGTGGAGGGCGTACACCTTTGACCCCTGATGACTTCACCTATGATGAAACATGTCGGTTGGAGCCTGGGCGTATGTCACCATGCATGTGTGCATGCTTGCAGCCATCTTGGAAGTGGGAACATGTGGATTGTTCTGAAATACAGTGCTGTAACTGATCTTGGAGTTTGTAAGTGCACTTTTATGCTTTAATAAATCGTTTTAATAAGAGTTTACACTATGGGAGGCTTTTTCATCGCCACCTTTGATACTTGACAATGTATGAATTGATGGTTTACATGGAGTGGGTGAATGTTATTTGAGCCAAATTGGATGCTATGGAGAAGGCTTGATTGGTTGATATTCGTAATTTTTGAGTTGATTTTGACATTCTGTAACCTGATGCACAAATATATCTAGTAAGCCTTGATTTGAGCATGGAGTGGTGTGACACGTGTTTGCACAGATATCACCTGGTCATCCAACAATTGAAGATTCACGTTTGCTCTTCTGATCCATTTTTCGAGAATTGGGACTCACATCTAAAGACTTTATCACAGTAATTTTGTATACCATATATATCCTAGTGATATTGTTATGCAATTTGAGTATTGTCATATTGTGTTTCACATGGTAATAGCTGGTGTAGTGCTTTTTTTACACTCTTTAAGGCTACTGGGGTATGATGGCGCCACCTGTATAGCATTTAGGAGCAGAGTCTTTATAATCTGTGTGACCAGGACAAGATCTCTAACAAGCGCTAGTGCCTCCACTCAACTGGGGCTTGTGGATAACAGTGAAATCCCAACTGAGAAATGTATCATCCACACAGACAGAAATCCACACAGCATTGTATATGAAAGTCCATGTATTGAAGAAATAACATTCAGTGAACCATCCAACATAAAGTATCTTCCAAACAGGAACATTAAAGCATTAACAGTCTTTTTTGCATGTCTCAGTGAGGGGAAGCTGCAACACTTACAGCCTGAGCTCTCTCTCTCAGGAAATCCACACTTCCCTCTTTTCCACAAGTGCTCTCTCTGATGACCTCATCCTCAGTGCCCAGGGAGCATAGCAGCCATATTGGAAAAAGGCAAAACAAACACTGCATAACAGGAGTATACACTGGAAAATGGGCAAAGAAATTATCATATCACTACACCGAGATTGTACTATCACATCTATTTTCTTTTCAGCGTTACACTGAAATATATGTGTAAATAAAGCTTACTTATCCGCCTCCTGCCCTCCATATAAGGGAATGACGGGCAGGTGGCAGTTCTCTCATTCTGTGGTGGCTGTTCTCTCGTCATATGATGTACTCCCCACTCTAAATGCGCATGCCAGCCCTGTTGGTGCAATCAGTGGTGTGCTGTGTCCCTGGGACACAGCGGATCACCGATCAGGGTAAAGAGCTGATAATGTTGGCTCTGTTGTGTAATCAGCTGTGTCCAATCACAGCTGATTACATGTTAATAGGAAATGCCTGTTATTGGCAGTGCTCTCCTCTCACTGACAGCATGTGAGGAGAGGAGAGCAGGTAATCGGTATTCCTCAGAGGGGGCATCTACACTGATCATCAGGGCACTGATGATCAGTGTAGCCCCATCAGTGCCACCTATAATTGCCCATCAATGCCACATAGCAGTGCCCATCAGTGCACATCAATGCCACATATCACTGCCTGCAAGTGCACATCAATGCCCCATAGCAGTGCCCATCAGAGCTGCCTTTCAGTGCTGCCTATCAGTGTTGCCTATCAGTGGCAGTCAGTGTTGCCTATCAGTGCTGCCTATCAGTGCCAGTCAGTGTCGCCTATCAGTGCCAGTCAGTGCCACCTAACAGTTCCAATCAGTGCTGCCTATCAGTGCAAGTCAGTGCTGCCTGTCAGTGCCAATCAGTGCTGCCTACCAGTGCCATATACGAGTGCTGCCATTAAGTGCCCATCAGTGATGCCTGTTAATGCCCACAAGTGACGCCTATCAATGCGCATCAGTGCCACCTATCAGTGCCTCCTCATCAGTGCCACCTATCAGTACCCCTCAGTGCAGGCTATTAGTGCCCATCACTGCAGCCTCATTAGCGCACATCAGTGAAGGAGAATAATTACTTATTTACAACATTTTATAACAGAAACTGAGAAAAAACTTTTTTTCACAATATTCAGTCTTTTTTAGTTTTTTTAGCAAAAAATAAAAATCCCAGTGGTGATTAAATACCACCAAAAGAAAGCTCTATCTGTCTCAATAAAATTATAAAACTCCATTCGGGTACAGTGTTGCATGATTGCTCAATTGTCATTCAAAGTGCGACAGCACTGAAAGCTGAAAATTTGCCTGGGCAGGAAGGCGGTAAAAGCGCCCAGTAGGCAAGTGGTTAAAGCATACACAGTCTGGTCTCAATTTCCTAAGTGTAGCTATGCAGATCTGCCGATCCCTGTTGCTAATTCATAACACGTGGACAGAGCTTCTCACGGCTTGAACTGTGTTGTAGCACTTGAACTGTGACAATGGAATTCAGAGTCCACTTATCTACTGTGCAATTTAGTCCCTAATAACAGTTTCTAATTGGACATGCAACCTGACCTTTAAGCCTATGATACCAACCATTGTGGCCATCATGAAGCAATAACTTAGCGTTAGCCTTTGCTGGGTATTGAACCCTAAGCTGTAGAATCCCAGACCAGAAGGGACATGGTTGATTAGAATAACAGGAGCTGCATATAAACTATATTGCAATAAGCAGGTTCACCTACCAGTATACCTAACGGTGACCACTTCAAATACAGTAGCACAGACCTAGCTATCTGGCACTGTACATATGAAATAAAAACAAAGAATAGGCAGAAATCCTCTGCCTGTAATATTGGTTAGATATACACTCAGCAACTGCAGATAAAATATTGGATCATAGGAATACTTGCAGTCCCTTCTGGCTTGGAGCTTTGCACATAGGCAGGACATTTGTGGCTGAGACTTTCTCTTTCCCTCTCCACTTCCTTCTTCAGTGTTTCACAGTACACCCAACAAGGGCAGGAAATGATGTACATTATTATAAGTAAAACTGTGATATTAGCAACTAACTGTAGAGGGCAGTAGATCCTTACACTACTATAGTGTTTACTTGTCTCAATCCAAAGCATTGTCATTTCTCTCTGCAGTCCAGTTTCTCTGCTATCGTGACTCACGGCTGAAATGTTTTCAAGAGTCCAAGAGAAAAGGGTGGGGGGGAGCCGTGGAGGGGGCTTCAGCTGTGCATGTGTTCCTGCATGCCCTGTGGAGGGGGGGGGGGGAGGGTGTCCCTCCCTCCACTCAGATCTCAGATTATGAGTGAATTAAAGATTATTGTTATGGTGCCTAATGTAAATTTGTGCAAAATATGCAGCTGCCCCTAACAGGTGGATGACCACACTTGTGCAAACCAATATTTATAAATAGACAGGCACTACATAAATAATGTGCATAAACATATAAGAGGCTTGCTTCACAACATGCCCCTAAACCAAACCATTACATTTTATTTATTTATTGCACCTATAGTGGGTGCTGTATTTTCTTTACAAAGAACACAAAAAAACACGAAAATCAATAAAAGTCCAAAAGTGAATTTAGGTTTTGAAAGAAGTGACAGTCCTTTCTATTCCTCTATACTGTGACCCAAATAAGTGAGTGATTTTATATCTTCACCGTGTGCCGGCAAGGTATATATAAATTGCTCACTCACCAGACCTTTTGACCCCAATTAAGGTGGTCAGAGGCACTTTTTGGTCATGTAGGGAACCATCCTCTCAGGCTTTCCTAGAATGTTGCTGCCCTCCAGCAGCTCTCCATTGATAATGCCAAAAGCTAAGGCAATGGGATTTTCAGGAAACTCTCCAATTCATCTATGGTATTCAATGCAGGCTGATCCTTAAGGAGATGTGGTGCCAGGCCGCTGAGATAAACCAGACAGATATAACATCTTTCTAAGTGTAGCATTTATTAAATACACATTATGAGCATAAAACAAACAATTTTGCACTCACATGGAGCGTTTCCTATAATACCGGCACCAGTATCTGCAGCTTGTGAATGTCAAAGATGACCGATGTGCACTCCAGACCTCACTTTTACTATGGCTGAACGTTTCCGGACCCGGAAGTGACAAAGTGACGCTTTGACGTATGTTTCACCCAGCTGCGTCTGGAAGGGAAGACGCCACTAGGCGAAACATATGTCGAAGCATCACTACATCACTTCCAGGTCAAGGGACATTTAGCCATAGCTAAAGCAAGGCCTGAAGCCCACGTCAGCCATCTTTGACATTCACAAGCTGCAGATACTGGTGCCGGTATTATAGGCACCACTCCATGTGAGAGCAAAATCATTTGTTTTATGCTCATAATGTGTATTTAATAAATGCTACACTTAGAAAGATGTTATATCTGTCTGGTTTATCTCAGCGGCCTGGCCCCACATCTCCTTAAAGATTAGCCTGCATTGAATACCATAGATGAATCGGAGAGTTTGCTGAAAATCCCATTGCCTTAGCTTTTGGCCTTATCAATGGAGAACTGCTGGAGTGCAGCAACATTCTAGGAAAGCCTGACAGGATGGTTCCCTATTTGACCAAAAAGTGCATCTGACCACCTTAATTGGGCTCAAAAGGTCTGGTGAGTGAGCAATTTATATATACCGTGCCGGCACATAGTGAAGATATAAAATAACTCACTTATTTGGGTCACAGTTCAGAGGAATAGAAAGGACTGTTACTTCTTTGAAAACCCAAACTCACTTTTGGACTCAGATTACACTCGGCTATCCACTTTGAGCTGAGCAGTGTTTCACAACAGATCCCTGCCCCCCTGCCTTTGGAAGCTCAGACAAGCTGTGTGAATTCTGTACTTTTAACTGATATAAAGAAGAGAAGGTTGTAGATAAACAGGTACAAATTATATAGGAAGGTTCACTTCACTGTGTATATAAAGGTGTATACAATCACTGTAACTCCTAAAGTGGGCGCTTTACCCCTTTTATCTCTAGCCTTAATGCTCATCCTAATCTCTAAAGTCAGCTTAATAATAACCAAATCCCCTAAACTCAGTCCTAATAGTAACCATGTTCAGCTAAACACTCACCTTGGTGTGTGTCGGGAGCCTCTGCTATGGTGGCAAATAGCCCTGTACCTGAAATCATGAAGCAAAATCATCTTGATGCCAGAAGAAACTGTTCTGTTAGAATTTTTACATGCATAGACACACTGGCATAGTGTAAGGGGTTGCAGGGGTTTCACTTGCCATCCTGCCCCTGTTTCAGGGGACCAGGACGGCCTCCCTTTGACCTTAAGCTTTATGCCAGGCCATTCTACAACTTGGGAGGAGCCGCCACCATCATTCTCTCTGAGCCATCTGCTGGAGGACATTCAAAGGAGGGGGCTGAGGACATTCATTGGAGAGGTGGATGAGGACATTCATTGGAGTGGTGGATGAGGACATTAATGGGAGGGCTGAGGACATTCATTGGAGGGGCTAAGGACATTAGTGGGGAGCTGAGGACATTAATGGAGGGGGTAGAGGACATTCATGAGGGGGCTGGGGACATTCATTTGGGGGGGGGGGCTGAGGACAGCTGAGGACATTAATGGAGGGGGGGCAGAGGGCATTCCTGGGGAGGATAAGGACATTTGTTGGGGGGGTGAAGACATTCATTAGGGGGGCTGAGGAAATTAATAGAGGGGGGCTGAGGACATTCATGAGGGGGCTGGGGACATTCATCGAGGGGGTCTGAGGACATTCATTGGGGTGGCTGAGGACATTTGAAGACATTCATTGGAAGGGGGCTGAGGACATTCATTGGGGGGGAGGGGACTGACGACATTAATGGAGGGGGTGCTGAGGACATTCATGGAGAGGCTAAGGACATTTGTTGGGGGGATGAAGACATTCATTAGGGGGGCTGAGGACATTAATGGAGGGGTGCTGAGGACATTCATGGAGGGCTGAGGACATTAATGGAGGGGGGCTGAAGTCAATAATGGGGGGGTGAGGACATTAATGAAGGGGCTGAGGACAGTAACGGGGCACTATTAGGGGAGCTGAGGACAGTAATGGGGTCACTGAGGACATTAATGGATTGGGCTGAGTGCAGTAATGGGGGGTTTTAGGATGGGACAGTAATGGAGGGGGCTCAGGACATTAATGAGTGGGGACATTAATAGAGGAGGCTCAGAAAATTAATGGGGGGCTGAGGGCAGTAATTGGAGGTTCAAGACAGTAATATGGGGGGCTGAGGACAGTAATGTGAAGAGGAATGACTGTATAGTGACAGTTGGACTGAGGCTGCTGATGTAAGAACGGGATTGTGATATGAGGCTCGGTTCAGATCTGTGCATGTGGATTTGCATGCTCACATTGCAGGTAGGGCAGCCTATTCATTTTAATGTGAAAAACACAGGGAGAGAATTCCTGACCCTTTTTTTTCATTGTGCCACTCCAAGATGCATGATGCAGCAGCACCATGTGGCTTAGCATGCAATAAATTGTGCCGTAGGTGCTGATGTGTTGGGGTGCTATTAAGAGGTCAGTGTGTGACAGCTCCAGACCACACAGAGTCTGTGGGGCAGTCTGTCACTCACTCTGTGGGGGGTCAATGATGTAAGGGGGGGGCACTGATATATAGGCTATAAAGGTGTCCTCACTCCCCTCATTCTCCTTACATCAGTGAACCCCTTCACTCTGCAGACTCTGGTGTAAAAGGGAAATCAGATGTAAGAGATTCTCTGGCCACCAGAGACCCCCCTCCCATCATAGTTCCTAGTATTCCTCCTTACATCAGCAGAGTTCACTATTACAGCACAAGTGGAAACTTTGAGGACTCTAAGGAGAGGAGGAACTCTGCAAACTCTTATGTAAGGGGGGGCTCTGGTAACTAGAGAACCTCTTACATCAGATTTCCCCTTTACACCAGAGTTTGCAGTATTCCCCTTTACATCATGGTCCACAGTGTTCCTGTGTTCCACAGTGTTCCCCCTTACATCATGGTCTTCCCTTGCACTGTAAAGGGGAACGCTGATGTACTGTAAAGGGGAACTCTCTGGGAATGCTGAGAACTCTGATGTAAGGGGGGACTCTAATATAAAGGCAGGAAGTGAGCCCTCCGCAAAACATGTGAAAGGGTCCAGCTGCAGGACCGTAATAAAGGGCCCAGCAATGGGAATAGAGAGCTCTGGGATCAATGAAAAGAGGCTCAGGTCAGGAAGGCCCTACATGGTTTCTTGAACCAGGGCCCGGAAGGTTCTAGTTATGCCTCTCTGGATAGACATAGTCAAGAAATAGGATCAAGGTGACGGATGAGGATGTGAAATGTAAAATCTGAAAGCAAAGGTTCCCTTTAATGAGAATAGGCCAAAAAAGTGAATCTCTCACTGACCCACTCACTGTTCCTAGTTGCTTCATTGCAGCCATTAAAAAGTACTCAGCATATTTGGGTAAAAGGGAGCATATGACCTTCTCCCAGGATACAGTATTTAAGCTTGAGAGGTTTATCACTAGTCCTTAGCACTATTACCTGACATGGAGGATGATGACATCAATCCTGTATAAACCTTGACATTGAACTTACACAGGGTTTGGCTCTTGAAGCAACAGAGCTGTGGGGGGAGGATACATGGGTTGGTGAATTGTTCAGTAAGAGACCATTTTTCCTTAATAGACAATAATATACAAATTACTCTAAATAAAATGTATCTTTGAGGAATATACACTGCTCAAAAAAATTAAAGGAACACTTTTTAATCAGAGTATAGCATCAAGTCAATTAAACGCTTGATCTTGTCAGTTAAGTAGCAACGGGGGTTGTTAATCAGGTTCTGCTGCTTTGGTGTTAATGAAATTACCAACAGGTGCACTATATGAGCACAGATGAGATGACCCCCAAAACAGGAACGGTTTTACAGGTAGCGGTCACTGACATTTTTTTCCCTACCCATCTTTCTGACTGTTATTCACTAGTTTTGCATTTGGCTAGGGTCAGTGTCACTACTGGTAGCATGAGGCAATACCTGGACCCTACAATGGCACCCTGACTATCATTAAGTATCAGGATGAAAGCCTTGGATCGATTGTCAGACCCTACGCTGCTGCAGTGGGTCCTGGTTTCTTCCTGGTGCATGACAATGCCTGGTCTCATGTGGTGAGAGTATGCAGGCAGTTCCTGGAGGATGAAGGACTTGATACCATTAAATGGCCCCCACGTTCGCCTGACCTAAATCCAATAGAACACCTCTGGGATATTATGTTTCGGTCCATCCGACACAGTCAGGTTGCACCTCAGACTGTCCAGGAGCTCAGTGATGCCCTGGTCCAGATCTGGGAGGCTATACCCCAGAACACCATCCGTCGTCTCATTAGGAGCATGCCCTGACATTGTCAGGCATGCATACAAGCACGCGGGGGCCATACAAACTACTGACTACCATTTTGTGTCTCCAGTGCAGGGGGCAGCCATCCTGAATGGGTCTGGGTTGATCTTGGCAGGATGATGATTGGCTTCTGCAAAAAAACAAGGGGAGGAGAGTGTGCGGGCTGCTGAGAGGAAGAGAGAGGGCAGTCTTAAAAGAGATGGGGTGAGAAAAATAGACTGGACTACTGACTGAATGAAGAGACTGGACTGCTGGCTAAAAGGTACCTTGCCATAGCTGACCACAGCTGGGTGAGACCTCAGAGAGACTGCTCATCACATGCAGTAAAAAGGTGCAAATACCAAGCACAATGAGGTTCCAGGGAAAAAGTAGATAACCACAGTATGGGCAGCTCCAACAACTCATCTTACCAGCAATGAGGCATGAGCACAAAACAACAAATAAAGGATTCACTTTCACTTTAATGTTGGGTTAAAAAGCATGACATGTGGGAGTTCCCAGATTGATACATCACCAAGCCAGTGGAGAGGAGAAACACATATTCCCAAAAGCTGGAGGATGATACATAATCCTGGACCCAACAGTAGGTTGCTCAGCCCAGGAGCTTTCGGACAGTGGGAAGGGTGTGTAGATGGCAGCCGCTGGGCTCACTGAGATGGCGCATCTGCCTGAAGTCACATCTCCCAGATCTGGTTGTTATATCATACAAATGGCGAGAGACTGCCCGAACAAGGGCTGGTGAGGGAAACTGGAAGCTTAGGGGAGCACTCAAAACATGTCAAACCAAAGGAGAGAAGCCGGTCATCATGATAACATGTTTCAAGGACTTGCCCCTTCCTCAGATCATGATCATGGTGACTTTCTCCCTGGGAAGGTCTGAGATGTAATTTGGATGTCTGGTGAGATCAGACTGTACTACGGAGCACTTCCACAGCTTGCAAGAAAGGAAACGAGAGACTGTCTAAGCAGGATTTAAAGAGAGAAATAATAGCAACTTCTATTTCTGTCTGAAGTCTTGAAATTAATCAGTGACCATGTCTGGAGACCGAGACAAGGGTACCCTGGGTCTGATAAGAGACAGATGTTGTACAAGTTAATATGTTGTCTGCTGGGAACTGTTTTGCTTTCTTCAAGGACCCAACTTTGTTAGTCATTTTTTTTATTATCAATCACTGGCCAGTGTAAGAAAACTGGGACTTTTGTAGCAAGTTAGGACTGTCTTTATATACTGTTGCTAAGTAAATTCAGTTCAGTTCTGTTAATTATGTGTTAGTCAGAATACTGCAGGTGTTTAACCATATTACTGTCTTATTGATTGTTTATATAAATACACTTACTAATTGTTTTTCCTTTTAGGCTATGTTTGGTCTAATAAATTCTTTGAAATAATTTGAGGTGTGTTGGTAAGTGATGGGTGAGCAAGGTGTGCAGAGAAATTACAAGACAATTCAGCAGCTCCTCAGGGGGTAGTGCTACATAATTATAAACCCAAGCTCAAAGACCTCATATTAAAACCTTTTTTATGACATTCATTCTAGGGAACATGAGCACACAGGACTGCTTTAATACTAAAATGGGCCTGAGGTGATTAAAAATTACAGTGGTTCCATCTCTTTAAATTCGAGCGTCATTTGTACTTCAGAAGAAGATTATCACACTTCTCAAGAGACTAGAACAATAATAGTTTTTGGAAGTAGGGCTATAGTAGTACTGTCAAATATAAATTATTCTCTTAGTGATTCTTAGAGTTTTAAAATATGGAGAAGAAAGATTGTGGCTCAGATAGGCCTCATCAACCTTTAGAGCTTTGTCCAGGATTTATGCTTACAATAAAGTTAAACATTTAACTAAGCTTATTTTAGAATTATCAAGATTTTCTATAATTACTTAATCCCTTGATGCCGACCGCATGCAAATTAGTGGCCTCACAGAACTGGGTTATT
Organism: Staurois parvus; assembly: GCF_062004578.1. Taxonomy (NCBI): domain Eukaryota; kingdom Metazoa; phylum Chordata; class Amphibia; order Anura; family Ranidae; genus Staurois; species Staurois parvus. The sequence goes on along the minus strand of NW_028318993.1, from coordinate 664,806 downwards.
TCCGTGGGGCTACAGATTTGCATACCTTTCTGCTGGGAGCGCGCTGTACGGCGCATTCCCAGCACAAAGACCAGATGTCACTGAGAGCCTCGGGTCCCGTTCTAATGAACTCCCAATTCTGGGTCATCTGATCACTGTGATAGCCTCTGATTGGCAATCACAGTGATCAATCACTGTGAAACCCACCCCCTTTTTTCTCTCTCTGAATGGAGGAGAGAGATACATTGTATCTCTCTCTGTCCTTTCAGAGAGAGAAAAAAAAAACAAGTGTTTGTAAAAAAGAAAAATATAAATATAAAAATAATAAACAAGAAAACCTAGATCAATGTTTGATCTAGGTCTGTGCCAAGGTTAGTGTTTGGGTCAAGGTCAGTGTTTTTTTTTAAATTTTTAAATTAGTATCAGTGTCAGTTAGGGGGGGGGAATAAAAAAAAAAAGCAAATTGCGCTCTATTGTTTCTGGGCTGTACTACGGGTACAAACAACAACTAACATACACACATGTGGTATCACTGCGATCGTCAGGAGCAGGAAAAATTATTGTAAGTTGTTCTTTGGTGGTGGGATATGGTAATAGCAAGAAATATACAGCTAAATTTTAAAAAAATATATTTTTTTACTATTTTGAGCGTTTTCTTTTGGTAATAAAAAAAAATCAGGAGATATCCATTACCATTTATCATCAAATGAAAGTCCAATTTGTCCTGAAAAAACACAGTATAACCCACCTGGATGCAGAAAGTAGTTGTGATGGTATGTATGGTTTTGCTAACATGCCAAAGTTGCAAAATTGTGCCGAGGCGTTAAGATTGTTTTACCCTTAGCCGTGAAGGGGTTATTAGCGTACTCACCTTTTCTAAAGAATGCCTGTCTTGAGAGAATAAGAGGGGCTTCCTTCTGAAAATTCTAGCTGCTTGGCTGTGTATAGCATCAAAGAACCAGGGAAAATGAAAATTGAAGAAATGTCAGAATCTCTGTATTTGTTCAGGGTTGGCATTAAAGCCAAAAGCTTAGCACAGCAGCCAGGCAATTGGCGTTTTCCAAAACAGAGATCAACAGTGGCAGCTTACTGATTTCTTTCATGATATATCTCATTTCCTATCTTTTTAGAAGTTATGACAATCAGACTTCACTATGGACAGCTGTGCTTGCCTGGCTATTAACATGCCTCTGGACATCTTCAGGGACTGGAACAGGCATATTGTCTCAGTATCTTTCTGGTTACATTAGTCCATGACATGCTGTTCTAGCCAAGATGAAGGGTGACCATTGTAGCCCTGAAACCATGTTGGATTTCTACTAAACTAAACTTTCAATATAAATCTTTGCTGTATTTTTTTACAATTGGCATGGCTCTGTCCTCATTCTACTTAAAGTGATTGTAAAGGGAAAATTTTTTTGATTTTAACCACTTCCAGACCAGACACTTTTACCCCCTTCCTGACCAGGGCAATTTTCAGCTTTTAGCGCTATCACACTTTGAATGACAATTGCGCGGTCATGCAACACTGTACCCGAATTAATTTTTTACCATTTTTTTGAGACAGATAAAGCTTTATTTTGGTCGTATTTATTCACCACTGGGATTTGTATTTTTTTTTGCTATGTAAATGAAATGTCCAAAAATTTTGAAAAAAAGTGTTTTTTTTTATAAAATTTTGCAAATAAATAATATTTCATCATAAATCTTAGCCAAAATTTATTCCGTTATCTTTTTAGTAAAAAAAAAAATCCAAATTAGTTTATAACCAAAAATTATAATTTTTAAACTTTTTTTTTTACATTTTTATTTTATTTTTTTATATTATTATTTTTCATTTTATTTTTTTTTTTTACATACTGTCACCCTAGCAGTATAGTGTCACCATGGTGACACTGTACTACTTGTGGGGGGTGATGAAGTTTTTTTTTTTCTTTTTTTTACACTGATTGCTTTTACACCCATATAGGATGTAAAAGCAATCATTTCTCTTTCTCTCTGTCTGCATTCTTGCACTCATTGAGAAGTACTGAGTGAGCTGTGATTGGTCACAGCTTGTCACATGGTACAAGGCTTTTGTGAATAGCCTTGTACCATGTGACCTCTGTGATCATTCACAGATTTCACACGTAGTAAGCAATGATGTCACAAGTGACATCTTGCTTACTACTTTGCATGTGATCACTGATTGGCCAATCAGTGACCACATGATTGGGACCTCGTAAAGGGGTCCCGTCCGACAATCGGTGTTTCACTGTGTCTGGATGACACAGCGGGCACCGGATCGCGGTGCTGTGTGCTCCCAGGGAGCGTGCACAAGCAGGGTGCAGGGAGGCCATTTATAAACGGCCACCCAACCCTGCAGTGCCACCGTCCGGCCGTTTATATGCAACAGCCGGCCGGGAAAAGGTTAAAATAACAAATATGTTATACTTACCTGTACTGTGCAATGGTTTTGAACAGAGCAGCCCTGATCCTTCTCTTCTTAGGTTTCTCTTTTTGCTCTCACAAGACAGACTCAAGAGCTGCGGAAGCCATTGGCTTCTGCTTCTATCTGTCAAATCCAACGAGAAGGGGACAGGAGGGCACACACAGCCTGGCTCAAAAGCGTGTCCACATGTGTGCCCCCATAACACACAGCTTGCTATGGGAGCACATGTAGGAGAGGAAGAGTGGACAGCGCCTGCAGGAGATTCTAGAAAACACTTAGGACAGAGCAGATAGTATAAACCTCGTTTTTTGTTTTAGGTAAAAAAAAAGGAGCCTTTAGTATCACATTGACATAGCAGGCACATGGGTATTTATATATCTCGTTATTCCAACTATATGCATTTTCAGTGCCAGCCACCAACATATACAGATAAATCAGAAAAAATATATAGGTGACTTGATGATACAGTATATGTTATAGCTCTTTCTTAACTCTAAACTTCCTATATACCATCCACCAGAAGAGGTTACTATTTACCATTGTAAGTCAGGGGGCCTCTAAATGTCTGCCAGCCATCAGGAAGGATGGAGACCATCCCCATAAGTATCCTTTAACAAGCTATACAGCACAAGGAAAATATGAAAGCTTCATGCAAATTGATTCTGAAAAACACAAGAGTTAGCAACTATCTATCAATCACAACATCATTGCATTCTTCAGGATAAAATAATAAAATACCCTACTCCTTTGTCAGCTTTTTATGATATTTTATGTATATTTTTATGGTGTTGTAAATACAATTTGTTATTTTTCAAATGACTGCTTGAGCAAACAACTTGTCTTTTGTGAATGGTGTGACACCTTAAAAATTCCTACTTGACATAAGTGCTGTAGTGTCAGCAGTGAATGTTAAGTTAAACCTTCAGTTTATTGCTTTGTAAATACGACCCTAAGTGTTTTTTTATTATGAACAGTTAAATGTGCTAATTCTTTTTTTTTCATATACGTTGTGTAACTAAAAGTTTAGTTAATGATTATTGTGCTTTACTACAATTAGTATATAACATTTTAAAGGATCATTCACACTAGCGCACTGAGGTACTGTAACTCTGTCAATACCACAACCCACAGTAAAGCATGTTATGTGCATTGGTGCACAGCAGTGCAATCCATTGAGATGGAACCGCAATGCAATTAATTTTGAATAGACTCTTTAATGGACCACAACGCAATGCATGTCAACGCATAATAACGTATGTATATTGCAGCACACAGTGTTTTTGTGTGAGTTAGCCTTAAAATCACATTTTATTACTCTATTAAATACCCAGAATACAGTAAAGAATGTATAGACTGCAGTCCTCTGCTACAATACTGCATTTGACTAGCTAAGGTACATCAGTGTCCCCAAAAACAATGTTAACATGCAGGCTAGTGTGCTGTATGTGTGCGTGTCACAGTAGTGTAGGTTAAAATGGTACAGTATTTGTAATGGAGCCTCTACAGAGCATTACTCAAGGATTTTTATGGCATTTTCTTGCAGCAAGAAAGATAAAACACAAAGCATAGAACATCTTACATACTGTGAGGTTGATTTACTAAAGCCAAATAGACTGTCCACTTTGTAAGGGAAGTTGCATTTTGCAAGGGAATCATGCCCAGAGCTTAGTGAATGAGGGGAAGATCTGCTGATTTCCATCATCCAATCATGTGGAAGGAAAAATATTATTTTTTTTCCCTTGCAGATAATTGGATATTCTTTGCAAAACAATAATTTCACCACATTAGTTAGGTTCCAGGGAAAATTGTCTTGTAAAGTGAAACTTTAATTTCAAAGTGAACAGTCTATTTGCCTTTAGTATGTCTGCCTTTCCCTACACACTATGAAGGTAGCAATAGATACAGCTTCCAGCATTTGATTGTCCCTTCCTCACCCTACTCCATGAAGAACCATATAGCCAGTAAGGGTGTATTTGAATGTGAACTTTTACATGAGTTAGGACTTGTGTATACCAGACTTAGGCTCAGATGCAAGTCAAATGTATGACTTTGTGATATTTTACTTTTTTGAGTTGGCCTAATTTTGAATTGCTTTTCTGGTGCTTATGATTATCTAACCAGTTGCTTTAGGCTGTTTCTGAGCAAGTTATAAGCTTCCTCAAGGCTGTGATGGGAGATGTTTTGAGCTGCTTTTACATCCACACTGGCTTGAATAAGAAAAGAGTACAGAAGCAGACAAAATGTCATTACCAAAAGTGCTTAGTTTGTATGTCTGTTGTGCCTCAGATTTATATACATAGGTATGAATGACACTGCGGTATGATAACATTGAGAAATATCTGGAGGAAGCAGCATATAATTAAAACCAGAGGTAGTTTATGCTGACTTATGTTCCCAACACTTTGATCTGCATTATTTGTATTGAAGTACTCAAGCACCTAGACCTCTCTGAAGAGGACTCCTTCCATTCAAACAACAAAGACTAGAGACCTTCAGGTGGTGTATAGAATGTGTAGCACCCTCCAAGTCAGCTAGGGGAAGCTAGACCTCAATTGTTAGCCAGGAAAGCTGAGTAGCAGCCTTGTTGTGATAGCTAGCAGGGGTCAAACTTTGGTCAGAGCTGAGAGGCTCTGCAGACTATCCTTCTGGAATTTCCCCCGCCCTACAACTTTGGAGAAAGGTCTTCAAGCAGTGGGTGAATCTGAGGAATGGATGATCTACACTTTTGAGGGAGCCTAACCAATCCCCAAAAGGAGGCTTGTCAAGGGGCCAGTACAACCCTTAAAAGCGATTGAGCCTGCACATCTACAGGAGTTTGGGTGGAAGACAGAGAGAGAGAGAGAGAATGTAAGGCTGAAGGCAGGAGCCTGGGAGGGGGTCCAGATGGAGGGAGGGGCTCACCTACAGGCAGTGGATCTGGGAAGGACAAAAGCTCAGACCCTCATCAGCCCCCAGAGTGAGGACCACATCTGTAGCAGGGAAGGAGCAGACCAGCTAGAAGGCCTGGTAGCAGCCAACAAACCCACCAGCCGCACAGGAGAAGGACTGAGTGAGTAGACCTACACCCCCTGGGCCAGATAGGGGAAGGATCCCTTTAGTGGGAAACCAGATTTACCACCTTCTGGGCTGCCTAATTTCTTAAAGTGATAGGCACCAAATACCCTGCTCAGGGGTACCTCCAGACAGCTGGGGAAAGAAGAGGATTTATCTGGGGTCTGGGGTGGTACTACAGGAGATGCTGGCTAGCTCTTCAAAAGACACTGTGTTGCAGCAGAGACTTGTGAATAATTCTGAGAAGATGTCCTCAGTTCATCAGTTCCAATGGGCATCCCCTATACCCCCCTACCCCATCCAAATTGAAATCCCCCTAATAAAACACCAAAAAACAAGCTCAAGGGCTGATTACAGACTCCTGGATGCACATCTGTAGAAAATGCATGTTGCCTGGCTGTGCAGGACTATAGAGGGACTCAAACACTCAGCAACTCCTAAGGGGGTAGTGCTACAATTGTAAGGGGAGATTTAGCAGCAGCATTCCTATCTCTAACTTTAAATTAAAATATACTGGGTTATTTAAATTAAATGCAATATTCTATTTTTCAGTATTCTTTTATTCATTTTCTGTGTGGGTTGAAAAGTTATTTGTTTATTAGAGAAGTATCCATGATATGGACTGTTAGCGATGATGTGGACAGTTAGTAAACTGCTAAAGATAGCTTCTTATGTACATGAAACCATTTTGATATCTTTCTAAAATCTTGTAAGTGTGGAGTGATTTCATTTTTCATCCACCTCCAATTTTTATTATGATGCAGTCTAGAGAGGAGCAGGCATGTACATTTACAGGTGACCAGAGGTTTCACATCTCATACTCTAAATATCTACTTATGTTACAATAAGCCATAGTAGCTAGAAGGTGAAAAAAAGACAGTTACTCTACATGGCAAAAAGCTTATGGACTCCTGACTATCACACCTATTTGATCTTCTATTCCAAAACGATGGGCATTAATTTGGTGTCCACCCAACACTTTTGGTGGCTGTGACAGCCTTCACACTTCTGGGAAGGCTTTCCATAAGATTTTAGAGGTCCTCTTTGGTATATTCAGCCATAAAGAGCATTTATGAGATTGGGTATTGTATTCATTTTATATTCCCATTGTACAATGCTTTGGAGTACTCAGCGTTGTTAGTGCTGCCATGACTTTTGTGGCACCATCATTGACACTCAGTAAGGATATGTCATATGCACACCAATGTAAGATTTAACAAGAGTTACTCTGATTGCATCTCTACACACACCCACTACCTAATGGCCCTGTGTTCTATTTTTCATGTGTTTTTCTACCTCCTTTTAACATTCTCCATGAGCTTCTGAATGGAACCTTTCACTTCTGCTTGTTTGAAATAAGCAGTGCATGTTAGCTGCGGTCATGTGTGGTCATATGCACTAAAATTGTCATAGTCCATCTATGGATCAAGCAAGACAAGGCAATATTCCTACATAAAGTAGGACCATAAAAAACAAATTCAGCCACCCTCTAATAAGAAGTAGGATCACAGCAACAAAAAAATGTAGATCTGGAGGTGGCTGAGAGGTACTTCTTGAGTTAAGATACATACTTGAATATATTTTTATAGCCAGAGTTTAGTGTCATTTTAAGCATGCAGTGCTTTGGAGTTTCACAGGATCCCTTCATCAAGGCATGTTTGTTGAAATGGAATAGATGAGAAGACCTGACTTGTTTTTGACTTTCCAATTAATTTCAAAGGCTCTGTGCACACCACCCAATTTGCTTCATATCAAACTCTTCAGAACATGTCTTTCTGGATCTAGACTTGTACCCCTGATCTCAACTATTTGTAGGGGTTCCATATACTTCTGTCATTATAACAGATCTGTAGATTTGCTCCCCAGGGGTGGTGAAAGACAAACGTCCCTAGCATTCCGCTTTCCTAATTTACCCAAGGAATTTAAAGCAGTATTAAACCCAAAAGCAAGCATTTAATATATTGCAGTTTACCAATTCTTTTATGCGATGGCTGCATTAGTTTCCTTTTTTATGCCTTCTTTCTTCTATTTTCATTTGGTGATCCAGTTCTCCTGAATCAGTTACCGGAATGAGACAAACCATTTACCACTGACAGGAGTGCTTACAATGATCAGCTTTTATATATTTATGTAAAAGCTTTTTCCCAAAAGGAACAAAACTGTTTTCTGCAACTGCTTATAAGGTGTTAGTTGGATTTTGGCTTCAAAATGTTAGTGTATTTAAATCTGTTAATACAATACTGCCCTTTCTCCAAACTGACAATGCAGCTGTATAAAGATGTCTCCATGCTCCTTCATCCAGAGTGGGGGCACTCTAATACAGGAGGCATGTTACTGGCCAGATCACCTGAAGACAGACAGGAAAAAAGCTTAAAAAAGCAAAAGAAAACTAATGCAATCACCACTTCTAATGATTGATAAGCTGCAATATATTAAATTTTTGGTTTGGGTATAATAATGCTTTATTTTAAAGCTGCTATGAAAGTAACAGTTCATTACGGTAAAGGTTCCCTTTTTTTCCCTTTAAAATAATGAACATATCATACATACCTGCTCTGTGCAATGGTATTGCACAGAGCAGCCTCGATCCTCTTCTTCTGGGGTCCCCTGTTGGTACTCCTGGCTTCTCCTCTTTGGAAAGTGACCCCTTAGGAAGTGGATTACCATGGGGGCACTCGTACAGGCTCGCTCCTGAGCTAACTTGTCTGCGTTAATTGAGATAGCTCCTCCCCCTGCTCCATTGTCACAGAATTTGACTCCCGCAGCTATCAATCTGTGCAGTGAGGATGGACAGAGCCAGGAGAGCCTCTGCTCTCTGGGACATTGCTGGATCAGGATTAGTATAAGGGGAGGGAGCTGGGGGGGGGGCATTTGCAACACAGAAGGTTTTTTACCATAATGCATGGATGCGTAAGGTAAAAAAAAAAGTCATAAGGCTTTACAGCCACTTTAAAATCATAAAATAAAAGCAGTGGCTTCAGTTGTAAACATTTGTATAAATCGCAAGGACTATGTAGATGCAGGCACCCTAATTAGGGTGCAAGAAGTTCCAACACACTGAGGCTGACCCTCCAAATAAATTGAAAAATGATCCAGTAACTTGTAACAGGGATCCAGTAAGGATTGACTTGCAAATAAAGGGAACCCCCAAAATATCTATGATAAAGAATCTGCACTTTATAATAAATACAGTCTCACACCCCTATTAAGGAGTTACTGTAAATGTGGTCCTGTTCTAGACTATAACATTATCATCGCTGCATCATATGAAAATTGTTCTCCCTGTGCCTGCGTGGGTTTCCTCCAGGTACTCCGGTTTTCTCCCACACTCCAAAGACATGCTGGCTCCTGTCCAAATTGGCCCTAGTGTGTGCATGTATGAATGTGAGTTAGGGACTTTAGATTGTACTCTCCTTGAGTGTTAGGGACTGATGTGAATGTACAATATACAGTTGTGTTCAAAATAATAGCAGTGTGTTGAAAAAAGTGAATAAAACTCAAAATCCTTCTAATAGCTTTTATTTCCATACACACAAATGCATTGGGAACACTACACATTCTATTCCAAATCAAAACATGAAAAAAAATACATCAAATTTGTGTTGTTCCTCTAAAGAAGTTGAAGAAAAGTGAATATTAGAATGTTCAAAAAAATAGCAGTGTTTGTATTTTTCTTTACAAACTCAAACATTCACTATATAAACTGAAAAATGTTTGAAGATTTTGCTTTCCTTTGAATCACTTAATGAATATTTAGTTGTATAAGCACTGTTTCTGAGAACTGCTGTACATCTGTGTTGCATGGAGTCCACCAACGTCTGGCACCTGTGAACAGGTATTCCAACCCAGGATGATTGGACTACATTCCACAGTTCTTCTCTGATTCTTGGTTTTGCCTCAGAAACTGCATTTTTGATGTCACCCCACAAGTTTTCTATTGGAATAAGATCTGGGGATTGGCTGGCCACTCCATAACGTCAATCTTGTTGGTCTGGAACCAAGATGTTGCACGTTTACTGGTGTGTTTGGGGTCGTTGTCTTGTTGGAACACCAATTTCAAGGGCATTTCCTCTTCAGCATAAGGCAGCATGACCTCTTCAAGTATTCTGATGTATTCAAACTGATCCATGATCCCTGGTATGCGATAAATAGGCCCAACACCAAAGTATGAGAAACATCCCAATATCATGATGCTTGCGCAACCATGCTTCACTGTCTTCACAGTGTACTGTGGCTTGAATTCAGTGTTTGGTGATCGTCTGACAAACTGTCTCCGGCCACTAGACCCAAAAAGAACAATCTTACTTTCATCAGTCCACAAAATGTTGCGCCATTTCTCTTTAGGGCAGTCAATGTGCTCTTTGGCAAATTGTAACCTCTTCAGCACATGTCTTTTTTTCAACAGTGGGACTTTGCGGGGGCTTCTTGCAGATAGCTTGGCTTCACATAGGCGTCTTCTAATTGTAACAGTACTCACAGGTAACTTTAGATCTTCTTTGATCTTCCTGGAGCTGATTGTTGGCTGAGTCCTTGCCATTTTGGCTATTCTTCTATCCATTCGAATGGTAGTTCTTCGCTTTCTTCCACGTCTTTAAGGTTTTGGTTGCCATTTTAAAGCATTTGCGATCATTTTAGCTGAGCAGCCTATCATTTTCTGCACTTCTTTATATGTTTTCCCCTCTCCAATCAACTTTTTAATCAAGGTACGCTGTTCTTCTGAACAATGTCTGGAACAACCCATTTTCCTCAGAATTTCAGAGAGAAATGCACTGTAACCAGCATATACAACATTTGCTGTCTTCCTTCCTTAAATAAGGGCAATAATTGCCACCTGTTTTTCAAAGAATGAATGACCTCACTAATAGAACTCCACACTGCTATTATTTTGAACATGCCCCTTTCAATTAGTGATTCAATTACACAGAATCAGCAGCATGCATGTCATGACTGTTGGGTCTGTTGGATTTCTATTACTCTACTACACCTGCTAGTAAATTATTTGCCATGTAGAAATATCATTTCTACCAAAAACAGTGATTGATCAGGTTAGTGATGTCTGACTGCTATTATTTTGAACACAACTGTATATGTAAAGCACTGTGTAAATTGATGGCTCTGTTCCTGTAATAAATAAATAAATAAAATAAATACATTATTATACCGAGGAACGTGTCTCAATCCTGTAGAAGTTACTACAACCTGCAAGAGGACCAAGCTAATCTAGGGTAACTGGTGCTTTCCAAAGAAGGAAAAATGGTAAATTTGTGATCATCTTATTACCAGTAGGATAGGCATGTGATCGTTTTCATTTACTAACTGAACGGAATTCCAAAATGATTTAGTGGCTTTTGAAGAAATACATTAGTGTATTAAAGGATGTTTTACATATATGACTAACAAATCTGTCTAATGCTATTTTGACCTTACATTGATGTTTGTAGACGAATAACTATGCATGTGTATAGACTTAATTTTCTATAGAAAAGAATCTGATTGAAAAAAAAAGAACAGGGTTAAAATCACAGAAGGACAAAAGTACATGAGCTCCATTATACGAATGCGCAGATTCCATTAATCACCTTAGCAGGGCATAATCTTCATACTATATGACTTAAATGGACATGTATTTAAACACAGTTCCAGCACAGGCATGTTAATACGAGCCATTATATTTGAACATTTATTACATTTTTGATTGATGCTTTAATTTTCTAAGTTGGTTAAATGTTCTATGGTTAATTACTTTTCTGGTACTGTAATATACCCCATCCACAGCTTAACATGTTTATAGATCTATAACTCCAAAGTGATTCTACTCATTACTATTGCACAGTTTTCTGATATAGGCCTGTCAGATCCCTTTGTATTAATGAAGTGCAAATAGACAGTGAGGTATGCAGCTCTAATGTGACAATTTAGTATGTAATATCTATGTTTGGTAAGTACATTTTAATACAGTTTCCTTGGTGGTATTAGTTCATCTAACATAATAAGAAAGTACGTTTCTGTTCAAATAATAAGCCAAACATTTTATTAATTTGTGTTATATTATGCTTCAGGAATATGATTTTTTTTTTTTTACAATTGGAATTTGAATCACTTTAGCTCATGCAACTGTAATTCCCATTTCTGCTAAGGGCCTGTCTATTTGGCAATAAATTTAACTAAGTGATTTCCAGTTGTTGCGCTATTGATAAAAAATATACTAATAGTGATTCACTTATACTTTAAATGTGCTCCTACCAATATTAGTATTGAGTCAAAATGAATTCATTACCAAACAATGAAATTGTCTCTTGATGACAAAATTCCGATTATGATGAACAGCCGTGTCCACAATAATCCTCCACATGTGTAGTGAAATAGAGACTTTTGTGCTCACCACCACCAAAAACACATTGCTCTTTACTGAGCAGTTAGACCCAGGGGCGGACTGACAACTCATGGGGCCCCCGGGCAATAGGGGATCATAGGGCCCCTGTGTCCTTGCCCAAACTCAAAAAAGCCTATGAAAAAGGTACCAGGGGCATCTCATGGGGCCCCCCACTGACCACGGGCCTTCAGGCAGTGCCCGAGTTTCCAAATGGTCAGTCCGCCCCTGGTTAGACCCCAGATGCTAGGTGGTCTAACAGAGCATGATGTTGAACATATCTTGCTTGTAACATCCTAGATGGAAAAGAGGTGTCATAGATTTCGGTATCTCTCCTCCTCTCTCCCTCCCTCCCTTATTGTAATCTGCTGTGTACTCATTGAAAAAGGATAATACTCCAGATAGCGTGATAACATACAAATGATTTATTAACCACTTACCCTCCAGAGGATTTACCCCCCTTCTTGATCAGGACATTTTTTGCTATATGGTCGTGCAATGCTGTACATAATCTAAGTTTATGTCATTTTTTTCCCACAAAAAGAGCTTTCTTTTGGTTGTATTTGATCACCTCTGCGGTTTTTATTTTTTGCGCTATAAAAAAAAGCCAATAGTGTTGTTGTCTTTTCATTTTGTTGCAAGTGTATCATTTTTGTCGCCTGAATACCTTTGTTATAATATCCAAAACACTTAGGATTTTAGCAACTGAACATAATGGACATAATTGGGTTGATTTACTAAAACTGGAGAGTGCACAATCTGGTGCAGTTCTGCATAGAAACCAATCTGCTTCCATTTTTTTTGTTAAAGCTTAATTGAACAAACTAATGTTAGAAACAGATTGGCTACCATGCATAGCTGCACCAGATTTTGCAATCTCTGAGTTTAATAAATCAATCCCAATGTCTAATAATCTGGACAGACTGATGACTAATTGAGTATTTTGCTGAACTGGTAATTGATTGTTTTATTAATTGATTGATCGATTATCTATACTACAATTTACACACTTCTTAAGCAGACTCTGCTAAGGGCAATCGACAGCCACAAATCACATGCTGGCCATACACATATTAATACAATTGATGGATATGACAACCATTTCAACAGAACAATTGCAACTTTCAGAACGCAATTGCACTACATAAGTGGTTCCTTCAATATATAATTAACAATAAGTTTTGGTGGATATTCAGCCAAATCAATTTTTTTTGCTGCATCCAACAATAATTTTGAGCACAAACTCATCTGAAATAATCTAATCTATGATTGATCGTTTATTGTCACCACTATGGCTAGTATTATTGCAGTGATAGAAACCAACTTTCTGTTGGTATAGGTAGGTAATGAAGATGAGCTGTCATTCCAAGCAGGTTTGTTCCAGCCCATCAGAATCTACACTGGAAAGGAACCAAACATGACGCATTTATCTGAGCAAAGCCCAATAATGGCATTGATGAATTTGATAAAACTCTATTGATCAAACTGTCAGAAGGAAGTGCTGAGCTGAGTGGTTATATGATCCTTTAAGATCCTAACATAAATTGGCTGGGAGTGTGTGGCCTATTTGTTCCTTCTTGGAAAGAACAAGATACACATTAATGGGAATTGCTGAGATTTTCTAACTCATGATACCACTATCCTGGTGCCAGCAGACTGAGAGATTGTCATTGGGGTCAGTTAGATCTGGAGTTAACGCTTTACACACACAAACAGTATCCAACATCATTTGTTTTAGCAGAAACATGTACCATTCACAGCATCTGCTGCAGTAATTCTGACCTTTTAAAAGGTATCTGACACTCATTGTCATGCACAGACAGGAATGTAACATGACAGGGCATTTACAAGAAGACTCCATTAGAAGACTTTGGCCTAATGGAATTTTGTAACATTCTGCTAATAGAGTTTAAAGATACTGTTGTATTCTTTTTCCTGCCTGTGTCTTCTTCAAGGTATGTTAACTGGAAAGTTTTACTGGGAATTATGATGATTTTGTTATATATGTCTTAAGATGGCCATACACTGTTTGAATTTTGTCCAGTTCAACAGAAATTCACTTAGTGGGTGGCCATGTTGGCCCCTTCATTGCCAACACCCTTCAATTGAAAAATTGAGGAAACTAGGTATTATATTGTCTGCTAAACCGTGTCTGCATGCAATAGGATGCAGGCAGTGTTTAGGCATTCTGACAGCCATCTCTGTCAGCCAACAGGTTTTTTCTATCTGCACTGTATAGCATGGATGGACCAAGAAAATTTGATGGGTAGTTGAGTGGTAGTGGTGGAAAAACAGAGGATGAATAAAGTCTCTTACTATATTTGACTGTACTCCATAGACATAAGATTTAAATCAAATGACTCTCAAAAACTCTTGGGCTATATTCTCTTCCTGATGTGTCTGACTCTATATGCTTTTGTTCTCCATGGATTTATACTGGATTGTACTGGATGATCAAGTCTCCACTAGTCAGTGGCAAGCCATGTGTGATGGAACGCGGTGTCCGACCCCAGCCCTTTTCACCAACTCGTGACCAAAGGACCCACTGATCTCGCACCTCTCTGTCACTTGCATAACAATGCCACTCTCAGCTGCGCCCTGCACAAAGATTTTCCAGCTCACAGGACTACAATCTATGTGCCAGCAGCCTGAGAGCGATTGTTACTGGGTCAGGTTAATTGCACAATTAACCCTTCACACTGCCACTGACACCTTTTTACAGAGAAGGAGGAAATTCACAAATCTTAGCAGTAACACTATGATATTAGTATAAGCGTCTGTAATACACACTGTCACCACAGACAGATGTATTCAGAGGATTATTACATACAGTAGCACTCTTCAAGAGACAGGGATTCTTTAGTTTGCATTAGAAGCTTTAGAGACAGTTTCAACACTTTTCAGAAAATAGGATTTATTACTAAAAAGGTCAAAATGGTGCAATTAAAATATTTACAGAAAAAGATGTAACAAAGATATAAAGAGAACAATAAAGCAACAGAGAAATAAAAGAAAGGAGTTCAGAAGGCAGAATACTTGCAAAAGTCCTTGGTTTGAGTCCAATTGTCCTAACAAAAAGATTGCCTTGGCTCTCAAGTCTCTTAGATGGTTCCTGATTGATGTTAAATGAAAGCTGTCGTTCTCCAGGCTGTCAGTCTTTTTCTATCATATCAAAGGGGTGTCTCCTGAGAACAAATGACCAATCATCCAGTTTGGGGATGGGTGTTAGGCGGTAACCAAGGTTATGACCAAATCACTTACAATTTAATACTAAGGTCAATAACCTTCAATAGATACAGGTAGCATGCTAGCAACTAACAGATTAATATTTAGAATTATATTCCAAACACAGAGATACCATACATAGCATACCCTTGTCACTCAGGATAAAAGAAACTGCTTCCTCTCTCTTGTAGGTACTATTATAGTGATGTAAGGTCTTGTGTGACTCATATTAAAATTATCTATCCCAATATATACTTCATATTAATGTGCCCAGTTCCTGCTGAAGTTTATGAATTGTATGAAAAATGACCCATGTGGAATGTATGTTTTATGGCACACTCTAGCCCTAATGGCCTAACAGGTCATGACTGACTGAGTTATTGTTTTACGATCAGGCAGAGGAAGTGGTTTTCAAGCAGACCCCCTGGAACCAAACTAATTAGCAGTTTACAGCCCTGAAGCTTATCTATCTGTGTTTTATTTAGGATAAGAGATCCTCTTGACCTCCGTTCAACTCATAGCTGTTCATTCCATTGAAAAGGGAGGACAGGAGAGAACATGGCTGAGACCTAACAAGAAGGCTGTCATGTACAGCGTCCATGTCTCTAGTGCGCACAATTGTCACACCATGCATTTCACACTTAGGCCTTCAGTGATGTCCTCCCTGAATTAATCCAGCAATTTCTGTCTGTAAGCTTAGAAATTCAGCATGTAAGAAAGGGTACACGGAAAAACGGAGCCTGCATTAGTCAGGGTTTACTGTATAAAGAATATAAATAAAATGCATTATTACTCACCAAAACTACTTATTATTTGTACACAAAATCCATCCTCCTTTCTTTCCTCCATAGGAGTTACTCTGTTGTACAGGTTTTCTGTGTGTTTCAGTGCCGACAATAAGTTATTTTCTATCTCCATGGAGGCTGAAGGTTGAGTCTGTCCAGTCATATTTCTGGCATCAGCTTTAATGTGCTTTAGGGATGAGAATATCCATTTGACAGAAGCAGTGGGATTGTATGCCTGTCAGATGGCCCTGGTGTCACCAAATCAAAAGCTGATTTCACAGTCACCAGACTGTGCAATCCAGCATATATATATAAGGGTCTCATAAAGGTAATGTTTCCCAAACAAGTGTGTGGTGTTTCTTTCTTCTCAAGTATTCACCTTCAAAGCTCCAGAATGGTGTTCCCCAAAAAACATCTAAAAACTATATAGCATAGTATATCCAAAACACCATATAATAAGTATCACTTATAACATTGTTCTCACATATATATGCAAGTGTACACTGTGCATCACCCAGTGTTCTCCACCCGTTTTCATCCACATGCTAAAAAACCCTTACAGAAATATTAATCCTTCCGAGCTCTCAAAAAATATGTTTATTTCATGCATAAAATCCTTTGAAAAAGTCAGGTGATGAAACATGTCAGGAAGTGACGACAGATGAATCCGGAAGTGTCCGTTCTGCCGTCTTGTTTTCTGGTCTTTCATTCATTGAACACATGTGAGTATTTTTAGCAGGGAATAAAGGCTTCTTATGATATTTTGCTGCACTATGGTTGGTTTTTGCTCTTTACATGAATATTCTGCATATCCATTTTAACGGGGACAATATTTGATTTGGAGTGACTGCGTGGAAGTGGATAAAGAGGTTGATATTAGCAAAAACAAGCCTAGTGACATGTGGGTATTGATTCTGGGTAAGTTATATTGGCATTATTGACGCATGGAGATGGGAGTGCACGTGATGATATATTTTAACACACTGAAACAAATTTGTATATGTGAGCACTTTTATTTATATTATTATTATTATTATACAGGATTTATATAGCGCCAACAGTTTGCTCAGCACTTTACAATATAAAGGGAGACAATACAGCAATGATACAATTCAATACAAGACTGTTAGGAAGGCCCTGATCCTTGGAGCTTACAATCTAATTTCTATGTTGGATTATTTTGTGAAATGGGAATACACAATTTTATATATACTGTTTTTTGTTTTTGACTAGTACTTCAAAAGGATTGGAGAATTAGGAGAACATTTGAATGGAGTGGAGGAAGAAGGAAATTTATTGATGAAAGCTTAGAAGGATTATTAATTAGGTAAGGGTATTTTGGCATGTGAAAGAAAAAGAAAGACTGGTGCTGGAGAGACAGGTAGTGACCAAAAGATAAATCAGTATTAAAATAATATCAAAAGTCCATATGTGATTAGTCCATATCTAAAGAGTCATTAAAAAGATCTCTCTGCAACATTAGTGGTAGCTCCCTGTAGAGTGAAGTAGACACTGTAAGAAATAAAAAGGGACACAAGGGGGTGTCAGATTATGTATAGCAATAAAAGTTAATGAGCTTTATTAAAGCCAATTGGCAACGTACATCAAAGAGAGGCATACAGGCATGTGTGTATCACTCTTTTTATCAAAGAAGTGAATACTTTGAAACACATAACCCAATTGGCCAGTGGTTCTCCTGACTTCCTGTTGACATCACTTGCGGTCTGGCAGCTTCTATGTTCCATGCTGGTTACCACTGGAATTGCTCTATGCCCTTTGTCCATTTACAAACTTACCAGCTTTGTGAGCATTATAAATCCCCAAGACCCAGCAGATGACTTTGGGTTTACCAGCCTCATTGGTCACTTGATACACAGACATGCCTGTATACCTCTCTTTGATGTAAGTTTCCAACTGGCTTTAATAAAACTCATTATTTTTTATTGCTACACTTAGTCTTGTGCCCCCTTGTGTCACTTTTTAAATATTACAAAATGCTCTCATGTATTCCAGACATAAACTAATAACCACTTTACAAAACACTGGTTCCTTGTCTAGAATATGCAGTTTAGTTTTGGGCTCCAGAAAGAAAAGCATGGTTAAATTAAAAAGTGTTCAGTGAAGTGCAACAAATTTAATAAGGGATCCTCACCTATGAGGATCGATTACATAGATTACAGTTATTCACGCTGGAGAAGAGACACTTAAGAGCAGATATAATATTAAATATATCAAAGGTGACTCCAGTACCTATAATAAAATTTTAACTCTAATGACCCTGATGTGGACACGTCTTTGATTTGAGAATAAAAGAAACGTAGTTTAACCTTAGATTTCAGAAAGCATTCTCTACTGTTATTGCAGAAAAAAATGTGAAACACCTACCCCCAGAAGGTGGTACTAGCTGACAGTTTCTGTTGACAACTTTTAGATGTCTCCTTCAGGAACCAGGGTATACAGGGCTATGGGAAAGCAAAGACACTTACAGACACAAAGGTTGGACTGGATGGATCTTTGTATTTTTTCGACCTTATAAACTATGAATTTATGACTTGGTCTTCCCCCTCCAGGTTATAAAGGTGCTATAACACACCACACCACAAATGCTAACATGCCCTTCCTGGACTAGGGAAATCTTAAAGCATATCTCAACCCCCTTCCAAAAACCATAAATTAATATATAGTAACTTACCAATCCTTAGACATGGTGGACGTATCAGTTTTCTTTTTCCAGACTAAGACCATTTTCAGCAAGTGCAGTAAATATCTGTTAAGCTTGTCATTCCCTGTGAGTTGAAAAAAGAATGTGTGAACTGCTAGTGCCATCAATCCACCATGTAAAAGAGATGAATAAAGGCAGATGTGTTTGAAGTCCAGATTTTGTGGCAATCATTGCTTGCTCCGTAGATGAAGTGGACAGGTGAGTGAAGCCACAAAGGGACTAGAAGGAATGCAGAATTACAAGGTGATAGTAAAGGGTAAAAAAACACTCAATCTGCAACAACTCCAAGAACCTGTAAGATTGTCACCCAATGCTGCTAATATCATTTGTGCAGGCTGTGCAGCTGAGCAAGGCCCTCTGGGACTCATTTATACTAGATGGGATCCCTTCCTCTTTCAGGTAGATGGGCATTGCTTACTTGTAGGCTAGGTGTGAATTGAAAGATATTCTTCATGTTGCTCTAACCATGTTCCTGGTTTCTAATATCTATATGGTTTGAGTCAGCTTGTAGCTCCTACTATTTTTGCCTTGGTTTGAAATAGTAGTAAAGTAGATAAAAAGCTACAGGTGTACTTTTCATTTACTCGTTTGAAGACAGATACCGTGTTAAGACAAGCAAATATCATGGGTATTCTAAAGTAGCTAAGTATAGCATTTTTTACTGGCATTTGTAGCCAGTTGTTGTACTTTTTCTATGTATTTTGTATGTTGTTAGTTCATATAACATCACAGACATGAATAACAAGGTCCTCTGCTTCAGAGATGATTTGAAAGTCCACTTAATTGTGACATTTAAAAATCATTAAAGTTCCAGCAAATACCAAAACAATGTCCTATTCTGTGAAAAATGAGAAGACTGGAAAATCTGTTCAATAATTTACCATATTGTCAGATCAATTAAATGCTTTCCCTTTGGTAAAAGGTATTGGACATTTGTTTTAACATATTGCTTATAGCATTCATTGTCCAGTTAAAATGGCTAATAATATCAGGTTAAGCTTCAGTTGTAAGAAAGAATAGTGACACATATGGCTAGTGTCCCTATCAGAGAATTCAATACATAAGGTCATAAGGTTATAAGGAAAGATGACCATTTATTCGAACAACTAGAGAATATCAATTAAAGAAAACCAATAGAATAGACTCCATGGGTAAAGTAAATTGTCCACGATTTTGAGCATTCCTGTAAATTGACTGTGTTTTGTTCAGATTATTAGATAATCTCTCTAATAGAGTGTATTTTATATTTTTGGACCTGTCATATGGAGGACAAGCAGTGCTGAAAAAAATCATATGAGAAATGTGGAATCAACAGAATAATCTGGTAAATCAAGACATGAAATTCAATTATTGCCTCTTAAATGTATAAAGTTGCAAAACATTTTAAACTAATTGTCTACTGTCATTTTTATTACTTCTTTATACATCTAAGACGTGAAATAAGCATTGTTTTCCAGTATAAACAATGTGTTGTGTTTTTTATGTAGGTACCACTTTTTTAATAATACGTGACACCTAAGTAAAAGAATTTGATCTGAAATTCCAAGTTAAAAAACAAATTATATATAAAACCCTAAGAAATTAAAGAGAAGATCAAGCGCTAAAAGCATAATTATTACTACCATTTATGGGAGTCATTTCCTATTCTGCTGTCTCACCAAATGTGTCCTCGGTGTCTTATTTGCATTTCCTCCAGATCTGTGCCGTAATTCAGCAAATGCCAACTCTTGCACTTTATTGCTGTATAGGAGTTTCTTAACTACTTCAATACCAGGCACTTTTACCCCCTTCCTTCGAAGACCAATTTTCAGCTTTCAGCACTGTTGCACTTTGAATGACAATTGCATGGTCATGCAACACTGTACCCATATGACATTTTTATCATTGTAAACTTCCTCTTTAGCAGCTTGGCGTAATTGGCCCACTCTATGCGTTACATCACATAACATGACTTCCTCAGGAGTCCCTGGAGGAAGTCACGTGATGTGATGTAACGCGTAGAGTAAGCCTATTACGTCAAGCTGCTAAACATGAAGTTTACGAGCTGCCATCTTGGAAATTCCTGAATGCATTCAAAATACATTATAACAAGGTTTTTTACTGTGGTGTCCCAGCAGGACATTTTTAAATGTGAGTGCAGTTTGTTTTTCTAATAAATCATGCTATATTTATATACTACACTACGGCAAGCGTTTCTGTTTACATATGCGGAGGATATGTGCGATAAAGAGGAGATGGGACCGTTTGCAGCAGAGTGAGGAGGCAAGTGGAGTCATCTACACAGTATACCTACCCGGGTTAAAAGGGAAAGGCGGTATTTGACCTATGCAATTTGGGTCATAAAAGGAGGTGAGAGTATATATGTATGTCTCTGGTGGAAGAGCACCTATAGGAATATATGTGGATATAAGCAATAAAGAGCACCTGTTTGAGAACAAATTATAAACGCACGGATCAAGCACACATTATGGACTTTTAAGTTGTATTCAGTGTATTCACCATTGTTGCGTAATCACATGGTTTGGATGCTTTAATTCAAATCTGACGTTATAGAGATATATGCATGGCACTATTTTATGATATTTGCATTTGTGTTGGGAGCGTGCTCCATAGCACACCCCTAGCATGGATTTAGAGCTATCCTCCCAGCTTCTGATCACATGATCCATGTGATAGCCTGCAATTCGCTATCACAGTAATCACCAACTGTACAAGCTACCCTATACTTTTTTTCCTTTTCAATAGGGAAAAAGATACAGTCAGGTCCATAAATATTGGGACATCGACACAATTCTAACATTTTTGGCTCTATACACCACCACAATGGATTTGAAATGAAACGAACAAGATGTGCTTTAACTGCAGACTGTCAGCTTTAATTTGAGGGTATTTACATCCAAATCAGGTGAACGGTGTAGGAATTACAACAGTTTGCATCTTTTTATATTGTATCTTTTTCTCCTGGCTAGAGGAGAAGAGTGTAAACAAAAACAGTTTGTTAACCACATGCCGCCCAGCCACCGCATATAAACGGTGGCAGGGCGGCGCTCGTAGGCAAAAGCACGTTTTAAAACGTGTGCCTACAAAACAGGCAGGGGGCGCGCGCGAGGCACGCGCCCGCCCTACCTGTCCCGCGGGTGTCAGCAGCGGGTCCCCGCCGCCGGGTCACGGCCGGTTTTTACCGGCCGTTTTCCCGCAATGAGCGGTGAACACTGAAACAGAGCAGGGCTGCATTGTTTACACACAGCCTGCTCTGTGACAGTTCGCCGCCAAGCTGCAGAGGGAGAATACAGTTTCTCTCCCTGGATCAGCTCCCCCCTCCCTCCCCCCGTTCAGTACACACCCCCGCCCCTTAGTAAAACACTCCCCTCACACAGTGAACACTAAAAATGTTAACCCCTTCCTCCCCAGTGACATTAGTACAGTTTCAGTGGGTTTTTTTCAATGATCACTGTATTGGTGTCACTGGGGATGTCAGTGACCCCAAGTCAGCTCCCCCCCAGTGTCAAAATGTCCGCCTCAGTCCCGCAGTCCCGCCATAAGTCGCTGGTCGCCGTCATATGTCGCTGATTGCCGCTATATGTCGCTGATCGGCGCCATTATTAGTATAAATAAAAATTAAAAATCCCAGTATCTTTCCCGCCATTTGTAAACGCTATAACTTTCACATAAACCAATTAATTTACACGTTTTGGGTTTTTTTTTAGCAAAGACATGTCGCAGAATGCATTTTGGCAGAAATTTATGACTAAATTTGATTTTTGCATTTTTTTTTTACTGGACATGTTTTATAGCAAAAAGTCCAAAATATTGTTTTCTTTTTCCTCAAAATTGTCAGCCTTTTTTTTTATAGCGCAAAAAATAAAAACCGCACAGGCGATCAAATACCACCGAAAGAAAGCTCAATTTGTGGGGGAAAAAAGGATGTAAATTTCATTTATGTACCGTTAAACTAGCGCAGCGCTGTATAGCAGAAAAATGGCGTAAATTGCAGTATTTATACCATAGTTTGTAGACGCTATAACTTTCATACAAAGCAATCAATATACACTTATTGGAATTTTTTTTACCAAAAACTGTAGCAGAATACATTTTGGCCTAAATTTATAACCAACTTTGAGTTTACTAAATATTTTTTATAGCTGAAAGTAAAAAATATTGTTTTTCTTCAAAAATTTTGGCCTTTTTTTGTTTATAGCGTGAAAAATAAAAAGCGCACAGGTGATCAAATACCACCGAAAGAAAGCTCTATTTGTGTGAAAAAAAGGACGTAAATTTTGTTTGGGTGCAGCATTGCATGACTGCGCAATTATCAGTTCAATTAGTGCAGCGCTGAGTAGCAAAAAGAAGCCTGGTCATTAAGGGGGGTAAATCCTCTGGAGCTCAAGTGGTTAAAAAAATAATAATAAACATAAAATAAAGATATAATAGCTAGATCAGGGCTTGATCTAGGTTCAGGGTCAAGATTAGGGTAAATGTCAGATTAAGCATGGTTTAAGCAGTATTTCATAAATGATTTTTATTTAGTGTCAGCATTCAATGGTAGTGTCAGTGGGAGTTATGTACTAAACCTGGAGAGTGCAAAATCTGGTGCAACTCTGCATTGAAACCTTCCGGTTTGTATTGACAAAACTTAATTGAACAAGCTGAAGTTAGAAGCTGATGGGCTCCCATGCACAGCTGCACTAGATACTGAGTGCACCAATTTTAGTAAATCTCCCCCAGTGTGTTTTAGGTAAGATTACCTAAAAGCAAAATGTGCATTATTGTTTCTTGACACTACTACGGGTACAAACAACACGCAATGTACACATGTGTGGTATTGGCATAAATGGCAGGAGTTGGAGAATTATTTATTTATTGATGGCAAGCAGGGGCATATTCACCACAAGGCAAACAAGGCACTTGCCTAGGGTGGCATTTTTCAGGGGGACAGCACCCCCCCAGAAGAAGGGATGGAAGAAGGTACACGAGCACCATAGGAACCAGGTGGGATCCGAGAGAGGCTGCAGGCTGCTTGATGGTGTATGTAGAGCCTGACTCTCATTCCCAGGGATGTCTGGAGCTGTGAAGATGAGTGTCTTTCTCTCTATCGCCGGGAGGGGTGGGAAGGCTCTCCCAGGTGGGGGGCAGGGGTGTTGTTGGTCAATGTCAGGCTCCATCTGTGGGAGGGGGAAAGGGGGATGTTGGTCGGTGTTTGTGGGGGCAGACAATTTTTGTGTTGCCTAGGGCAGCACAAAACCTAAATTCACCACTGGTGGCAAGTCATGGTAAACACAAAGAAGTTTTAGAAAATTATTTTTTTACTATTTTGAGCCAATTTGATAATTAAAAATAAAAACAGGAGATATCCATTATCATTTACCACAAATGAAGGCTGAAAATCAAGGTATATTCCCCTGAAAACACTAATTAGTTGCAATGATATATGCAGTTTTTCTAACAAATGCAAAAGTTGCAAATTAAGGTTTGTTTTATCTTCCAAAATGAAGGGGTAAAGAAAAATAAAAAATTGCAGCTGCATGGGACAGCATGGTGATTCAGCTCCCAGCACTAAGTCAGAGCTGTCAAAGATAGCTCTTGGTCCCCACTAAGGATCAGTAGCCAGCGGCATTGGCCCCCAATCATGTGACCACTACGACAGTCAATGGCAGTATTCACAAGATTGCCAATCCTTCCTATCTCCGTGCATTCAGAATGTTTTAAAGGGATGCTAGAGTGGGTGGGAAGGAGTTAATTTTACTTGTGAAAAAGTAAAAGAGAAGATGTTTGCTTTTAGACTTTTTTTCTCTGATTGAAATTCAAGATGGCTACTTCAGTTCTGAGTAAAGAAGAGGATATAAAATGTGACTAAAGAAAGAAAAAAAAGGAAATTCTGATATTCAATTGATCATATTTATAAAGCAGCGAATATGACATTTACTAAACATTCACTGATGGTAAATCACTTCCTGTTATTTAAAACAAACGCACAAGAAACATTTGCATAAATACACCTGCAGAGAATAATTGGTGAATGTCACAATTATGGCTTTATAAATATGCCCATTTATATTGTCCTTAATGTTGTTGTTGTTTGGAGCAAATTTCAATTTCAAAACTGACATAAAAATGTATACCCCTTGGTAAACCAACAGATGAAATTGATTTAGAAGGAAATGGTTTTAAAGTAAATTATACAGTTTATAATTTGTGACAACAGTTCATTTTTAGGTAGGTGACTTTTAACTCTTAATATTAATTTGATTTAGCAAAATAATATGAATGCATTTAATTTGTGTATTGACTCATGAAATTTCAATTACCGAATGAGACAGGTTGCTAAACAGATAGAATTATTGTGGACAAATTATATGAAGAAAAACTAAATACAATAAAAGTCTGGTGCTGTTTTTTGTATTTCTTAATCATTTTTTGAGAGGATAGATGAAATGTTTGCCAATCTCGGTTGTGCTCAATATTTTGGAAGAGGTGGGCAAGAAATAATGAATTCCTTGGTTTGCTCTTTGAAAGTCTTCTGTTTCCAACTGATTAGGAGGCATGTCTGTTAAGCGTACAAAAATGGATAATAACATATCTTGGGGGCATTACATTACTTGTCTTGTTTTGGATACAAATGGAGACCTACAAAATCCGCCAATCATTGTTGAAGAAATAGAGTTGACATTTACAGAATTAATCTCTTAAAGCTCCACAGTCATTTCCAGGACAGATACCCTGCAGCCTAAGAAACAATTCAAGGCTAAGACTTACAGTCACTCATATAGCCTTATTTAAATCCCATTTTGTCAATGTGCCCCTCAGAGGGAAACATTTTGGAGCTAATGTAGTGCTGGTTAAATATCACAGATGGCCAGAGGGTGGAGATCTGCAGATCAATACATGTTTCAGATTGATCATAACACACAAGCATACTGTCTGCCAAACATCATTCCTGCTTTGGATAATAGGGTCAGCCAGGCTTCATTATGGGTGACAATATGAGAAAAATATGGCACACAAGAGTTCACTAGCAATCATGTTTTGGTCTCTAGTGTTGTACAGGTTATTGACATTGTTGAATTATGTTTCTTTAAAAATGCATAAGGTATAGCTTGGTACCTAAAGGTTCCAACAGACAAAAATATTGTACATAAATTGTACTATTTTCAAAAATTAGGCATAGATTAGTTATTAGCTATGTATTGTTTGTAACAGAATGTAAAACAAAAACAACCTGGCCCTAATACACAATTTATACAAGTACAAAAATGTAATGAAGTTTTTTCTTTTTTTCTGTTGTTTTTGCATTATTTTTTTATTTGTTTCACGTACTTATATAGCACCGTCAATTTAGGCAGCGCTTTACATATATATTGTACATTTACATCAGCCCCTAACCCTCAAGGGGTGTACAATCTAAAGCCCCTAATGTACATTCATATACTAGGGCCAATTTAGACAGGAGCCAATTAACCTACCAGTATGTCTTTGGAGTGTGGGAGGAAACTGGAGTACCTGGAGGAAACCCACGCAGGCACAGGGAGAACATGCAAACTCCAGGCAGGTGGTGCCGTGGTTGGGATTTGAACCGACGACGCGAGTACTGCCAGGTGGGAGTACTAACCATTTAGCCACTGCTGCCCAGTATATTATAACAGTTTAATATTTTTTTTCATGATTTTCTTTTTCAACAGTGAAACACCAATAGGTGTCAACAGGTCTATAATAGACTATGCTAGTATTTTGTTTTCTAATTGAAACAAATAAGTGCAAGGTAATGCTGTTTATATATCTAAAAATTTCTATTCTATGGTGACACTGTTCTATTTTTTGTGTGTGTTTGTTTTTATTTTATTATTGGTTATCTTTTTTTTCTTAATAGAGTTCTTATTTACCACATTTTAAGGGCTAATGTTTGTTTTTTCAGATTCCCACAGTATGTCTAATGTATACTTTATAAGTTCCTATTACCATTGGTATGTTCTGTGACTGCTCATGTGGAATACTTGTTTCCAATTACATCCTTTCCAACTGACGATTTTTACTAGGAAGTGCAGATTAATCACAGATGGTTTAAGCTGTGACATGTCTTCTAGGCTGATGATTTTTATAAGCAGACATATCAATTTATTGCATGTTCCAGAGATTAAACACAAATATAAATATACATACATGCAAATATAAAGAAGAGGATCAACCTACCAGTGCTAGTAGGAAAGAAGGATAGAAAGGGAGATCATTTATAATCTATAAATGTTTAAACATGACACATACCAAGTCAAATGTTCTAGATCAGGGGTCTCAAAACTATGGCCCTCCAGCTGTTGAAGTACTACAAGTCTCATCATGCCTGTGCCTCTGGGAGTCTTGCCTGTGGCTGTCAGAGTCTTGCAAGGCTTCATGGGACTTTCAGTTCCTCAACACCTGGAGGGCTATAGTTTGGAGACACTGTTGCGAAACTACAAGTCCCACCATGCCTCTGCCTTTGGGAGTCATGCTTGTAACTGTCAATCTTGCAATGCCTCATGGGACTTGTAGTTTGGCAACAGCTGGGGGGACCACCAGTTTGACACCCGTGATCTACAATTAAGGTAAACAGACCTGTGCAATAGGAACAGAGCACAAGATAAAACAAATACGTAAACAAAGAAGGGGCTAAATTCAGTACAAATTGCATATGAATGACAGTTGTTATATGCAGATTTTCACATTTCAATCTTTGCCAGAATTGGAACATGGGACATCTAGAAAAGGGGGTCAACCCAGGCTGATGTCTCCAAACGAGGTCTTGCAGCTGTGTAGTTGCAAAAAAGGAAATGAGTCTAGATCATTAATAGAAGCAAAGATCAGACATGCACATAGAAAAAGAGATGCATTCTATTATGCTAGGATGTGAACATTTTAATCAACAGTTATATGGATGACAAGTATGGGCAGCACGGTGGCTAAATGGTTAGCACTCCTGGTAGTACTAGGGTCGTCGGTTCAAATCCCAACCACGACACCACCTGCCTGGGGTTTACATGTTCTGCCTGTGTGGGTTTCCTCTGGGTACTCCAGTTTTCTCCCACACTTCAAAGACATGCTGGTAGGTTAATTGGATCCTGTCTTAATTGGCCCTTGGATGTCTATATAAGAATATGAGTTAGGGACCTTAGATTGTACACCTCTTGAGGGTTAGGGACTGATGTGAATGTACAATATATATGTAAACCACTACATAAATTGATAGTGATATATAAGTACCTGTAATAATAAAATAACTACAGAATCAGAAATTAAAAAATACAGAGGACAAGGGGCATCCCTGTTTACATTGGAATGGACTGTGGAAGTGTTATTGACTCAGGGGCAAGCTATACTCCTCTTGTATTAGAGTTTGATTCCTTTTATTAGCCTGACCTGCAATTCAGCTGAGGGAACACCATTATTTATTCCTCTAAATATTGGATTCATCCAGCAACATTAATGAACTTGAAAAAAGTCAACCAAAGGACACGTTACCACTTTATTATTTCTGCTTTCTACTGCACAGCAGCGCACTAAACAGGAGTAATGGTACCCCCATCCCCTGCCAGTACTCTCGAAAGTAAAATAGTACTATACTTCATATTATAGGGCCACTAATGCCATAAATGGCAGGCATTCTTGGCTCACAAACCCTAGTGGCCTTAAAAAAGGATCCTTAAAGATTGATTTTGAGGCTTTGCGGAGAAGACTTTCTGTTTGGTGGTACATGCAGCATTCTGCAGATATTACAAAATTAGCAAGAGTTTGCTTCAGGAAATTGAGTTCTGATCAGACCAGTTTACTCATCTTTATTTTTAAGGCCTTGCGTGGAGCCAAGCTTGGTTAGAATGTTAAAACTTATGAGGCCTTTTTATGGATCTAAAAGCCTTATGGCTATCTAAGGCTAAAATGACTTTCAGTTTTTTATTGCATAGTCTGTAGATCAGTAAAAGAATACTTTATATTTTTTATTGATATTTTTTATTTTATTTTTGTTATTGAATTGAATTAATATTTGTTTTGGTATTTTGAAGAAAACTAAACAATAATAGGCTTAGTGAGTTTTAGGTAGCTTTCGAGAGTCAGTCAACAGTAAGCGGATTCAAACATGCTTGGGGCAAACATAGATCTACACTTAGACAAAAAAGTACAGTGTCATCATAACAACTGGTGTGGTGGTGATGAGGGACACTGACTGGTGACAGGGGGCTCAATTCACAAAAGAGTTATTTTACTCTTACAATATGAGATAAAATAGATCATAGCTTTTTTTTCACAATTCACAAAAAAACACTACTAAAATAAAGCATTTATTTCATCAAAATGTGAGGTATTTTACTCATGAAACCATGTGGTCATGATGAGATATCCAGTGGAATGGATACAGTGGAGAAGGATTAGAACCCCTGTCAGTTTTTATTGCTAATAATATTTTAAACCGTAGACATATGCCAACTCACTAAGTTAGTGCGGTCCCTGCAGCATATGTATTAATACAGTACAAAAGAAAAAAGGTGACTGGAATACCAGTCAAAGGAAAGCTGCTTTCACAGGACACATGTGGTGTATCAAAAACAACTAAGTTAAATGAAGTAAATACAAAATATCCCTAAAATGTCAAATATTGAATGAAAATGTCATAAAAAAATCACACACATATATAAATACTCTTTTTCCACCAATAAAAAAGACAACATTGGGGAGATTTATCTTCATTTCCGGAACCAGTGTCCCCATTGGAAGGTTTCCCAGCTATTACTTTTCTAGGGACAACCCACAATTTGAGATTTTCTTTTACTTTCACTTTCAATGATAATGGTAAACAGGACATATACAGAGGGGGAATCTCACTAATGGGGAGAGAATAATAGAACCTGACAGGGGGTCTAATACATCTCAGCTATATCCAAACCAGAAAAGAGAAGTTTTACCTTTAGTTATATTTATGTAAATCAGCCCCAATGTTTGTGTGTTTTTCCATATTTAGCTTTCTATGCATTACTGTTGAGAAACTGATCCAAAAAGGTAGAGACTACATCAAATTGGCTATTATATTTTCTTATTCCTTAAAGTGTTACTAAAGCCACAACAGTAAAATCAGTATGCAGTATAGCATGCTTGTTATTCTCACTGTGGAACCTAAGGGGTTAATGCTCTGCATTGTGTAAAAATGCTGTTTGATCCTTTCTTCTCTGATCCTCCCCTTTTTCAAGTGTCTACCTCTTATCTCCTGATAAGACATATGTGTGGAGCAACTCTGCACATGATCAGTTTGGTGTGTATTGCTAGAGAGATTTTTTTTTCCTTGGGAGAGTTCATGTGATCAGCACAGAGCCAATCAGCACTGCCCAGACAGAGGTAAGGGGTTCTACATCCTTCTAGAGAGAACGTCTACAAGCTTTAACCAGTGCTCAGCTGGACACTGATAATAATCACAAGACTGCTCTAACTGCTGATTAGAAAAGGTATTCAGCAGTTTATATTTACTAAAATAATTGCACTTCCATGTTCTGTGTACTGTCGGAGACCAGATATAGTGCATGCAGGGTCCTGGGTTTAGAAAACTTTAAATGCCTCATGCCTAGACCACTACTTATTTAACTCATGCATTTATTTATTGATTTATTTATTTACTTTAGTGAATTAACTTGGACACTGTTTTATGAGTTATTTAACTCTTGTTTTTAGTTTGTGAGGTAAATAACTCATAAGGTGATAGTGGAATGACATTTTCAGCATCTCATGAGATCACTGGAGAAAATGTGTCATCTGATTCAATTATCACATGATATATTCCTTAGCGATTTTTTGTTACTTTTTTAGCCGCTTCCCTTCTGCCCTATAGCAGAAATACTGCTACAGGGTGGCACAGGTGCGCAAAATCACTTATATATACATGATTTTGCATTCCCGAGTAGAGGGCGCACGCTCTACTGGCACCGCCATTCGCGGCCATTGCTGTCAATCACCTGGTCCTGGCTGGTGATTACTTGCCGGCATCCTGTGATTGCCGAGGGTCTGTGATGGAGAGGAGAACTGTTTGTCCCTTTTAGCTCATGCACACTGCTTTGCATGGTTTTGCACAGCACAGTCACACAAAGCAGTGAAGCACAAACACACGGTCCCTTAGTAAAACACTCCCAGCACACAGTTAACCTTTTGATCTCCCCTCATGTTAATCCCTTCCTGCCCAGTGTCATTAGTACAGTGTCAGTGTTTTTTTTAGCACTGACCACTGTATTGGTGTCACTGGGGATGTCAGTGATATCAAGTCAGTTTCCCCCAGTGTCAGAATGTATGCCGCAGTCTCACTGTAAGTTGCTGATCGCCACCATTACTAGTAAAAAAATTCTAGTATATATACCGCCATTTGTAAATGCTATATCTAAATCGATTAATTTACACATATTCAGGTTTTTTTTTAGCAGAGACATGTAGCAGAATACATTTTGGCCTAAATTTATGATGAAATTTAATTTTTACAATTTTTTTACTGGACATGTTTAATAGCAAAAAGTCCAAATATAGGTTTTTTTTCAAAGTTGACAGACTTTTTTTTATAGTGTAAAGAATAAACACAGGCGATCAAATACCACCGAAAGAAAGCTCAATTTGTGGGAAAAAAAGGACGTAAATTTCATTTGGGTGCAGCGTTGCATGATCGTGCAATTGCCAGTTAAAGTAATGCAGCGCCGTAACACAAAAAATGGCCTGGTTGGGAAGGGGGGTAAATCTTCCAGAGGGCAAGTGGTTAATTTGTTTTTGCATACAGTGAACAGGGCAGTACAGTGTTACCATAGTAACAGTATACTACTCTGGGGAGGTGATCAGAATTCTTTTTTTTTTTACACATTATGATTTCTTAACCTCCCTGGCGGTATGATTATTTCAGATTTTTGGTGCTGAAAGCGGTACCATTATTTTGCATGGAAATTTGGCGTTTTATATTGTTTGCTGTAATTCTTAGGAATAACTCACTGAAATCTGTCCAAACAAGAGTCTAGTAAACATTCCGGGTATGATAAAATTTGAAACACAAAATCATAAATTATAATTTAATAAATAATCATAAAAATAATATAATAATAAATTTAATTCAATAACATAATCAAACCAAAACCACTGAAATTTGAAATATAGCGCCAAGTTCGCACATCACTGAGCAAAGTCGCAAAATCGTTTTCAGTGTCTGATGACGAATTTCCCCACGAATCATTATCACTCAATTCTGCAAGTGGTTCTGATTTACTATCGCTGTTCTCTAGCTGGTCTAAAACCACTTTTGACCAAAAGGGACGCTTTTTGGACGCCATGGACTTTTCTAAGTTTCCAGGCAGAAAGAACAGTCAAAATTCAGGCAGGGCACAGGACAAAGCAGTAGGGACAAAATGTATGTAAAATGGTTTGATACAGTAATGTTTTACTATGTCAAATTCATTTCTAAGAAAATGACAGTTTCAAAAAATTTTTAAATTTGCCGTCGTTCCAGCCCTTCGTACATCCCGATGCTCGCAAGGACTGTAACACGGAAGCCAGATGCCGGCATCGGCCGGAGGAGATGGCCAGGGACACTGCAGGGGACGCATCGCAGGAGCGAAGGACAAGGTAAGCGCTGCAGGGAATCCCTGAGCAATGCTGCATGGTAAGCCCGAGTGTAGCTTTGCATAGACATGCACTTTGTTAGGGCAAATGTTCTACATGTTAAACTATTCACTAGTAAACATTTGCACTGAACTGAAGAAATATATATATATATTTTTTTTCCTTGGTTTTTATTCTTCCCTTATGTCTAAGAAATATTGGGAACACTCACAGCCACGTCATCTCATGTGCTCCAGGTTATTTTTATTGATCAGTAGTATGCTCTTTGGTATATGAGATCAATGTGCTATCTTAAGCAGCCTGCCATTTATTTCTAGTGAATTGTGTTAGTGTTGACATTTTAGAATGATCTGTGCCCTTGTGATTTGTTCCTAGTATGTTAACAACATTATTATATCATACCACTGTACCATATATTATTTCATCCTACTAGACCATGTGTTATCATTTCACATACTGGACTATATTTTACCATATGAGGCTTTTAGATTATACATCATATAAGGGCAAGTTAAAGGGGTAGTCCACCGAATACTCACTCAACTAATGTATTTTATCTCTAAGGCTCTGGTGATGAGCTCTCCTCAAGGTTTTTTATGACTCTCGTATAAGAAGACAGTGGTTGATTCAATTCCCTAGCCTGTCACATAAACTGGATTATTTGCTTTAAATATATTTTAAATTTACTGACACCAAGACTGTATTTTTATTTCTGTTCTCTTTTTATTTTATGTAAATTCTGGGAAGCTTATGCTGAGTTCTCTGTGCAAGGTTAATAAATTCTCCATTCTAATGTATAATGTTAGCATTCTTAAAATATGACTTTTACATACTGTATCTACGAGGAACGTTTAAGTCAAACTGGGACTTTTAATTTCACAGGTATAAAAAGGGATGCTACAGGGCACATATGCAGGCTCCGGCAAGATGGATGCTTAGTCGCATAGCTCCACGCCACAGCTGTCTACTCCAGCCTGTCCTAACATTCCAGACGGGTCTCTATCACCTCCAGCTGGGTTCTTTAGCTCCTAAGACTCTCCCGCTTTCTGCATGGCCGGTGGCACAGGTTGCTGTGCCTGCCCTGGTCCCAGCTACAGCCAGCTTCACACCCTTCTCAGCCAGATTCCAAGGCCACCAGGGGAGACACGAGGTGGTGTGTGGGCTCTTCTTCCCCTCTCACTGCCATAGCACCCCCAGGAGCATCACCAGCCTCTATGGAGTCCCTCCTGGCCCATACATTTGGAGGTTTCCTAGACTCTCAGCCTGTTTCACAGCCCCCTAGCCCAGACATGGCTGCAATGTCCCCAAACCTCTCACCGCAATTTGATGTGGGGCACCAAGCACAATTAACTAAATTTTCTGGGCTTCTGGGGCAAGGCCTTGCCAGAACAGTGAAACAGATTATTGCTGATATTAAAGCTGATATTCAAGGCCTAGGCACTAGGGTGGAAGTAGTGGAACCTAAACTCCAAACTACCATTGCTTGCACCATTCATCATATGCAGCGCATACAAGATCTGCAGGTACAGCTGGATGTGCATTGTCCAAGATTGATGACTTAGAGACCCGCTCTAGGTGCTACAATTTTAGGATCCTGGGATTGCCAGAATCAGTGAAGGACATTGATACTGTCATTCACTCTTTCCTGCATGGCCTGCTCACAGATTTAGCAGATCATTGCTTGGAATTAGGTCCAGACACCGGGCTCTACAAGCCCCATGCTCAAATGGTCTTCCCCGTGGTATCATTGTGAAACCACATTTTTATGCCACCAACGGTTATGAAAGCCTCTTGTTCAACAGAACCACTGTTCACCAGTCTCTTGCCCTTCATCATCCAAAAGAGGCATGCCTGGAAACTGCTCCTGCAAGCCTTGTCCCACCATTATATTAATACTGGTGGACCTTTCCGTTGTAACTGCACTTTTCCCACAAAAACAACTATTCTATGTTCCCAGAGGAAGAGAAGCTTGTGCTCTACCTAGGTGTCATTTCTCAAGATCCCCAGCTGTCTCTTCACAAAAATCCAACTTTCCTTTACCTAAGGCTGCAACATCCCCATGTCCAATTTCTCCACTCTGGAGGTCCCAGGGCTCTTGCTCCTCCAGGAATGCTCGCCCCCCTTGAACTGCCATCTTTTCCATTTTCTGCTAGCTTGAGTTTGGCAACTGTCCTTGTCCTGTCTCTGAGGATGTTTCCTTTCTGGCTGTTGTACTTCTCCCCTGGGGAAGGGAGTTTCTGAAATGTTCTAGCATTTTCTTGATATACGGCTGTGGTTATTATGTGTAGAAACCAGCTGACAGAGTTTTTTGCAACTTTTGCAATTTTTGTCAATTTACCACTACTGATATCTTTAATTAGGGCCAGCCACGGTGAGCATCGGTTCGGGTGCACCCCCCTCTGCCTCATAGCTCAGGATTTTCTTGGGCTCTGACTCAGACTTGGCCTGCAGTCCTGTGGGCCTTGGTATTTCTTTTTTAAATTAACCTCTTTAGAGTTGAGGATGTATCTTTTTTTTTGCTATCATTTGTTAATTTGTTTGTCTGTCTTATTACTCTAATATGTGTCTCTTTTCTTCCTATTTCTTACCTTTGTGGAATCCCGGAGGACAACTCCTGATGCTATCTCAGTACTTGGTGCCTCACCTAAATGTCTGGAGCTTGAGGCCCCATTGGATTCGTGGGTTGGTAAGCAGCAGCCTGGCTTTGTCTATTGGTGTGTCTCTCTTGAATATTCACCATGGCGTCATCTAAACCCCTTCTTTTTAGACTCTTTTCACATTAATATTGCAAGGATACGTAGGAATTGCGATAATTTGGAGGACTTTCATACTGAAGCCAGGATCCTTAAAGATAGGTTTCTGGAAATGGGGTATGACTCCCCGCAATTAGAGATGGCTATTAGGGAAGTTGCCGATCTTGATAGGTCTTCTCTTCTGGCGGATAAGGAGACTAACAGATCTGGGAAAATTAGTCCCCTTATTACCAACTTATCTGTTAAATTCAGAGAAGTAGAAAGGATTTTTAAAAGGAATTGGAGGATTTTGAAAGAGGACACAGTTCTAGCAGGTTTTCTACCTGATAGGCCAGAGGTAATATTCAGACGGGCACCTCCGTTAAGGAATAGGATAACTCCTAATATAGTAGATCCCTAAGGAGTTGTAATTTTTTTCAGAGCTTAGCGTTTTTTTTCCTTGCAACAGATGCATGATCTGTACGGTCAATAATGCAAGGAAGAGACCTCTACACTCTTTCACGTCTTGTTCCACGGGCAGAAAGTATAAAATCAATCCTTTTGATCACTTGTAATAGCAGGTATTTTGTGTACCTCCTAGAGTGTTAGTGTAAAAAACAGTATATTGGCAGAACAACCAGAAGGCTTAGAGATCGCCTGAGAGAACACGTCTATAATATCAAAAGAGGTTTAAGGAATACTCTCTTTCTAAGCATTTTAAAGACTATCATCAGAGAGATCCTTCATGCATGTCATTCATTGGAATAGATCTCATGTGTCCCCACTGGAGGGGAAATAATAAATGAAGGGCAGTATCCAGACTAGAAACTAAGTGGATTTATGAGTACCCTAGCCCCTTTAGGAAACAACGTCGACATAGATGTTAATTGCTCTATTGATAACAGTTAGCTTGGTTGGCAAAATCACTTCCTCAGCATATCTGAGCCCCTGTGGTTGTGTATTACAATCTGTCCCTCTCTTAATCTTTGTACATGTTGTGACCAGTTTTTCATTAGAGTCGTGTGTAATACAACGCTGCTGGTTGCTATGATACATTCCATTTCTAGTCATGCTTGCCCATACAATTAACCACCTGGTGTTACCTGGTGTTTCTAGAACATTTCATTGTTCTAACGCATGTTGCATTTGTCCCCATTATGCACATTACCTGCATTTTAGGGACTTGAATGCATTTATGGGTGCAGGACTGTTATGTTTTTTCTGGTCTACAACAAAATGGCACCTGTCCGACCATATGTCTTCTAGAAAATGGTGTTGATTTGGTCACGTGTCCTCAAGTCTATACAAGGCATACACTATTATGGCGTCGGCACTAGGTGGATCCCTTTGAGAACGTGCATGCGCACGAAACGCATCAGGGAGAAGCCTACGTGCTGACATCACACCACAGCGTCCATGTGATGGTCCGGCTGCCATCTTTGTAAGTGCTTTTTATCCATTGATGATTTTATGCTCCACATGGTTGCTATCTTTTTATTAAAACATACTACACTATATGATACTGTCTCCAGGCTCGGTCTATGAGCTTGCCCTCTAGGAGGAATCCCTTTCCTTGGTTCGCGGTGGACTGGAAATGGACACTTGGCTACTCTACTTTTGATTGTTCATTTGGTGTATTACTGGCTTCTGGAGAGATCCCACCTTCAACCAGGTCACCGGCAGGAGGAACAAGCAGGAACACCCCTTAGTGTCATTCCGCTCTGGGCTTGCTTGCTACTTACGTATGGTGAGTGCATTATGGTGGAGGTGCGGAAGTCACAGAAGTCACTACATTTGTGGATTTGATCACATCACTATTTTTGGGACTATTATGATATTTAGAGGACTTCTATATTTTCATTTGTAATACCATCCATTTTGTTTCTTCATTGGAGTATTCACTATTCTCTATTTCTTTTTTATGATGTTTCTTTTCTCTTTTACTATTACACTAGTCATCATTGATTATAAACACACATTTTTATTAGCGCTGCACATTGATATTATAATGTTTATGAAAACTTATATTGTGCCCCTGCCAACTCGGATCCTGAGAACCCCTCAGCCTTCACCCATTCGGTTAAAATCCCTAAACTGGTGGTGGCATACAGGGAGATAATGGATCGTTCCATCACAGTCCAAGAGATCTTGCAGACCATTAAATAAAGCAAACGTTCCTCTGCACCAGGTCCGGATGAGTTTTCCGCTCTTTACTACCAATAATTTGCGGCCGTTCAAGCTCCCTGTCATGTTTCACATGACTGTTATGCCTTTAAGTGTTCTTTGTATTTTGTCTCTGTTCCTCCCTTTTCTCTGGTTTAGTTCATGCTGTACAGATAGCCCACCCCTTTTCCCAGTAAGGCATTTCAGCTTCAAGCCTCATGTCATGAAGCACATCACATTATGATCTTTTGACCAATCCGATGTTCATTGTTGTAAGATTCTCTCAGTTTATGGAATAAACTTCACAAGATCTACAAGATATCATCTGGATTGAATCACTACCTGTGATATTCAACTAAGACTGGAGTTATCGCTATCTCAACACAACTGTAAATTACAGAGATCACACTTTCAATGCTTAGATTGGAGAGACAGAACAGTCAAAAGATCAGTGAAATGTTTTCATAGGATTCTTACTAGCTTTGGATACACAGTGAGAGGTTATATGGACACTGGATATAGCAGCTACAGAGAGTGCAGACATCTCTACACAAGTCTATATATGTCTGTAAGTATATCTCAGCATAACAGTCATCAGTGTCAGGACAAATTATTGATGTGAATGTCTTACAACTGCAAGTTTATACACTGCATCTGTATGCATTAGCACATGGCTTGTCTGTGAAATCTTAGAAAGTGAAAAAAAAAGTTTTCTGTAACCATTGCCTAGGAAACCTGAGCTCACCCACATAAAAATTTATAAATTTCTCTGTAAACTTTCTATCAACCCCTCTCCTTGCTAACATGATGTTTTAGGAAAGTAATATACAGTCTGGGGAAACTAATACACAGCCACAATCAGAGCTTCATCCAGAGCAGGACTAAAAGAGAAAAAACGCTTAACAAACCAACCTGGAAAATGCAAGAGAATCTTAATGGTGACAAGTTAGAATTGCTGTCTAATATTAATGACTTATGGTCTAATACTGTTAAATGCATGTCTGCTCTCTCCCAACAATCTCATGAGCCAATACAACTAGAGGGTGCTATCCAGCAACTGAATGTTGCTTATGAGAATTATCAAACACTGTGTGTTAAATATATTGCTCTCTTAAAGCGGTACAACACTCAAGGGTCATTGGAAGAATTAAGGAGTTTTGAGAAACTCAATCTTGAAAGAGACAATTTAGTGGTGCGAACAAAGACAAAGGCAGAAGTGAGAATAACACAGCTCCATGAATCCAGATTTTATCGCTCTGCGTCTACTAGACGCTCCCCAAGATCTTCCAAATCCATACAGTCAAGGTCTTCTACACTCAGTCTACAACTAATAAAAGCCCGTGCTGATGCTAAAGCTTCTAAAATTCAGGCAGCTTTCGCCCAAAAGAAAGCAGAAATAGAGGCTGAGAATTTGAAGAATGCAGAAATTGAGGCTCAGGCCGCACATCAGAAAGCAGAAATGGAGGCCCAGGCCGCAGAAATGGAGGCTTGAGCCGCACATAAGAAAGCGGAAATGGAGGCTCAGGCCACAAATTAGAAAGCAGTAATAGAGGCTCAGGCCACAGAAATGGAGGCTTAGGCCGCACATAAGAAAGCAGAAATAGAGGCTCAAAACGCATTTAAGAAAGCAGAAATGGAGGCTCAGGCCGCACATCAGAAAGCAGAGAAAGAAGCTAAAGCCACATGCCAAAAGGCAGAAATTTAAGTTTTGGAAAAACAATGTGAGCATGCCATAGCCATGGCAAGGTTAAGGGTCTTAGAACAAGCCGCTAGTGAAAACGAAAGAGACAACAGTTCCAGAAACTCAGTTGTATCTTATGTCTCAGATTCTTCACACACCTCTCCAGAACGT
Source organism: Staurois parvus (assembly GCF_062004578.1). Lineage (NCBI taxonomy): Eukaryota > Metazoa > Chordata > Amphibia > Anura > Ranidae > Staurois > Staurois parvus. Next base: position 625,903 of record NW_028318993.1, on the reverse strand, counting down.
CAACTCCCTGTCACAGCAGCCAAAGTACTCAATCAAAGTCTCTTTTCTGCACCTACTGTACCTCCAGACGATTTGCCCTTATATCCTCCAATACATCAGACTGCAGCATCTCAGCTAACTGCAGACACTGGTATGTATTTAATAGACCATCATACTTTGGCACCAACAGAGTACCTCCTAGCAAATGCACTACTCTACAAACTAACATGCCAATGGACTTTAAGCCTGCTCCAGCATTGAATGTCTTAGCTGCAACATATGTTCCCACGTCACTCCGCGTAAGTCCACCAACTGTCACTAGCAACTCTGTTCCTCCTGCAGTTATGCACCCAAAATCTGAAAACACGGACATGTCACAGTTTGCTAAATACATGCTCCACAGAGAGCTTGTTAAGACAGGCCTCACCAAGTTTGATGACAAGCCTGAAAATTACAGAAGCAGGAAATCCCCTTTTAAGGCTACAATGAGTGACCTAGACATCAATGCCACAGAGGAATTAGATCTACTCATCGGATGGCTAGGTCCATAGTCTGCTGAACGCATCAAGAGGCTCAAAGCAGTTCATATTGACAACCCTGCTGCAGGCCTTAATGCTGCTTGGGGCAGACTTGAACATACCTTTGGCAGCCCAGAGGCCATTGAAGATGCCTTATTCAAAAGGTTGCAAAGCTTCCCAAGGATTTCTGCTAACGACAACCTAATGTTTCAAGAACTCAGCAATGTTCTATTAGAGCTTCAACTTGCTAAGGCTGACATCAACTTACCTGGTCTCAGTTACCTTGACACCTCTCATGGCATCAAATCTATTGTTCTCAAGCTACCATATGGAATTCAAGAAAGATGGGCAGTGCTTGGATCAAAGTATAAGGAAGAACATAGCGTTGCCTTTCCTCCTTTTTCCTACTTCTGCGAGTTCATCAAAAGAATTTCAGACACTAAGAATGACTCAAGTTTCTCCTATGGGGACTGTAACTCTCTCAGTACACTCTCTCCAAGACCTAAAAACACACGTATGTCACACAGAAAGCATAGAGAACCAGCGTTAGTGACAAGAACTAATGGTCTACCTGCGCTTACTACAGTTCTTGAAAAGACTGATCAAAACAAGAAAATTGAGGACCAAAATTGTCAATGTCCAATACATAACAAACCACATCCACTTAAGAAATGTATCGGCTTCAGAAAGAAAAGCCTCCAAGAACGTAAGAAACTTTTGAAGAAATTTGGGGTTTGCTACAAATGCTGTGCCTCCACAGAACACTTTGCGAAGGACTGTAAAGAAATCATCAAATGTATAGAGTGTGACAGTGATGGCCATGTGCAAGCTCTTCATCAATATTTGCACAACTCTACTACGCTCACAAACAATCTTCCTGAGGCCAAGCAAGGCGGGGCGCTTAGATCAAGCAGCACCTAACACCCCAGTGTTCTCTACATGTACAGAGGTCTGTGGAGAAGGATTCTGCGACAATCCTGTGCAAAGATATGCTTGGTATGTGTATACCCCAAAGGTCAACCTGAAAAGGATATAAGACTGTATACTATACTGGATGATCAGAGTAACAGATCTCTTGCAAGAACACAGTTTTTTGAACTGTTGAAAATAACTGGAGATGCTCTGCCTTATACTCTAAGCACTTGTTCCGGCTCTACAGAAGTCTTAGGTAGGAGAGCCAGTGGTCTTGTAGTTACTCCTCTGAATGACAATGTGGAAATATCTTTGCCCACTATCACTGAGTGCAACCAGATTTTAAACACCAAAGAGGAGATCCCTACTCCTGAAGCTGCCTATTCTCACTTAAAGCACATAGCCAACTGAATACCAGCCCTCAACGAAAGTGCTGATATCCTGCTGTTACTTGTTCGAGACATCCTAAGGGTGCTCAAAGTTCATCATCAAATCAAGGGTCCACACAATGCACCATATGCTCATCATCTGAATCTAGGATGGGTCATCATAGGCAATGTCTGCCTAGACAAGGACAGAAGGTCCTACTCAGTCTCTTCCTTTAAAACATATGTCCTGTCAAATGGATGAACAACTTGTTCTGCACAATGACCACATAAATATATTGTGAAAGAAAGACTGTTTGAAAAAAGTGCACAACAGCACATCATTCAAGACAATAAGAAAGCTCTTAATCTCTGGGATGACGACATAGGCAACACAGTGTTCGAGGTAACCACTAAAGACAATGAGTTGGCAGCCACTATAGAAGACAAAGAATTCTTGAAAACCATGAGTAAAGTTTTCTACCAAAATGATTCCAACAGTTGGGTAGCATCTCTACTATTTCTTACACCAAGAAAGAGACTACCAAAAAACAGGGTACATGCAGAATCACGGTTTGTTTCTTTAAATCGAAGTTTGAACCAGAAGCCTGAGATGAAAAAGCACTTTGTGGACTTTATGCAGCAGGTGTGTGAGAGAGATCATGCTGAGCCTGCACCTCCTCTTACGGAAGGAGAAGAATGTTGGTATCTACCATGCTTTGGTGTCTTCCATCCTCGCAAACCTGATCAGATTAGGGTGGTATTTGACTCAAGTGCTCATCATGAAGGTGTCTCCCTCAATGACAATCTTCTCACTGGGCCCAATCTCAACAACAATCTTATAGGAGTTTTACTTCGCTTCAGACAAGAGCCAGATGCTGTTATGGCTGACTTTCAGCAGATGTTCCACCGTTTCATCATCCGTGAAGACTATAGAAACTTCCTCAGGTTCCGATGGTACCGCAATAATGATATCAACGATGAAGTCATAAACTATCGAATGAAGGTACATGTTTTCATTAACAGTCCTTCTCCTGCAGTAGCAATTTATGGATCTGAAGCAAGACAGTTCGTTGAAAGGAATTTCTATGTAGACGATGGACTCAAATCTCTGCCCAATGAAGAAGAAGCTATTGACCTTCTTACTAGAACCCAGAACATGCTTGCCACTGCGAACCTCAGACTTCACAAAATCATCTCTAACAGCGACAAGGTCATGATAACCTTTCCTTCTGATGACCATGCTGTCAGTGTGAAAAAATTCCAACTAGGATCTAACCTTTCTGTTACATAATGCAGTCTTGGATTGCTTTGGAATGTTAAACAAGACACATTCACATTTCAAGCATCAGCCTGAGACAAGCCCTTCTCAAAGCGAGGAGTTTTGTCTACAGTGAACAGCATTTATGATCCGTTTCATTACACCTTTCACCATTCAGGGTAAGATACTGCTGCGACAACTTACTTCTGAAAGCTCAGACTGGGATACCCCCTTACCCAAGGAGAAACAACAAAGGTGGGAAACAGTCTCTAAAAGAATTAGAACAACTCCAGATACCACGCTCTTACACCCAAGCATCCTTAAAGAATGCCACCAGAAGAGAGATTCATGTCTTCTCCAATGCATCCAATGAGGCCATTGTTGTGGTGGCTTATCTTTGAGCTACGGATCACAGCGCTGTAGTGGGTGTAGGATTTATCATGGGCAAGACCAAGCTCAAACCAAAACCTGCACATACTATTCCAGGGCTTGAACTTTGTGCAGCTGTGGAAATTGCTGAGCCTATAGAACTTGAAACAGACGTTGAAACAGACTTTTGACTTTTATACAGACAGAAAAATAGTGCTAGGATATATGCACAATCACACAAGACAGTTCTACGTGTATGTCGGCAACAGAGTGGAAAGCATAAGGAAGTTCTCTACGCCTGAACAATGGCACTATGTTCCCACTAGCCTCAACCCTGCTGACTGCGACAGTCGTGCAGTACCCACTACTGCATTTCGGGACACATCTTGGCTATATCCATCATTACTTCAGGCCTATAAAGGAACTAGTACTTCTTTTGCCCAAAGAGAAAGACAAGTCATCAACTAGATTTAAAGGGAGGTAAGAAGGAATAGTGCATGTTATTATTATTATACAGTATTTATAAAGCGCCAACAGTTCGCTCAGCGCTGTATATTGTAAAGGGAGACAGAACATGCGACAATACAATAACAATACAATACAATGCAATACACGAGGGGTTCGAGGGCCCTGCTCTTTCGAGCTTACAATCTAGGAGGGAGGGGAGAGTGGTACAGGAGGAGATAGCTGTGGGGGATGGAATGGTAGGAAAAGTGGAGGAGGTCAGGAATTAGCAGGGGGTGGGGTAGGCTTCCCTGAAGAGGTGGGTTTTCAGGGTGTGCCTGAAGGAGAGGAGAGGAGAGTAGGTGATAGCCTGATGGGTTGGGGCAGGGAGTTCCAGAGGATGGTTGACACCCTGGAGAAATCCTGGAGGCGGGCATGGGAGGAGGAGACCAGGGAACTAGAGAGAAGGAGGTCTTCTGAGGAGCGGAGAGTGCGTGTAGGGTGATATTTGGATATTAGGTCGGTGATGTAGTTTGGGGCAGTATGGTGGACAGCTTTGTACGTCAGTGTTAGGATTTTGAATTTGATCCGTTGTGCAATCGGAAGCCAGTGGAGGGATTGGCAGAGGCGGGTGGCGGAAACAGAGTGGTTGGTAAGGTGAATGAGTCTGGCTGCCGTATTCAGGATCAACTGAAGCGGGGATAGCCTGTGGTGAGGCAGACCAGTGAGGGAGTTGCAGTAATCGAGTTGTGATATGATGAGGGAGTGGGTGAGCTGTTTAGTGGTTTCTGGGGTTAGGAACAATTTTGGCGATGTTGCGGAGGTGGAGTCTGCATGAGTTTGTTAATGATTGGACCTGGGGCTGGAAGGATGGGTTGGAGCCCAGAATGACACCAAGTACTCTGGCCTGCGGGGCGGGCCTGATAGTGGCATTGTGGGAGGTGATGGAGAAGTCAATGGGGGGTGGTGTGTGGGCTGGGGGGAAGACTAGGAGCTCGGTTTTGGAGAGGTTCAGTTTAAGGAAGTGGAGCGACATCCAGTCTGATATGTCATTTAGTAGGTTTGTGATTTGGGCGGAGACCGAGGGCTTAAGGCGAGGGGTTGAGAGATAGATTTGTCTGTCGTCAGCATGTTGCTGCCTTCCCCTCTGAATATGGATTTCCATGTCTCAGCCTGGACGTTCGAGACCAATATCTGCAAGTATTATGCTAAATGTTTGCATTGTTTTCCTTTGTCCTCCCTTCCCTCTTGTTTTGCAGATGTTCCTGGAAAAAAATCTTCATTTCTTATATTGGACTAAAGTTTGTTATAATAGAAATCATAGATTTCGACGGGGAGTGTCATGTTTCACATGACGGTCATATGCCTTTAAGTGTTCTTTGTATTTTGTCTCTGCTCCTCCCTTTCCTCTGGTTTAGTTCATGCTGTATAGATAGCCCACCCCTTTTCCCAGTAAGGCATTTCAGCTTCAAGCCTCATGTCATGAAGCACATCACATTATGATCTTTTGACCTATCCGATGTTCATTGTTGTAAGATTCTCTCAGTTTATGGCATAAACTTCACAAGATCTACAAGATATCATCTGGATTGAGTCACTGCCTGTGATATTCAACTAAGATTGGAGTTATCACTATCTCATCACAACTGAAGGTTACAGAGATCACACTTTCAATACTTAGATTGGAGAGACCGAACACTCCCCATTTGGAGTGGTTATTCAGCTTCTTGAGGGAAGGGCATGCCTTAGATTCTTGAACACAGCATTTATTTTGGTAATTCCTAAACCGGCTAAGGACCCTGAAGCCGTTGAAAATTATAGACTGCTTTCCCTGATTAATAATGATCTGAAATTGTTAACTAAGACACTAGCTAACAGACTGGCCATTTTCATCAATACTTATGTTCAAAGAGATCAGGTGGGCTTTATTCCAGGTAGACAGGGTCCTGACCAGGTTTGACGGGCTGTCAATCTGATCTCTCTGCTGCACTTAGGCTGGGATGGGGGGGCCAACATGGTAAATTGCTCTCTATTGACCTCCAAAAGGCGTTTGACTCTGTGTCTTTTCAAGCTGCTAGAAGCTTGGGGATTTGGAAGTCACTTCCTTGCTATCCTCTATGCCCTCTATACAACCTCTACAGCTAGGGTTCACTTACAGGGCTATCATTTTAACCCCATTCATATTAGGAGGGGCACTAGATAAGGTTGTTATCTCTTCCCCCTCATATTTGCTATTGCTATTGAAACTTTGGCAAGTGCAATTAGATCTCACCCAGGTTCTTTTTGCGCATAAAATAGCTGGGGGGCTGGGTCTTCCCTATCTGCTGCGTTATTATCAAGCTGCCCAAGTGGCTCAAATTTCAGCGGTATATTCCTATACTGAAAAACCAGACTGGATATCCATGGAATGAATGGCTGCCATTTTGGTTCGCCTGGAGTTTTTAAAAGGGCAGCTACCCCAACTGCAGATGCAGATTCTAGCCACCACCCTGTCTAACTCTTTGGGTGTCTGGGACAGAGTGCAAAATAAGCCAAATTTGATTCCCCCCTTTAAACCTTTATCCCATCTTTTTAATAATCCTGATTTTTCCCCAGGGTCTGAACCCTGAAGCCTTCCCTAGGTAGCTTAATAAGTGTCTTTACCAAATAGGTCACTTTCTCACTTCCAGGGGCAACATTGTCGAACTCGATTTTAAATGCCCCCTTCTGAAACATTCTGCTTTTTTCAAATTGCACACTTTTTGCACTCTCTAGGCCATGCTGGTATAAGAAATCCCACAGTCACTGCATATGAATCTTGGTGCACAGTGGAGGCAGGCCATAGGGGAGGGATATCGACAATTTACAGGCTGCTGCTCGCCTCCACTGATAAGTTTGCCTATATGAGGGCTTGGGGCTTGGATCTCGCTTCTGAGAAAGATATAGAACATTGGCATTTGACTTTCCACCTGGCCTACAGTGGATATAAAAAGCCTACACACCCCTGTTAAACTGTCAGGTTTCTGTGATGCCCGTCTCCAGGACTTCTCCAGGGCTTCCCCCATCCTCTGGAACTCACTACCCCAATCCATCAGACTGTCACCTACCCTCTTTTTTCTTTCTTTGAGGTGATCATGGAGTTTTAGAACCAATTTCTGCTTTACTGGATTGAAGTGAAAAAATTTGGAACTTGGACACTTTGGGTCTATTGAATATAATTTTTATACGTAATTTTTATATATATATTTTTAATTTTGATTTTTTTGGGGTTTTTGGTTTTTTTCTTTAAGACGGAATTGGGTGTTGATTTATGTAAACACAATTTAGTCGAAGTTATATTGATTATATTAATAGTTAGAGTTTTTCGGGGATTTATATGTGTATCACAAAAAGGATTTATTAGATTGCCATTTGGAACTGTTCATAATTCTCTCTACCTTGACTAAGGCCTCAGTTTCAGCTGAAGAAAAACAGCCCTAAAGCATGATGCTGCCACCACCATGCTTTACTGTGGGTATGGTGTTCTTTTGGTGATGTGCAGTGGTGTTTTTGCCCCAAACATATCTTTTGGAATTATGGCCTAAAAGTTCAACCTTGGTTCCATCAGACCGTAACACATTTTCCCACATGGTTTTGGGAGACTTCCGATGTGTTTTTGCAAAATTTAGCCAGGCTTGGATGTTTTTCTTCGTAAGAAAAGGCTTCCGTCTTGCCACTCTACCCCATAGCCCAGACATAGATTGGAAATTGTTGTCACATGTACCACACAGCCAGTACTTGCCAGATATTCCTGCAGCTCTTTTAGTGTTGCTGTAGGCATCTTGACAGCCTCCCAGACCAGGTTTCTTCTCGTATTTTCATCAATTTTGGAGGGACATCCAGTTCTTGGTAATGTCACTGTTGTGCTATATTTTCTCCACTTGATGATGACTGTCTTCACTGTGTTCTATGGTATATCTAATGCCTTGGAAACTCCTTTGTACCCTTCTCCTGACTGATACCTTTTAACAATGAGATTCCCCCTGATGCTTTGGAAGCTCTCTGCGGACCATAGCTTTTGCTGTAAAATGCAACTAAATGTCAGGAAAGACCTACTAGAACAGCTGAACTTTATTGGGGTTAATCAGAGGCACTTTAAATGAGGGCAGGTGTGTACTGACTCATATTTAACATGATTTTGAATGTGATTACTTAATTCTGAACACCGCCGCCTCCACAGTTATAAGAGGGTGTGCACACTTATGGAACCACATTATTTTAGTTTTTTTAGGTTTACTTCCCCCACCTAAAAGATTTCAGTTTGTTTTTCAATTGAGTTGTACAGTTTATAGGTCACATTAAAGGTAGAAAAAGTTCTGAAATTATTTATCTTTGTCTAATTTTTTTACATCACAGAAACCTGACATTTTACCAAGGGTGTGTAGTATTTTTTTATATCCACTGTATATATGAATTCTTAACATCTCCCTTGTGGAAGCAAAATGAAGATAATGACCAGATGGTATATGGTCCCTGCTCGTCTTTTGAAGATACATAGTTACATAGTTAGTCTGGCTGAAAAAAGACAATAGTCCATCTAGTTCAACCATAAAAAAAAAAGTTCTAGTCCTATACCCACAGTTGATCCAGAGGAAGGCAAAAAAACTCAGCAAAAGCATGATTCAATTTGTTCATGCAGGGGAAAAAATTCCTTCCTGGTCCCCTGAGAGGCAATCAGATATTCCCTGGATCAACTTTACCTATAAATGTTAGTATCCAGTATATTCTGTGTATCAAGGAAAGAATCCAGGCCTTTTTTAAAGCAATCTACTTAGCTGGCCAGAATCGAGTCTTGAGGGGGTCGTTTCCACATCTCTTACTGTGAAGAAACCTTTCTGTATTTGTAGATTAAATCTTTTTTCCTCCAGACATAAAGAGTGCCCCTTTGTCCTCTGTGATGAACTCAGGGTGGATAACTGTACACCGAGTTCGCTATATGAACCACTGATATATTTATACATATTGATCATATCCCCCCCTTAACCGCTTAAGGACTGCCGTATAGCAGATATACTGCTACAGTGCGGCACCTGTGCGCAAAATCATGTACCTATACGTGATTTCGCATTTCCGGGTAGGGGGCCATTCGCGGCCGCGGATGTCAATCACCGGGTCCCGTCTGGTAATTACCCGGCGGCGCCCCGTGATTACTGAGCATCTCCGAAGGGGAGGAAGATTGTTTTGTTTACAAACAATCTTTCTCCCTGTCAGCTCGAGCACACTGCTCGGGATGGCTGTGCACAGTACAGCCATCCCGATCAGTGTGCTTACAGTGAAGAACACCCCACTGCCCCCTAGTAAAACACACACAGCACACACTTAACCCTTTGATGACCCCTCACATTAACCCCTTCCTGCCCAGTGCCATTAGTACAGGGTCAATGCTTTTTTTTTTAGAACTGATCACTGTATTGGTGTCACCGGAGATGTCAGTGACACCAAGTTAGTTCCCCCCCTGTGTCAGAATGTCCGCCGCAGTCCCGCAGTCCAGCTAAAAGTCGTTGATAACTGCCATTACTAGTAGAAAAAAAAATCCTATTATTTATACAGCCATTTGGAAACGCAATAACTTTCACGAAGATCACTTGATTTACACATATTGGGATTTTTTTAGCAAAGACATGTCGCAGAATACATTTTGGCCTAAATTTATGACGAAATTTGATTTTTAAAATTTTTTTACTGTACATGTTTAATAGCAAAAGTCCAAGATATTGTTTTTTTCTCAAAATTGTCAGGCTTTTTTTGCTTATAGCACAAAAAATAAAAAATGAACAGGCGATCAAATACCACTGAAAGAAAGCTCAATTCATGGGAAAAAAGGATGTAAATTTAATTTGGGTGCAGCATTGCATGACCACGCAATTGTGAGTTAAATTAATGCAGCGCCGTAATGCAAAAAATGGCCTGGTCATGAAAGGGGGCTAAATCTTCAGGAGGCCAAGTGGTTAATCTCCTCTTCTCAAGAGAGTATAAATTCAATTCCTTTAATCTTTCCTCATAGCTGAGCTCCTCCATGCCTCATATCAGTTTGGTTGCCCTTCTCTATACTTTCTCCAGTTCCCCAATATTTTTTTTGTGAATTGGTGTCCAAAACTAAAGTGCATATTCCAGATGAGGTTTTTCTAATTATTTGTACAGAGATAAAATTATACATCTCTCTCTGGAGTCTGTATTCGACTTGTATCCAACTTCCTTGCCCCTTTGTTTTCAAGGTTGTCAGTTATTTGGCACGATGTATCATGTCTGGTCAGAGTGTCCAAAACTACAAGGCTTCTGGAGTGTTTTCTCTGATCCTTAAGGTCACTGGGATTCTGGTCCTTCAGTTGCCCCAAATTGCACTATTGAATGAGCTGGTGGAGGACCTGCCTCACCCAACAAGGAAGCTGATCTTTTTTATGTTCCTAGCTGCAAATCTCATGATAGCTTACTCGTGGAAAAAAACCTTTGGTCTTTATGTCAATGCATAGGTGTAAGGTCTCCTCGATAATGCTGAGTGAACAACTTACTAGTGCAATCACTGATACTGTCAAGGGATTTGAGGCAATATGGGAACCTTGGGCAAAATATGTTCATGTGGATCTGTAATGTTTCCTCTTTTGCTTTCAAATGGGAGCCAAACCCCTCTTCTTCCTCCGGGTTTACACTCACTTCCTTTCTTTTCTTCTCTCTTTTTTCCCCTTTCTTTTGTTTTCTCTCTTCCTCTTGTGTTCTTCTTGGTTTATACTAGTTAGTTACTAGGGGCCAAGCTGGGATTATATATAGGGACTTCACCCTGGGCTCCATTGCTAGGACCATAGCTAGCCCTGTCAGGTACTTCTTCTCACATAGGGGATCCCTGACATGGTAGTGTACCATCTGTTTTATTTGGCGGTCTATGTCAGTTTGCCATTGTTGTGGCTTTTGGGTCTTCTGCACATGTACCAGGGCTCTGGCCCTACATGACTGTAACCATTATCATTGTACCATATTATGACCTCACTAAATTATCTTCTTTCTACTTTTGTAATTGTTAAACCAATAAAAAATATTGAAAGCAAAAAGGGATGCCAGTGTGGCGGTACTACACACAGTAGTAAGTGGCAAGTGTGTCCTTACTGATAGGCAGCGCACATGTCGCGGGCCAGTCCAGATCACGTGTAGTGATGAAGTCTCTTGTGAATGAAGGCATGAAACCCATAGATATCTACAGAAGACTTCAAGCACAGCACAGTGATGAGATGCTCAGCCACAGTATGACATTTGAATGGTGTAAACATTTTAAAGATGGCCACATGTCTTTCACTGATGATCCTGGTCATGGTGGTTCCCAGACTATAGCAGTCATTCCTGTCAACCTTCACTCTGGAATCAAAATGAGCATCAAAGCAGTGGGGACTCACCACCACAAAAGAATTTTGAACAATTGCGTCTGCAGGTAAAGTGATGGCAAGTGTTTTCTGGGACAAACGCGGTGCTATTCATGTGTATTGTCTACCTGTGGGCATCCTGTTTCTCTAGGACAACGCACAAGCTTATACTGCTCACCGCACTTGTGTGGTGCACAAATGTACACCCTTTACAGCAACTTGGCTGGAAGGTATTGCCACATCCCCCTTATAACCCGGTCCTCGCTCTGAGTAATTTCCACCTGTTTGGACCCCTAAAAGAGTTCCTCAGAGGTCAGCATTTCAGCACTGATGACAAAGTGAAGCAGGCTATCATAGCATGGTTCAGGCGTACTGACAAATCTTTCTATGCCGAAGCTTTCCAGGCATTAGTCAAATGCTGGGATAAGAGTATAAATGTAGCAGTGGAGTACAGTGAAGGAAATAAGTATTTGATCCCCTACTTATTTTGAATGTTTGCCCACTCACAAAGAAATGATCAGTCTAAAAATTGAATGGTAGGTGTATTGTGACAATTAGAGACAGAATAGCAACAGTTGGTATGGTGTTCTTGGAGTCATAGGCAGCATTCCTACTCATCCAAACACGGCGAGTTAAGTTGATGTCAAAGAGCTCGATTTTGGTCTCATCATTCAGATGTTCAGTGGCAAACTTCAGATGGGCCTGGACATGTGCTTTCTTGAGCAGAGGGACCTTGCGGACACTGCAGGATTTCAATCCTTGTCGGCGTAGTGTGTTACCAATTGTTATCTTGGTGACTGTGGTCCCAACTGCCTGGAGATCATTGACAAGATCCTCACGTGTAGTTCTGGGATGATTCCTCACTGTTCTCATGATCATTGACACTCCACGAGGTGAGATCTTGCATGGTGCACCAGAACTAGGGAGACTGACAGTTATTTTGTGTTTCTTACATTTGCGAATAATTGCACCAACTGTTGTCACCTTCTCACCAAGCTGCTTGGTGATAGTTTGGAAGCCCAGTCCAGCCTTGTGTAGGTCTACAATCTTGTCCCTGACATCCTTGGACAGCTCTTTGGTCTTTGACATGGCGGAGAGTTTGGAATCTGATTGTTTGATTGCTCCTGTGCACAGGTTTCTTTTATACAGGTAACAAAATGAGATTAGCAGCACTCCCTTTAAGAGACTGCTTCTAATCTTAACATGTTACCTATATGAAAAACACCTGGTAGCCAGAAATCCTGCTGAATGATAGGGGATCAAATATTTATTTCCCTCATGAACGTGCAAATCAGTGCATAATTTGTTATACATGCATTTCTTTTGAATTTTGTGTTGCTATTCTGTCTCTCAGTATTACAATACACCTACCATTCAATTTTTAGACTGATCATTTCTTTGTGAGTGGGCAAACATTCAAAATCAGCAGGGGATCAAATACTTATTTCCTTCACTGTATGTCGAAAAATAAATGCAGTTTCCACTACTTGAAATTTGTTCTTTCATTATACTTGAGGTGATTGTAGCCGTATTAGTGCATTTGCGACAGAAACAATTGAGTACTGTCCGTGATACTTTATTTGTTTGCACTAACATACAATTTTGAGGACAAGCTTTCGGGATATGTCCCCTTCTTCAAGGTCTAAGCAGTACTGCTTAGACCTTGAAGATGGGGACATACCCCGAAAGCTTGTCCTCAAAATTGTATGTTGGTGCAAATAAAAAAAGTATCACGGACAGTACTCAATTGTTTCTTTTATTATATAAACTCAAATGTCCTGGTTTGACTTGAACGTCCCTCGTCTATTTGTTATTAATTTGTAGCTGTGACCTCTAGCAGGTCTATGACTAAGCCTTGAGTGGTGAAATGTGTTAAGGTAAGAGTTTTTTAGGCGGAGTCCAAGCCCAAGGTCTTTGCTCAAATAAAACCTTGATGTTGGATACCTCATTGGTGTGTAGCTGTCTGGTCTTTTCTTTGGTCAAGAAGTCAGCTTCGGGTTCAGCCTCTGGCAGGGAGTATTAAGAGAGTATTGTTTTTTTGCAGACCATGTAGCTGGAGCTGAAATGGTTTTGTTTGATGTCACCAACACTTCCAATGAACCATTGTGTTTAAAATTTTCATATACTTGCACTGAAGTAATGTAAACAATAAACTGTACAACTAAGCAGAAATTATATTGCTTATGGCTGATAATCATAATAGTAAAAGTAGTTTAATCACTTCTAGCATACATTAGAAATAAATAAAAAGGATAAAACATTTTCTTTGGCATATTTTTTCACATAGATAGAAAAGTAACTATACACAATAAAATGATATAAGGTACCAAAATAAATCTATCTATCTATCTATCTATCTATCTATCTATCTATCTATCCATCTATCTATCTAATTTTTCTTTTTTTTTCAGTCGCCAGGGGCTATCAGGTCTTTTTATAGGCTAGCTGCTCACAGATGACTCTTAATCCATTTTTTTTCATGTTAATGGCAAACTGAATTTAATTTACAATGGTCAGCTGTTGCAAAAGACAGTTTGTTAGGATGTCAGAATCAGTTTAAATAGCAACACCAAACACACTGATAATTAAAGTATGTACATATCTTCATTCAGATACAGGCAATAGGCCCAGTTTGTATTTGCAAAGCAAACAAACTAATATAAGGAATTTCATTTTCAAAAACGTGAGTTATTTTCAGTTGAGTTTATGAGATTTAAAATTGCCAGTCACCTGGCTGAACATAAATAACCTTATGTAAAGCTTTGTGAATTGAGCCTATTAAGCCCAGATGACAAAGCTCAAAACACATGCCCTAGTTGGAAAAAAGACTGTGCATCTGCACTATATACCAACATTTACAGATGTAAAATTACCCACAATAACAAAAAGAAATGTATTTCTCCATCCACTACCATAAAATAAGCTGTTCAAAATTGTATAGGATGTGATAATAAATAAATATCTTCTGTGTCAGGATTGGATACCTTAGTTTGTTTCACTGGAAACCCATCCCAAATAAAACAATTCAACCTAATAAAAAAAATGGAATCACAAACTGCCATCAGTTAAAAGTGAAAAATGATTAGTGCATGAAGTACTGTATAAGTAGCTAAAGTTTTATATACAAATCTCAATTTTGTTTCCAGTAAGTGGTGGTCCATTCTTCCCATCTCCTAAACCTGTATATACAGCAGTCTCCAAAAGAGCTTAAACCATGGGTGTCCAACCTTTTGACTCTCCACAATGGAAGAAGAGGAATTGTCTTGGGCCAAACATAAAATGTACTAACAATAAGGATAGTTGATGAGCAGAAAAAATTGGGCAGATCACATGTTAACAACCACCATTATAGATAATGTACCTATCTGAGTAATAAAACATAATTTTTTTGTAATTTTTATTTTATAAAAGTAAAAGGGGGTAACATAAAACTAGTGCGATGTTTGATGCTGTTTTTGATAAACAAATGCAAGAATATCTGGTTCAATGACTTTAGTAGCAATTCTCAATGAATTCTCAAGGTGCTCATCAGATATTTTGGTTCCTATTTTGTCCTTGGTGTCCTTCATCCTTAACAATAGCTGCTCACAAATATAGGTGCTGCTGAAAACTGGTGACATGAATAAGGCATGATTATGAATTGTGCGATATTTTTGGGAAGATAAAACTTTAAAAAGTCCAGTAAAGAGACACTGTCAGATTTTTCTTCTGCCAGATGTGCTCACAAAGTGTAAATCCCTTTTTACAATCAATTTAAAAAAAAAAATCAATATTTTTAAGTTTACAATTTTTTACGATTTAGTTATCTTCGCATAATTATATAATATGGTGAAGCGCTCAACTTAAGAAGTGAGAATTATCTCATACCCAAATCAATGTGCAAACTGAATAATCAATATAAATAAAATAACTAGTGCAATATCCCCATATATGAATTTATACGTCCCTGGTGGTATAGTGATAAACAACTAATACTTTTTAAACTGTGCAAAGTGATAATATAAACAGAAATCATTAAATAAAATATAAATACAAAAATCAATTGTGATGCCACACTGTGCAAAATCATAAAAGTGTTCAAATGACATCACTCCATGCTGCAATGTGCTTTTCGTGAAAAAATCTTGACGTGACTCCCCTCAATGATAGCCAAAATGCCCCCTCACCTTCCACATTCGACCCTTGCGGGTCACAAAGCTTTGTGTATATATATGTATAATATATTTCTGCCAGGTATTTTTCTCCTCCACTGCCTCCACCGACCAAATCAAGATCCTCCTCCAGACACTGGGTTCCACTCAAATAACTCCCCTCACAATACGGACTCAGACACAGGGCGCATATGCAAGAAAAAGCAGACCTCCATAGTGCAACACTGTTTTAATGCACTCAGAGATATGTATAGAAAATGTACTCACATTTCCACTAACAGAGAGAAGCAGTTCCCCATGTGCTATGGGTATATTCAGGTGTACAAAGATGGCGTCCGAACCCGGAACCGGAAGTACGTCACCCCTATGACCGGAAATACGTCGACGCGTTGCGCCACGACCACGTGGCTTCTTCAGGATCGAGTGCATTAAAACAGTGTTGCACTATAGAGGTCTGCTTTTTCTTGCATATGCGCCCTGTGTCTGAGTCCGTATTGTGAGGGGAGTTATTTGAGTGGAACCCAGTGTCTGGAGGAGGATCTTGATTTGGTCGGTGGAGGCAGTGGAGGAGAAAAATACCTGGCAGAAATATATTATACATATATATACACAAAGCTTTGTGACCCGCAAGGGTCGAATGTGGAAGGTGAGGGGGCATTTTGGCTATCATTGAGGGGAGTCACGTCAAGATTTTTTCACGAAGAGCACATTGCAGCATGGAGTGATGTCATTTGAACACTTTTATGATTTTGCACAGTGTGGCATCACAATTGATTTTTGTATTTATATTTTATTTAATGATTTCTGTTTATATTATCACTTTGCACAGTTTAAAAAGTATTAGTTGTTTATCACTATACCACCAGGGACGTATAAATTCATATATGGGGATATTGCACTAGTTATTTTATTTATATTGATTATTCAGTTTGCACATTGATTTGGGTATGAGATAATTCTCACTTCTTAAGTTGAGCGCTTCACCATATTATATAATTTTGTTTACACATATCTTGCGGTATAGAGAATAGGTGGTAGCAGCTAACTCTTTGGTCACTAGGTTCTGTGGAGCGCAGGAGGATCTCTGTAAATTTATTTCTAGTTATCTTCGCATATCCGCATGGGGCCCGTGGGCCACAGGTTGGACACTCCTGGCCTAAAGGGAAACTATAAATGCAGATAGCGTAATTTTGTTTTATTTAGTCTTAGGTTTATAAGCTTTTACACTGATATTTTATATAAGCATTTAATACATGACTCAGGTGGTGCTATGGGTTATTTAAACTGAGGGCTCAGTAAAAACTCTCAGGCTGATCCTTCTAACTGAAACCTTAGTTTGATAAAGGATGAGCCACTCCTCTAATATATTCATTTGTATGTAAATTTCAGCTTGAGCTATTAAGCATTGTAAATGCTATTCTTCAATAAGAGATAATAGGTACAATTGAATTATTCACATGAGTCATCTTAAACTAATTACAATACTGCTATGTGTTCTCTTAAATTACCCTTCCTACTGCAGAAATCTAAACACTTGGACCAGTGTGCAAGAGCATGTTTTGTACAGATGCCGTTATACTCTGTATGCTTCAGAATGTTTTAGACAGTATTACAATTTGCTAGTGAATCCTTAACCATTTTTCTAACTGGCTGAGGAATGGAACTGCAAAAAGCCATCTCTGTGAAAAAAAATTTATTTGGAAGAAGGCCCTTCTTTGAAGCATTAGCTCCATCACATCACTGGTCATAATAATTAGACAAGTGGCTGGGGATTTCCTGTAATGACAAATGGGAGTATTGCAACTTCCTAGTGAATCTTTTATTGCCTAACTTTTTTTACTAACTGGTTGGGGGAGTTCCTGTGCTAACAGTACACTATAAGACATTCTTGCTTACAGTGACCATTAGACAGCATAGACCTCTGAAAAATAAAAGAGTCAGTGAGATACCCTGTGAACGCCGTGTACCAATCACAGCAATTACAAAGTTAAACACTTGCAACAATTAGCAGCCAACTCCCTTCTTCCTCTCACACACAAAGCCATTGTGAGGTGGTGCTGACCACAGCTAGTTTGTTTCTGGTTGCAACATCCAAGGTACAAAACACCGCTCCAACCATAAACCTCTGCTTATGGGTGCCGGCATAAGAGCCTGTCTGCACTCACAATCCAGAAACACCAATATACACAAGTAGCACATGGATGTCAACTTTATTGACATCCATGTGACTTTATTCAACCACAAATTACATGACAGCATACTGTGACAATTGTGCTCACAGAGACATGAACACTGACAGCCATTTTGTTTCTCTTGTTTTCCCTCCTCCCTTTTGAATGGAATGTGAGTCTGTAAGTGAACGGGGGTCAAAAGTACATATCTGTAAGTATTTATGCACAGCTGGGTTAACTCCAGGGCCCTAAACCCCTAATTAGCCTGGTTCCAGAAGGTCTACTTGAAAACCACTTTCCCCTGCCCGATCGTAAAACAATAACTCAGTCAGTCATGACCTGTAGGCCATTATAGCTAGAGTGTGTCATAAAACGTACATTCCACATGAGTCATTTTTCATACAAATTCATAAACTTCAGCAGGAACTGGGCACATTGATATGAAGTATATATTCGGATAGGTCATTTTAAAATAAGTCACATGACACCTTACATCCCTATGTAGCGCCTACAAGAGGGTAGAAAGCAATATCTTTTATCCGGAGTGGCAGGATATGCTACAGTTTGGTATCTGTGCGTTCGAAACATAATTCTAAATATTGATCTGCCAGTTGCTAGGATGCTACCTGTACCTATTGAAGGTTATTGACCGTAGTATCAACTTGGAAGGGATTTGGTCCTAACCTTGGTTACCGCCTAACACCCATCCCCAAATGGGATGATTGGCTATCTGTTCTCAGGAGACACCCCTTTGAGATATTAGAAAAAGACTGACAGCCTGGAGAAAAGGTAGTTCTCCTTTTAACATCGATCAGGAACCATCTTGAGAGCAAAGGCAACCTTTTGTTTGGACAATTGGACTCTGCTCAAACCAAGGACTTTTGCAAATATTCTGCCTTCTGAAAGTTCTTTCTTTTATTTCTCTGTTGTTTTATTACTCTCTTTATATATATTTGTTACATCTTTTTTTGTAAATATTTTAATTGTTTCATTTTGACCTTTTTAGTAATAAATCCTATTTTCTGAAAAGTGTTGAACTGTCTCTAAAGCTTTTAATGCAAACTAAAGAATCCCTGTCTCTGAAGAGTGCTACTGTATGTGAACATCCTCTGAATACATCTGTCTGTGGTGACAGGGTGTATTACAGACTTTTATACTAATATCATAGTGTTACTGCTAAGATTTGTGAATTTCCTCCTTCTCTGTAAAAAGGTGGTGGTGGCAGTGTGAAGGGTTAATTGCGTAATTAACCTGACCCAGTAACAATCGCTCTCAGGCTGCTGGCACATAGATTGTGGTCCCGCAAGCTGGAAAATCTTTGTGTAGGGCACAGCTGAGAGTGGCATTGTTACACATGTGACAGCGTGGTGCGAGATCGGCTGGTCCTTTGGTCACGAGCTGGTGAGAAGGGCTGGGGTCAGACGCCGCACACCGTCACACATACAAAGCACCCCTGCACAGAAACCACTCCTCCTTGATGCGTTTCACCATAGTTGGCTTAGCTGTAATGTGCCGACTGTGTCCCTGGATGGAATGGACTGCATGCAATTTTCCTATATTGATAAGACACTGTGCTTCTCAATTACACAACTTTGACATTATAAGTATTTGGACTAGTCAGAGGCTCAACATGCTTACAAAGTAAATAAACAGTATTTTCTTTCCATTACATAACATACTCTTGCAATGATATAATCAAAAAGGTGAAAAAATTAACCACTTAAGCTTTGGAAGATTTCATGACCAGGCCATTTTTTGCTATTCAGCACTGCTCTACTTTAACTGGCAATTGCGCGGTCATGCATTACTGTACACAGATTAAATTTCTATTATTTTTTCACACAAATAGAGATTTCTTTGGTGGTATTTGATCACCACTGGGTTTTTTTTTGTTGCAATATAAATGAAAAAAGACCAATAATTATGAAAAAAAGGTATTTTCTACTTTCTGTTATAAAATATTTCCAATAAAATCAAATTTCGTCATAAATTTAGGCCACAATGTATTCTGTCCCTGAACTTGAGAAAGCAAAATCATGCACATGTATGTGATTGTGCCTGCAGATGCCACCCAGCCGCAATATATGTACTGCGGCTGGAAGGCAAGTGGTTAACCATCAGAAATAGAAAAATAATTTAAAAAAAAGAATAATCAACACAATTTATGCTTTTATGGTTATATTTCTATTTTTTTGGTTGCTTGTATATGTGTACATGCATCTTTGTATTTATTACAAACTGTGAAGTAGTTATAGTCCTGAATAAGTAATATTTATCACAAAACATGTTGCGTTTTGACCTAAATACATAAAGAAGCTGCGCCAAGCACTTTGCCAAGCCGATGCAAAGTACATATGGTATTGACGATACTTGGGTAGTTCGCAAAGTTGTTTTTATATACTGTAATCATGATTAACCACTTGCCAACCACGCTATAGCTGAATGACGGCTATAGCGCAGTTGTCCAGTCCTGGGAGGGCATCATATGATATCCTCCCAGAACGCGCCCTCCTACAGACACAGCTGATCATGTGATGTGCTAAAAGGGTAAAAGGCCAATTACAGCGGCCTTTTACCACATGATCAGCCTTGTCCAATGAAACAGCAGATCACCGGTAAATGCAGTTGCCAGTTATCGGCTACACTCTCCACAGTGTGAGAAAAGTACTACCGATAATTGTCAGTGGATGGCTCTGCACCGATCATCAGGGCACTGATGATCAGTGCCCAGCAGTGCCACTCACCAGTGCCACCCACCTGTGCCCAGTGTTGCCCATAAGTGCCCAGCAGTGCCACCCACCTGTACTCATCAGTGCCACCCACCAGTGCCCATCAGTGCCCCCATCAGTGCCACCCATCATTGCTGCCCAGCACTGCCACCCATCAGTGCCCAGAAGTTCCGCCAGTCAGTGCCCAGCAGTGCCGTCAGTCAGTGCCACCCATCAGTGCTGCCCATCAAAGCTGCCTATCAGTGCCCATCAGTGTTGCCTATCAGTGCCACCTCATTAGTTCCACCTCATCAGTGCCACCTATCAGTGCCCATCAGTGCCGCCTATCAGTGCAGCCTCATCAACACACATCAGTGAAGGGGAAAAATTACCTGTTTGCTAAATTTTATAATAGAAACAAAAAAAAACTTTTTTTTTCTGCTATTTTTGTGTTTATAGTGCAAAAAATAAAACACTGAGTGGCGAGCACATATCACCAAAAGAAAGCTCTATTTGTGTGAAAAAAATTATAAAAATTTCATATGGGTACAATGTTGCATGGCCACGCAATTGTCATTCAAAGTGTGACAGCACTGAAAGCTGAAAATTGGCCTGGGCAGGAAGGGGGTATAAGTGGCCGGTAGGCAAGTGATTAAAAACAATGTTTTATATGTGAATTCTCAGTAAAATTGTTTAAATTTTAATGGAGATTTGTAGTGCCTATAAAGTACAGGTCTCCCTAAAATTTCATAGTATTGTAGTTAGGATGAGGCACTTTTTACAATGATTATGCACCAACAGTAACCACCCTGTGATGGAGCACTGAATTTCAACTAAAGACTTGTGAGAGGGCCATTCACCCACTATCTTCACAGTGTAGCAGGAACTGAGTCTCTTAGACACCAGATGATACCCATACTCTCCATAGGCACTCTTACACTCCCCTCAAATAGTCTGAAATAGAACCACATACTGACTTCAGATGAATTTGCTTTCTCTTACAGTTTCAAAGTTTAACCTAAGGTCTTCCTAATTTTGACCACTTTATTATTCTACAGCCAGTTCAAGGCATACCCCTGTACTCTATTACAACTTCACTGGATTGCAGGTTTATTATACATAAGTGAATAAGTGCCCCAATGATATCTGGCAGGAGGAAACAACTTAAACAACTACCCTCCTTCTTTATCTTTCCATGCATTTCTCTGTCGTACCTTTGACCAGCTTGGACTGTGGGGTTCTCCAGGAAGACTTGAGCCTATAATAGCCACCCTATTGTTTTTGTGGAAGTATAGTTCCAAGGGTTTAGAAATATCTTACTTCACTGCTAGCTCAGTGGCCGTGCTACTGTTTAAGCTGACCTGAGAGGTTGGAGAAATATAGGCCCTGCAGATTTTGTAAGTTTGCTAACTTACAAAAAAATGGTCTATAATTTTTATCAGAGGTGTATTTTAAATGATAGAGACAGAATAGCGACCAAAAATCCAGAACAAACACATGATACAAATGTTAGAAATTGAGTTGCAGTTCAGTGAGTAAAATAAATATTTGGTCCCTTAGCAACCAACAATAATTCTGGCTCCCACAGACCGGCTATGTGCTTATGTGGTACACAGATTAGTCATGTCAATTTAGGAAGGTGCTCCTAATGACAACACGTTATTTGCATAAAAGCCACTGGTCCACAGAATCTTTTTCTTCCACTCAAACCTCATCACCATCATGGGCAATACCAAAGAGCTGTCAAAGAATGTCAAGGACAAGATTGTAGACCTGCACAAGGCTGGAATGGGCTACAAGACCATCAGCAAAAAACTTGGTGAGGAGATAACTGTTGGAGCGATTATTCGCAAATGGAAGAAATACAAAATAACCATCAATCACCCTCAGTTTGGAGCTCCGTTCAAGATTTTGCCTGGTGGAGTAAGGATGATCATGACAAAAGTGAGGGATCACCCCATAACTACACAGGAGGAGTTTGTGAATGATCTCAAGGCAGTTGGAACCACAGTCACCAAACAAACGATTGGTAACACAATACACTGCCATGGATTGAAATCCTGCAGCACCTGCAAGGTTACCTTCCTCACTAAAGCACATGTACAGGCCCATCTGAAGTTTCCCAATGAACATCTAAATGATTCAGAGAAGGATTGGGAGAAAGTGCTGTGGTCAGATGAGACCAAAATTTTGCTCTTTAGCATTAACTTTACTCGCCATGTCTGGCAGAATGAAAATGCTGACTATGACCCTAAGAACACCATTCCTACAGTCAAGCACGTAGGTGGAAACACTGCTTTGGGGCTGTTTCTCTGCTTAAGATACTGGTTGACTTTGTCACATTGAGGGGCCAATGGACGGGGCTATGTATTATAAAATCTTGAATGAGAACCTTCTTCCCTCAACCACAACACTGAAGATGGGTCGAGGATAGGTCTTCCAGCATGACAATGACCCAACACATGCCTCCAAGGCAACAAAGGAATAGCTCAAGAAGAAGCACATTAAGGTCAAAGAGTGGCCTAGCCAGTCTCCAGACCTTGATCCTATAGAAAATGTATGGAGGGAGCTGAAACTTCGAGTTGCCAAGCGACAGTCAAGAAACCTTAAGGATTTAGAGATCTGTAAAGAAGAGTGGACCAAAATCCCTCCTGAGATGTGTGAAAATCTGGTATCCAACTACAAGAAATGCCTTACCTCTGTGCTTGCCAACAAGGGTTTCTCTACCGAGTACTAAATCCTGTTTTGCTTGAGGATTAAATACTTATTTTCCTCACTGAACTGCAACTCAATTTATAACATTTGTATCAGGTGTTTTTTTCTGGATTTTTGGTTGATATTCTGTCTCTATCATTTAAAATACACCTATGATAAAAATGATACACTCATTATTTCTTTGTAAGTGGGCAAACTTACAAAATCTGCAGGGGATTAAATAATTATTTTCCCCACTGTACTGAATATATGTATACCTGTATGTAGTACTATACATATGGCTGGATATACCTGCTTGATGCACAACTCTAATTGTTATTTGCAACAGTGTAGTCTAATTGCTTTTCTCTTTTTGCTGTTATTTGTATAACCTGTATACAGGGCTGTTCTTAGAAACCACGGGGCCCCACACAGCCAACCTGATAGGGCCCCCCTGGCCAAAACCCCCCCACAGTTTACTATGCTTCAGTTATGAATGAACACAGCGTGTGATCAGTACCGATTACTCATTGAATTCATTCAGGAAGAAAGGGCCTGGTGAACTTGACATATTTAGCCGACCCTTCCCCGACTCTGCATCCTATTGTGTGCTTGCAGCTGCCAGTATGAAGGAGTTGAGGGAAGCTAGCAGCTCTGTAGGGATGGGAGCATACAGGGGCGCTTGGGCATCAGGGGGAAATGTATGATGCACAGGGAGGGTGACGAGGAACCAATCCCCTGTATGGCTCTCTGCAGCAGCTGAAAGCCAGAGGGAGGGAAAAGATAAGAAGCCAGCTTTCAGCTGTTGCAGAGGGAGCCATACAGGGGATCGCTTCCAGTAATCCCCCCCCCCCACACTGTGCCAATCACCCTCCCTGCACACATCTGATTTACTCAGCTGCCTT
This sequence comes from Staurois parvus, assembly GCF_062004578.1. Classification (NCBI taxonomy): domain Eukaryota; kingdom Metazoa; phylum Chordata; class Amphibia; order Anura; family Ranidae; genus Staurois; species Staurois parvus. Next base: position 602,059 of record NW_028318993.1, on the reverse strand, counting down.
GGCCCCCCTGCTGGCCTGGGCCCTATACAGGAGGAGTACCACCAGGTACCCCCTTATCCACGGCCCTGCCCGTATATACAGTATATACAAGGCAAATACTATTGACTGCACTCATTTCTATCATTCTAGACAACATTATTGCTTAAATATTTGAGTATCGTGAAAGAATTCATAGCAAAACTATGTGTTTGTATACTTAACCGGGTGTATCAGACAGGCTGAGGGGTTGAAAAAAATCAAGGCCAGTAACAGAGGAACCATCCAATTCAGCGGCTCCTGGGGGGGGGGGTAGCACTACATAAAACATTTTAGATAAGCTGCAAAACATCTTCAACATTATGGAACCAGTCTGTTATGAACTTTTTTTTACCTTTTATTTTCATTTTGGATAGACAAGGGGAGAGTTATAACAGCTGTCTTTCTTCTTTTTTTTTTTTTTTTGCTCTCTGTGCCTCATTAGAGAGATATTCCTTCACTTCTGTCCCAAAGACTCAATAGGAAGTGAAAGGATATTTGTCCAATGTGAGTAGATAGTTGTCACAGGGACAAGTGTCTCTGTTAGATTATTCCCCCTCTATTCGTGTTCTGGTGGCAAATCAAAACTTTGGATTTACCCTGAAGTTCATTCCCAGTGATACTGATGATCAGGACAATAAGAGAGAGTTAAACTCCCCAATGAAGACATAGGCAGCAAAAAAAACATGACAGTAGTAACCCTTCACCACTTTATCCAATTCTAAAAAAAAATCTTTAGTTATACTTTAAAGTAAATAAAAAAATGTACTTCCTCATTAGAATAATTAAACCACAGAGAAATATCACCCCAACATTTCTGGCACCTGCCCTCAGCCTGTAAATATTTCAATCCCCTGGGTCCTGGGTACTACTCTCATAATCAAAGGCTTTCATTAAAGTTGAACATTAACCAAACAATTAAATATGCAGATAAAATAAATACTGCATATGGGAACTGTTTTATATGTTAAAAGATTTATATTTCTATTCATCCAGTCCTAAGATTCACACAGCTCTGCCAACCAGCACAGCCCTGTCTGACAAAGCAGGAGACCTGATTTTTCTCTGCTGTAGTTAAGTAACACTTACAGATCTTGGTCCACTCCCAGTCCGTGTTTGGACAGTGAAAGAGTAAGCAGTAGACTGATGAGCTAATTACTCTCTGTCTCTCTGCCCTCTCCTCCTATTAGCTTTTCTCTTGTTAGCACATGAGCGCAACAGCAAAACCAAGTGGCCCCATGTGATGCTTCCTCCTCTCTGATTACAAAGCTGCATTTTGTCTTTTATATCTGTCTGGGGTTAATTTGTAAATCACAGCCTACAGGTAAACTGGTAAAGTTTTGAAGGTCTCCTTGTTTTATTCCCTGAGATACTATAGTCACCAGTGTTAAGAGGTACACTTAGATGTATTAATTAAAAAAAAAATAAAATCAGATTTGTGCTTCATGAAAAGATCGCAAAATATACAGGAAAAAAGAGGGTGGATACAGACACGCCTGAAAGAGTGCTCAGGAATATTGCATGTCTCACCAAAAGACCTTTATTATAGATTACTGCTGACATGTGTCATATTGAAGATATAGATACAATAATATAAATCACAATGCGCCACGTTAGAAGCGGTAAATGGCAAATAAGGTGAACATAGACTCTATGGTTAATAACACATCATAACTCCAAGATATAGCCAGATACAACCTGACACAAAACTATTTTAGCTGGTGGCAGGTCTAGACCTACTATAAGTCATTAATCAGATTGATTTCATTTGCTTATGGGTAAAGATCAATTCCAGAAAAGTAAAGTCAGTACACAAACTGCAAAAGGCACCTAAAATAACCTTATATTTTTATAATCCTATAAAGTTTATTTAAACTTTGAGTTTTAAAATGATCCTTTCTTCAAAATTTAACAAGCTTTATGAAGTGCTTGAATTTAGCCTTTTTTTTGGTTTATTGGTTTATTCTCTCTTCCACCATAGGCCAACTGTTTTTGTTTTACTTCCCACAGTCAATTGCTGTTTTTCTACAACACATATTTTCTAAAGCTAGCTGCTCACTCCAAAAACAAGTATATCTAGTGGAAATAATGTGGATGTTTATTCCAAAAAAGACAACAGTTCACCATTGGATGTTCACCCCCAAAGAATTGGAAGGTCAAATAGCACTTTATATGATTTTCTTGGAACAACTTGCACACTAACGAGGTAGGAAACCCAATTAAAAAATCTCCCAATCATGTGAAAAGGCATCCATATCATACAGGGGTACACTATATGATTTGCAGGTGTGAAAGTATTGCCATGTTTCGTGTTGAAAGCAGAAGTGATGTAACATTCTTTTGCTTCCTCTGTGTGATGAGTGGTCACTGTGTGCGCTGCTGGTAATATGGACTCATGTCAGAGCTTACTGAGCTTCAAAGAGGGCAAATTGTTGGTTCCCGCTTAGCTGGTGCCTCTGTGACTGAAGTTGCTAATTTATTTGCCTTGACGAGAGGTACGTTATCAGATATGATTGCATATACAGTTTCCAGCAAAACGTCGTCTGACAAGCATAAGCACAGTCGACATGGTCATCTGACCAAGACATGACCCGAAATAAGAAAACAACTGCTGCAAAAGTGATTGTAGAGCTCAATCTCAGTCCTGAGAAGACTGAAATTGAGCTCTTCAGTCACTTTTGCAGCAGTTGTTTTCTTATTCTGGGTCGCAATCCTGTGCAATGTCTTTTTTGTCTCTTTCGGTCAGTTGACCATGTTGACCACACTTATGCTTATCATACAATGTTTTCCAGGAAACTGTATATGCTGTCATAACCTTTGATAATGTATCTCCCGACACAGCAAATAAGTTGCCAACTTCAGTCACCAGCTGAGCGTATACCAACAATTTGTCCTCTTTGAGGTTCAGTAAGGTCCGGCAACGGCTCCATATTACTAGCAGGACACGAAGTAAATGACAAAAGTGAGGCTTCCCACCTGTTAGCTAGGTGTCTCTTCACACAGTGAAAGCAAAAAAGTGTTACATCACTTCCGTTTTCAGCGTGAAACAAGTCGTCACTTTCCCACCTGCAAATCATGTAGTGTTTCCAATTTTTAGTCCAATCTCTGTATATTGCTTCCACATTACGCAGCATAAAGAGCCAAATGTAAGAGAAGCAAACTCTAGTACTAAAATTTGATTCTACTGTCTGGTTTATTAAATATTTAAAGGATAAGTTCACCTTTTAGACAAAAATAATAAATGCACACTTTTTTGCAGGTAAAAAAAAAAGGTGCATTTATTTTTTTTGCGTACAGGAGCCTGGAAAGCATTGCACCAGCGATCAGTAGATCGCTGATGCCATGCAGGTCTCCTGTAGACCTGTCAGAATATCTGCTTGCTGTACGGCATGTACAGTCAAGCAGATATTCTGACAGGAAGCTTTAGTGCACTACTACGGTGCTCCACAGTGCGATGATAGTTCATTAAAAACTATAAGCCCACAGCCAATAAGGTTGCCGGGACTTGCAGTTCATTCAGTCACGGAAGTCTGTGAATGAATGATGAGGCCATGTGGATGGAGCCTCGCATGGCCACACTGTTTTTTCAAATTTGACAGATAGTATGGGAAGACTTCTCCCTGTACTTTCTGTCAGAGGGAGGGGGGACGGCAGGCAGCGGCTGCAGGTTAGGGGAACATTTTACATGTTCCACCCTAAAAAATGGGTGGAACATGTAACATGTTCCCAAAGGTGAACTAATCCTTTAAAAAAGAAGATACAAACGAATGCAACTGAAGGTGTAAGTTTTTATTCATTTACAAAATCTGGCTGTATTTCAATATTTACCATACTAACACATCCAGAAACATGATCCCAGAGGCAATTAGAACTAAGCAGAAACAGCAAGAAACAGCTTTACAGAGACAAAATCAGAATCATACTTCTATGTACGTATATTTTAAGTTCTAATAATACCTGTCTGGCTTGGCTAATACATGAGGAGGTAATCCCTTCTTTACCCCTCCCCCCCTCCCTTTTTGTTTTTTTTTGTTTTTTTTCCTTCTCCCCCAACCTCTCTCTTACTGTCTTTCTTTCTAACTTCATTTTTTCACACCTGTTATTCACTTGTATCACTTAGTCTCTACCAGCCAAATAGAGCATTTACCTGTACATAGTTATGACTAACTTCAACCATAGCATATACTCTAGTTATGAATATGTAAACAATGAACGTCACAATATCCAATGCTTTCCCCACCCCTATCATCACACTACCTCACCATTAAAAAGTTGAGTCAAGACGAGATAACACTCCCCAACACTACTTCACCCATTTGCCTCTTGTTATCCACCATTTTGCATTGTATGATTGATGTACTGTTTTACACCACTTCGTTTTGTATGACTGTTTACAATTTGCCCCGTCTGCGAAATGGGAAGCAACATGTTATGTCGCTGTTTTGACGGTGATCTATGGCTGTACATGCTCTAAATGCTTTTTTTTGTCTTCTCTTATAACAATAAAGTATTTTTGGAAGAAAAAGAATCTTACTTCTATAACCAGAAAGGAAAAAAGGTTAGAAATTGAGAATCCGAACTAAGTTCTAGGTAAATAGACCCAGAGTAGGTGATCTGTAGGTGCTAAATACACTATACCACCAGTGAAATGATACAGGTAATTCTGGGCCCTTGATTTAGATGCAGTCATATAGCATTAGCAGGACTACAAACTGAGACCTTTTATTTTATGGGAGAATATATCACTTACTGACAACAATATATTGCAGGTTACTGAATGATATAACTGTAGGACCTTTCACCCTAGGCATTGGCCTGTATTGGATATTCAAAATCTGGCCCTGACCTTTTCATGTGATGATTCACTATGCAAGCTGTCTCTCTGAAAAATTCAGGGGTGAGAAATTTGGTAATGTAAATCAGTGAATGCTGGTTTACCTTTTGAGGGAGATTTGATTAAGGGCCTTTTATAAAATAAGTAAGCTAGCCATAGGGATTTAATTAGCCAGGTGCAGAAGTTTACCACCAAGGGGTGAAAATATGGTGGATAAGGGGGAGGTGGGAGATGGAGAGAAATTAACTCTCCCAATCCTTGTGTAAGGGTTTTACTGGTACCACACCGCTAATTAAATAATTGAAACAAGAACCCTAACCTCAAAAGCTAATGGGGTTTTAAAAGTACCATACCGTACCAGTACAAATAAAGTGAAAACAGTAGATAAAAATGAAACCCTTTTATTAGATTAAAAAAACACCCATCGGCGGAAAAAGTTAGTCTGACTAACTTTTACCACCGATGGGTGGTTTTTGAACCTAATAAAAGGGTTCATTTTTATCTACTGTTTTCATGTTTTCACTTTACTTGTACTGGTACTTTTAAAGAGCCATTCGCTTTTTTAGTCAGGGCTCTTGTTTCAAGGGGTGAAAATAGGCATTTCTCAGTGGGTAGTCTTTGTGTGCTGAATGAGTTGAAAAGCACCTTTATGATCAAAATAATGGTTAACTGCCTTTTCTTCTTCATATAACTAGTTGAACATTCACTTGAACTTTCAGTCCTAAAATGTTAATCACTATAGTTAAACACTTCCACAAAAACAGCATTAACTGACAATCGTATAGTTAATCAAAAATAAATCCTGGAAAGAGGGAAGGAAATGTATATATTCTCAGGTTTTGTTGTATTGAGAAATGTGTAAAGGAAATCTTTGAGATGTGCTTCCATGTTGTTACTCCCTGTAGGGCATTGAGGTCTGAAAACCATGCATAGCCAGGTGAATATATATATATTTCCCTATTTGTCTGAAGATGCCCTTATCTACTACCAGACAAGAAATCTGAACTTCCAGGGCAAATTAAGTTCTAGCAGAGCCCCCAGAGAACAGAGGAGCAAGCAAGAAACGTAAAAGGTTATATTTTCAAACTTGTTTGATTTTCTGGGTATTTTAAAATAGAACAATCACCTTGGCATGCCTAAGTTTAAATCTATATACACAGTGAGATAGGTCATTTATTAGAATTAAAATTAAATACTGTGTTGTTCTCTAGAGAATTGCACATAGCCAAATGGAAAAACAGCAAAACAGTAGATTTGCTGCAAAGAATATAGTCACAGGAGATGTGAGTTTGCAAACAGGCGCTTGCATTTACATTAGAGAGGGTTAGTGTTAGGGTTACATGGAAGATTATTGTTACTGTTCACACCAAGTTCCTGAAAATGTATAATTAGACTAAAAGGTTTTATCAGTATGGAAATGCAAACAGACATTGTTAAAATGTAAAATGTAAAATGCAAAATCAGATTTCTGGCTCAGGCGGCTCAGGACCAAACACGCATGAGAATCCCAAGAGCAAGCACTCAGCAAGGGGAAGAATCAGGAACGCTGGCAGGGACCCGAAAAGAGGAGGATTGGGGCTGCTCTGTGCAAAACCATTGCACAGAGCAGGTCAGTATAACACGTTTGATAATGTTAAAACAATAATAATGTGAACCTTTGGTGTCACTTTAAGCAAGTCTTGACATATTTCTATCTATGGCAGTGTAACCATACATCCAACTTTATCAGTTGAAAAGAAGAGAGAACCTGTAAAATTAAAAATATTTACCACAATCAGACCCTTCTCTTTTCCTGAGGGCTGCTCTCACTGCGCAGGGGATGGCCTACAGCCCTGCATCTGCGCATGCACCATGGCAACAGGTGGGCATGGCTAATTAGCTTTTAATATTGGGTGTGGCCTAAAAGACCATAGTTAAATGTAAAAATTTAAAGTCTACTCACAGTATACACTGCACATATATGCTGCAGTCCTTTGTAATCACAAAATACTTATGATACTTATTGTACCACAAGAGAGAGTTTTACAGACAAACATTAACACTTCGTCTGAGCTTACCTTTATCACTTCCCGTCCTTAACCTGTTATTAAATGACCTATGGTTTATGTTATTATACTGGGATCATGCCTGAGACTACAACTATGATCCCAGTATAGTTCATTTTACAGTGAGCAAATTCCTATAGGTAAAAGTGACCTGTGCAGCTATATAGCCACTGGTTCCCTCTTACAGACAGAGGGGGTCCCTTTTCCTGCCGCCTTTACCTGGCTTTTCTGTTCAATATGGGAACCTAGTAAGGATGAAGCCAGCAGTTTTGGCTTCCCCGGATACAGTGAGAGAAATTGATCCTCCCACTGTGTGATGTCAGAAACCAGTGATGATGAGGATGTTGTTACTTCCAGTTTTGGCCTCATGTAAACTAGCCATTACCAGCTTGTGAAAGCATCTAATTAAACTGATCGTGGTTTAATCAGATGCTTTGGGGGCCAGAGGAGATATCCCAGATGTCTCGAAAAAGAGGACCTGTCACAGCCCATATTATCACAAGGAATGTTGTTCATCCCTTGTAATAGCAATAAATAGAGATGAGTGAATCGAACCTGGCGAAGTGGAATTCGTTTCGAATATTAGGAAAAATTCGATTCGTGTCGAATCCGAATATTAGCAAACTTCGGATGCACGAATCGAATTTTCCCCGATCCGCCGATTTTCATCCCTTCTACAGCCGGCAAAAAGTGTCCCTGCAGAGAGCTCCGCGATTTCTGACAGTTCTCTGACAGTTCCTTCACATTTACAGTGGTTGAAACATTGTATCTATTTGTTTCCATTTAGGATACAGATGTTTTTATTCGGAAACAAATAGATACAATGTTTCAACCGCTGTAAATGTGAAGGAACTGTCAGAGAACTGTCAGAAATAGCGGAGCTCTCTGCAGATACACTTTTTGCTGGAATGGAATTCTTCTTCATCCTCATCCTACTTCTTCTTCTTCTTCATCCTCATCCTACTTCTTCTTCTTCTTCTTCATCCTCATCCTTCTTCTTCTTCTTCTTCTTCATCCTCATCCTACTTCTTCTTCTTCTTCTTCTTCATCCTCATCCTACTTCTTCTTCTTCTTCTTCATCCTCATCCTACTTCTTCTTCTTCTTCTTCTTCTTCATCCTCATCCTACTTCTTCTTCTTCTTCTTCATCATCCTCATCCTACTTCTTCTTCTTCTTCTTCTTCTTCTTCTTCTTCATCCTCATCCTACTTCTTCTTCTTCTTCTTCTTCTCCTTCTTCTTCATCCTCATCCTACTTCTTCTTCTTCTTCTTCTTCATCCTCATCCTACTTCTTCTTCTTCTTCTTCATCCTACTTCTTCTTCTTCTTCATCCTCATCCTTCTTCTTCTTCTTCTTCTTCTTCTTCATCCTCATCCTACTTCTTCTTCTTCTTCTTCTTCATCCTCATCCTACTTCTTCTTCTTCTTCATCCTCATCCTACTTCTTCTTCTTCTTCTTCATCCTCATCCTACTTCTTCTTCTTCTTCTTCATCCTCATCCTACTTCTTCTTCTTCTTCTTCTTCTTCTTCATCCTCATCCTACTTCTTCTTCTTCTTTATCCTCATCCTACTTCTTCTTCTTCTTCTTCTTCATCCTCATCCTACTTCTTCTTCTTCTTCTTCATCCTCATCCTACTTCTTCTTCTTCTTCTTCTTCTTCATCCTCATCCTACTTCTTCTTCTTCATCCTCATCCTTCTTCTTCTTCTTCTTCTTCATCCTCATCCTACTTCTTCTTCTTCTTCTTCATCCTCATCCTACTTCTTCTTCTTCTTCATCCTCATCCTACTACTTCTTCTTCTTCTTCTTCATCCTCATCCTACTTCTTCTTCTTCTTCATCCTCATCCTACTTCTTCTTCTTCTTCATCCTCATCCTACTTCTTCTTCTTCTTCTTCTTCTTCTTCTTCTTCTTCTTCTTCATCCTCATCCTACTTCTTCTTCTTCTTCATCCTCATCCTACTTCTTCTTCTTCATCCTCATCCTACTTCTTCTTCTTCTTCCTCATCCTTCTTCTTCTTCTTCTTCATCCTCATCCTACTTCTTCTTCTTCATCCTCATCCTACTTCTTCTTCTTCTTCTTCCTCATCCTTCTTCTTCTTCTTCTTCATCCTCATCCTACTTCTTCTTCTTCATCATCCTCATCCTACTTCTTCTTCTTCTTCTTCTTCTTCTTCATCATCCTCATCCTACTTCTTCTTCTTCTTCATCCTCATCCTCATCCTACTTCTTCTTCTTCTTCTTCATCCTCATCCTACTTCTTCTTCTTCTTCTTCCTCTTCTTCTTCTTCATCCTCATCCTACTTCTTCTTCTTCTTAATCCTCATCCTACTTCTTCTTCTTCTTCTTCATCCTCATCCTACTTCTTCTTCTTCTTCTTCATCCTCATCCTACTTCTTCTTCTTCTTCTTCTTCTTCATCCTCATCCTACTTCTTCTTCTTCTTCATCCTCATCCTCATCCTCTTCTTCTTTTTCTTCTTGCCATGGGCCCCTGTACCGCCTCCTCATGCTGCTGCCAGGTCCAGAGTGTGTCATGGGTCCCTGTACGGCCTCCCATTGCTGCTGTCTCTATCGCCACACTCTGCCATGTGCCACTTTCAGGTCTCCTCACACTGCTGGTGGGTTCCATTTTGTCATAGGGTGCTGTATGGCCTCCCATTGCTGCTGCCTCCACCGCCACACTGTGGCTCCACACTCTGGTTTTGGCCCCGTGACTGCCCAAATGAGTGAAGTGTGCGGTGATTCTAAGATCGACGGCACTCATCTGCATGTCATACTGACTGACAGTATTATTTCTCTTCCCCAGCAGACTCCAAGGGCATTTAAATTAAAGGTACAGTGTTCTGCACTAATATAAAGGCTCTCTGAAGCCTAGAAACCCTTTTTATAAGTTAAATTCGCAGCGAATAAATTCGCATCGAATCGAATTTATTCCACAAATTCGGCGAATCAGCCGAATCGAATTTTTGAATAATTCGCTCATCTCTAGCAATAAAGTTGATCAAAAAAAAAATTACAGGTGCACTGAAAAAATTATTTAATAAAATAAATAATAAAATGAAAAAATGTAAATCACCCCGTCCCCCTCTGCTCATGCACAAATGTAAATATATTCATATCTAAATGGTTATAGCACCACACTAGTGATGGGCCGAACACCCCCACGTCTGGTTTGTGGTCGAATGGTTAAACCTAAGGAACATTCGACCATGAACTTCAAACTCAATGTAAGTCTATGGAACTCGAACGTGTAAATTTAGGAGTACCCATTTTGATGGCTTATATGCAAGTTATTTGCCATAAAAGGGGTATGGGGACTCTGAGGAACATCAGTTAACAAAAAAAAATGTTAAAAGGGGAAGTCATTTTTCATCGCTTAAAGTAAAATAAAAAAAAAATATCATGTCTGCGGGAGTCCCCTTAAACTACCTGCAAAGTTGCACATCTGTGCAATATATAGAACCTGCTGCAGCAAGACTGACATTTTTTTTAAAAAATTCCATTTTTTTTTTCTGGCCTGCCTCAGAAGATCTTGTAAACCTGGGTACCTGTACAAAAAATGCTGCACCACCAAATTAAAGACATGTGCCAAGCATGGAACATGTGTCAAGTGTCCCTGTCAGAGGGCGGAGAGAAGGTTGGTGCCATTGTTGCATACAACCATTCAACCATTCAAGCTGCCATGGTGTCAAGTTCCTCTGAGCCTGTCTCTGCAGAGCTGACTGAATCTCTGCCCCAGTGTGGCTCCTGACCTGTAGACAGACCAGCTGAAGAACCACTTAGCATATGTTATCCTGACTGTTGCATAGTCCCTTGAACACTTAGGGAGCACTGCTGTTTTAGAGGACAATTCAGCAGAAGAGGCCATAGAGAAAGAGGAGAGGGTGGAGTAGACAGATGTGGCAGAATCGCCACCAGCTTTTTGGAGGCGTAGTGGTGGAACAAGCTCCAGCACTAAACCCTGTCCTGCATCCTTCCCAGCTGCCAGCAGAGTTGCCCAGTGTGCCGTGAAGGAAATGTATCACCCTTGACCATGCCTGCTGGACCATGTGTCAGCAGAAATGTGGACCTTGCTCCTGAACGCCCTGTCCAACGAGGCCAAAACATTTCCTTCCACATGGTGAAATAAATTTCTTTTCAGTATCTGCCACTTAGGTACAGCACTTTCTGCAAATTTACAGAAGGGGGTAGAGTCCCCTAGATGGAAAGGCAGCAGTTATAACACTAGCAATTTGGCCAAGCTAGCATTTAGACGCTGAGCATGTGGATGGGTGGGACAGTTATTTTTTACAATTCAGCAACTGGGGTAGTGAAATTTGCCTAGTGAAATCAAGAGGTGGTGTACTGCTAGCAGATTTATGTGCAAGGGCCTGTGACACCTGTCGCGAATGTGCGCACCAGAGACAGGGCGCAGCCTCCATTTTGTTAAGAATCTCCATTTTCTCCCCTCCCTCCCTCCCCCTCCCTCTCTGAGAGGCGCAGAGACATTTGGCCAGTGTGTGTGTGTGCTGGTTGTGTGTCACTGGCAGGCTAGGGCACAGCAGGGAACCCCAGAGCTATAAAACAACTCTGAGCTAGGTGTCTGGCTGTCTGGGTGAGCTGTGCCATATAACACCTCGTATAAGAAAAGACAAGCTTTCCCAGGAGTTCAAGGCATTCCAGCGAAGCACGAACCAGATAACCATTTTTCCCAAAATCCATTTTTCCCCTGTCTCATATCTTGGAATATGAGAGACTTACATAAAAACCAGACATATCGTCAGATTGGCTAAGAGGAGACAAACAATTTTATGGGTCACTCTCCTTGTCTCGAATACATAGGAAAGCAGAAAAGTAAATCTCGGGAACCATTCAGTGTAGAATTTCATAATTCATATCTAATCAATTCTCAGACGTGTCTGCATAATAATCTACCCGCGGGTGGAATGTCACTTGTGCATAGGAAAAGTTATGAGCAAAATATGAGTTAGGAGAGATTCTGGCTCTAGTTGAGGTATCCGCCCGATGACCTCTCCCTAAACAGGGCATTGGTCCTGGACTTCAGAGACACCCCCTGCTAGGGAACTACAAAATGGGCTGTCAGGCCTAAGGAGACCTGTACCCTTTCGCTCTGAAACTTGATCTGCTAACCCAGGACTTTGGCAAGTACTTTAACCCTTTAACCTATCCCTGTTATTGCTTTGCTGTGCTGTTGTCCTCTGTATATTTATATATATATATATATATATATATATATATATATATATATATATATATATATATATATATATTGGTTACATCTTTGTTCTGTAAATATTTTATGGCACCCCTTTTTGACTTTTCAGTAATAAATCTTTCCTTCTGAAAGTGTTGAACTGTTTCTATAGCTCTTAATTGCAATTTACGAATTCCTGCCTCTAATGAGAACGCTACTGTGTTTGTTTAACCCTCTGTATAACTGGCCTGCTGTGACTGTGTTATACAGAGGATTACCTCAACCATTATAGTGTTATTGCGGATATCGCCAAGTTTCCTCTTTCTCTGTACAAAAAGGAGGTGGTGGTGGTGTGAAGGGTTAATTTCGTATTTAACCTGACCCAGTAACAATCGCTCAGGCTGCCGGTACATCGATTGTGGTCCAATTAGCTGGAAAATCATTGTGCAGGGTGCAGCTGGGTGTGGCATTGTTACGCATGTGACATCGCGGTTTTAGATTGGCTAGTCCTTCGGTCACGAGTTTGGTGAGAAGGGCTGGAGTCTGACACCGCAGTTGTCACATATTGGTGACAGCGATCATGGGATCGACGCATATTGGTGGCAGTGATCCCGCGTCCGTCACAACATCCATTGCTATACCCTAATCCCTCTCAGGGGAGGCTGTTGAGAAGAATTGAGGTATAGTAGGGGTAGAAATCCAGGATGGGGAGCAAGGAGAAGTCTGCACTTTTGTAAGATGTGGGTCTTTCAGGTGCTGTTGCCAACAGGCTGCATGGCAGGTTCTCATATGTCTGGTCAAGCATGTGGTGAATAACCAGCTGGTGTTTTGGCCACGCTTGATCCACTTCAGACAGGTACCTCAAACAGCAATGCTGCAGTCTGCTGTACATGTATTTAAAAAAGCCCACACCAATGAACTTTTGGAAGTCAGCAGGGAGTCAGCCGCTCCCTGCACCTGTGAAGCTCTGTCCTGTGATGCAATAGGGTGGCTGCCCTTGGAGGACATCCTGTCTCATTGGAGTTGTGCCTCCTTCTCACTTTCTTCCTCTGTTCTCTCAGGCACCCAAGTACAGTCAGTAACCTCATCATCCCCTCCCTCCTTGTCAATGGAGCCAACTTGGCAGTATGCTGCTAAGGGAACATGGCTGGCAATTTTTTGTCCATCATTGGCACCCCCTCTTTCTAGGCTCACATCACTCCCTTCCTCAACCTCGGAACCAACATCGGAACATTAAAATTGCCGCGCATCCTCCAGCAGCATGGGATTGACACTATGTTCAGCTGACTCCTCCATGCATGACGGTGGGGCTATGGAAGGAGTAGCTGTGGAAAAGGAGCCTGTGGAATAGGCTGCTTTGGCAGCTGTGGTGGAAACCAAACTAGTATAAGCCTGGGTGACAGAGGATGCGGAGGATGAGGATGGCTTAGTTATCCACTCCACCACCTCTTCTGCATGTTGTGGGTAAATAACATGGCTAGCACTGTAAAAAAAGGACAAGCGTGCCCGCCTGCAGAAGATACACCATGTCCATGACCACTAATTTTCACTGTGGACACAGAGGCTGCTTGCCCTCTTTTAGCTGTCTGTGAGCGTCTGCCTCTCCTTGTTGGCCTTTCGAACATGATGGAGATTTTTTTTCAGGGATTTTTATAACTCTTTATTTTAGAGTGTGGAATGGAAATTTTGTTCTTGGTTGCAATACTTTTGTGCTTGGTGTACTATAAACTATTTTATTATTTTTTTTTTATATATAAAGAAAATAGGGGGTACAGCAATTATGGAAAATGTATTTTTACTGCTGCTGCAAAACAAACTAAAATAAATTAAATGTAAAAAAAATTAAGAACGCGAGTAAGAAGAACACATGCAATCGGAGGAGGAACATCAATTATGAAGAAAATTTTTTTGCTGCTGCTGGAAAAAAAATAAGTAAAATAAAAAAATTCAGAAAGCCAAAAAAAGGGAACCACTGCTGCTGCAGGAGGAACACCTGTGATGCATAAGGAGAATCAGCAATTATGGAGAACATTTTTTGCTTCTGCTGTGGCAAAAAAAACAGCAACTATGCCCTAAATATTTTTATTTCTGCTGCTGTGGCAAAAATAAATAAATAAAAATTAAGAAAGCAAAAAAGGAAGCTACTGCTGATGCAGAAGGAGGAACACGTGTGACACAGAAGGGGGAAAACGAATGATGCAACAACAGAACCTGATGCTGCAAAAAACAAAATGGGAACAGCGATGATGCAGAAGTGCTGTAAAACACTGACACTACACTGACACCACTACTCTGCTCTTCACAACACAACTATACTACACTCCTAACACACCACTAACTCCACTAAACTCCAGCAACACACTACACAAGGTTGCTGTGTAAGCAGCCTTATATAGTGTGGGGCATGGACCAAGCCACGAGCCATGATTGCCCAAAGTCACTGTGACTTTGGGCAATCATGGCTCTCACAGTGCATTGTGCTGTGATTGGTCAAAGCATCGCACCTGACCTTTGGTCAGGTGCATTGCTTTGGGCAATCATGGCTCTCACAATGCACTGTGAAAGTTCAGTGAATTGTGTGGCGCTCGGCAGGTGAACAGCCAACTGAATGACCTTACCGTTCGTGTGTTTGCGCCCAACACTACACCACACATGTGAGGCATCACAGCGAATGTCAGAATAAGAGCAATTTTAAAGCATGAAGCATTAGGTATCTATTTACTCAGCTTAACATCATCATTTATGTTTTACTAACAAATTGTGTTTGTGTTCACTAAAATCCGTTAAAATCCCTTTTTCTTGAAAACCACTGTGCATTCTCCAGGGTCTCTGATTAAATATATATATATATATATATATATATATATATATATATATATATATAAAATGTTTGGGGGTTCTAAGTAATTTCCTAGCAAAAAATAGATGTTTACATGTATGACAGAAATGTAAATTTCTTTTTCAAGAAGAAATGGTTAAAAAAGAAATTTCATTAAAATAGTTGGAAACTACTGCCACCAGCAATTGTTTAGATAATGAACACTTTGGTCAGGAGTATGTTATATACAGTGGAAGGCACTGTACAGCAATGTACAACACAATTTGTAGAGTGCAGTGGTCATCAGTACATGGCATAGTGCCTCTAATAGTGCTGGTCAGTAAAAGGAAAAGATGGCTGGAGCAAGAAAAGGCAAGAAATGTAAGTGGGAAAAAGAATTGGTCAGGTTAAGAAAAATTCCTGGCATCAGTGATTAGGAAGAGGAAACAATTCCCCATGTTCATGGTCAGAGGAGGATAAATACCCAGTATCACTAGTCAGTGGAAGGAGGAATAAAAGGCAATGTCAATGGCCAGTGGGAGCAAAAACTGCCTGACATTGGTGGTTAACAAGAGAAAAACTAGAGTCAGTTGCAAGTGGGATGATGAAAATGCTAGGTGCCAGTGGTGAATGAGACAAAAAATGCTCTAGTGTGGAGCAATGGTACTCTGAGGGATATAGGAGCATTGTTAGTCTGTTGAAGATTGGGGGGAAGGGTATTGGGGCTCTGTGGAGGAAGAGGGAGGCACCGGTGCTCTGTGGAGGGACCACTGAATCTCTGTGAAGTAGGGCCAATAATGAAGGGAAAGGAGGCATTGTTGTTTGGGGAGGTTAGAGTGGTGGACATTGTGTAATTGGGGTCATTAATTTGCAGTGGATTACATACCTATGAACCCCACCTCGCTCCCTCCCTCTGCCTGAAATTATATTTGGACAGGAGACACTCCATCTGACATAGTAGCGAAGGTGCTGAAGCTGGGTGCAGGACTAGCCATTCCAGCACCTAGTCAGCAGCAGGGCACAGCTTCAATCCATGATGCATAGCATATATCTGCAGGATGCTGGATTGTAGCAAAATCCTGGAACAGTCCCATGGAATCCAGGACTATTGGGAGGTATGGACTGCTGTCAGAATAACAGACCAGGGCTCATTGATACAGTGTTTCTGTAGCAACATGTATTCTTTAACCAGTTCCCAACTGCGCTATAGCAAAAAGATGGCTACAGCGCAGTCAGCTAGTTCTGGGAGGGTGTCCATTGACTTCCTCCCAGAACCAGTCCCCCTACCCTGATGATCAGTTAAGCCCCTTCAGTGCCCATCAGTGCTGGCTAATAGTGCCCACTTGTGCTAGCTAATAGTGCCCATCAGTGCTGGCTATCAGTGGCCATCAGTGCTGGCTATCAGTTTTCCTTAGTGTTGGCTATCAATGCCTCCTCAGTGCTGGCTGTCAGTGCCCATTAGTGCTGGCTGTCAGTGCCATCAGTGCTGGCTATCAGTGCCTATCAGTGATGCATGTCAGTGTCCATCAGTGCCACCTATCAGTGCCCATCAGTGCTGCCTATCACTGCCCATCAGTACCACTTATCAGTGCCGCATATTGGTGCAGCCGGATCAGTGCTCATCAGTGCAGCCTCATCAATGCCCATCAGTGCAACATATCGGTTCCCATCAGTGCAGCCTCATCAGCGCACATCAGTGAAGGAGAAAAATTACTTATTTACAAAACCTTATAACAGAAAATAAGAAAAACCTTTTTTTTCCAAAATGTTTAGTCTTCATTTGTATAGCAAATATAAATAATATAAATACCACCAAAAGAAAGCTCTATTTGTCTAAAAAAAAATAACAATTTTGTTTGGGTACAGTGTCGTATGACCGCACAATCGTCATTCAAAGTGCAACAGCACTGAAAGCTGAAAATTGGCCTGGGCAGGAAGGGGGTAAAAGTACTTGCTAGGGAATTGGTTAACATCCATTGCTTTTGCTCTCTCCAGACTTTTAAAGAAGGCTGCCAATAGTGTTACACATGTCACACCTACAACAAACCTCTCAAAAACATTGCATTAACATCCGCCGCAACATACTTCACACAAACATGGCTTTGATTTAAGTGACATTATTTCTTTTGCCTGTGAATTTAAGTACTGCTTCTCCTCACATTGTATGGCTTGCTGACACTTGCTATATTTTGATACATCTCACAAGTCATACAATGGCTACATTTACATTATATTGGGTTGCTTTTCAGCCCATATAAAATAATTTATGTCTTAAGAGAGCATATGACTCCCTTCTCCAAAGTTCATTCAGATGGATATCAAGCAGGTGAGATATTCATACTATGGTGTCCGTTTATGAACCAGCGGTAATAGATTGCTGCTCAGTTCTCCGGCATTCTCGGAGAACACAGTTCTCCTGTGAATGCATTTTATGAAGCAGTTCTCAGAATGAAGGGAGAACGGTTTCCAAAAGCTGGAGAATGGTCTACAAACGCTGGAAAACGGCTAATTTTTCTATAATCTCGCGAGATTACAGTAAAATATCAGTTTACTAAGCAGAGGTAAATTATCGCTGCTTAGTTTGCGGTCCCTCCGATTCTCCAGCTCTGGACTGGAGAATCTGGAAGGAGAACACAGATCTCCAGTGAAGGACTGAACATGTTCTCCGCTGATCTCCTGAGTGTCATAAATTGTGAATGACCAGTGAATAGCTGCGATCCTCTGAATCGCAGCTATTCTCTGTGTCATAAACGGACACCTATATATCCAGTTACCCAGCAATTATTTCCATATTCTCTAGATCAAAAATGTCTTACTCTTGTACAAGTATATCAAAGCTTTAAAAAAGTAAGAAACCCAGGCTGGGGTATACAAGTGAGTACTGAATGTGTGATACTTTTTAAAATTTGCACTAACATCCAAATTTTCAGCACAAGCTTTTGGGATGTGTCCCCTTCTTCAAGGTCCAAGCAGCAATAATATACAAATGGATTTACTAAAACTGGAGAATGCAAAATCTGGGGCAGCCTGGCATGGTGGTCAATCAGTTTCTAACTTGAGCTTGTTCAATTAAGCTTTGACAAAAAAAAATAAACTGGAAGCTGATTGGTTTATATGCAGAACTCAGCAGGTAAGTTGTTCCAAACATCTTGGAGAACAAACCACAAATCTTCTCCCTGATGGTATGGCATGATGGACAAGTATCTGCCTGTATTCCTCAGCATTGAGGAAATCATTGATCCTGACCACATTTCCAACTCCATTTGTAGACATGCAGCCCAAACTTGCAAGAAACCTCCACCATGCTTCACTGCTGCGTGCAGACAGTCATTATTGTACAGCTTTCCAGCCCTCAGTGAATAAACTGCCTCATGCTACTACCAAATATTTCCTATTTTGACTCATCAGTCTAAAGCACCTGCTGCCATTTTTCTCAAATCCCAGTTACTATATTTTTGTGCATAGCTGGGTCACTTAGCCTTGTTTCCTTGTTGAAGACATGTTTTTTGGCCTCAATTCTTGCATAAATACTACTTCTGGCCAGACTTCTCCGGACAGTAGATGCGTGTACCTGGGTCCTACTAGTTTCTTCCAGTTCCGTGCTGATGGCACAGCTGAAGATCTTCCAGTGGTGCAGGGAAGTAATCATGATGTGTCTTTCATCTGCTGCATTAAGTTTCTTTGGCCAACCACTGCAGCTACAATCCTCAATGTTGCCCAATCAATGGTGTTGAATAAATATTTATCCATCATGCCATACCATCAGGGAGGTGTGTGACTGACCCCAACCTATAACTGGCCTTTGCAGCAGGAGCACATGGAAGGGTGATGCATGTCAATAACAATAAAGAAAAATTCTCAGCTCAACTTAACAACCAGCCTGCAACCAACGGAATTATACTGTCTAATAGTTTTTTTTTTTTTTTCCAAAAAGTTTTATTGAAGTAAGAAAGACAAAACAGATCATAGACAGATACGGATCGCAGTCCGTGCACATCTTCATATATGTTCTCCCGTATCGCAGACGGGAATAGGACGTTAGAATAGATTTTAGAGCAACATGCATCCAATTCCCACAATAAAGCATATGCAAAAAGTATAACCATAGTAATAATATTTACCATCTGTAATGTTCGATAAATATGGTATACAGTAGTCTCTATGTAGAGAGAGCTCAAGCAGCAAGACTATGAGGCGCAAGACAAACGAATTATCTCAAGGCACATATGTCTGCTATATCCGTATCCAAAAATCGTGGGTTAATTTTCTAAAGTACTATCACACTTGTACATCTAGAAGTGTTCTGATCCTTGTAAATAATATTGCTATTTAGAATATGCGAAAAAGGGTAGCTAAAACGGGAAAGAAAAGAAAAGAAAGAGACTCGAGTGGAAATGGAAAAGGAGTATGGGAAGTAATATCCGAGTGAGGAGGAGTGGGATAAGGAAGACATATAAATAGGGGGGGAGAGAAAAAAAAAAAAAAAAAAAAAAAAAGGGGGGGGGGGGAGTTGGGGATTAGAATTAAATAAGTATAACTAAACCAATCACATCACATAGTATCGGCCTGGTTATAACAGATGCTGTCTTAAATTAAGGTCATAATCTCTTTAAAGTCCAGTAAAGGAATTATTCCTGGGGTGAAAGATCCAGAGGTTCTCCAGTTTACCAAATCTGCTCGCTCATTCCTCCATTAAGCCATGATAAGTCTCAGTAGATAGGAAGTGAGTCCAACATGCCCATGTCTTCCTGAATCGCTCGGGGTGTTCTTTCGCCACTGAGATCAGCTCCTCCATTTCCGCGATCTTATTGATCCTAAGAATCCACTCTCGCATGGTGGGAATATGGTCTGATCGCCAATGAACAGGAATACACTGTTTTGCCGCATTTATCATGTGTAAAGCAAGCGACTTACGATAGGTCTTCACAGGAAGAGAGGAATGATGGAGTAGACATTGTGCTGGGGTAAAGTCTAGGGCGTATGTAGTGACTTGTGCGATTATGTCCAAAACATTTCTCCAGAAGGGCTGCAGTTGCGGGCACTCCCACCATATATGCAAAAGAGTGCCTGTTGCCTGGCAACCTCTCCAGCATAAGTTAGGAACACTAGGATCAAATTTATGAAGCACAGATGGAACTCTGTACCACCTGGAAAATACTTTGTAGTTGCCTTCTTGTGTAGAAACACACATGGAACCTTTATGTATGTGATCATAAATCCGGTCCCAGTCCTCTGGAGAGAGTGGGATTTGTAGATCACGTTGCCAGGCTATACAAGCCCTCTGCAAATGAGAGGTATTGGAACTTTCCAAAAAAGAATATATCTTAGATATTACATGCCGCTGAGGGGAGTCTGTAAAGCAGAGCTTCTCAAATGCAGTAAGCGATCTTGACAAATCCTGTAAATGTGGGGAGTTACGCAAAAAGTGGTGTAATTGTCTATACATCCAAGGCGTTAGAGTGATGGAGGGCCACGCCCGAGTAATGTCTTCTCTAGATAAGAGCTTAGAATCTTTGAAGAGTTGACGTACTGTCAGGTTATCATCACGGTTATACCCAGCGAGAAATGTTGGAGACATCCCCGGAACAAAGTCTGGATTCATTTTGATCGGAGTGAAAGGGCTCGGAGAGGAAGAAAGTTCTTTTTTCTGGAATAATTGTGAGCTACAGCGTAATGTGGGACCTATAAGTGGATGACTCCGAAACTCAGAAGGGACGTGGGAAGTTTTCAGCCATGGGGAAGTAGAAAGAGGCGTCTGAGAAAAATCAGCCTCCAAACCAACCCAGACCTTAGGAATGTGATTCGTGGTCCAGTCTACTAACCTGGCTAGGTGGCAAGCTCTGTAATAACGGTTAATATCTGGTAATCCAATACCTCCATTCTGCTTGGGCATAGTGAGTTGGGCATAGCTAATTCTTGGACGTTTATTATACCACAGAAAGGAGGAGCAGAGCGTTTTATACGATTGAAAGAACGAATTTGGCAATTGAATTGGTATTGTCTGTAGTAAATATAATATTCTGGGGAGCACGTTCATCTTAAGAATTGCTGCTCTACCAAACCACGAGAACCAAGGTTTGTTCCATGTCTGGAGGTCTTTGGAGATGTTACGTAAGAGGGGAAGAAAATTTTTTGTATACAGTTCTGTAAGATGGGATGGTAGTTGGATACCTAAGTAAGTGATAGCTTCACGTTGCCAGGTAAAGGGAAAATTTAGTGTCGCCTGTCTAATCACATCTGGAGTCAATGATATATTAAGCGCTTGGGATTTAGAAAAGTTGATTTTAAAATTAGCCAAATACTGAAATAATTTGAAATCTTGTAACAGATTAGGTATCGTGATATGTGGGTCAGTCAAGAAAAGTAACACGTCATCAGCAAAGGCTGCCACTTTATGCATTTTGCCATTGATCAAAATCCCCTTAATGTTATCATTATCTTTTATGCAGTTCAAGAAAGGTTCCAGAGTAAGAATGAATAAGAGGGGTGATAGTGGGCATCCCTGTCTAGTCCCATTGCTGATTGAAAAGGAATCCGAAAGGCAGCCATTCACTCGCACTCGTGCCGTGGGGGCATTATATAAAGACAGAATAAATGACAAAAAACGCAAAGGAAGTCCAATGCCAATCAGAACTGCCTCTAGGTAATCCCATGCTAGTCTGTCAAACGCCTTTTCGGCGTCTAACGAGAGAAAGAATCCAGATCGTTGATTTTGGGTTAACCAATGATGTATATTCACGGCCCTTATAGTGTTATCTCTGGCCTCTCTCCCTGGGACAAAGCCCACCTGGTCCGGTGATATGATGGAATCTATTACCTGTTGCAAACGGGTAGCCAGAATCTTGGCAAAAATCTTTAGATCAACATTCAATAGAGAGATCGGACGATAATTTGCAGGTGATGTATGGTCCTTATTCTCTTTGGGTATAACCGTGATGTGAGCCTCGGAAAGATGGCGCATAGACTGCCCCGGCGTGTCTAGTGAGTTGAAGGCCTGTAGAAATGGAAGCCCCAAGACGTCAAGAAAAGACTTGTAGTAAGAATTGGTAAAACCGTCAGGTCCTGGACTTTTACCCGGTTTCAATTGCGCAATAGCTTGTTGAAGTTCATGCGACGTCAGAGCTCCCTCTAAATCCTTCACTTGTGATCTAGATATCGGTTTAGGAAGATATTGTTTAAGGAATTGCTGTATAATGGTCTTACGCGGCCTAGTATCACCTGTTGGTTTGGATGGTAGGGGTAAGTTATAAAGGTTAAAATAATATTCCTCAAATTCCTTCGCAATATCCGACGACAATTTCAGTGAGTTACCAAATTTAGAATGGAGCAGATATACGTGCCGAGCAGCTTTTTTAGATTGTAAAGCCCGGGCAAGAAATTTTCCACTCTTATTGCCATGTTCATAGAAAAGTTTTTGTTGTAGAGTAAAATTGCGTTTCGTTTTCTTTTCCACTAACTCGCGGAGTTGTTTACGTGCGTGCTCTAGCTCAGTAGCGCATCTTAAGGCCATTGATCGTTTATGAGAGCACTCAAGTGTACGAACTTTATGCAATAAAGAGTTGAACGATGCTAGAGCCTGACGTTTTCGTGTTGCGGAGATAGACATTAGAAGTCCACGTATCACACATTTGTGTGCTTCCCACCGTATGAGAGGGGACGTTTCCGTGGATGTGTTTTCCCGAAAATAGTTTTTCAGGGCATCACGGATCTGGGGGACAACCGATGCATCCGTAAGGAGAAATGGGTCCAGTCTCCATATTTTGGAAATGCCTGGTGTATCCGGAAATTGCAAGGTTATCATAATTGGATGATGATCCGAAAGGATCTTTGGTTCGATCGAGGCAGACTTCAGGGTATATAGATCGTTTTGCGAGATGAAGAAATAGTCTATTCTAGAATAGCGGTTGTGAGGAGCAGAGTAAAATGTATAGTCTTTGCCCGATGGGTGAAGAGTACGCCAGGTATCATGTAGGAGAAGATCTTTCAGTTCAATTTTTATTTGTTTAAGTGCTTTGAATGGAATGGATGAGACCCCTGAGGAGGTATCTTCCAATGGATTCAGCGCTACATTAAAATCGCCACCAAAAATCAAGATACCTGATTGAAACGTAGCAAGTAACTTGGCGATTTTACGAAAAAAACATACCTGTGCTGTATTGGGACTGTAAATGTTGACTAAGGTAAGTGGTTTATTAAAGAGGGTGCCTTTGAGAAAAAGGAACCTCCCCTCAGGATCCTCGAGCGATTCAGTAAGTTCAAACGGGAGCGTTTTAGAGAATAAAATGGATACCCCTTTGGCCTTCACCTCCGCATTAGCTGAATGATATGCCGTGGGATAGTGAATATTTGAGAATCTAGGGACTTGGTCTGCCCGAAAATGAGTTTCTTGGATAAAGAGCACATCTGCATGAAGGCTTTTCATATAAGTGAGAAGTTGCGAACGTTTTTCAGGTATATTTAGGCCCCTCGCATTAAGAGAGGCCACGGAGAGTGTACGAGTCGACCGATTAGATACGTGGTTAGTAGTCATCATGTCATGTACCCAAAAGGGTTGCTTAAGGGCTATAAGTATACCAGATGAGTATCACAGCAGCAGGGAGAGAGAAAAAAAAAAAAAAAAAAAAAAAAAAAAAGGGGGGGGGGAAGGGAGGGGGGTATAGAGGGGGATGGGTTAAGGGAGGACAGGGAAGGTGATGAGGAGGGGAAAGAGACTAGTATACAGATTAGAAAAAGGCTAGTAGAAAGTTACAGAATGTTGGAGAAGAGGAGAAGTTATTACGGGAAAGAGTCAAGGAATGTGGCAAAGAAGAAGAGAAGTGTCAGGTGTATGTCATATAAACCCATATTCATGTATTGAGCTATCTTCTTTCAATTTCCTGTAAAGACTAGAATCCAGAGGCAGAATAGTCCAGCCATTCTTTCTCATAATACAACTCCCAATACTTAGTTGTTAGCAATATGATAGCAGGGAGTCTGAAATTACAGTCGGAGAAGTGTCAAACCCAGAGACGGCCGAATTGGCAATGTTAAGTACAATCTGAAAGAGGCCAAACTCTCCTGAATAAAAAGGTGTAGAGGGGAAATAATCCAACATGAGGCGTCCTTGACACATATACGTAGGTGGGAAGTAGCTAATTTGTATCGAGAGATGAGAGGTGTGTAACAGGGGGAGTATGCAGACTAGAAGTAAAAGAAGTAACAGCCTATTAAGCAAAATATTATAGGTAAGCACCTAGACCACATCAAGGCTCATAAACAAAGATGTGTAATGTTAGGTACGGTAGAGAGCGCATATCTAAGGAGAAGACCTGTACGTTATGGATATACATCAGAAAACTTTGGCCAGCTCCAGAAAATGTAAAGTTCAGTTGCGTGAACCATAAATTTAAGTATTGATAAGTTATGTCATCAGATAACCATAAAGTAATCTCTAAACTGTCTTAACCTGAAAGGTACATTAAACCGTGCCTATTAAGTAAGTGAGTCACTTGAAAGTGGTCATCCTAGGCCATATGCATTTCAACTACTAATATTTACGTTACATGAAACAGTGCATAACAGTAGCAATAACATCACTTATGATTGTTCTAGGAAGTAGGTCACCGACCAAACATTGTCAGTCACCCTTTCCCAGATACAATGTAGATCTTAGTTCCAAACGAGGAAACTTGTTTAGTGCCTCACTCTCCACCACCCACTAAACATAGATAGGTTAGTAGAGGGGAAGAGTCCACGATCCGTGACCCAACACAAGCTCCCAGTCAAAACAGGTAACTGTGTAGGGCCAAGTTGGACCCGTCTACATAGTGAACTATAAACGAGAATATCAAATAGAACGATCCCAAATTTCAAATCTAAAACACCATCATAATCATAGCTAGATAGAGGGTATGTAACCTGTCAGAAACCACATTGGCAATTAAGGTATTCCAAATGCTATGTAGGGAGAGAACAATTTAGGAAGAGCGAAGGAATAGTGCGAGTATCAAACGAATACTTTGTCTACATTGATCCAACTATAAGAGAAGGGTCAGGGGAAGGTTTGTATAATGGTACAAAAAAAAAATGGCATTGAGTCCTATGAATCAACCCCATTATATCATCTCTCAAGGCACAGCAGGAGCGAGAGACACAACATATTACGAGATTGATCTGCGTAAGCCAATATCCCCTGCCACCTTAAGGATAGGTAAAATAAATGTAAAGGCTAGACCGGAAATCTCAATGCTCCCACAGAATCTGTTTCCAAGATCATGACAAGGAACATTGCGGAACCATGATCCTAAGAAACATAAAACCTAGGATCCCAGAGACTCCCCATCCAAGTGCACCATGTACCCCTACATTGGGATTTGGAGAGGAAGGCAACAATCCAAAAGAGGGCCTAGCCCATGTCCCCGGAACTCAAGCCTAACTTCACTCCTGTAACCGGCAGGGTTCGTAAGGTAATGTGGTAGACCCTTACCGACCAAGCAGACAATCTTTAACACCCCTAGGTGCACAATCAAGGCCACCAGAAAACTTATCCCCACCTCGATCTTTTTTATCACACAATAGGATACCTTAGCTGATATATGCCAACAAAACCAACATTTACCACATATAGACAGCATACATATAAAATTTGACAATGTGAGGCGATACACATACCCTTAAGTCCAGGCTTCAGAAGTATGAATGATGTCAAATAAAGCGTATAATGGAACCTTGGCTAAAATCAACAGAAATTAGAAAGAAAGAAAAAACAACTAAAAAAAAACAATTCTTTCTTTCTCCTTTTTCTTTCCCCTAAACGCATACGATCCACCAGTAGAGCAGCTTCAGGGTACGGGGGAGTGTTTACTCAGAAGCATTGAGAAGTGATAACAAGGAGAAGTCATTCATGACGTGCCTTGCGGTGCGCAGGTGACGATGGTAGACTGTCGCCGGTAATGAGCCTTCTACATACCGGAGAAGTTGAGGTTTGGTGAGATGATTTGCGTCGTCTGTCTCCGGTAGAGAGGCCATTAGACTGTGCCTCCATGGGGCCTTCATCTAGTTGCACTTGTCGAATAGGGTCATTGGACCAATTAGGTATGACCGGTAGTGGGATATTCATGGTTTCACAGAATGGTGCAAGATCTTCCGGAAATCTCATGAGAGCAGATCTCCCTAAATGTGTCGCAGAGAGGCCAAACGGGAACTTCCAACGGTAGGCAATACCTTTAGAGCGAAGTATATCTAGAAGCGGGCGCAGGTCTTTCCTGCGTTGCAGGGTGAGATGGGAGAGATCTTGAAACAATTTGATTTCAACGTCTTGGTATAGCAAGCGTTGTTTGTCTCGAGCTCTGCGTAAAATATCCTCTTTAAGGCGGAAGTCGACGAGACAGCAAACTATATCTCTCGGTGGGTCAGAATCCCTGCCTTTAGGCCGCAAAGCCCTGTGTAGGCGCTCGAACTCAATTGGAGATTCATGCGGCCTTTCTAAAAGATCATTAAAGATAGATAAAATAGCTTGGGTTACTTGGCTAGGCTCTATTGCTTCAGGCACACCGCGCACTCTTAAGTTATGTCGTCTACCCCTATTGTCCAGGTCTTCAATGTGACGATCGAGCTCCCTTAAGTGCGAGGTGTGCGAGTCAACCTGCGTGCGCATATCATGAAAAGCAAGACCTTGCATATGAACTGTGTCTTCTACTGCGTCCAGTCTGCGAGCCACTGCCTGCATGTCGATATGTAACTCAGCTATCGCCGCAGAAAGGGTCCCTTTAATATCTGATGCGATCGCTTTCAAATCCCCCATGGTGAGAGGGGGAGGATCAGAGCGTCCAGGTGCAGTAGCTGTTGACAAGCTCATTGGCTGCGAGGGAATTTCTTTTGCAGGCGAATGTAGTGGGGAGGCAAGGGTGGAAGAATCTGTTTGATCCGGAGTGAGAGAACGGAATAATTCCGGGATGCCTCGATTAGCAGGACCACCTGTACGGCGTGGGGATCTGGAGCGAGGAGCGTTAGCTTTCCTGTCTGCTTTCCCCATTTTAGCAGCGATTCCTTGTCATGTACGCGTAGCCCCACCTACGTGTGTCAAGGCTCAGGGTATTAAGTTGCCATTTTCTTTGGGGTCATGCTGGAACCCCCAAAACCGGAAAATGAAGATGTGGGTAGGTAGATGCAAACACGCCCTAATTCGCACTGAAAACCTCCACGGGCTGGGGAGGATAGGCAAAGCAGGAGAGACACTGAATATTGCTGTGTGGATATAGTGATTATCACTGTCGTCTCTCTATATGAATCTACAGGGGAAGAATCTTCAGTAGGCCTAACCTCAGCACAGCTCCCTGCTGTGTGGGCTATAGCAAGGCCTCTACCATGTGCCGGTGGTCCCTGGGTTTGTGTGGGGGCTGCCCCGATGGGCCCTGGACTACTGACAGAAGACTTTGGGAGGAGGTATAGGTGTCTGGGTAGTGCGCTGACCGTGATTAGGATCACCTTCAATCTGTGCTCTGGTGGTGAAGGATCTGTGCTCACTGGGCCGCACTAGGCCTCACCACCCCTGTGTCACTGATGGGGGGGAGGGAGGAAGATGATGATGCCCCTCCGGCGCGGATCGCCAGACCCAGAGGGGAGACAAGTAAGCTGCTCCCTGCACGCGCGGAAGGGGGGGTGACCAGCCGTCCCCCTTCCCGCTCCCGACTCACCACCACCAGCTGATCCGAAGGAGGATGCCGCGGCTGCACCTAGCCGCAGCAGGCCGCACCGGGTCGTCACCGCAGGACGGCGCCCGAAGCGCTCAAGACTTCCCAACCGCACTGCAGCAGGGACGGGTGAGCAACCCGCTCGCCCCCGCCCTCCTATACGACCTGGATGCCCGAGGTTGGAGAGGAATCCCGCCGGAGCTCCCTGTCATGCGACTCGTCCGGTCGCCATCTTGGACACGCCCCCCTACTGTCTAATAGTTAACTTTAAAAACTGGGGTTTAGACAAGGCCTGGACTGAGAGAAGCTAAAAGGGAGGGCCAGCATGACTGGGGCATGCAGACGAGGCGGAGCATGTATTTTGGGAGGGAATATATGCAGGAGGTAAGGGGGGTGGTTACTTACCTGATTGGAGTACGCAACATTGAGGGGTGGTCTTGCCAAGATTAGGAGGGGGGTTGGGTCAGTCGGAGCTTGTGCCAGCACGGGGGTAGTTTCTCCCACCCTCCCTCCCTGGAGCTGTTTCGTATTTTGTTTTGCTGTTTTGGTTCTGGTTTGTTCTTTGTGTTTGTCCTGTTGTTTGCTTTGTGTGGGTTCCTTGAGTTTGTTTCTTGTTGGGAACGGCTTGTCCCAAGGTGTTTGTCTGTTTGTTTTGTCATGGCAGCCGGCAGGGTCTTTGAAGGCGGTGCTAGAGTGACAATTTGGTGGATTATGGGTTGGGCCCATTGTAGGTTTGGGTGTCCCTTCCCAATTATAAGGTCACGTTGGTAATGTGGGAATTAATTGGCTGTATCTGAGATTACGTAACTGTAGTGTTGTCCCCGAGGCGGTGTAGTAGCGGCTGGGGGCCTTTCATTGGGTGTCAGATACAGCCGAGTTTGTGATGTGAGTAACGGTGCCTTCAAAGACCTTGGACCCAGTTGGGATCATTACTGTCAGTTGTTATTTGAGTGTACTGTAAGAAGTGTTATGTTTGAGTTATGTTAAATAAATGGCTGCTATGGCCGGTTTTACACAAAAAGAGAGTCGTGTGGTCATTTAGGTGGGGAGGGTTTGAAGGGTGGTAGTGGTTTTATGGATTAGGGGTAAGTATTAGCCTTGATATTCTGCAAGTCCAGCAGTCAAGTTTGCACACATACATGCGTAAGCTGCAGAGATACTTCACTGCACCCCAGTATTATCTGTAGTCATAACTCTATACATTTTGAGAGCCTCCATAGCGGAAGCACATGTATAATAATGGATAGAATGAGGGCAGGTAAGCCTAGGGGAAGACCACCCCTCCTTAACCACTTCAAGTCTGGACACTTTCACCCCCTTTCAGTCCAGGACAATTTTCAGCTTCTAGCGCTATCACAATTTGAGTGACAATTACTCAGTCATGCAACACTGTACCAATATAAATTTTTTTTATTAAACAGATAGAGCTTTCTTTATTATTTATTTTGCAAATAAATAATTTTTCTTCATAAATTTAGGCCAAAATGTAGTCTGCTAAAAACGTCTGGTAAAAATAACCCAAAACAGTGTATATTATTTAGTCTATGTGAAAGCTCTAGAGTCTACAAACTATTGGATACAGTATATATCTGAAAATTGATCGGTTGAGACCCTAAAATGTTGGAATGACATATGGCAGTGATCAGGACATTGGTATGGGGTATGACAGTGATTAGGATGTTAGCATGAGGTATGTCGGTGATCAGGATGCTAGTATGTTGGAGATCAGGATGCTGGTATGGGGTATGGGGTGATTAGGACTCTGGTATTGAGTATGACGGTGATCAGGATGCTGGTATGGAGTATGGCAGTGATCAGAATTCTGGTATGGGGTATGGCGGTGATTAGAATGCTGGTATGGAGTATGTTGGTGATCAGGACGCTGGTATGGGGTATGGTGATGATCAGGATGCTAGTTTGGGGTATGGCGATTGGTATGGCATATTCCATGGGGTGATAAGGATGCTGGTATGGGGCATGTTGGTGATCAGGATGCTGGTATTGTGTATGGCAATGATCAGGATACTGGTATGGGGTATGACGTTGTCAAGGTCCTACCTTTTCCCTGAGGTTATGTTACTCCATGTGCTGGCGTCCATCTTGGATTCTGCTGTGCATGGTGGGAATCCTTTTATGCCTTCAGGTCTCTGAGGTCCATCCCCCAGAGGGGTGTGGCTGATGACATATAAGCCTGTGGTCCGCACATGCTCTTTGCACTTCTGTCTTGTGTCTTGGTGTTGCTATTACTCTGTTCTGACTCTCATGACTCTCCTGGTATCTGATTCGGCTTGTACTCGACTATTCTTTTTATTCTCCTTTGATCTGACTCTCCGTTGCTGAACCCGACTCGTGACCTGTGATTCTCGTCTGCTGTCCTGTACTGTTTTGTCCTATTGTTGTTGACCCGGCCTGTCTGACTACTCTTTTGTCTCTTCCACCTGCTACACGCCATTGGCGGCAGCCATTACCGCAGCTGGGGTGTCTCTGGGGCAGCGACCTGGTTCCTGGCTGCGTCAAGTCCATCCCCACCATCAGGGGCCCTGGTGAAGGGCAGCCTTGGACTTAGACTCCGCGCCCTGAGGGACTTCGGTCTGTGGGTGGTGGTTGTCGTCAGCCAGTGCGTTACATTGTTAGGCCTGCCTGTCCGTTCCCAGGCCCCTGCCCTGACAGATGGTGATCAGGATGCTGGTATGACGGTAATCAGGGTGCTGGTATGGCGTACGGTGGTGATCACAGGGTAGTGGTCTGTCATATGATGGTGATCAGGGTGTTGGTATGGGGTATGGCAGTGATCGGAATGCTGGTTTGGGGTATGGTTGTTATCAGGACACTAGTGTGGGGCATGGTGGTGATCAGGACAATGGTATGGTGGTGATTACGATATTGGTACGGTGTATGGTGGTGTTTCTGTGAGCACTGAGACAGGGGACAGGGCTGGCTGCATTCTTTATTGTCTTTACACTGTGATTGGGGACACTTGGGCAGTGATCAGGGACACTTGGGCTGGCTGTTACTACAGTCTGTGAGTGTACAAGCAGCCTGACAGCATGCCTGTACACACAAAGGCTGCAGCATCGCTTCTCTCTGCTCTCACATTGAGGGCAGAGAGAAGCGATCTTTAGTATTATTTTCTAGTGTTTACTACATGATTGCTGTGATTGGACACAGCAGTCACATTGTAAAACATCATGTGATCACTCGGACACAGTGGTAATGTGATCCTCTGTGTCCTGGCGACAAACCGATCACTGGGCTCCTGGGTGCGCACTCTGTGAGTCACACGGGAGCCGCCAATGAGGGCTGATGTACAGGTATGTTAGCCTGCATCAACAAAACTTCCTGTCTACAATCTATAGACTTATGGGCAGACAGAAATGGGTTAAAAGCACAGGGGTGCACTGGACACCCAACCATTGTGCTATGTGCTGGGTGTCCAGTGTGCCTCTGTGCCTTTAAGGAGGGGTGGCTCCCTCCAGGCTTACCTGGCCCCAATCTATCCATTATTATACATGTGCTTCTACAATGGAGGCTCTCAAAATGTATAGCGTTAGGCTACAGAGAGTACTTGGGTTCCATGAAGTGGTTCTGCAGCTTATGCATGTATTTACAAATGTGTGCAAACTAAACCCGTTTTTAACATAAACTGTTAGGCAGGACAATTCGGTTGGTTGCAGGCTGGTTGGCTGAGCTGGGAATTTTTCTATGTTGTTGTTGACCCACATTTATTCTGCAGCAGGATAATGATCCTACAGATACATCCAATGCCATTATGAACTATCTTCAGTGTAAAGAAGAACAAGGAGTCTTGGAAGGGATGGTTTGGCCTCTACAAAGCTCTGATCTATACATTATCAAGTACACACACACACTATATTGCCAAAAGTATTGGGACGCTTACCTTTGCATGCACATGAACTTTAATGGCATTCCAGTCTTAGTCCGTAGGGTTCAATATTGAGTTGGCCCACCCTTTGTAGCTATAACAGCGTCAACTCTTCTGGAAAGCTGTCCACAAGGTTTAAGAGTGTGTTTATGGGAATGTTTGACCATTCTTCCTGAAACACATTTGTGAGGTTAGGCACTGATGTTGGACGAGAAGGCCTGGCTCGCAGTCTCCACTCTAATTTATCTCAAAGGTGTTCTATTTGGTTGAGGCCAGTCAAGTTCCTTCACCCCAAAGTCGCTCATCCGTGTCTTTATGGACCTTGCTTTGTGCACTGGTGCAGTCATGTTGGAACAGGAAGGGGTCATCCCCAAACTTTTTTCACAAAGTTGGGAGTATAAAATTGTCCAAAATGTCTTGGTATGCTGACGCCTTAAGAGTTCCCTTCACTGGAACTAAGAGACCAAGCCCAACCCCTGAAAAACAACCCCGCACCATTATTCCCCCTTCACTAAACTTTACACCTGGCACGCACAATGCAGTCAAGCAACCGCCAGACACATCCATCGATTTGTCAGACAGAGAAACATGATTTGTCACTCCAGAGAACATGTCTCTACTGCTCTAGAGTCCAGTGGCTGCGTGCTTTATGCCACTGCTTCCGACGCTTTGCATTGCACTTGGCGAGGTAAGGCTTGGATGCAGCTGCTCAGCCATGGAAACCCATTCCATGAAGCTCTATGTACTGTTGTTGTGCTAATCTGAAGGCCACATGAAGTTTGGAGGTCTTTAGCTATTGACTCTGCAGACAGTTGGCGACTTCTACGCACTGTGCGCTTCAGCAGACACTGACCGCATGCTCTCATTTTACTTTGCTGTTGTTCTCAGTTGCATCCACTTTGTTATAATACCACTAACAGATGACCGTGAAATATTTAGTAGCAAGAAAATTTCACGGATGGACTTATTACACAGGTGGCAACCTATCACCATGCTTGAATTCACTGAGGTCTTGAGAGCGACCTATTCTTTTGCAAATGTTTGTAGAAGCAGTCTGCATGCCTAGGTGTTTGATTTTATACACCTGTGTCCATGGAGGTGATTGGTACACCTGAATCCAATGATTTGGAGGGGAGTCCCAATACTTTGACAATATAGTGTGTTTGTGTATGTATATATATATATATATATATATATATTAAAATACTGTATACAGAACTTTTATTATGGTGTACTATATGTGTAATAGTAATTATGCAGAATTCCTGACAGCTGCTGTCTGGTAAATAAATACTATAAGGCTAAAACAATGAAGTCTATTAAAGCTCTAGGCATCACTGAGAAATAACCAAGCAAGTCTGAGAAAAATAGGTTTTTGAAATGGCCTTCACTAGGTACAGACTTGAATATTATTAAAAATTCTGTTTGTAGATCTTAAACTTCTAATGTATGCAAGAAGACTAAAGCGTCTTTCTTCGGCTGAAGACTTCTACAAGATGGAATTGGGAAGATTCCAACATTAAGAAGAAAAAAAGCTGGCAGCAGAGAAATTTCAAAGCTGTTATCATTGCCAGGAGGTGCGATAAAATACAGACTAAAAAGATACACAGCCTTTTAAATAAACTCTGCTAGTTGTTCTCAGGAACAACACCATGCATTCAAAGGGTGTCATGATTTTTTTTTATAATTAATTGAAATATTTATACAGAGTCCTACACCAACTGAAAGTTGAAATAAGATTTGAAATTGTAGTGTGTACACTGTAAGCTGATGAATAGGAAGGAAATCTGCTGGGCTGGATATCAGGCTCACAATGCTGCAATCTGATTTTGATCCTAACTTTAGTGTGATTCTAGGCTTCTTGTTTCTTTGTCAGAAGGTGCCTGGGGTACCCAAGGGTCGGCCTTGAGGGGAGTGTCCCTCTTTGAAGGGCCCCCCCATTGCTGATATTGGCCAGAGGCTTAGTCCCCAGGCAACACGTTGCGATTCCCTTACCGACCTATCCTTTGTGGATTGATTGTGGTGCTATGGTGTCATGGTCTAAGGATGGTGTCAGTAACTCCTTATGCTCTAAACATGATTCAGCTGGTGGTATCCAAGCCTAGAAGGGCAGAGGTTGACATGCACTTTGTGGAAAAGACCGTGTTTGAGGATCTGTTTGGGATAACACAGGAGAGCACTTTTTGCGTACAGTGCTTTCTGTCCATTGGTTTTTATGACGTAACCTTCTGGACCAATGTAGACATGCAAATATGTTGGCTGTGGCAGACAGAGAAGGCTGGTGACCCGGTTTTGAAAGATGTGACCTTTTTATGCGCTGAATATAGACAGCGTGTACCTCTTATGGTACATATATATAATCCATTTGCCCAGAATGACAAGATCAGAACCTCTATTCTTAGATACTGTGATTTTGTAGTAGTAGGATCAAAGCAAACTAATATCTTTGGAACTTTTAATGGGCATAGGAAATTTTGGGTCCAGTTTAGGAAGGATCCAGATGGAATTGGTAGAATAAGGCACCCACCAATGGCTTTTTCTATTTGAACAAATAGGGGCTACTTGTGGTATCCAAGACAGCTTGTTTTTTGTAGACTCTGTTATTCTTTTGGACACTCCAAGGTGGAGTGTGGAAGGAGCAGCTTTGTCATAACTGTTTTTAGGCCACCCATGTAACTGCCGAATGTCCTGAAGGCAGTGGTGTCATCTATGTGGGAGTGAAGAGCATCTGGTGAGGGCGTGCCCCTCAGTGCGCCGCACCAGTAGATGACATATCAGGACAAAGTGGTTTTGTTAGTGAGGAAAGCTCTAAGCCTAAGGATAAAGTGCCCTATGCTGAGGTTGAGGGGGGGTAGAAAGCAGTGCAGTGACCCCTTGGAGGCTTTGGGCCAGTCCCTCGCTGCCTATGTAGGAGATGAGCTGCAAGCCCCAGAACCTAATCTGGTCCTTGATGGTCCCTGATGAGGCCAGGCTGAGTAGGGTCGCTCTGGGTGAAGGTGTTCCTGAGACCCTTGTGGCTGAGAGGGAACAGCAGGTGGAGGAGGAGAAAGAGGTAGGTGGAGGCGAAGAATGGTCCTGCTGAGGTTGTGGAAAAGGAGGAGGAGAAGATGGATCAAAGTCAGGGCTCATTGAAGCAGAAAATAGAAGGCTCTGAGCCACTCTCCCCTATGAAGGACGTTGCAGATTTTTCAAGAATGTGGAGTCCTCACAAGCAGATTTGGCTCTGGAGTCAGAACCTGAGAAGGAACAAAAAGTCTGAGCCAAAAATGATGAGGGTTGAATTGGAGGATGCACAAGGGGTATGTGGAAAACTACAGCAAAAAAATAGGGTTTTTTTTTCTTTTGAATGATGTGCTATCTTTTATCCTCCTTTGCCTTTTTAACCACTTGGCACTATGTAGAACCATACAAAGCAGTGTACAAGAGCTGACAGGGGATAGAACTGAATTGTTTACATACAGTTCTCACCCCCCTGTTGATATTACTTAACGATCACGGGGTGCCGATGAGTTATTACCTGCCGGAACCTGGTGATTGAAAGTCGAGGCCAGAAATGCAAAATCACGTATATACATGATTTTGCACACCACTGCCACCCTGTGTCAAGGTCCTACCTTTCCTCAGAGATTGTGTTGCTCCATGTGCTGGCATCCATCTTAAGTTCCTGCAAAGCATGGTGGGAGCCTTTATGCTTTCATGCTTTATGCCTCTGAAGCTCCTCCTCCAGAAGGGTGTGGCTGATTACATTTAAGCCTGCTGTCTGCGGTTGCTCTATGCATTCGTGTCCTGTATGTTCCTTTGCAGCAAGCTCTTGTTCTGTTCTCGTTGCTCTCCTGGTAACCGACTCGGCTTGGACAAGACTATTCTCTGCATTATCCCATTACCTGACCTCCCGTTGCTGAACCCAGCCCGTGACCTGAGTATTCTTGTCTACTGTCTTGTACTGTTTGCTCCGTTGTTATCGCCCGGCCTGTCCGACCACGCTATACGTTTTCCATCTGGCTCCCACCAGCTGTATGCCATTGGTGGCAGTCGTTACCGCAGCTGGGGTTACTCGGGGACGCGACCTGGTCTCATGCTGCGTCAAGTCCATCCCCACCATTAGGGGCCCTGGTGAAGAGCAGCCTGGGGCTTAGACTCCGCGCCCTGAGGGACACTGGTCTGTGAGTATCGGCTGTCGTCAGTTGCTGCGTGACCCTACCATTAGGCCTGCCTGCCCATTCCACCGCTCCTGCCCTGACACCCTGTAGTGGTATATCTGCTATAGGGCAGCAGGAAAGCAGTTAATGCAGCTGAGGGTGTCTTCACTTAATGTACACAGTATAAGATCCAGTGATAGGCAAGCTGTGGTCTTTAAGCTTTTTGCTGTGTGTTGAAGTGATATTCTTTCCATTCAAGAATGTAAATCTAAGTGAAGAACTCAATGTTCCAAAATTGGATAATGAGTTGTCTATGTGGCCCTTGTAGCCTTGTGGAGGAATAAGGGGGTGGTTATCCTTCGTAAAGAGAGTGGGTTTAAAGTAGTCACGTTTATACACATTGAGAGGGGGAGGTGTTCTGTGTCTCCAATCTAAGCATTGATAGTGTGATCTCTAACTTACAGTTGTGATGAGATAGCAATAACTTTAACCTCTGTTGGATACCACAGTCAGGGACTCAATGAGAATAACATCTTGTAGATCTTGTGGAGTTTATTCCATAAACTGAGAGAATCTTACAACAATGAAATTCCATAGGCCAAAAAAACATACTGTGTCTTGCTCAATGCCATGAGGCTAGCTGCAATGCATCTCTGGGAAAAGGGGAGGGCTATCGACGCAACATTAACTAAACCAAAGGAAAGGGAGGAGCAGAGACAAAATATAGAAAACATTTAAAGGCATATGACAGTCATGTGAAACATGACACTCCCCGTCGAAATCTATGATTTCTACTATAAACTTTAGTTCAAGTCCAATATAATGAAATTTCTTTCCAGGAACATCTGCAAAACAAGAGGGAAGAACAAGGGAAAACAATGCAAACATTTAGCATAATACTTGCAGATGTTGGTCTCAAAAATCCAGGCTGAGGCATGGAAATCCATATTCAGAGGGGAAGGCAGCAACATACACGATTCCTTCTTACCTCTCTTTAAATCAGGTTGATGACTTGTCTTCCTCTTTGGGCAAAAGAAGTACTAGTTCCTTTATAGGCCTGAAGTAAAAGTGCGCAGAACCTTCTTTCATGACTTTAACCTTATGCACCTTTCCATCATTACTTGGCATAGTCTTTGTAATAAGACCCATAGGCCAATGGTTACGATGGGAATCTGTCTCCTTCAAAAGAACTACATCTCCCACTTGTAGATTGGGTTTGCTAGTTTGCCATTTATCATGACTTTGAAGGTAAGAAAGGTACTCCATCTTCCAGCGATTCCAAAACACATTAGCAAGATGTTGAACCCGTCGCCATTGATGCTTGTAAATGTTAGGGTAATCAAGTTCCTCTGTGGGAATAGTGGCTACTTCAATTTTTTGGGTAAGAAGAGTGGCTGGAGTGAGCAACACTGGGAACTCTGGATCTGAGGACACAGGGACCAATGGCCTTGCATTAATTATAGCAGAAACTTCTGCAAGAAGAGTGACTAAGATTTCATGAGTAAAGTGAGAAGTAATCTGGTCCAGTAGCATAGAGTCCAGGATCTTTCTTGCAACTCCAATCATGTGTTCCCAAGAGCCTCCCATGTGTTGCCATTCAAGAAGTTTACTATCTTTTCTGCTTCTGTAAAATTAGTCCCACAGTCAGATCTACGTAACTTTACAGGTCCTCGTACAGAAACAAATCTTCTGAAAGCATTAATGAAACAAGAAGAGTCCATTGATTCTATCACTTCTATGTGCACTGCACGAATGCTCAAGCAAGTGAACAGCACAGCCCATCGCTTATTGTTAGCAACTCCGCCATGAGTTCTGCGTATAACAACAGTCCAGGGGCCAAATGTGTCCATGCCAACATTGGTAAATGGTGGTTCAGTGCTTAATTGGTCAGCTGGCAACTCTGTCATTTGTTGTTGTAGGTGTTTCCCTCTTAGTTTTGACACTTAACGCATTTGTGGAGTATGGACGATATACACCTTTTCATTCCGACGATCCAGAAACCTGCAGACCTTACTGCTCCCTCAGTAAAATTTTGACCTTGGTGCTGAACTTGCTCATGGAAATGTCTAACTAACAGAGCAGTAATGTGATGACGTCCTGGAATAATGAGGGCATTTCTATCTGCACTGGACAAATGAGATCTTCCAATGCTACCACCGACTCGCAATAGCTTGTTGTGATCAATTATTGGAATTCATTTGTACAGAGAGCTATCCTTAGATAGGTTGCATCCCTTAGATATGTTAGCAATCTCTTGTGAGTACACTTCATGTTGGGCACATTGAATAATGACCCTTTCTGTTTGAAAGACCTCCTCAATTGTGGGATGGGCTTTACAGATGTGCCAGTTGTGACACACTTTTTCAGTGCTAGAGCTGTTTGCAAACTGATGAGCAATGTGAACAAGACGTGCAATGGCTCGTACAACAGAGGACCACTTAGAAAAGCATTCAAAATGGTGAGGACTCAGTCCTACCCTTGCTTTCATAAAGGTGTTGAGTGTGATGGTAACAGCTCTGATTTTCTTATCAGATTCCGGATGAACCAGTTCAAAGGTAGAATTTGTTGAACTTGAGATAAGTTTATCATTCAAGAGTACTGGTGGATATAGCCAAGATGTGTCCAGGAATGCAGTGGTAGGTACTGCACGGCTGCCGCGGTCAGCAGGGTTGAGGCTAGTGGGAACATAGTGCAAGCATGTTCAAGCATAGAGAACTTCCTTATGCATTCCACTCTGTTGCCAACATACACGTAGAACTGTCTTGTGCGATTGTATATACAGGTGAAACTCAAAAAATTAGAATATTGTGCAAAAGTTCATTTATTTCAGTAATGCAACTTAAAAGGTGAAACCAATATATGAGATAGACTCATTACATGCAAAGCAAGATAGTTCAAGCCGTGATTTGTCATAATTGTGATGATTATGGCTTACAGGTCATGAAATCCCCAAATCCACAATCTCAGAAAATTATAATATTACATGCAATCAATAAAGCAAGGATTATACATAGAACAATATTGGACCTTTGAAAAGTATAAGCATGCATATGTACTCAGTACTTGGTTTGGGCCCCTTTTTCAGCAATTACTGCCTCAATGCGGCATGGCATGGAAGCTATCAGCCTGTGGCACTGCTGAGGTGTTATGGAAGACCAGGATGCTTCAATAGCGGCCTTCAGCTCTTCTGCTTAATCTGGGCACTCCCCGCCTTGCTTTGCCTCAGGAAGATTATTTGTGAGCGTAGTAGAGTTGTGCGAATATTGATGAAGATCTTGCACATGGTCATCACTGTCACACTCTATACATTTGATGATCGCTTTACAGTCCTTCGCAAAGTGTTCTGTGGAGGCACAGTATTTGTAGCAAACCCCAAATTTTTTCAAAAGTTCCTTACCTTCTTGGAGGGTTTTCTTTCTGAAGCTGATACATTTCTTAAGTGGATGTGGTTTGTTATGTATTGGACACTGGCGATTTGGGTCCTCAATTCTCTTGTTTTGTTCAGCCTTTTCAAGAACTTTGGCAGGTGCAGGTAGAACATTAGTCCTTTTCACTAACGCTGGGCCTTTACGGTCTCTGTGCAACATATGTGTGTTCATAGGTCTTGGAGAGAGTATACTGAGAAGGTTACATATGAGAAACTTGGGTCATTCTTAGTGTCTGCAATTCTTTTGATGAACTCGCAGAAGTAGGAAAAAGGAGGAAAGGCAACTCTGTGTTCTTCCTTATACTTTGATCCAAGCGCAGCCCATCTTTCTTGAATTCCATATGGTAGCTTGAGAACAATAGATTTGATGCCATGAGAGGTGTCAAGGTAACTGAGACCAGGTAAGTTGATGTCAGTCTTAGCAAGTTGAAGC
This sequence comes from Staurois parvus, assembly GCF_062004578.1. Lineage (NCBI taxonomy): Eukaryota > Metazoa > Chordata > Amphibia > Anura > Ranidae > Staurois > Staurois parvus. The sequence goes on along the minus strand of NW_028318993.1, from coordinate 562,602 downwards.
TCTAATAGAACATTGCTGAGTTCTTGAAACATTAGGTTGTCGTTAGCAGAAATCCTTGGGAAGCTTTGCAACCTTTTGAATAAATCATCTTCAATGGCCTATGGGCTGCCAAAGGTATGTTCAAGTCTGCCCCAACCAGCATTAAGGCCTGCAGCAGAGTTATCAATATGAACTGCTTTGAGTCTGTTGATGCGTTCAGTAGACTGGGGACCTAGCCATCTGATGAGTAGATCTAATTCCTCTGTGGCATTGATGTCTAGGTCACTCATTGTGGCCTTAAAAGTGGATTTCCAGCCTCTGTAATTTTCAGGCTTGTCATCAAACTTGGTGAGGCCTGTCTTAACAAGCTCTCTGCGGAGCATGTATTTAGCAAACTGTGACATGTCCGTGTTTTCAGATTTTGGGTGCATAACTGCAGGAGGAACAGAGTTGGTTGTGACAGTTGGTGGACTTACGTGGTGTGACTTGGGAACATACAGTTGCAAGAAAAAGTATGTGAACCCCTTGGGATTACGTGGAGTTTTGCATGAATTGGGCATAAAATGTGCTCTGAACGTCATCTAAGTCACAACAATAGAAGAACACAGTCTGCTGAACATAATACTACACAAACATTAGATGTTGCCATGGTTTAATTGCACATAACATGTAAACATTCACAGTGCAGGGAGGAAAAAGTATGTGAGGCCCTAGCTTAATGACTTCTCCCAGAGCTAATTGGAGCCAGGAGTGAGCCAACCTTGACTCCAATCAGTGTGATGATATTGGATGTGTTGCTGACAGCTGTCCTGCCCTTAAAAAACACACACCTGTTTTGGATTTACTGGTTTCAAGAAGCACTGTCTGATGTGAACCATGCCTCGCAGAAAAAAGCTCTCAGAAGACCTACGATCAAGAATTGTTGACTTGCATGAAGCTGGAAAGGGTTACAAAAGTATCTCCAAAAGCCTTGATGTTCATGTGTCCACGGTAAGACAGGCTGTCTACAAATGGAGAAAGTTTAGCACTGTTGCTACTCTCCCTAGGCGTGGTCGTCCTGTAAAAATGACTGCAAGAGCACAGCGAAGAATGCTGCATGAGGTAAAGAAGAATCCCAGAGTGTCAGCTAAAGACCTTCAGAAATCTCTGGCACATGCTAACATTTTTGTTGACACATCTACAATAAGGAAAACATTAAACAAGAAAGGAGTACATGGGAGGACACCACGGGGGAAGCCATTGCTGTCCAAAAAGAATATTGCAGCACGTTTGAATTTTGCAAAAGAGCACCTGGATGTTCCACAGCACTACTGGCAAAATATACTGTGGACAGATGAAACCAAGATTGAGTTGTTTGGGAAGAAGACACAACACTAAAAAAAGGCACAGTACGCCAACATCAAAACCTCATCCCCACTGTAAAACATGTTGGAGGGAGCATCATGGTTTGGGGCTGCTTTGCTGCCTCAGGGCCTGGACAGATTGTTGTCATTGATGGGAAAATGAATTCCAGAGTTTATCAATACATTTTGCAGAAAAACGTACGACCATCTGTCCGCCAACTGAAGCTCCGCAGAGGATGGGTGATGCAACAGGACAATGACCCAAAGCATACAAGTAATTCAACAAAACAATGGCTGCAACAGCACAGAATACGCCTTCTGGAGTGGCCCAGTCAGAGTCCGGACCTCAACCCGATTGAAATGCTGTGGCATGACCTTAAGAGAGCGATTCACACCAGACATCCCAAGAATATTGCTACACTGAAACAGTTTTGTGAAGAGGAGTGGTCCAAAATTACTTCAGATCGTTGTGCAGGTCTGATCTGCAACTACAGGAAATGTTTGGTTAAGGTTATTGCTGCCAAAGGAGGGTCAACCAGTTATTAAGTCCAAAGGTTCACATACTTTTTCCTCCCTGCACTGTGAATGTTTACATGTTATGTGCAATTAAACCATGGCAACATCTAATGTTTGTGTAGTATTATGTTCAGCAGACTGTGTTCTTCTATTGTTGTGACTTAGATGACGTTCAGAGCACATTTTATGCCCAATTCATGCAAAACTCCACGTAATCCCAAGGGGTTCACATACTTTTTCTTGCAACTGTATTTTTCAATGCCGGAGCTGGCTTAAAGTCCATTGGCATGTTGGTTTGTAGAGTAGTGCATTTGCTAGGAGGTACCCTGTTGGTGTCAAAGTATGATGGACGGTGTATTAAATACACACCAGTGTCTGCGGCTAGCTGAGATGCTGCATTGTACAATAAATTGATTGCTTATTGCCGTGCCCTAAATGTGAGATATGAATACTTCCAGAAATAATGAACCTTCCAAATCAACTTATTACAACTTCAAACTAAATAATAAAATGTGAAAAAAAACAAAAAACGTGAAAAAAATATCACAATATTAGTAATTTAAATAAGAAATGAATAGTGTCCAATAAAGGTCTATATAAATTCAATTAAGTTGATTAGTCAAACAAGATTGCAGATGGATTCTTGCTGGAATATAGATACTTATATGCGCTCACCTTCCATTAAGCCCACTGCTGGGCTAACACAGCTTTGTGATGTTTATCCTTGATGGATATCTTTAGAGACTCCCTTAGATACTCCTGATGGTTGATTATAGATGATTGTGGGTCTGTGGGATAGTTTTTTCTCATGGCAATAAAAAGTGCTCCATCTCCTTGTATTATTCCTTGTTGGTATAGTGGGAAAGAAAAAGGTACATGGTGCCTTATTGTTTTTTAAAAGAACAATTTTATTCACAACTACTTCTTATGCACTCACAAGTATTCAGTATAAAAAGCGCTGAGTTAAAATCAGTGAAACCGCTAGATGCGTTTGTGACAGGTCTCCTGCGTGGTTGCTCACACTCGCTCATATAGACTTATACTCGTGAAGTCGGGTTGCTGTGGTGATGTCAAAGCCCCTCCCCTGAGATGCTGCAGTCTAATGTATTGGAGGATATAAGGGCAAATGGTCTTGAGGTACAGTAGGTGCAGAGAAGAGACTTTAATGGAGTAGTTTGGCTGCTGTGACAGGGAGTTGACGTTCTGGAGAGGTGTGTGAAGAATCTGAGACATAAGATACAACTGAGTGTCTGGAACTGTTGTCTCTTTCGTTTTCACTAGCGGGTTGTTCTAAGACCCTTAACCTTGCCATGGTTGTGGCATGCTCACATTGTTTTTCCAAAAATTAAATTTCTGCCTTTTGGCGTGTGGCTTCAGCTTCTTGCTCTGCTTTCTGATGTGCTGCCTGAGCCTCCATTTCTGTGGCCTGAGCCTCCATTTCTGCTTTCTGATGTGCGGCCTGAGCCTCCATTTCTGCAGCCTGAGCCTTTATTTCTGCTTTCTTATGTGCGGCCTGAGCCTCCATTTCTGTGGCCTGAGCCTCCATTTCTGTGGCCTGAGCCTCCATTTCTGCAGCCTGAGCCTTTATTTCTGCTTTCTTATGTGCGACCTGAGCCTCCATTTCTGTGGCCTGAGCCTCCATTTCTGTGGCCTGAGCCTTCATTTCTGTGGCCTGAGCCTTCATTTCTGCTTTCTTATGTGCGGCCTGAGCCTCCATTTCTGCGGCCTGAGCCTCCATTTCTGCTTTCCTTTGGGCGAAAGCTGCCTGAATTTTAGAAGCTTCAGCATCAGCACGGGCTTTTATTAGTTGTTGACTGAGTGTAGAAGATCTTGATTGTAGGGATTTGGAAGACCTTGAGGAGCGTCTAGTAGACGCAGAGCGATAAGATCTGGATTCATGGAGCTGTGCTATTCTCACCTCTACCTTTGTCTTTGTTTGCTCCACTAAATTGTCTCTTTCAAGATTGAGCTCCTCAAAACTCCTTAATTCTTCCAATGACTCTTGAGTGTTGTACCGCTTTAACTAAGTAATATATTTAACACACAGTCTTCGATAATTCTCATAAGCAACATTCAATTGCTGAGTAGCACCCTCTAGTTGTATTGGCTCATGAGATTGTTGGGAGAGAGCAGACATGCATTTAACAGTATTAGATCATAAGTCATTAATATTAAACAGCAATTCTGACTTGTCAGCATTAAGATTTTCTTGCACTTTCCAGGTTGGATTTCTTAAGTGTTTTTTTCTTTTATCAAATTCCTGCTGTGGATGTAGCTCTGATTGTGGTTGTGTATTAGTTTCCCCAGATGGTATATTACTTTCCTGATACATCATGTTAGCAAGGAGAGGGGTTGATAGAAAGCTTACAGAGAAATGTATAACTTTTCCTGTGGGTTAGTTCAGGTTTCCTAGGCAATGTTTGCAGGAATATTTTCTTTTTCTTTCTTATAAGTTCACAGACAAGAGTTGTGTGGTAATGTGTACACAATCAGTGTATAAACTTGCAGTTGTAAAACATTCACATCAATAATTTGTCCTGACACTGATAAGTGTTATGCTGGGATATACTTGGAGACATGTACAGACTTGTGTAGAGGTGGCTGCAGTCTCTATTAATGTTATATCCAGTATCCATGTAACATCTCACTGTGTATACTAGTTAGCAAGGATTCTTATGAAGCATTCCACTGTTCTTTTGGCTGGCTATCCTATGAAGCATTCCACCGTTCTTTTGACTGTTCTGTGTCTCCAATCTAAGCATTGATAGTGTGATCTCTGTAACTTACAGTTGTGATGAGATAGCAAAAACGTCAACCTCTGTCGGATACTACAGTCAGTTACTCAATGAGAATAACATCTTGTAGATCTTGTGGAGTTTATTCCATAAACTGAGAGAATCTTACAACAATGAAATTCCATAGGTCAAAAGAACATACTGTGTCTTGCTCCATGCCATGAGGCTAGCTGCAATGCATCTCTGGGAGGGCTATCAACGCAACATTAACTAAACCAAAGGAAAGGGAGGAGCAGAGATAAAATGTAGAAAACATTTAAAGGCATATGACAGTCATGTAAAACATGACAGGAGGGCTGTACAGGGGTTTTTTTTGAGGAAGAAGTGGTATTTTTTTTTTTCCGTATCTATTGTTCTACTAGGAAATGAGAGGTTATGTCTATTTGATAAGCTTAAGTTATTTTTTTGGGGTAGTGAGCCTACTCCTACATTGGTGAAGGGGGATATGAATTGCATTTAGAGGGAGGGTAATAGGTGTGGTGGTGGGGGAGAGGGAGGGGTGGATAAGTCTGGGAAGGAGTTGAGGGATGTACAAAGTGCATTTAAGTTGGTGGATGTTAGGGTGGATGGTGGATATACCCTTTTTAGTAGTAATGGTACAATTATGTCTCATGTTGATTTCTGCTTTGCATCTTGGTATCTGCATACAGAATCATTTTCGGTTCTGAGGGAACCTTTTACAGACCATGGTAGGATTAGATGTGTTGTGAGTATAAAAAGATAGTTTGCATAGAAAGGGGGTGTGGAAGTTGAATGTGAGTTTGTTGGAAGATTAAAGATTTAAAAGTAAGTATGTATGTTTGTTGAATAAATTAAAACAGAGGGTTGGTGATTCTGAGAATGTGGTTGAGTGGTTGAGTGGTGGGAATTGGTGAAGGGCTGTACTAAAGTTTTTTCATAAACAAAGTGTGTGAGAAGGCAAAGAGAGAAAGGGGAGTCCATGAGGGGTGGCAGAAGTGATTGAAATATTTGGAAGAATTGAGAAAAATGGGGGAGGTGTTGAGAATGAGTTGGTGGAAGCAAGAGTGAAAGTGAGTGCATGGAGAGGAGGGAGTGAGAAAGTGAAGGAGGAAGTGCAGAGGTTCTATTCAAAATTGTATGCTGAAAGGGGTAGGGATGTGCTGGTGAAGGATGAGATGCTGGATGAGATTAAGACATGTTTGGGTTTTGAAGATAGGGAAGGGCTAGGAAAAAATGTGTGTAAGGAAGAGGCTGAAAGAAGTATGCAGAGTATTAAAAAGGGTAAATCGTTCTCACTCACCGATGCCTGAAATTATGGTATAGGCATACGGACTTTGTCTGACTACCTGTATTGTTTCATTGTTATAGCATTTTCAATGTACTTTTTGACTAATCGACTATTTTACAGTTACAGTTCTTCTATTTCATGCAAGACCGCTTTTGACTTGTCAGTCACCGATTCCATGCCTCTACCTGTTAGGGGGTTAGCTCAGGTGGGGATCACCTTCCCTGGGAAAAAGGCCGTCCAGAAAGCAGGTTTTTCTTAAAAGTCTGGCTTGTAGTAAGTTTTATTTAAAAGGTTGCATGGAAAATAAACAAAACAAAACAGAAAATAAATCCTTTCCATCCAGGCACTAACTAAACAGCAGAGATTCCTATCTCACAGATGAACGCCTTCTCCCAATCACCAACAAAACAAAACATTGTGCAGACATTTTCCTTTCTTGCACTAAGCAAACTTTCACATTCACAGCTCTCTCCTGAGTATGGCTTCCTGAGTCCCAGGCCAAAAGCAACCTCTTGCTCCAGTCCAGCTTTATTTATACCACCCTCTGGTGGTCACAAGTGGAAAGGAAAATCCGATTCAGAACCAACACAGTCACAGGTGGCCTGGAAAACCTGGACCAGATTCTACCTTAGTTTCTTACATATGAAGGCATGCAGGTTGAAACATAGCGCCCCTCAATCACCTCACCTTTCATAATGTCACACTGTACACATGATAGCAGTCACCAAATTTCCACATTTTTTCAAATTTATTGAAAGGAAAAAGGGTAAATCATCTGGGAGTGATGGGTTAATGGTGGATTTTTATAGTATTTTTTGGAATGTGATAGGTGACTGCATGTATGAGGTATGTGTAAATGTACTGGAGAATGGGAGGTTGTCCAAATCAATTTTTGATTTGGACAATTTTACAAATTTGTTTTGTATCCTGTCTTTCCAGCACCGGATAGGGTGCTGAAAAAAATTATAAAAATGTGCTTTTGCTTCTTTTGGTCATCGAAGATGGAAAAATTGACGAGAGAAAAGGTGGTAAAAATGGCAGTAATTGTGGGAAAAAGTTTGCTATTTATAGAGAGGTTTTTAGTGGTGAATGTAATTCTGTGTGTGACGATTGCAAAGAAAGATACTATGGCTTGGTGTATGATGAGGTATGTGGGTGGAAGTGTGTTGAGGTGGTGTAAGCTGGAAGAGCATGATTTGCGGAAGCCAGTATGTTTTAATACCCCATGGTTTTATGTAAGGATTGAGAGAGGAGTGAGGAGATATAAGTTGGGTGAAGTGAGTAAGGAGTTGTGGGTGGAAACTGAGAAAGTAATGAGGTTGATTGAGAAGGAAGAGGTGATGGAGCTGATTGGTGTTTTGACTGAGGGGGAACTTGAGAATGTCTGAAGGGCCGTCTTTAACGCGGGGCAAAAGAGGCAGCTGCCCAGGGCCCAGTCATTGTTGTGGGGCCCAAAGCAGCTGCCCCTTAAAAAGTCGGCTATGGTTGGGTTTGGAACTGCTCATATGCAGTTCCTAAAGCTGACTGAATGCTCACTGAGAATGGACTCAGGCTGTGCGGCAGCAGGGCGGGTCTGGGAGGATGTGTGTCTTGCTTGCTCTCATCTTGAATTTCCTAGCTCGGTGCTCCATCACATGACCTCCAGAACAGCCAATCACTCCACCCCTAACAACCAGAGCTGTGACCAGTGGGGTACCCTCCTCTGTACAGTCTATGCTTGGAATCTGGGACCTGTCATCATTGCCGGTACCACACAGAGGAGTAAGTAAATTACATGTGTGGTATGGGAACACTTAGAGCACCTGTTGTGCTGATCAGGAAGGACCATGAAGAGTGTTCAGCAGACAAAGTACAGGGATAGGAGATCAGACAGTACATGGGTGGTGCAGTGAGCAGTATACAGGGAGGTGCAGCCTCTGACATCTACATTCTCTTGTGGTACGCTTGCGATCTTTGACCCTCTCCTGTTCCATGTCCGCAGTCTCTGACCGTCTCCTGTATTATGTCCGCAGTCTTTGACCATCTCCTGTAGTATGGCTGCAGTCTCTGACTGTCTCCTGTAATATGTCTCCAGTCTCTGACCATCTCCTAGATTGTAAGCTCGAAAGAGCAGGACCCTTGACCCCCTCGTGTTTTGTTTTGTTACTGCATTGTCTAATGTTCTGTCCCCCACTATAATGTACAGCGCTGAGCAAACCTTTTAGCGCTATATAAACACTGTATAATAATAATAATAATCTGTAGTATGTCCGCAGTCTCTGACCATCTCCTGTACTATGTCCGCAGTCTGGCCATCTCATGCACTAAGTCCGCAGTCTCTGACTGTCTTCTGTACTATGTCCGCAGTCTGGCCATCTCATGCACTAAGTCCGCAGTCTCTGACCGTCTTCTGTACTATGTCCGCAGTCTCTGACCATCTCTTGTACTATATCTGCAATCTCTGACCTTCTCCTGTAGTATGTCCGCAGTCTCTGATCGTCTCCTGTACTATGTCCACAATCTGACTATCTCCTGTACTATGTAGGCAGTGTGACCATCTCCTGTGGTATGTCCGCAGTCTCTGACCATCTCAGTCTCTGACCATCTTATGCCTGCAGTCTCTGGCAGTCTCCTGTACAATGTCCGCAGTCTCTGACCGTCTCCTGTACTATGTCCACAGTCTCTGACTTTCTTCTGTACTATGTCCATGATCTGACCATCTCCTGTCATATGCCCGCAGTCTCTGACCTTCTCCTGCAGTATGTCTGCAGTCTCTGACCTTCTCCTGTACTATGCCTGCAGTCTCTGATCATCTCCTGTACTATGTCTGCAGTCTTTGACCGTCTCCTGTACTATGTCCGCAGTCTGACAATCTCCTGTAGTATGTCCGCAGTCTATGACCATCTCCTGTAGTATGTCCGCAGTGACCATCTCCTGTAGTATGTCCGCAGTCTCTGACCATCTCCTGTGGTATGTCTCCAGTCTCTGACCATCTCCTGTAGTATGTCTGCAGTCTCTGACCGTCTGCTGTACTTTGTCCGCAGTCTCTGACCATCTCCTGTACATTTTATTCTTCTAAGGATATTGGGACTGTAAAAAGCTTGGGCAGGAAAAAGCCTGTGCTATTTGGAAATTTGGTAAATGGAAACAGTGGTCTTTTTTAGTTTGTTTGATAAGAGCCAGGTTTTAATCATTTAATGTTGCATTGTCTTTTTAATAATAATTGTTCTTCTTGGTATATTGTTCTAATATATGTCTCCTTTTTATCCTAGAATGAGTGGAATGGACTGGTGAAGGGAAAGCATGAAGGTATAGCAAAAGGATTGAATTATATTATTGTAGGGATAGGGTGAAGAGAAAGAGTGTGTTGTAGGTAATTTAATGTTCACATATGCAAATAAAGGTGGCTGTGGGAAGAACTGTAACCTTGTTGGGAATGTTTTTGTATGGGGAGGAAGGTTAGGGTCTATCATGAAGTATGGAAGGTTGGTGGGAGCGGTTTATGTAAAATTATGTGAAATATGTTTTTTTTTTTAATTTGGATTTTTTTTTTTGGTTTGGTGTGAAAATTATACCTTCATGACTTATGCTTGTTTAGCAAATATGTTATGTTGATTTTACTAAATTATTAATACAAGAATTAAAAAAATATATAGTGCAACTTGAATGCCACTTTAAAGGGGTTTACATATTCTATGGGGCTAGAATCACACCAAAGTAGTACAGGAACCTTTTCCAAAATTGAACCGTGTTCCATTGAGTTGAATGGACACCATTGAAAACAACGTGATTTCCATTGTCATGCAACTTAAGTTGCATCTGAAATCGCACTAGTGTAAATGGAGCCTATAGAAGGAAATTGTCCAAAACGCAGGCAAGACATGGATATACTCTCAAAAGTGTTGTCTTTGAATAGTAGGAGGGTAGTTTGATCATAAAAGTTTAGCAGAGTGTCAATTCACTCACCATGCTCAGATGCCGGTGCAGGCCACTTTACCTCTTTTTTTCTCATAACTCTTTGGGTTCCTGTCCATGACCAGGAAAGGTAAGTTCCTCAGCCTCCCTTCCCTAGCAGAGAGGCCACATCTAATGAGGCAGAGATAGCTAGGGAAAATATCTACAGCCAGGTGAGAGGTCCTCCACTATCAGAACCGGCGTGCGAACAGCTGAGCCAGAGTATAATCACATGCAAGCATATTGGAACTGTTGTGTTTCTCCCAGGTTACCACCAAGTACAGTGGTTTGTGGCAAATCTGAATGGATTTACATGTGTCCATTATTTTAATCTTATCAGGTTTCCTCTGAGAAATATGATTTTCTTGTCCTTCATGCTTGCCTTACCATGTTTCTATCACTGTTTTCAAATCTCTATGGCATTATATTCTCTTGGCGCATCCCATCCCAGCATCCTTTATTAACACAACATTAACAGACAATTAAACAGTTTACAAATATTTAATTGAGTCTAATGTTATACAGCATGATAACACATTCGAGCTCACACTGTACTCTTTGTGAACCAAGCAAGCAGGAATGGCTTTAAACAATGGGGCTTGAGTGAAAGCTTTAAAAATCTCTTACAACATCTGTATGCAAATGAAGATGACTGCAATAGGAGTTCCAAGGATTCCACTGTGATTGACAGTGCTCCTTTTTGTCTTCTTCAAAGGAGGGACAAAGGTTTTGTAGGGGCATCCAATTACTAACAGAGGCTATTATGCATGAGACATATTGTTGCTCAAACATGCCATGTTCGAATTGCCTCCCTCTTGATAAACTTTTGTTTTGTCCCTGTATTTCGAGTTTGTCCTTGCTGTAGCAGGCCTAGCAGGGAGCTGAGGATTGAGACAGCGCAGACATAGAAAATCTCCGCAGGGTGAGGTGCCACGCTGGGCTCAGAGACCACAACTGCCACTCATTGCATCGTTAGCAATAAAAAGAAGGCAGTGAAGCTTGTTGTCTTGTCATCATATTATAAGAAAGTTGGCTGCAGACCAAATTAGCTAGCTATGGGAGTGAGAATGAGATGCCATGTCACAGGAATGCAAATGAAATTGTTCTTTTTCTACACCTCTTTCTGAACAGTATATAGCTTTTTCATTCCATTGGCAAATACTATGAAAGTATTTTACAGTCTTGTAAATATATATATATATATATATGTATATATACTGTATGTGTGTGTGCATATATTGTATGCAATATACTGTATATTTTTAGTTGTTTAGCAACAAATTCAGGCAGAAAAATGAAATCAGTCAGCGAACTATTATTGCTTCACAGGAAACATGGTGACTGTGCTAGTGTCAAAAAGTCTGCTTAATTAACCTCCACATTACCTTTAATCAGGGGCGGACTGACCATTTGGACACTCGGGCACTGCCTGAGGGCCCAGGGTCAGTAGGGGGTCCCATGAGATGCCCCTGGTACCTTTTTCATAGGCTTTTTTGAGTTTTGGCAATGACACAGGGACCCCATGATCCCCTATTGCCCGGGGGCCCCATGCGTTGTCAGTCGGCCCCTGGCTGTAACCCAAGTTTTAACTATTCTGATCAGATTCAGTAGCTTTTCATGTTACTTCTGAGAAGGTTTTGGCTCTTTTCACAGGATTCTCTACTCTGCAACCCTTTTTTTCTTTAGAACTAGATTTCATGGAAATAGGGAACTCATTGACCTGCTTCTGCTTGGGCTTATATTCAAGACTATTCAACCCTTCTCATGCAGTAAACATAGTGAAGTAACTTGCCACAGGTGATACACAAAGATAAAACAAATTTTCCTTTATGAGTTGTACCTGTTTATTTGCAGTCTTCTCAACATCTGTTCAAAGTCCAGAATTTATAAAGCTTGTCTGAGCTATCAGAAAACAGGGGGCTGAAAGATGAAATTGCACACTGCAGAACTCAATAAGGAGAGCTCTGAGAGCTTCTTGGAGGGAAGGGACATGCACCCTTCACAGAGCACACAGGAACAGAGCTGAGCCTGCTAATCACAGGCTGTGTGCTGGAGCTCCCTCCTCTGTAACATTTTTTTTCTCTTGTTCATCAGATTGCCAGACAGAGAAGCATGATTTGTCACTCCAGAGAACACGTCTCCACTACTCTAGAGTCCAGTGGTGGTGTCAGGGCTCCCAGGTGTGACCAGAGGTGTGTGACTGACGCAGGGAAACGCAGACTTCAGATATGTGATAAACAATATAATTTATTAACACTAACAATACAAACATAAACGCAGTGCAATACTAAACATAATACAGTGCAAACAAACCAAACCAACCACCCACAGATAACAGTACATACAAGCAAGCGTCGTCAGGCAGGCCGGGTCAATATCAATTGGGCAGGTAGGTACAGGGGGAGCAAGCGGAGATTGGTCGGGGTCACAGGCCAGGTTCAGCAGGTAGCTAGCAGCGTATTACAGAGGGTCAGGCAGAGGGATGGTCAGAGTCACAAGCCAGGGATCAGAACAGGTAGCAGGCAGCGTAGTACAGAGGGTCAGGCAGAGGGATGGTCAGACAAGCCAGGGATCAGAACAAGTAGCAGAGAATCAGACAGGAACAGAGAGCAGGAACAGGATACAGGGCCCAAGAGAAACACAATACCAAGGCAGAGTCTGCAAGTCTGGCCATCCCTTAAATACCCCAGCATAATCAGTTCCAGGTGTTAGCTGGCTGCAAAGTTGAGTCTCTGATTGCTGGGAGCATCCGCTGGCCAGCCCTGGTACTGCAGATCAAAAGGCAGGTGAGTCCCACCATTGCTGGCTAGTCCATTCCTGACAGTACCCCCCCCTCAAGGAGCGGCCTCAGGACGCTCCAAACAGTCCTAGCTGGGCAAAAATGTTCCACCGCCCGGGTCTGGTAACTGGCGGGATATCAAAGACTGGCACACCGGGCAGGACTCCGGGCAGAGGCACATCGGGCAGGACTCCGGGCAGAGGCACATCGGGCAGGACTCCGGGCAGAGGCACATCGGGCAGGACTCCGGGCAGAGGCACATCGGGCAGGACTCCGGGCAGAGGCACATCGGGCAGGACTCCGGGCAGAGGCACATCGGGCTGGACTCCGGGCAGAGGCACATCGGGCTGGACTCCGGGCAGAGGCACATCGGGCTGGACTCCGGGCAGAGGCACATCGGGCTGGACTCCGGGCAGAGGCACATCGGGCTGGACTCCGGGCAGAGGCACATCGGGCTGGACTCCGGGCAGAGGCACATCGGACAGGACTCCGGGCAGAGGCACATCGGGCAGGACTCCGGGCAGAGGCACATCGGGCAGGACTCCGGGCAGAGGCACATCGGGCAGGACTCCGGGCAGAGGCACATCGGATTACCAGGCGAAGCAGCAGGCAGCGGGCCACCAGGCGGAGCAGCAGGCACCGGGCCCCCGGGCGGGGCAGCAGGCACCGGGCCCCCGGGCGGAGCAGCAGGCAGCGGGCCCCCGGGCGGAGCAGCAGGCAGCGGGCCCCCAGGCGGGGCGACAGGCACCGGGCCCCCAGGCGGGGCGACAGGCATCGGGCCCCCAGGCGGGGCGACAGGCATCGGGCCCCCAGGAGGGGCGACAGGTCTCGGGCCCTCAGGCGGAGCGACAGGTCTCGGGCCCTCAGGCGGAGCGGCGGGCGCCGGACCCCCAGGCGGAGCGACAGGTCTCGGGCCCTCAGGCGGAGCGGCGGCGCCGGACCCCCAGGTGGAGCGACAGGTCTCGGGCCCCCAGGCAGAGCGACAGGTCTCGGGCCCTCAGGCGGAGCGGCGGGCGCCGGACCCCCAGGTGGAGCGACAGGTCTCGGGCCCCCAGACGAAGCGGCGGGCACCGAGTCACCAGGCACGACAGTGGGCACCGAGTCGTCTGGCAAGACTGCGGGCACCGAGTCGTCTGGCAAGACTGCGGGCACCGAGTCGTCTGGCAAGACTGCGGGCACCGAGTCAACTGGCGGAACAGCGGGCATCGAGTCAACTGGCGGAACAGCGGGCATCGAGTCAACTGGCGGGACTGCGGGCATCGAGTCAACTGGCGGAACTGCGGGCACTGAGTCGTCTGGCAAGACTGCGGGCACCGAGTCGTCTGGCAAGACTGCGGGCACCGAGTCGTCTGGCAAGACTGCGGGCACCGAGTCGTCTGGCAAGACTGCGGGCACCAAGTCAACTGGCGGAACAGCGGGCATCGAGTCGTCTGGCAAGACTGCGGGCACCGAGTCGTCTGGCAAGACTGCGGGCACCGAGTCGTCTGGCAAGACTGCGGGCACCGAGTCGTCTGGCAAGACTGCGGGCACCGAGTCGTCTGGCGGAACAGCGGGCATCGAGTTGTCTGGCAAGACTGCGGGCACCGAGTCGTCTGGCAAGACTGCGGGCACCGAGTCGTCTGGCAAGACTGCGGGCACCGAGTCAACTGGCGGAACAGCGGGCATCGAGTCGTCTGGCAAGACTGCGGGCACCGAGTCGTCTGGCAAGACTGCGGGCACCGAGTCGTCTGGCAAGACTGCGGGCACCGAGTCGTCTGGCGGAACAGCGGGCATCGAGTCGTCTGGCAAGACTGCGGGCACCGAGTCGTCTGGCAAGACTGCGGGCACCGAGTCGTCTGGCAAGACTGCGGGCACCGAGTCGTCTGGCAAGACAGTGGGCTCCGAGTCAACAGGCACGACAGTGGGCACCGGTTCATCAGGTATCGGATTGTCTGGCTCGACAGCGGGCATCGGGTCACCAGGTATGACAGCGGGCACTGGGTCACCAGGCATCAGGTCATTTGGCTTGCCAGCGGGCACCGCGTCATCTGGCAAGGCAGTGGGCACCGAGTCACCAGGTTTGACAGCGGGCTCTGAGTCAATTGGCACGACAGCGGGCACTGGATCAGGTACCGGATCATCTGGATCAACAGCGGGCATCGAGTCAACTGGCCTAATAGGATCGTCGGGCTGGATCAGTTCATCATGCTGAGTAGCGGCATCAGGCTGAGTAGAGGCATCAGGCTGAGTAGAGGCATCAGGCTGAGTAGAGGCATCAGGACTCCGGGCAGAGGCACATCGGATTACCAGGCGAAGCAGCAGACAGCGGGCCACCAGGCAGAGCAGCAGGCACCTGGCCCCCGGGCGGGGCAGCAGGCACCGGGCCCCCGGGCGGGGCAGCAGGCACCGGGCCCCGGGCGGAGCAGCAGGCAGCGGGCCCCCGGGCGGAGCAGCAGGCAGCGGGCCCCCAGGCGGGGCGACAGGCACCGGGCCCCCAGGCGGGGCGACAGGCACCGGGCTCCCAGGCGGGGCGACAGGCATCGGGCCCCCAGGCGGGGCGACAGGCATCGGGCCCCCAGGCGGGGCGACAGGCATCGGGCCCCCAGGAGGGGCGACAGGCATTGGGCCCCCAGGTGGAGCGACAGGTCTCGGGCCCTCAGGCGGAGCGGCGGGCGCCGGACCCCCAGGCGGAGCGACAGGTCTCGGGCCCTCAGGCGGAGCGGCGGCGCCGGACCCCCAGGTGGAGCGACAGGTCTCGGGCCCCCAGGCGGAGCGACAGGTCTCGGGCCCTCAGGCGGAGCGGCGGGCGCCGGACCCCCAGGTGGAGCGACAGGTCTCGGGCCCCCAGACGAAGCGGCGGGCACCGAGTCACCAGGCACGACAGTGGGCACCGAGTCGTCTGGCAAGACTGCGGGCACCGAGTCGTCTGGCAAGACTGCGGGCACCGAGTCAACTGGCGGAACAGCGGGCATCGAGTCGTCTGGCAAGACTGCGGGCACCGAGTCGTCTGGCAAGACTGCGGGCACCGAGTCGTCTGGCAAGACTGCGGGCACCGAGTCGTCTGGCAAGACAGTGGGCTCCGAGTCAACAGGCACGACAGTGGGCACCGGTTCATCAGGTATCGGATTGTCTGGCTCGACAGCGGGCATCGGGTCACCAGGTATGACAGCGGGCACTGGGTCACCAGGCATCAGGTCATTTGGCTTGCCAGCGGGCACCGCGTCATCTGGCAAGGCAGTGGGCACCGAGTCACCAGGTATGACAGCGGGCTCTGAGTCAATTGGCACGACAGCGGGCACTGGATCAGGTACCGGATCATCTGGATCAACAGCGGGCATCGAGTCAACTGGCCTAATAGGATCGTCGGGCTGGATCAGTTCATCATGCTGAGTAGCGGCATCAGGCTGAGTAGAGGCATCAGGCTGAGTAGAGGCATCAGGCTGAGTAGAGGCATCAGGCCGAGTAGAGGCATCAGGCTGAGTAGAGGCATCAGGCTGAGTAGAGGTTTCAGGCTGAGTAGAGGCTTCAGGCTGAGTAGAGGCTTCAGGCTGAGTCACGGAAGGCAGGTTCACCGGTTTGGATACTGGCAGGATGGTATTGGTTGGTAAGAATTTTCGCTTTTTTCTGGTTTTAACTACTGGAGCACTGCAAGTAAACGCAGGTCTGCAAACGAATGGAGCAGCTGGAGACAGAGAAAAACTGGAGGATGGAACAGGAGAGGGAGCAGTTGCTACAGAGGGCTTTTTACAGGGTTAAAGGCAGGATAGGTGCAGCGAGTGGGAACAGGGTACTGACATGCGGTAGATAGCCAAGTATACTGGGCTGTAACTGGAGGAGCTGGTGGGAATACAGGAGTAGAGTTAGAAGCAGGACTGGGTCTTTGTAAGCTGACTGAGGCTGGGTGCAACAAGTCTGTCCATGTCTGCAGTATGGGTTGAACAAAGCTGAGCTTACACAAAGCCTGTCTGGTCAATGACTGCACTGCGTTTATACAATCTCTTAGTGTCTGTGGTGAACATGTGGAATAACGCTCCAGAAAGTAACCCACATCATCCTCTAATAACCACACCAGGGACTCTACCTGGTCTGCACTAAATGGTGGCAAAAATTCATCCCTGCATTCGGGGGAACCAGATGAAACCAACTCAGCACAAACCTCAATCAATGGCTGCACCTCAGAGAACTCTGTGCCCTGATCTACTAGAACATGAGCGAGCCATATACATTCTAGTAGTTGATCCCTGGGATACTCCTTCAGAGTTTGATAAGCATACTCCCTGTCATCAAACACAAGCAGATATAAATACACAACCTCATCCAGATCCATCCTTCCCAGCAACAAGCCAAGATGGCTTCCCTGTGCAGCCACTTCTGGTCAGGATTGGCCTTGGTGTAATGTCAGGGCTCCCAGGTGTGACCAGAGGTGTGTGACTGACGCAGGGAAACGCAGACTTCAGATATGTGATAAACAATATAATTTATTAACACTAACAATACAAACATAAACGCAGTGCAATACTAAACATAATACAGTGCAAACAAACCAAACCAACCACCCACAGATAACAGTACATACAAGCAAGCGTCGTCAGGCAGGCCGGGTCAATATCAATTGGGCAGGTAGGTACAGGGGGAGCAAGTGGAGATTGGTCGGGGTCACAGGCCAGGTTCAGCAGGTAGCTAGCAGCGTAGTACAGAGGGTCAGGCAGAGGGATGGTCAGGGTCACAAGCCAGGGATCAGAACAGGTAGCAGGCAGCGTAGTACAGAGGGTCAGGCAGAGGGATGGTCAGACAAGCCAGGGATCAGAACAGGTAGCAGAGAATCAGACAGGAACAGAGAGCAGGAACAGGATACAGGGCCCAAGAGAAACACAATACCAAGGCAGAGTCTGCAAGTCTGGCCATCCCTTAAATACCCCAGCATAATCAGTTCCAGGTGTTAGCTGGCTGCAAAGTTGAGTCTCTGATTGCTGGGAGCATCCGCTGGCCAGCCCTGGTACTGCAGATCAAAAGGCAGGTGAGTCCCACCATTGCTGGCTAGTCCATTCCTGACAGGTGGTGTGCTTTACACCACTGCATCCAACACTTTGCATTGCACTTGGTGATGTAAGGCTTGGATACAGCTGCTCGGCCATGTAAACCCATTCCATGAAGCTCTCTACGCACTGTTGTTGTGCTAATCTGAAGGCCACATGAAGTTTGAAGGTCTTTAGCTATTGACTCTGCAGACAGTTGGCGACTTCTGTGCACTGTGTGCTTCTGCTCTGTCATTTTATGTGGCCTGAGTTGCTGTTGTTCCCAGTTGCTTCCACTTTGTTATAATACCACTAACAGTTCATTGTGGAATATTTAGTAGCAAGGAAATTTCACGGATGGACTTATTGCACAGGTGGCAACCTATCACGGTACCACGCTTGAATTCACTGAGCTCCTGAGAGTGGCCCATTCTTTCACAAATGTTTGTAGAAGCAGTCTGCATGCCTAGGTGCTTGATTTTATACACCTGTGGCCATGGAGGTGATCGGAACACCTGAATCCAATGATTTGGAGGGCTGGCCCAATACGTTTGACAATATAGTGAATGTAAAGTGGACACTGATAAAAAGGGGGGAACTGATGTAAGGGGGAATTCTGAAGGACCCTCTGCACACTGGCATATACCCTTTCCAGCAGACTTTACAATAAATATGGATATTTGGTTCACACATATTGCAATACATGCTTAAGCTGGCCAACTGCTTCAAAGTAATCCCTGTATGGCCAGTCCTACTCTGCTCTGTCTACGAAAATGCTACTGTGGATACAATGCCAATATAGGGGAAAAGACAAAAGACAAATATCCCTATTTATTGCAAAGTCTGCTGGAAAGGGTATATACCAGTGTGCAGAGGGTCCTCCAGAAAGGGGACACTAATGTAAAGGTGGACTCTGAAGCAAGAAAGGCACTGTTGTAGTGGGCACACTGATGTAAGAGAGGACATTTATATAACAGGGCACATTGATGTAAGGGGGGCTCTGAAGTAAGAGGGGACACTGAAGTAAGGGGTAACACTGATGTAAGGAAGGACTCTTATGTAAAGTGAGGGGTCTCTGAAGTAAGGGGGGACTCTGATGTAAGAGGGGACACTAATGTAAGGAGGGATGCTGATGCAAGGAAAGAAGTATTGTAAGAGGGAATTGATGTAAGAGGGACATTATTATAAAGGGGGGGAACTTATGTAAGAAGGGGATCTGAAGTAAGGAAGAACACTGATGTAAGGGGGTACACTGATGTAAGGAAGGACTCTTATGTAAAGGGAGGGCGCTGATGTAAGAGGGGACTCTGATGTAAGGGGAAACTTTGACATAAAAGTGGACACTAATGCAATGGGGGACTCTGAAGCAATGAAGGCACTATTGTAGTGAGGACACTGATGTAAGAAAGGACATTGATATAAAGTTGCAAACTTATGTAAGGGGGGGCTCTGAAGCAAGAGGGGACACTGAAGTAAGGGGGCACACTGGTGTAAAGAATGACTCTGATGTAAAGTGAGGGGGCTCTGAAGTAAAGTGGGACACTGATGTAAGGAGGGGCTCTGATCTAAGAGGGGAACTAATGTAAGGAGGGACTCTGATGCAAGAAAAGCAGTATTGTAAGGGGAAAATTGATGTAAGAAGGAACATTGATATAAAGGGGGGAACTGAAGCAAGGAGGAACACTGACGTAAGGGGGCACACTGATGTAAGGAAGGACTCTGATGTAAAGGGAGGGTGCTGATGTAAGAGGGGAATATGATGTAAGGGGGAACTTAGAAGTGAGGTAGGACACTGATGGAAAATGGGGCATTGATGTATGAGGGGACACTGATGAAAGGAAAGACACTGATGCAAAGGGGGATACTAATGTAAGGTGGGGCATTGATATAGGGGGTACATTGATGTAAGGCGGGGCTCTCATGTAAAAGTAGATTCTGATGATAGAAGGGACTCTGATTTGAGGGGGTTTCTATAGTAATGGAGTAAACTAATGTAAGGGGACACTAATGTAAGGGTGGGGAGGGAGCGGCGCTGATGTTCGCAGGGTTCTAAAGTAATGGGGGACTCTGATGTAAAGGGGCATTGATGTAAGGGGGACACTGATGTAAAGGGGACATTGATGTAAGGAGGGGGGGCATTGATGTAATATATTAATATTGTAAAAAAAATACAATTATAAAAATTAATTAATAAAACAAAATAATAAACTTCTCTGAGAAGGGAGGGGGGGGGGCACCAAACTGAGTCTTTGCCCCCAGTGTCAACCTGTCCAGTGGAGGTGGCTGGTTCCCCAATAGCTGTGGTTGGGTGGCTTGATAATCAGGTTATGGGACTCTCTCCGGTAAGTTATATGCCAGTTCCTCTCCTGGACTTGTGGGTGCAAGACTTTTTGTTCTTATTTGTGCTTCACTGAATAAAGTAATACTAAGCTAAGAGGCTGCTCGGCTCCGCTTTCTCCTTTTGTTTTTCTTAGATCCTTGGCCCCCACAAAAGTGAATGTGTGAATGTGTACTGTATGTGTGACTGAAGTGCCATACTGTCTTTACTGTCATAATAAAAAGTGATCAGGCTAACAAAAGAAGGAAAAAGAAAATAAATACTTGTGTTATTTTTATTTCTTGCCCTTTACTAACACCCCAACCATGCCCAGTGCCCCAGGCATGCTCCATATTCAAATATAGACTTCTGGTGGAAAATGCAGTCCTAGTACACCCCCACAAAAGAGATGGAAGGTGTGTATTAAATGTCAATGCAATAAAAATATATTTTTTTCTTTAAACCATTTCAAATTTATGTTTTTGAGTTGAGAAAATCATAACTCTGTGCACGTCCTCTAGGTTCATGAAGGGCAATGCAACTGGTGCAGTTCCTCACGGCCAGCCTGTATTGGCATTCACATCCCATGCTCCCATTTTGCTCATACACCTGCAGGCAGCAGGATACATCCTAGGGTGACAACAATGCTCCTGCACATGCCCAGATCTAGGGACTGCACCACCCCCCCCAGTTTTATTTGCACCACCCTCAAAGTCAACAGCCTGCCTCCAATCCACAACTCTATGGATGGCTGTTGAACTCTTTCTCCAAGGACCAGTGCAGTGGATAGAGGTAGGGGCTCACTGGGGGCTTCAGCAGCTCCCTTCTCCCTTTTCTACTGAAAGAAGACAAATGCACAGAATGAAGTGTTGAATTGAAATCAATCTTTTCATCTTATCACAAAACTTTCACTGCAAACAGCCTTGTTTACTGCCAGGCTGACCGTGTATCTCGATCTCTGATCTATGCAGAAGGTTCACTGTACACTTCCAGTCAGGGGCGGACTGACCATTTGGAAACTCGGGCACTGCCCGAGGGCCTGGGGTCAGTAGGGGGCCCCATGAGATGCCCCTGGTACCTTTTTCATAGGCTGTTTTGAGTTTGGGAAAGGACACAGGGGCCCCATGATCCCCTATTGCCCAGGGGCCCCATGAGTTGTCAGTCCGCCCCTGGTAGTGACCGTTCATCTCTACTTGCTGAACCTGTCAGCATAGACTGGGAAGTCAGCTCGAAGGCTTATAGGTTGTATGTAGTGAAAGTTATGTTATCAGGTGAGATGGTTTATGTGAATTTAACCCTTTACTTCTCTGCATTTGATTGCTTGGCCACTCTTAGGTTGCCCAAACATTAAAGCAAGCCATAGATGGGTTGAATCTTGGCTGTTTCAGTAGGGACAGGCCAAGATTCAGTCCATCTTTGAGCAGGCTGGTTGTACCCAAGTCAATCCATTGATCAACTAGGGTAAAACCAACTGGTTGGATATTTTACATGCAATTAAAGCCAGCAGCTGAAGCTGCTAATGGTAATCATTGTGTTCTGCCAGCAGCGAAGGTTCCCTGCCAGCAGAATAGAAGCGATTTTCTTTCCTGCAACCGAATCATCTATGGCTTGCCTAAGCAATTTTCTTTTCTACAACCAGGGGTTGAAGGAAAGAAAATTGTTTGATTTTTGCAGAGCAAGAACACATTAGGATTGCCACCTCATCCCTTTAAAACTGAACACATATTAATTACACAGGATCTGAGGCTAATTTAATACACAAAAGGCACTAAGTGAGTTTAATTACCACCTTAATCAGCCACAGAACCTGTGTAATAAATATGTGTTCAGTTTTAAAGGGATGAGTTGCCAACCCTAGAACACCCGCGATTCCACTATGGGCCATCTTAGTTTCTGGAAAAAGAGCTGTCTATATGGTATGAAGTGCCTTATTGTGATCTTTCTATTGTCTATTGTAAGTGCATTTACCACATTAAACTAGTGTTTTAAACTGGATCACACTAAGGAGAACTTTTCGTTTCTCTTTCATGATATCATTTCCAAATTGAGCTTATGTGCACAGTGATCTATGACAACATAGCAGTACCATGGTTTGACATGTGGTTCTGAGGGAAGCAGTAACACACAAGCACTGGTTGACCACTCTTTATTGGGGGTCATATAATTCTGATAAGCCCCCTCTTCCGTGCACTGAGATGTTGTGCAGTTTTACAACTGGGAACGTTGGTGGCTTTTGTGATCCACATCTATCACTCCCCTCACAAATGGAAGACTACCAAATTCAAGTTTGGCTCTTTATTTGGATTTTCTGATTTATCTTATTATTATGTGGTGATGCATATTATTTTGTATTTATTTTTATTTGGTGATTGTACAGCACATACTGTATGTTTGTTTTTTTTATGATACTTTTGCTTTAAGGATAAGTTCATCTTCAGGAACGTGTTACATGTTCCATCGATTTTTAGGGTGGGACATGTACTATGTTCTCGCTCCTGCAGCCACTTGGCGATCCGAGTCCTGTGTGTGACAGCAGTATGGAGAGAAGTTTGCTGTACCAGATATATCTCCACTCACACGGCCGAGTCATTCATTCATAGTTCTGTGGATGGGAAACTACAACTACTGACAGTCTTGTTGGCTTGTAATCCTCAATGAACTACCACAGCACTGTTGAGCGCTCTGGTAGTTCATTGATTCTGCCTCTCAGTGTGAAACTGCCTACCCCTATGATGTACAGGCAGACAGCTCACACTGACAATCTGCAGGAGCCATGCATGGCATCAGCGATCTGCTGATCATTGGTGCAATGCTTTCCGGGCTCCTAAAAAAAAAAACATAGTAAATGCACTCTTTTTTACCTGCCAAAAAATGTGCATTTTTTTTTAAAGGTGAATATATCCTTTAAGATGGCTGCAATATATAGCTAGTTGATAATATTTTCAGGAAGTTTTGTTTACACTTGCAGTTGGGGTGGTAAGAACCTGTGGTTGAGCTGTATTTTAACCACCCCAACCTCTCAAAAGTGGCTATACAGGGTTATAAATATACTGCAGCAAACTGACCCCCACTCTCAAGTTCAATGGGCACACAGCAACTAGTTGCAGTGCAGTGGTGTGGATTTTTAGGGGTTAAAATAGGCAGTGAGAAGATAGAATACTTCCTTCACTGACTGTCAAACACCCTCTGAAAAGTGATCCACCGCAGATTGTGCTTCAAATGGCCAATGCAAGTATAAACAAGTCCTATCATTGCTTTTAAATTGTAAAACTAGATATAAGATTACTTTATCTAGATTACATTAAGAATACAATTGAAGAATAGAATTAAAAAAAACATGGTTGAATCTGGAAATGATGCCCAGGGGGTGTATGGGTTTTCTATTGGAATGAATGGAATGTTTGGTATGCGTATGAGGCACATTATCTCGCTGGGAGAATTTTACAAAAGATGCTGTGCAATGCTGGTTTCAAGACAATCATGTCATCTGCCATGCTTATGAGTGGGGTACGCATGTTCATGGGCATAAAAGCCTAACTACACTTGTGCACACATATGCGCATCAGCACACAAACATCACAGCATGAGCATGTGGGCATGTCCACCACAGATACTGGTGGTCTATTTAAGCCTAAGTTCTTCATAGGATCATTGCTGAATGGTATTTCAGTCTGCATTCCTGACCTCGAACTTGTGCCTGACCTTGTTGCTTACCCAGTTTCCACCTGGCCTGCTGTTATCATTGTCTGCCTATGATTCCTGCCCATCCCTGTCACCAACTTTTGCATGAACTAATGACTACTGATTCTACTTACTGATTTGGTACCTCACTGCCTGCATTTTGACAACCACTAATTGATCATAACATTGATTATACCTATGATTTGGTGCTCTTCTACTCACCCAATACTGACCACTGCTTTTTGACTAAACTCAACTCATAGCTGAACTTGGTGCATTCTAGGTACATTGCTAGCTATATTCCTGTCCATCTGCTAGGAGTGCTGCCAAGTTCCAGTCTTCAGCTTCTGCACCTTGACACTGGTGCCCTTCCATCACCCTTGCAGACCACGTCACAACTTCTAGGAGTGCTTGAATGAGAAGTGTACAAGAGGTCATCCTCGTCATCTTAGGCTCTGCATACAGATACACTCATCAGCCACTTTAATAGGCACACCTGTTCGATTGCTTGGTAACACATATTGCTAATCAGCCAATCACATGGCAGCAACTCAATGCATGTAGACATGTAGATGTTGTGAAGACAACTTGCTGAAGTTCAAACCGAGTATCAGAATGGGGAAGGAAGGGGATTTAAGTGACTTTGAACGTGGCATGGTTATTTGTGCCAGATGGACTGGTCTGAGTATTTCAAAAACTGTTTATTAATGAGATTTTCATACATAACCATCTCTAGGGTATGAAGAGAATGGTCCGAAAAAGAGAAAATATCCAGCAAGTGGCAGTTGTGTGGATGAAAATGCCTTGCTGATGTCAGAGGAGAATGGGCAGATTGGTTGCTGTGACATTCAGATGGTAGGTTCAGAATTTTGCATAAACAACATGAAAGCATGGATCTATCCTGCCTTGTATTAACCATTCAGGCTGGTAGTGGTAGTGTAATGGTGAAGGGGATATTTTCTTGATACTAGCAAGGTATATCTAATAAAGTGGCCGGTGAGTGTACATGACGGTGGTGGAGAACATTTTTGGGGGAGTAGGGTTACAGGTAAGTATGTACACTTAGGGTATGTACACACTTTGTGCGGTGACCTGCATTTATCTGCACTGGATAAGCATCGGTCACAGCTAGGGCACATATAAAACAATTGTTTTCTATGTACCCTATTCACACCACAGTGCTGGTGTGATGTGCAGTGATATGCACCATGGGAAAACGCAGCTTCCCTGCAATTTTCTGCAGCACACTGGATGACACCAAATGTCACTGCACTAGGGTTGCCACCTCATCCCTTTAAAACTAAATACATATTAATTACACAGGTTCTAAGGCTAATTTAATGCAGATAAGGCACTAAGTGAGTTCAATTACCACCTTAATCAGCCACAGAACCTGAGTAATTATTATGTGTTTGGATTTAAAGGGATGAGGTGGCAACCCTACACTGCACTCAAGTGCAATGCACCACGCTGATGTACAGAGACATGCCTGAAGTGACACTATTTTTTTAAAACTGAAGAGTGCAAAAATCTGGAGCAGCTCTGCATAGAAGCCAATTAGCTTCCAGGTTTTTTTTTGTCAAACCTTGATTGAAAGTTAGAAGCTGATTGACTACCATGCACAGCTGCACCAGATTTTGCAGTCTCCAGTTTTAGTAAATCAACCCCAATGTAACATTTCAAAAATCCTCCTTTGGTGGTGGGGAAAAATGATTGCTTCCTGCTTTCCACTGTTCTCCTGAGTGGTCTTGTTATTGACCTCTTGTAAAGTCACATCACCAATCCTTTAAGAATTTATTTATTACAGGTACTTATATAACGCCATCAATTTACGCAGTGCTTTACATATATATTTTATACATTCACATCAGTCCCTAACCCTCAAGGGGCATACAATCTTAGGTCCCTAACTTACATTCATACATACACATACTAGGGCCAAGCAGAGGCGATCTGACCATTCGGGCATTTCCAGAGGGCCCGGGGTCAGTAGGGGGCCCGTGAGAGGTTCACTGTCCAGTGACAGTGTGGAGTGCAGAGGAGGCGGTAGTCTCAGATCCCGACCCAGAAGTAGCTCACCTGTCACTTCAGGTGGGGCAGAGTGAGTTGGGCGATGGGTACGGACACGGTGCTGGTGATGGAACTGGTGGGCAGTGAGAAGGTGAGAGACATATCCTCTATGGGTGTGGGGTGCTCACTGCACACAACCTGCACACTCTACCATGGATAATATGTATCAGGAACAAAGTCGGAGGTGATTGGTGCAGTGGAGGGACAGAGACAGCACTGATCTCCCTGCTTGGCTTTCAGTGAAGCAGCTGAAAGACTTCCAGCTGCCTCCTTGAAATCCATGCAGGGAGATTGGTGCTGTCACTGTCCCTCCACTGCACCGATCATCCCAGACTCCATCGGATTTCCCTCCTGCCCCCCCCCCCTGTGCTCCTCAGCCCCCCCCTCTTGCAGGTCTCTGCTTCCTCTTCTCTGACAGTGTCCAGCACCTCCCCCCCATCCTCCATGGCAGAGGAGAGAGGATCTGCTCTGCCTCTCCTGTCCAGATCAGCCAGCAGCTCTGTGATTGATTCATTCTCTCTCCTTCTCCCCCTCTCTCCTTCTCTCTCTCTCTCTCTCTCTCTCTCTCTCTCCCCCTCCCTCCCTCTCTCTCCCCTTCCTTTCCTCCATCCCCTCCTTTCATTCTTTCCTCCCCCCTTCCATCCCTCCCCTCATTTCATTTCCTTTATTCCTCCCTTCCTTCCTTCTTCCTTCTAATTCTTCCTTCCTTCCTTCCTTCCTTCCTCCATTCCCTCCCTCCCTTTTCTTCCTTCCTCCATCCCCTCCCTTCATTCCTTCCTTCCCTCCCTCCCTCACTTCCTTTCGCTCTCCCTCCCCTTCTTTCCTTCCTTCCTTCATCTATTTCATCCCTCCTTTTTCTTCCTTCCTCCCTCCCCTCCTTCCTTCATTCGTCTTCCTTCATTCCATCCTCCATCCATTTTCTTCCTTCCTCCATTCCCTCCCTTTTCTTCCTTACCTTCATTCCTTCCCCTATCCCCTCCCTTCATTTTTTCCTTCCCTTCCTCCTCGTCCTTCAATCATTCCTTCCTTCTTTCCCCCTTCCCTCCCCTTCCTTCAATCCTTCCTTCCTTTCTAAATTCCCCCCTCCATTCATTCCTTCCTCCATCCCCTCCCTTCATTCTTTCCTCCCTCCCCTCCTCTCATTTCCTTCCTTCCCTTTCCTTCATTCTTTCCTCCATCCATTTCCTTCCTTCCTTCCTCCATCCATTCCCTCCCTCCCTTTTCTTCCTTCCCTTCCCTTCTCTTCCCTTCCTTCCTTTCTCTATTTATTCCCTTTTCTTCCTCCCTTCCTCCATCCCTTCCTCCATCCATTCCTTCCTTCCTCCATCCATTCCCTCCCTCCCCTTTCTTCCTTCCTCCATCCCCTCCCGTCATTCTGTCCTCCCTCCCTCCCCTCCTTTAATTTCCTTCCTTCCTTCTTCCTTCCCTCCCCCTCCTTCATTCCTTCCTTCCTCCATCCATTCCCTCCCTCCCTTTTTTTACTTCCTTCCCCCCTTTTCCTTCCTTCCTTCCCTCCCCTTCCTTCATACATTCCTCCATCCATTTTCTTCCATCCTTCCTCCATTCCTTCCCTTTAATTCCTTACCTTCATTCCTTCCTCTATCCCCTCCCTTCATTTTTGTCATTCCCTCCCTCATCGTCCTTCAATCATTCCTTCCTTCCTCCCTCCTTCCCCTTCCTTCAATCCTTCAATCCTTCCTTTCTCCCTTCCTCCCTCCCTTCATTCCTTCCTTCCTTCCTCAATCCCCTCCCTTCATTCTTTCCTCCCTCCCCTCCTTCCTTCCCTCCCTTTCCTTCATTCCTTCCTCCATCCATTTCCTTCCTTCCTCCCTCCATCTCTTCCCTCTCTTTTTTTCTTCCTTTTTTCCTTTCTTCCTCCCTTCCCTCCCCTTCCTTCCTTCCCTCCTTTACCTTCATTACTTCATCCATCCATTTTCCTTTCTTCCTTCCCTTTCTTCCCTCCCTTTCTTCCTTCTCTCCTCCCCTTTCTTCCTTCTCTCCTCCCCTCCCTTCATTCTTTCCTCCCACCCCTCCTTCCTTCCCTCCCCTTTCTTCCTCCATCCATTCCCTTCCTCCCTTTCCTTCCTTCCTTCCTTCCCTCCTTCCATCCTTCCCCCTTCGATATAAGGGGGTACAGGTTCTGTTTATTCATCCCAATCTAATGCCAGCCCAACATATACTAGTGCTCCCTATTGACACTGTCCCACAAAATCATTGTGAAAAAAATAATACAGAAATAAATTGTAAGAAATAATTACAAAATTAGATAATAAAAATTAAAAAATGTTGACACCCACGCCATTGCTCTACTGACACCATCCACTGGCCACCCAAAAGCATTTTGAAAAAAAATTATAAAAATAATAAAACATTAATTTGTAAAGAAAAATACAATTGTAAAAAATAAAATAATAAAAATAAAGAACTACTGACACCATCCTACACATACTACCCACCGCCATACACTCCGCACTCCTCTCCCTGTACATACTACCCACTGTGATACACTCCACACTGTACATTCCCTATTTAACATTGCCTCATTCTGCACTATATAAGTCATCTCAGACACTATTTAGCCACACCCCTTTTAATCCATGCCCAATTTTTAGTGCAATTTAAAACACACCCCTCTTCTCTCATCCCTTCATCTCTCACTCCTCCTCTTTCTCTCTCACCCCTCCTCTTTTTCACTCTCTCACTCCCCTTTCTCTTTCATTTGCCCCACATTGCAGGCATCTTTAAACCTGAAAGTGCCCAGTGGCTTCTATAGAAAGAAGCCGGGAACATTCATGCAGTCTTTGCTGCAATAAATATTTAAATGCTCCTTCTATGCAGCTGAGCTGCAATATGTAGGTAGGGTGTTGTGTGGGTGTCCTTGAGTGTAGGCGGGGACACAGGGGGCCCCACTATCTCTTACTGCCCGGGGGCCCCATGAGTTGTCAGTCCGCCCCTGGGGCCAATTTAGACAGGAGCCTATTCACCTACCAGCATGTCTTTGGAGTGTGGGAGGAAACTGGAGTACCCAGTGGAAACACACGCAGGCACAGGGAGAACATGCAAGCTCCAGGCAGGTGGTGCTGTGGTTGGGATTCAAACCATTGACTCTAGTACTGCCAGGCAGAAGTGCTAACCATTTAGCCACTGTGCTTTGTAAGGATTCATGTAATGAGACACTGTCATAATAAATTGAGGTCTTTTTTTTTTTTGGTTTGTTATTAGCTAAGGGTGGGTGGAGTGTTTTTTGGAGATGAGTTGCAATCTGAACTTTGTATCTGAAATCCGTAATGATTTGGATAGATAGCGTTGTTGTCCATGTGTACTTACATAAAACGGAAAATAGTAGAAATGGAAAACATTTTGGATGAGCTAAACCACTATCATTCCAGAGGGCTAAGATATTATGAATTTTCTATAAATACTCCTTTCCTAATAAACATGTTTCCCTTTAGATAAAAGCCCACTTTCATGTTCCCCCATCTAGTTAAACCCAGTGAATTTAATTAATTATAAATGGGAATTTTTTGAATTTATGTTAATTAAGAATATTAACATTCAAGCGGCTGTAAAAAATCAACAAATGTTTTCCTGACCATCTCTGATAAACCCATTTCTTTGTAAAAGACTTTTAAAGTTTCACCCTTGGTGATTTTACAAGTTTAAAATAGCTGTTGGAAGAAGTCAAGCATGTTTATTAGCATTCCGTAAGATTGTAAAATGAAAACACCTGGGAGGTTTACATTTTATATCACTGGCACTGCTAATTATTCTCTTAGGGCCTAATTAGGCAAACCCTTATTTGACTTTTTAACAAGCTTTTACCAATATTACGACTGAATTAACAAACAGCTAGAATTGTGATCACATAAAGTTTATATCTTGCACAGGTATTTTCAGTCATTAGTCATTTTTGCTGAATGTAAAACTGAGCAGATGCTCAGCAAATGTTTTTTCTTTCAGAGTAGAAAATGCCCACATGAATATAACATTTTGCTAAACACCATTAGCTTGTTCACACAAGTGTTGCCTGTGCTGAAATGCAGTATGTTCTAGAGTTGCTTTATAGAACTCATTTAACATAGACAAACCTGAAATGAAATATCATTGATGATATCAAAGGCTTTCTATATAGCCATCTGAGATATATAGTTTTCTTTATTTGTGTGTACTCAGTCTGTTTATTTATGTAGTGTAAGCAATACAGAAAATTACAGAATACCTAGAACCATATATAACAGTTCCTGATCCCTACAAAATTTACAATCTAACATCTTTACTATAGTATGCATATGATCACACCTTAAGGTTTCCATAGAATCGAATTAACCTCCCTAGCGGTATTCCCAAGTGTAGCTCGGGGTAAAGTTTCAGTACCAAAAGTGGTAACCCTGAGCTACACTCGGGCTTACCATGCGGCGCTGCATAGGGAGTCCCTGCAGAGCTTACCTTGTCTTTCGCTCCCGCGATGTGTCCCCTGCAGCATCCCCGGCCATCTCCTCCGGCCGATGGCGGCATCTGGCTTCTGTGTTCCGGTCCCTGTGACGTCGGGACGTACGGGCGGCGGGAAATTTTGAAAATTTTAAAAAATGTAATTTTTTTCCAAACAAATTTTACATAGTAAAACATTGCTGTTTCAATCCATTTCACATACATTTTGTCCCGAGTGCTTTGTCCTGTGCCCTGCCTGCATTTTGTCTGTTCTTTCTGCCTGGAAACTGAGAAACGTCCATGGCGTCCAAAAAGTGTCCCTTTAGGTCAAAAGTGGGTTTAGATCAGCTAGAGAACAGCAATAGTAAATCAGAACCACTTGCAGAATTGAGTGATAATGATTCGTGGGGAAATTCGTCATCAGACACTGAAAACGATTTTGCGACTTTGCTCCGCAATGTACGAACTTGGAGCTCTATTTCAAATTTCAGTGTTTTCGGTTTGATTACATTATTGAATTAAATGTATTATTATTATATTATTATTTTTTATGATTATTTATTAAATTATAATTTATGATTTCGTGTTTCAAATTTTATCATACCCAGGATGTTTAATAGACTCTTGTTCAGACAGATTTCAGTGAGTTATTCCTAAAAATTACAGCCTACAATAAAAAAATTACATATTTCCATGCAAAATAATGGTACAGCTTTCAGCACCAAAAATCTGAAATAATCATTCCGCTAGGGAGGTTAAAGTATAACTAAAGACAAAACTCTTTTTTTTTAGTTTTGGGTAGAGCAGAGAGGCATTAGAACACCTGTCAGGTTTTTATTGCTGTCTGAGTCCCCATTTGAGAGATTTTCCATCTCTAAGCCTGGGTTCGCATATATGCGGTGCGGTATACCGCATGTGATTCGCAGAGGAACCGCACCGAATTCCTGTGCAAATCACATGCGATTTGTGTGCGGTGCGATTGGAGCCATACATTTTGTATTGCTCTAATCGCACCCGCACCAAAAAGGTGCAGGACCCTTTTTTTGGTCCGCACTAGAATTGGATTGCATGGGTACTCACACCTACACGACCCGATTCTGCACATCGCACAGCATTTTGCGGACCGCTTTCAGGTGTTGTTAACATACACACCTGTTCGCATGAATGAGGTGCGATTCTTATGCGGTGCCGAATTCACACAGAAAGTGCTGCGAATTCTGCACCACATCAGCGTGAACCAGGGCTCACTATTCTGTTTACCATTATCATTAGAGATGAGCGAAGTATTCAAAAATTCGATTCGACTGATTCGGCGAATTCGTGGAAAAATTTTGATTCGAGTCGAATATATTCGCTGTGAATTTAACTTAAAAAAGGGTGTTTCTAGGCTTCAGAGAGACTTAATATTAGTGCAGAACACTGTACCTTTAATTTAAATGCCCTTGGAGTCTGCTGGGGAAGAGAAATAATACTGTCAGTCAGTATGACATGCAGATGAGTGCCGTCGATCTTAGAATCACCGCACACTTCACTCATTTGGGCAGTCACGGGGCCAAAACCAGAGTGTGGAGCCACAGTGTGGCGGTGGAGGCAGCAGCAATGGGAGGCCATACAGCACCCTATGACAAAAATGGAAACCACCAGCAGTGTGAGGAGACCTGAAAGTGGCACATGGCAGAGTGTGGCGATAAAGACAGCAGCAATGGGAGGCCGTACAGGGACCCATGACACACTCTGGACCTGGCAGCAGCATGAGGAGGCGGTACAGGGGCCCATGACAGATTACGGGCCTGGCAGCAGCATGAGGAGTCGGTACGGGGGCCCATGACACACTCTGGACCTGGCAGCAGCATGAGGAGGCGGTACAGGGGCGCATGACAGATTACATGACAGATTGGCAGCAGCAACTTGGACAGGAGGACGTTCAGCTTCTGCACCGTCGGGTGCGTGCTCGCAAACTGTTGTCTCTTGGAAACGGATTCCAAGAAAGACTGCTGACGGAATCCGTGAAGAGGAGTAGCAGGAGAAGGAGCATCTGAACGAGCGGAATATGCCAACAAGCGACAACAGGGGCCCATGACAGATTACGGGCCTGGCAGCAGCATGAGGAGTCGGTACGGGGGCCCATGGCAGATTAGGGGCCTGGCAGCAGCTATGGGAGGCCCGTAATCTGCCAGCACCCTATGACAAAAAATGGAACCCACCAGCAGTGTGAGGAGACCTGAAAGTGGCACATGGCAGAGTGTGGCGATGGAGACAGCAGCAATGGGAGGCCGTACAGGGACCCATGAGAGACTCTGGACCTGGCAGCAGCATGAGGAGGCGGTATAGGGGCCCATGGCAGATTAGGGGCCTGGCAGCAGCTATGGGAGGCCCGTAATCTGCCAGCACCCTATGACAAAAAATGGAACACACCAGCAGTGTGAGGAGACCTGAAAGTGGCACATGGCAGAGTGTGGCGATAGAGACAGCAGCAATGGGAGGCCGTACAGGGACCCATGAGAGACTCTGGACTTGGCAGCAGCATGAGGAGGCGGTATATAGGGGCCCATGGCAGATTAGGGGCCTGGCAGCAGCTATGGGAGGCCCGTAATCTGCCAGCACCCTATGACAAAAAATGGAACACACCAGCAGTGTGAGGAGACCTGAAAGTGGCACATGTTTGGGGCATGATTCATGGCGGATTTAGTCAGTTGTGTCAGGAACTGGTGGTTTGAAATCCAGACTAATCCACGCCTGATTCATTTTCACAAACGTGAGTCTCTCCACACTTTGGGTGGACAGTCGTGTCCTCCGCGGAGTTGCAATACCTCCTGACGCACTAAACACGCGCTCCGATGCCACGCTACTGGCCGGGCATGACAGCCTTTCAAGGGCAAATTCAGCTAGTTGGGGCCAAAGGTCAAGTTTCGTTGCCCAGTAGTCAAGGGGATTGTCTACCTCGGTTGGCAGGGTGCTGTCCAAGTAGGCCTAAGCCTGTTGTTTGAGGTCCTGCTCCAGGTCCACCTGATGCTGATGCTGCTGCTGCTGCGGCTGGTTAGTAGTTTCCTCACTGCGCTGGTGAAGAAAGCTACTCATCATCGACTGCAGACTGAGGCAGCCGCTGCTGGTGGAGCTGCCACTGCTCCTACCACCCCACCCCTCCCCTGCTGCCATGGCAGCGGAACGCGAGCGCACAGGGCCCACAGTGTCTGAGGATGGACGTTGGCGCAGACAGGCAGAGACCAGCTGACTACATAGGTGGTTTTTATAGTACGTTATTTTGGCCTCCCTCTCAGCAGGTGTGAAAAAGGCCACCATTTTTGAACGGTAGCGAGGGTCCAACAAGGTGGACAGCCAAAAGTCATCCCTCTGTCTGATGGTTATTATTCGGCTGTCGCTACGCAAGCAAGCGAGCATGCTATGGGCCATTTGTGCCAAGGAATGCGAGGGACTCCCTGCCTCCATCTCCACAGCATACTGCCACGGTGCGTCTGGGTCCTCTGTCTCCTCTTCCTCCTCCTCTACCAGATGCTCCTGCTCCTCCACTCCTGTCCGCTGAGTGGAAAAACCACCCATTTCACTCAATAATTCCTGAGCACCAATGTCCTCCTCTACCTCCTCCTCTTCTTCCTGTCCTGCCCCCACAGGGGTCATGTGGCGTTGAGATCTGTGCGCCACGTCTACCGCACCCTGACCAGCCATTGTTAACAGCATTTGTTCCAGGACGTGCAACAGAGGAATGACGTCGTTCATCCCATAGTCCTGCCGACTCACGAATAGCGTGGCCTCCTCAAAGGGCCTGAGCAAGCGCAGGTGTCACGCATGAGCTGCCAATGGCTGACATCTAAGTTACACAGGGAGTACCTTTATCCGCTTTTAACATCAGGAAATCTGTGATGGCCTTTTGCTGTTCATAAAGGCGGTCTAACATATGTAGGGTTGAATTCCACCTTGTTGCAACGTCACAGCATGAGGAGTCGGTATAGGGGCCCATGGCAGATTAGGGGCCTGGCAGCAGCTATGGGAGGCCCGTAATCTGCCAGCACCCTATGACAAAAAATGGAACACACCAGCAGTGTGAGGAGACCTGAAAGTGGCACATGGCAGAGTGTGGCGATGGAGACAGCAGCAATGGGAGGCTGTACAGGGACCCATGACAGACTCTGGACCTGGCAGCAGCATGAGGAGGCGGTATATAGGGGCCTATGGCAGATTAGGGGCCTGGCAGCAGCTATAGGAGGCCCGTAATCTGCACCCTATGTCAAAAAATTCAACACACCAGCAGTGTGTGAGGAGACCTGAAAGTGGCACATGGCAGAGTGTGGCGATGGAGACAGCAGCAATGGGAGGCCGTACAGGGACCCATGAGAGACTCTGGACTTGGCAGCAGCATGAGGAAGCGGTATAGGGGCCCATGGCAGATTAGGGGCCTGGCAGCAGCTATGGGAGGCCCGTAATCTGCCAGCACCCTATGTCAAAAAATTCAACACACCAGCAGTGTGAGGAGACCTGAAAGTGGCACATGGCAGAGTGTGGTGATGGAGACAGCAGCAATGGGAGGCCGTACAGGGACCCATGACAGACTCTGGACTTGGCAGCAGCATGAGGAGGCGGTATATAGGGGCCTATGGCAGATTAGGGGCCTGGCAGCAGCTATAGGAGGCCCATAATCTGCCAGCACCCTATGTCAAAAAATTCAACACACCAGCAGTGTGTGAGGAGACCTGAAAGTGGCACATGGCAGAGTGTGGCGATGGAGACAGCAGCAATGGGAGGCCGTACAGGGACCCATGAGAGACTCTGGACCTGGCAGCAGCATGAGGAGGCGGTATATAGGGGCCTATGGCAGATTAGGGGCCTGGCAGCAGCTATAGGAGGCCCGTAATCTGCCAGCACCCTATGTCAAAAAATTCAACACACCAGCAGTGTGTGAGGAGACCTGAAAGTGGCACATGGCAGAGTGTGGCGATGGAGACAGCAGCAATGGGAGGCCGTACAGGGACCCATGAGAGACTCTGGTCCTGTCAGCAGCATGAGGAGGCGGTATATAGGGGCCTATGGCAGATTAGGGGCCTGGCAGCAGCTATAGGAGGCCCGTAATCTGCCAGCACCCTATGTCAAAAAATTCAACACACCAGCAGTGTGTGAGGAGACCTGAAAGTGGCACATGGCAGAGTGTGGCGATGGAGACAGCAGCAATTGGAGGCCGTACAGGGACCCATGAGAGACTCTGGACCTGGCAGCAGCATGAGGAGGCGGTATATAGGGGCCTATGGCAGATTAGGGGCCTGGCAGCAGCTATAGGAGGCCTGTAATCTGCCAGCACCCTATGTCAAAAAATTCAACACACCAGCAGTGTGAGGAGACCTGAAAGTGGCACATGGCAGAGTGTGGCGATGGAGACAGCAGCAATGGGAGGCCGTACAGGGACCCATGACAGACTCTGGACCTGGCAGCAGCATGAGGAGGCGGTATATAGGGGCCTATGGCAGATTAGGGGCCTGGCAGCAGCTATGGGAGGCCCGTAATCTGCCAGCACCCTATGTCAAAAAATTCAACACACCAGCAGTGTGTGAGGAGACCTGAAAGTGGCACATGGCAGAGTGTGGCGATGGAGACAGCAGCAATGGGAGGCCGTACAGGGACCCATGAGAGACTCTGGACTTGGCAGCAGCATGAGGAGGCGGTATATAGGGGCCCATGGCAGATTAGGGGCCTGGCAGCAGCTATGGGAGGCCCGTAATCTGCCAGCACCCTATGTCAAAAAATTGAACACACCAGCAGTGTGTGAGGAGACCTGAAAGTGGCACATGGCAGAGTGTGGCGATGGAGACAACCCACCGACTGTTTTGCTCGCTGCCAAGCTGCCACCCTCTTCTCCTGATGATGCGGAAGCAATAGCCTGATGACGACGAGGCTGCCAAGTGCGATCAGCCTCATCATCATCAATTAGGGTCTCCGCCTCACTACTAGCCCCCTCGGCTGCGTGTGGGTCAGGAGACAGACCTGTCTCTACACCGGCTACCGAGCCACTCTCCTCGCCACTACTTCTTCGCCTGGCTGCTGAAGAGGCGGATGTCTCCCCCCGTTCCTGACCGCCCTCTGTTAGCTCTTCCTCACTGTACTGGATGACACCGGGAGCACTAGCCTCTGGCTGCGAATAGTGCTGCCTCGACCCCTTCCTCTGCTGCCACGTCTGCTCGCTCCTAAAACATTGCCTCCTCTGCCACTCCTCTGCATGTTGTCTGACATACTCTTTAATTAAACGATTCTGTGTCCCTGAGTAACAATTCTGTGTCCCTGAGTAACGTTTCTGTGGCCCTAAGTAACAGTTCTGTGGCCCTAAGTAACAGTTCTGTGGCCCTCAGTAACAATTCTGTGTCTGTCCCTAAGTAACAATTCTGTGTCCCTCAGAAACAATTCTGTGTCCCTCAGTAACAATTCTGTGTCCCTGAGTAACAATTCTGTGTCCCTCAGTAACAATTCTGTGTCCCTCAGTAACAATTCTGTGTCCCTGAGTAAGAATTCTGTGTCTGTCCCTGAGTAAGAATTCTGTGTCTGTCCCTGAGTAACGTTTCTGTGGCCCTAAGTAAAGGTTCTGTGTCCCTGAGTAACAATTCTGTGTCTGTCCCTGAGTAAGAATTCTGTGTCTGTCCCTGAGTAACAATTCTGTGGCCCTAAGTAACGGTTCTGTGGCCCTCAGTAACAATTCTGTGTCCCTGAGTAACAATTCTGTGTCCCTCAGTAACAATTCTGTGTCCCTCAGTAACAATTCTGTGTCTGTCCCTGAGTAACAATTCTGTGTCTGTCCCTGAGTAACATTTCTGTGGCCCTAAGTAACGGTTCTGTGGCCCTCAGTAACAATTCTGTGTCCCTCAGTAACAATTCTGTGTCTGTCCCTGAGTAACAATTCTGTGTCTGTCCCTGAGTAATAATTCTGTGTCCCTG
This sequence comes from Staurois parvus, assembly GCF_062004578.1. Lineage (NCBI taxonomy): Eukaryota > Metazoa > Chordata > Amphibia > Anura > Ranidae > Staurois > Staurois parvus. Next base: position 525,588 of record NW_028318993.1, on the reverse strand, counting down.
AGTAACGTTTCTGTGGCCCTAAGTAACAATTCTGTGGCCCTCAGTAACAATTCTGTGTCTGTCCCTGAGTAACAATTCTGTGTCTGTCCCTGAGTAACAATTCTGTGTCCCTGAGTAACGTTTCTGTTGCCCTAAGTAACAATTCTGTGGCCCTCAGTAACAATTCTGTGTCTGTCCCTGAGTAACAATTCTGTGTCTGTCCCTGAGTAACGTTTCTGTGGCCCTAAGTAACGGTTCTGTGGCCCTCAGTAACAATTCTGTGTCCCTCAGTAACAATTCTGTGTCTGTCCCTGAGTAACAATTCTGTGTCTGTCCCTGAGTAACGTTTCTGTGGCCCTAAGTAACGGTTCTGTGTCCCTCAGTAACAATTCTGTGTCCCTCAGTAACAATTCTGTGTCTGTCCCTGAGTAACAATTCTGTGTCTGTCCCTGAGTAACAATTCTGTGTCCCTGAGTAACGTTTCTGTGGCCCTAAGTAACAATTCTGTGGCCCTCAGTAACAATTCTGTGTCTGTCCCTGAGTAACAATTCTGTGTCTGTCCCTGAGTAACAATTCTGTGTCCCTGAGTAACGTTTCTGTGGCCCTAAGTAACAATTCTGTGGCCCTCAGTAACAATTCTGTGTCTGTCCCTGAGTAACAATTCTGTGTCTGTCCCTGAGTAACGTTTCTGTGGCCCTAAGTAACGGTTCTGTGGCCCTCAGTAACAATTCTGTGTCTCTCAGTAACAATTCTGTGTCTGTCCCTGAGTAACAATTCTGTGTCTGTCCCTGAGTAACGTTTCTGTGGCCCTGAGTAACGTTTCTGTGGCCCTGAGTAACAATTCTGTGGCCCTCAGTAACAATTCTGTGGCCCTCAGTAACAATTCTGTGTCTGTCCCTGAGTAACAATTCTGTGTCCCTGAGTAACGTTTCTGTGGCCCTAAGTAACAATTCTGTGGCCCTCAGTAACAATTCTGTGGCCCTCAGTAACAATTCTGTGTCTGTCCCTGAGTAACAATTCTGTGGCCCTAAGTAACAATTCTCTGGCACTCAGTAACAATTCTGTCTGTCCCTGAGTAACAATTCTGTGGCCCTAACTAACGTTTCTGTGGCCCTCAGTAACAATTCTGTGGCCCTCAGTAACAATTCTGTGTCTGTCCCTGAGTAACAATTCTGTGGCCCTAAGTAACAATTCTCTGGCACTCAGTAACAATTCTGTCTGTCCCTGAGTAACAATTCTGTGGCCCTAACTAACGTTTCTGTGGCCCTAAGTAACAGTTCTGTGGCCCTCAATAACAATTCTGTGTCTGTCCCTGAGTAACAATTCTGTGGCCCTAACTAACGTTTCTGTGGCCCTAAGTAACAATTCTCTGGCACTCAGTAACAATTCTGTCTGTCCCTGAGTAACAATTCTGTGGCCCTAATAACGTTTCTGTGGCCCTAAGTAACAGTTCTGTGGCCCTCAGTAACAATTCTGTGTCTGTCCCTGAGTAACAATTCTGTGGCCCTAACTAACGTTTCTGTGGCCCTAAGTAACAATTCTCTGGCACTCAGTAACAATTCTGTCTGTCCCTGAGTAACAATTCTGTGGCCCTAATAACGTTTCTGTGGCCCTAAGTAACAGTTCTGTGGCCGTCAGTAACAATTCTGTGTCTGTCCCTGAGTAACAATTCTGTGGCCCTAACTAATGTTTCTGTGGCCCTAAGTAACAATTCTCTGGCACTCAGTAACAATTCTGTCTGTCCCTGAGTAACAATTCTGTGGCCCTAACTAGCGTTTCTTTGGCCCTAAGTAACGATTCTGTGGCCCTCATTAACAATTCTGTGTCCCTGAGTAATGCTTCTCTGTCCCTAAGTAACGTTTCTCTGTCCCCAAGTAACGTTTCTGTGGCCCTAACTCTGTCCCTAATACAGAGCGGTCTGCCTCTCTTGAATGACTGGAGGCAAATGAAGAATTCTGTGGCCCTCAGTAACAATTCTGTGTCTGTCCCTGAGTAACAATTCTGTGTCTGTCCCTGAGTAACGTTTCTGTGGCCCTGAGTAACGTTTCTGTGGCCCTGAGTAACAATTCTGTGGCCCTCAGTAACAATTCTGTGGCCCTCAGTAACAATTCTGCGTCTGTCCCTGAGTAACAATTCTGTGTCCCTGAGTAACGTTTCTGTGGCCCTAAGTAACAATTCTGTGGCCCTCAGTAACAATTCTGTGGCCCTCAGTAACAATTCTGTGTCTGTCCCTGAGTAACAATTCTGTGGCCCTAAGTAACAATTCTCTGGCACTCAGTAACAATTCTGTCTGTCCCTGAGTAACAATTCTGTGGCCCTAACTAACGTTTCTGTGGCCCTAAGTAACAATTCTGTGGCCCTCAGTAACAATTCTGTGGCCCTCAGTAACAATTCTGTGTCTGTCCCTGAGTAACAATTCTGTGGCCCTAAGTAACAATTCTCTGGCACTCAGTAACAATTCTGTCTGTCCCTGAGTAACAATTCTGTGGCCCTAACTAACGTTTCTGTGGCCCTAAGTAACAGTTCTGTGGCCCTCAATAACAATTCTGTGTCTGTCCCTGAGTAACAATTCTGTGGCCCTAACTAACGTTTCTGTGGCCCTAAGTAACAATTCTCTGGCACTCAGTAACAATTCTGTCTGTCCCTGAGTAACAATTCTGTGGCCCTAATAACGTTTCTGTGGCCCTAAGTAACAGTTCTGTGGCCCTCAGTAACAATTCTGTGTCTGTCCCTGAGTAACAATTCTGTGGCCCTAACTAACGTTTCTGTGGCCCTAAGTAACAATTCTCTGGCACTCAGTAACAATTCTGTCTGTCCCTGAGTAACAATTCTGTGGCCCTAATAACGTTTCTGTGGCCCTAAGTAACAGTTCTGTGGCCCTCAGTAACAATTCTGTGTCTGTCCCTGAGTAACAATTCTGTGGCCCTAACTAATGTTTCTGTGGCCCTAAGTAACAATTCTCTGGCACTCAGTAACAATTCTGTCTGTCCCTGAGTAACAATTCTGTGGCCCTAACTAGCGTTTCTTTGGCCCTAAGTAACGATTCTGTGGCCCTCATTAACAATTCTGTGTCCCTGAGTAATGCTTCTCTGTCCCTAAGTAACGTTTCTCTGTCCCCAAGTAACGTTTCTGTGGCCCTAACTCTGTCCCTAATACAGAGCGGTCTGCCTCTCTTGAATGACTGGAGGCAAATGAAGAATTCTAAAATGGCCGCTATTTATAGCTCGACCATTACACAGTGCTGGCTGCCTGGCTGCTGATTGGCTAATGCGATCACATGTCATTAAGGAATGCATTATGGGTCAGCGCGCCTTGTCTGCGCGCCTTCCCAGACATCCCCGCTCCGTCGCCGCACATGTCCGCCGCCATTTTAGGAAAAATTTTGATTCGCGCGTCCGAAGTAGGCTATTTTTCGGATTCGGCGCGAATCGAAAATTTTCCAATATTCGACTCGAATTCCACTTCGCCTACTTCGATTCGCTCATCTCTAATTATCATCAAAAGTGACAGTAAAAGAAAATTCCACATTTTGGGTTTACTCCAAAACAGTGATAGAGGGGAAATCTTCCAATGGGGATACTAGATCTGGTGACATCCAGGGATTCCTTCACTTTGGAGAAATTTCCTCTCACTTCCTGTTTTGGCCATGGCACAAGAAGTGAAGGGAAATCTCCTCAATGAGGCACAAGTGGTAAAAAAGAAACCTGACAGGTAACTTTTCCTTACTTTATCCAAAATTAAAAAAAAAAAGTTGTGTCTTTAGTTCTACTTTAAGTTATCAGCACTCTTTTGGCTTAAGAGAAGAGATCAGTTCATCTAGAAAAAGCCACACCATTAAAACATAGTGAAAAGATAAAAATCTTAAGGCATTAAAAGCCTTCCTATGTATATCTTGTGTTTTTCACTTGCATAAGATGTGCATTGACCATGTAGCTTCCTGGTGTTATTGGTTTCCTGTACACACATTCTATTGCAGAATAAATCGTCACAGTCTGGTGTAAGAAGATTCTCTTTGTGTGCAAACATGAGGCATGGCACTGCACAGGTTAAAGCGTGTCCTCTGTCTGTAGTCTAAGAATTGACACTTCCTGCAAAGAAACTACATATCGCACAACCACTGGGTCTCTCAGTCTAGTGATTGTGCAGGTGAGAGCTACACAGTAATTAGATTTGAAACAGACAAAAAGCAAGCATATTGACCACTGTTTCATCACATTAGCACTCCCATATTAGTGATGCAGCACAGAGGAAATACTGGATCATAGATTCTATGGTATTTGATTCGGACAATAAGTTGCCTGTTTCTTTAGTGAACAGGGACAAGCTAGGTGAAAGAATAGATGGGCATAGGGGAATTGATCAGCCACAGCACTACAAATTACAGCCACAATATGTGAGCCCATCATTACAAGGTAAGGCCAACAAACAACAAAAAGGATATAGCTACACTAATACCTAGTTAAGTAAACAAAAACATATGAAAGTATACCATGCATTTAATACTGGTGAAATCTGCACAACAAACCCCAGAGTAGCAAGACAAAAAGACTAAACATTTGACCCCAGTGCTGCCCAATGGTTGGGTTTGCTGAATTTTTGACCTAGATTTCCAGGGCGGTATTTAAAACTTTTACTGTCCTAAGTTGTAATTTTTTTGTATAATATTTTGGAAAATGAAGACATTTAAAAAAATTCACACACTGTTACACTGTTACCATGCAGTACAGCATCACCATATAACTGGTGCGGTGGTGATCAGGAACACTGGCTGGCGATTGTGCGGAAAAAAACACACACACATACAGTTTTTTTTTTTTTAATTAAAACACTGTGATCAGAGTAATATAATGTTACCATAGTAACATTGTGCTACTCTGGGGAAGTGCACTACTCTGGGGAAGTGATCTGTATTTTTTTTTACACATTTTGATTGCCTATAGCAGTGAATGTCACTGCTATAGGCAAGCATTTAACTGATTGAAATCAATTTATTCAGTGTTTTTAGTTGTGGTTAGCTGTGATTGGACACAGCTAACCACATGACACAGATGAGCTGTGATTTGCCCAGTCTGTACATGTGATCACTGTAACCAATCACAGATTATAACACAATTGTATACAATGGATGCATGAAAGGAAGTCATCCATTGTTTACAATTGTCATGTGACCTGCTGTGATTGGTCACAGCAGTCACATGGTACACAGATCAGTCCTATGGACACAGCCGGTGACAGATCTCACCTCAGCGTAGCCCCGTGGGTGCATGCAAGGCAGTGATGCAAGAGGACATCATATGATGTACACCCGGATCGATGAAAGGCTCCTATAGGCCAGGCCGTAATTGGGTAAGTGATCACATAATCTCTGTCTCCAGCTGCATAAGGGTCTTGGAGAGCTAGGGGTGGAGAAATAGCAGAACGCTGATCTTCCCAGTGAATATCTGTTTTGTGGGGTGTGTCAGCATAAGTCTGATTAGTGGAGGGCAGGCAGGATGTTCTCCCAGCACAGCCAGAAAACTCATCACGCTGAAATGGATGTGCTCTCATGCCTAGTTTGAAATAGGAAAGCAAGGAAACTTTAAAGACCAGGTCTTTTACACAAAGGAAGCAATGCAAAGAGAACATGATACTTTTTTAATGCAAGTACACAGTACAACAGGCACATTTAAGAAATATGAAATGTTGAGGTAACATATCTTTAAAAGGACAGTAATAAAAAAAAATAGACTGTTTGCTTCTCTAGAGTTTGCCCTGTTGTATTACTGCAAACCAGATCTGATCTCTTCTTCTCTCTCTCTATAATTCAGTAAGCACATATAGCTTTGCAAACACATGACATGGAAAAACAAGTTGTATTAGAAAAAGGGCCAAGGCCACAGCTTTATTAAAACAGTGCACATTAATCTTCCAGCATGAAAAAAAGCCAAATAGAACCTGTTCTGATCACAGATATCCTGTGAAAACACTTGATTTACAACTCAAACATAGCCTAAATGCTTGTCTTTCCCATGCCTGCTGGACAGGCATTCGCAACCCCAAACTCACATACAGTCATAATATAAAACCAAAAACACCCCTATCAGGCTAATGATGGGCTTTTAAGGTATGTACATTCCATAGACACAAAATCATTTTTAAAACAGGCAAGATTTACACCACTAAAATCAATATCTAAAATATACTCAAAGGCTGTACACATTATAAATAGGTGTATAATATATAATTCTAACACATAACCTCTAGAAAATAGTCTCTCATTAAAGCCAATACATACATATGAGTATGGTATGCATTTTCACCTTTATCATTTTGGCCGATAGGAGTAAATTTTGAGGATGTGGAAATCTGCATAAAAGTACTTATACTCTAGGATAGCGTATGCTTTTTTTTTAATAATATACTATACTAAGGACCATAACTCAAAAAATAAATGCTAACCACTGGCAAAGTAAAACCTGGCAATAAAGCTGTTATGCTCAATCTGGGAGAGAGGGGAGAGAATGGGTGAGCAACTCTTCAGACCTGTCCAGCAATCGGATCTGCTCCAAATCATAAATATCTTTACTATGCATGCCTTTGACTGTGCCATGCATCTATCAGGCCCCATCTCTGTTTTACAGAGCTCAAGGGGCCTTCATTGATGATCTAGATTTCTTATAAACCCTGAGTGGAAGTAAACTAGAAAGATATATGTTTTTTCTATAGTGGAGAGCAAAGTCCAGTATCTGCTGAACACCAAAATGTTTTTCCACACTGTAAACTACATTTTCTACCCCATTCATAAAATGAAGCCCGCAGTGTGGAGTTTGCAGTGTCACATAAAGTATCACATATAGAACTGAATGATAGAAGGGGAGGTCGATCACAAGACATTGACATTAGATTTCCATTCCATGTTCTTTAAGAACATTTATCTGTACAATAGAGATGTGCTTTTCATTTCGTAACAAATCGATTTTCCCCCCGAAAATTCTATTTTTAGAGATTTGGATGTATATGAATCTCCGAATGGACATTGTAACCAAATACATTTGTTTAATTCGGATGACATCACATGGAGCGATAGTAGTTTGGGCTCATGGGGAAATGAGTTAAATTTCTAATTTGTTTGATATTTTGGATTCAAGTAAATTTAATTTATAATTGTCACAGTGGGATTTATTTGCTAAAGCTAGAGAGTGCAAAATCAGGCTCACTTCTGCATAGAAACCAATCAGCTTCCAGGTTTTAGTGCCAAAGCTTAATTGAACAAGCTGAGATGAAGCGGATTGGTTTCTATGCCGAAGTGAACCTGATTTTGCACTCTCCAGCTTTAGTAAATAAACCCCACCCAGTCAGTTCAGTTCCACATTCAAATGCGATTCTTAGGTTTTTAATATTTGGAGCCAGACGAATTCTGAAATATTTTTTCTGTTGCATCTGAAAATATTGAATAGTTTTGATATATGAATAATGAATCCCCCCCAAAATATTGAAACTGAAAACTAATATGTAGCAAAATTTTGCAAAAAACAGCAACATTTTTCAAATCCACCAGGACCAATGACTACACAAAACAAATGCCGAAGATATTAAATGAATTACTAAAAGAAATCTATTCAACATAAAGAATATGGCAAAACAAAATTATTCAATGAATGAATGCATCCAAAACAAAACAAAAATATCCAACATGGAAATGTCTAGTGCTCAGTTTACTATGGTGTTGCGAATCAATCAATGCGCACTTTTAAAGCACCAATTTTTTTTTTAAACAATGGTATGGCTATATTAAGGGCAAACCACAGCTTTATAGCTGGGGTCCTCAGTGTGACTCCTGGTGTGCCCATTCGAACCCATTTTATCAGACAAAATATTGTATATCACATATTACATAGTTTATTAAGCTCCTGAAAGTTTTTAATTAATAAATATCAAAAGAAATTTATGTCTACAGGTTGTGAGATACTTAAATGATGTTTTGTCTAGTCTTTATGCATAGTTATAGTTATTATTATTATTATACAGGATTTATATAGCGCCAACAGTTTGCTCAGCGCTTTACAATATAACAGGAGACAATACAATAACAATACAGTTCAATACAAGAGGGATTTGAGAGCCTTGCTCCTTGGAGCTTACAATCTAGGAGGGAAGGGCTAGTGGTACAAAAGGTAGTAACTGTGGGTGATGGACTGGTTGGAAGAGTAGAAGATTCCAGTATTCGCTGAGGGCAGGATAGGCTTCCCTGAAGAGAGAGGTTTTCAGAGATCGCCTAAAAGTGAGCAGAGTAGGCGATAGTCTGATAAATTGGGGTAGAGAGTTCCAGAGGATGGGGGAAGCTCTGGAGAAGTCCTGGAGATGAGCATGGGAGGAGGAGACAAGGGAGCTAGAGAGTAGGAGGTCTTGTGAGGAGCGGAGAGTACAGTTTGGGTGATATTTAGAGACAAGATTGGTGATGTAATTGGGGCAGAGTCATAAATGGCTTTATATGTTATTGTTAGTGTTTTGAATTTTATCCTTTGGGCAACGGGAAGCCAGTGGAGGGATTGGCAGAGAGAGGTGGCAGATACAGAACGGTTAGTAAGGTGTATGAGTCTGGCAGCAGCATTCATGATAGACTGAAGAGGGGATAGCCTGCGATGAGGTAGGACAATTAGGAGGGAGTTACAATAGTCAAGGCGAGATATAACAAGGGAGTGAATAAGTTGCTTAGTGGTTTCTGAGGTTAGGAACGGTCGTATCTTGGAGATGTTGCGGAGGTAAAGTCTACACGATTTGGACAGTGATTGGATTTGGGGCTGAAAGGACAGATGGGAGTCTAGGATTACACCTAGTACCCTGGTATGAGGGGAGGGACTGATGATTGTGTTATTGATCTTGATGGAGAAGTCAGGGGAGGGGGCACGGGATGGGGGGAATACTAAGAGCTCAGTTTTGAAAAGATTGAGTTTGAGGAAGTGGATTGACATCCATGCCGATATGTCACTTAGTAGGTTAGTAATGCGAGTGGAGACTGAAGGGGTGAGGTGAGGGGTAGAAAGATAGATTTGTGTGTCATCAGCATAGAGATGGTACTTAAAGCTGTGGGAGTTTATCAAGTGACCAAGGGAGGACGTGTAGATGGAGAAGAGAAGGGGTCCAAGGACAGACCCTTGAGGGACCCCTACAGAAAGAGGGAGTGAAGAGGAGGAGGCAGCCTTATAGGTAACACTGAAGGAGCGCTGCGATAGGTAGGAGGAGAACCAGGAGAGGTCAAGTAGTAAGAGTATGGAGTAGTGGCCATTGGTTTTAGCAGTTAGCAGATCATTAGTGAGTTTTAGTAGGGCAGTTTCAGTGGAGTGTAGAGAGCGAAAGCCAGACTGTAAAGGGTCAAGAAGGCTGTTGTTGGTGAGGGGGGAGCTCAGGCGATTGTAGACTAAGCGTTCTAGGAGTTTAGAGGTAAATGGCAGCAGGGCAATAGGTCTTAAGTTGTTCGGGTTGGTGGGGTCCAGGGAGGGCTTTTTAAGTATGGGAGTGATGTGTGCATGCTTTAGAGGGGAGGGAAAGGCACCAGTAGCGAGGGAAAGATTTAAGATGTGAGTGAGGGAGCATACGATGGAAGAAGAGGGTGACCGTAGTAGCTGTGAGGGGACAGGATCCAGGGGGCAGGTAGTGAGACGGGCCTCTGAGAAAACCTTAGTGACCTCTTCGGTAGTAGCAAGGTCAAAAGAGGAAAGTGTTGAGGGAGGTTTAGTATAAGGTATGCTAAGTGGGATGGATGTCTGTGCAGTGGCGATGCCCCTACGAATTGTGTCAATCTTGTTTTTGAAATGATTTGCAATCTCGTAAGCAGTGAGTGAGTTACATGTTGTATATGGATTTATATATTTCCCATTTCCTTTTTTCTTTTAAAGTCAGACAGAGTCAATCAGCACTGCTGAGCTTGAATGATGTCCAGATTCAGGGTGAAGTCGTAGTTTGCAGACTACAGGAATTGGTTGAATCAGGATATTCAGACTTTTTTTCTTTTCTTTATTAATGCCCTAGATAAATGTAATGTGTGAAATATAATATTTTTACTGAAATCTTATATAGAAATAGGAAGAAATTGACTAATAATTACCTTTATGGTGCCTCCGAGGAAGAATAAAGTGTGAAATAAAAGATGTAAGTTACAGTGTTCCAAAGCTTAGGCCACAGGGTGACCATGAATATTATTTTATAGCATAAATGAATGGAAATATAAGAAACCTCTATGTGCTTTTTTCTATTGGATTTAAAATAAGTGTTTATAATAAAAGTTTAAAAAGGTAAAAATATAATAATTAAAGTCTAATCTAGAGCAGACATCATGCCAATGTTCTCAAATATGCAAGAAACTACATTCTCAGGTGAATAAAATACAGCATTGAACGAAAAGGATAGTCAAGTTGAAATACTATATAATTAGCAAAAATATATTGTTTACTGAATTTAAAAGGTATAGTATTTAATGGGCTTTGGGCCCCATTTTGGACCACATTTGTGACGGCACACTAATGTATGGACAAGTAGTGTATTTTTTGTTATAATACTGTATAATGATATTTAATATGACTAGTCTCAGGTCCTGCAAGTCCTTGTGATGGAGTTGACTGGAGTATCCACTGTGGGGACCACAACAAATATTCCTGGAACACAAGTTTCTTTTTATAGCTGACCATCACGTTTGCTCCTTCACTTGTGAACAACTTGTAGAGACAACAACTAGAGAAAGACAATTTATTTGAATGTAGGCTTTATCAGCCTTTTTTATTACTTGTTTATTAATTATTTGTTTTATATATTACGGGTATTCATATTATGAATGAAGAAAGTCCTACACAAGTTTTTGGTTTTATGTTGCAAGGTACAGGAATGTTGGCATTCTCCTTTGGGTGAAATCAATCTGATTAAAAAATTACCTTTCCTTTTCAAACAGAAGCCACTGTCATTTTCTATTAAGTCAATGCAATATGTCTCCTGGGGGTGTTTGTGAAAGAGAACCGAGGGCTGGGCCCACAGATTCAGAGGGTACACGATGCCACACAGACAGCGGTTCTTTTACAACAATTACGTTTACTGAACAGTTATAGTGAACATGTAGTTGAGCATACGTAAACAGAATGATAGCGCATAACCATACAGTAAGAATAATACTGTCTAACACTAACTCCGTACTTGCGGACTTTTCCCCAATGTCCAGAAAGCTGACTGGATGCGCCTGAATGTTCCTGAGCAAGATATAGCGTTGGGGTGCATCCTAATTATTGCACAATACTATTTCTAATCCAAAGGAAAGTGGAGTATGTCTCTTGTAGCTTTCTGGTATATCCAAAATGTCACTGAACACGTGTGGTGCGATGTGCTGCGGAAAAGCCGCACTTACAGTTCCTTGGCAAGCTCTTGGTGCTTTTTCCTGATCCACTGGTCCACTCCAGAACCGGACCATACAGTCACTTGTTTCCCAGTCTCGTCGCAGTGAATCTTCCCTAGGTGCCGTCGCCAGACTCCACTGTGAGCCGTAAATCCTCTTCCAGGCCCCACACAGATTTTTCAGACATCCTCAGCATACACCAGCCAGACACAGACTCCCTCACTTCCTCCTCGGCACAGGAACTCCTCCCCTTCCCATAGAGTTTGTGATGCAGTAAGTAATTTCCTAATTGCAGCCTCAAACCTGCATTTACAGTTCTCTATGACCCTTCTGAGGGTCCTACTCAACCCCTAAATTAGCATTCATTAAACTTTATAGGGAAAATAAGCATTTATTTTGTCTTAGCAAATGTCACTGCAAAATCGATTCTTGTACTTTGCTGCCATCTACTGACCAAAGAGCATGTTGCAGGCATATTACAGTTTAACATTACACATCAGTATTTATCCATGCCTCCACACCCTTACATTTGTACACTGATGGTGCACAGAACACCCCAAGAAGTGTAATTTTCTGCCTGTGTGAAAACATTTGCACTAAGATACAAGTAAGGTTTTAAGCATCCTCTACAACAAAAATGTCATTTTTGGTGAGATACTCCCAAGTCATATCTAAAGGGATGCTGACAGTGAAGCTTTTCTCGTCTGATCACTCCAAGTGCATCAGCTGAATACAATTAATTGGTCATTACGATTCAGAACCAGTAGTTAAATGTGGTGGAACATACAGCTCTTTCTTCAGAGCAACAAAAAGTATGAATCTATAAGAAAGATTGTTAAAATCTTTGTAATATACAGTACATACAGGTGAAACTCGAAAAATTTGAATATTGTGCAAAAGTTCATTTATTTCAGTAATGCAACTTAAAAGGTGAAACTAATATATGAGAGCGACTCATTACATGCAAAGCAAGATAGTTCAAGCCGTGATTTGTCATAAGTGTGATGATTATGGCTTACAGCTCATGAAAACCCCAAATACACAATCTCAGAAAATTAGAATATTACATGCAATCAATAAAACAAGGATTGTACATAGAACAATATCGGACCTCTGAAAAGTATAAGCATGCATATGTACTCAGTACTTGGTTTGGGCCCCTTTTACAGCAATTACTGCCTCAATGCGGCGTGGCATGGAAGCTATCAGTCTGTGGCACTGCTGAGGTGTTATGGAAGACCAGGATGCTTCAATAGCAGACTTCAGCTCTTCTGCATTGTTCGGGCTCATGTCTCTCATCTTTCTCTTGGCAATGCCCCATAGATTCTCTATGGGGTTCAGGTCAGTTGAGTTTGCTGGCCAATCAAGCACAGTAATCCCACGGTCATTGAACCAGGTTTTGGTGCTTTTGGCAGTGTGGGCAGGTGCCAAGTCCTGCTGGAAAATGAAGTCAGCATCCCCATAAAGCTCATCTGCAGAAGGAAGCATGAAGTGCTCCAAAATCTCCTGGTAGACGGCTGCGTTGACCCTGGACTTAATGAAGCACAGTGAACCAACACCAGCAGATGACATGGCTCCCCAAATCAACACAGACTGTGGAAACTTCACACTGGACTTCAAGCATCTTGCAGTGTGTGCCTCTCCATTCTTCCTCCATGCTCTGGGTCCTTGGTTTCCAAATGAGATGCAAAAGTTGCTCTCATCAGAAAAGAGGACTTTGGACCACTGAGCAACAGACCAGGTCTGTTTTTCTCTAGCCCAGGTAAGACACGTCTGACGTTGTTTGTTGTTCAGGAGCAGCTTGACAAGAGGAATACGACATTTGAAGCCCATGTCCAGGATCCGTCTGTGTGTGGTGGCTCTTAATGCACTGACTCCAGCCTCAGTCCACTCCTTGTGAAAGTCCCCAACACTTTTGAATGGCCTTTTCCTGACAATCCTCTCCAGGCTGCAGTCATCCCTGCTGCTTGTGCACCTTTTTCTTCCACACTTTTCCCTTCCACATAGCTTTCTATTAATGTGCTTTGATACAGCACTTTGGGAACATCCAACTTCTTTTGCAATTACCTTTTGAGGCTTTCCCTCCTTATGGAGGGTGTCAATGATGGTTTTCTGCACAACTGTCAGGTCAGCAGTCTTTCCCATGATTGTGATTCCTACTGAACCAGACTGAGAGACCATTTAAAGGCTCAGGAACCCTTTGCAGGTGTTATGGCTTAATTAGCTGATTAGAGTGGGACACTTTGAGCCTAGAATATTGCACCTTTTCACAATATTCTAATTTTCTGAGATTGTGGATTCGGGGTTTTCATGAGCTGTAAGCCATAATCATCACACTGATGACAAATCATGGCTTGAACTATCTTGCTTTGCATGTAATGAGTCTATCTCATATATTAGTTTCACCTTTTGAGTTGCATTACTGAAATAAATGAACTTTTGCACGATATTCTAATTTTCGAGTTTCACCTATAGATCATCCAGAGGAGGTTGAGCGGAGTTACTTTTTAAGTGTTTTGAAGGGATATGAGATATTTCTCATTCTTTAAATTAGCTGCACTCAAAAATGGAAAGAAACGGCACAAATGGGTAGGACTTTATCATGCGCAACACTCACGCAGCAAGAAACGGCCTGATTTTCTAACATATATGCCTACAATCGTGTACCATGTCACTTTCTCTATGGTTTTTACGTTTATTTATTAACTACTAACATATTTTAGATATGCATACCATGCAAGAACAAACCCACATCAAATACAGATTGCAACTGTAAGGGCCCATTCACACCATACTAGGATACCACATTCTGAGTGATCTGAAGTGGGGTTCAATGCAATACTAACACTCCAAATGCAAGTCACAAATGCAGTACGTTTGCCTGCACCAGACTGCATGGTACAGAAGTATCATGCGATCTGGTTGCAGTGCATTTCTTAAAGGAGTGCATGTACTACTTTTGGTGTGGTGCAAAGCAACTGCACACTATTCAAATAAACCCGATTGAACTTTCAATTTAAGAAGGCCAAATACATTCCAGGTGGATAAAAGATGTGTCTAAGTACTGATAGCCACATCTTGAGTATAAAGTCTTTCCCTCTGCAATATACTGCAAAGAAGGGCCCAAAGGTCTGATTCACACACAACATACAGCTGCCAGAGAGGTGAACTGCTGCGGTTTCCTCTCTAGCAACTGTCCATTGTGACTGAGGTATGGGGTGATGTGGTGTGCGATTCAGCGCATACACTGCTCCCTTTTTTTCTCTCACTTAACTTTGAAGTGTACAAAAGTACACTTCATTCACATCACTGTACAGCAGCTCAATGTGTGGTTCTGCTGTACAGATACATGCGATCCTGTACAGTCTAGTGCAATAAAATGCAGCATGTTTGCATATTATTGCAGTTTGCTGCAGCACAGGCCTGGACTTCATTGAAGTGTGAATGAGACACACATAAAACAATTGTTTTCTGGGTGTCTTTGCGGTTATTGATATTTTACAATGCAGTCATCACATGTGTGAATTCAGCCTTAGGCTGGCCATACACTATACAATTTTCTGTCCAATTTCTGCCCAATTTCCTTTAGATTCACCTTCAACTATGTAGTGCAAGAGCCCGCCTAATTAGATACACTTGAAAGTGTTGTTAGGTTTGACCTCCTATTATATGGTTTTTGGTAAACCTAAACCAAAAATCTCAAGAAAATTGTATAATGTATGGCCAGCCTTACTCTCTGTGGAACTAGTGAGTTCTTTGCAGTTCTAATATGCCTACGGCTCGTTTAGACCTAATAATCTGCAATCAGCAAAACTCACAGTCCCTCTATCTCCGAATAAGTAGACCTTTGTAGATGGACTGACGCTTTCATGCAGATAGCAAGAGTCCATCTTTGCAGCATGCTGGCAGAGGATAGACTTTTATATCCAGAGCAGGGTTGCTTTTTAACCATTTGAGCTCTGAAAGATTTTACCACTTCATTACCAGGCCATTTTAAGCTATACCTCACTGCGCTACTTTAAATGGTAATTTCACGGTCATGCAACGTTGTGCACAAACAAAATTAATATAATTTTTTTTCACACAAATAGAGCTTTCTTTTGGTGGTATTTGATCACCACTAGATTTTATATTTTTTTGCGATATAAATAAAAAAAAGACTGAAAATGTTGAAAACAAATCTATATTTTTTACTTCCTGCTATAAATAATATCCAGTAAAAAACATTTCTTCATACAATTTGGCTGAAATGTATTCTGCTACTTCTTTGATAAAAAAAAAAAATCCCAATAAGTATATATTGATTGGTTTGTATGAATGTTATAGCTCCTTCAAACTATGGCATATATACTGGATTTTTTTTTATATACTACTAATGGTGGTGATCAGTGACTTATAATGGGACTGCGGGAGTGCTGCGGGCAATTTCACACTAAGTGACACTGACTAACTTCCACTGACATCACCAGTGACATTAATACAGTGAGAGTACTATACACTGTCACTGTACTAATGACACTGGCTGGGAAGGGATTAACATCTAGGTCGATCAAGGGATTAAATGTGTTCCTAACCATGTGTAATGTGTATAAAGTGTGCTGCTTTTACTAAATGATCAGTTTTTCATCCCTGCTTTCAAGGGATGAGAACCTGACAGATAACTCCCTCTGTACAAAGCTCTGTGTTGTTCATCAACATAGAGCTCTGGGGTGTGATTGCACACAGCCAATCACCAGCTGCCATTGGCCAGGACTTGCTGACAAACTCCCACTGTACACAACCACAGCGGGTGCCAGCGGAGGGGGTGAAAGTAGGCAGTGATGTACCCGTACATCGCTCTGCCCGCAGTACATTGCAGGTGGGCAGGAGTGCATGCGTAAAGTGGTTAACCTCCCTAGCGGTATGATTATGTCCATATTTCTGTGCTGAAAGCGGTAAATTTTTTTGCATGGAAATATGTATTTTTTTTATTGTAGGCCTGTAATTTTTAGGAATAACTCACTGAAATCTGTCCAAACAAGAGTCTAGTAAACATCCCGGGTATGATAAAACTTGAAACACAAAATCATAAATTATAATTTAATAAATAATCATAAAAATAATAATATAATAATAAATTGAATTCAATAATATAATCAAACTAAAAACACTGAAATTTGAAATAGAGCGCCAAGTTCGCACATCACTGAGCTCAGTCGCAAAATCGTTTTCAGTGTCTGATGACAAATTTCCCCACAAATCATCACTCAGTTCTGCAAGTGGTTCTGATTTACTATAGCTGTTATCTAGCTGGTCTAAAACCGCTCTTGACCAAAAGGGACGCTTTTTGGATGCCATGGACTTTTCTAAGTTTCCAGGCAGAAAGAACAGTCAAAATGCAGGCAGGGCACAGGACAAAGCAGTAGGGACAAAATGTATGTGAAATGGTTTGATACAGTAATGTTTTAGTATGTCAAATTCATTTCTAAGAAAATGATAGTTTCATAAAATATTTAAATTTGCCGCCGTTCCGGCCCCCGTACATCCCGACGCCCGCAGAGATCGGAACACGGAAGCCGGATGCCAGCATCGCCGGAGGAGATGGCCGGGGACACTGCAGGGGACGCATCGCGGGAGCGAAGGACAAGGTGAGCGCTGCATGGAAGCCCTGAGCAACGCCGCATGGTAAGCCCGAGTGTAGCTCGGGGTTACCGCTTTTGGTGCTGAAACTTTACCCCGAGCTACACTCAGGAATACCTCCAGGGAGGTTAAAGAAAAAACTGTATGACTTTGTGCACCTTTTTGACACACCTTGAATGTATTTAGCTTATGTACACTGAAAGCTCAGTTGGGTTTTAATTTGAAAAAGGTACCAGTAATCCGTATGCATGGGGACATTGTACTGCGCATGCATAAATCTTTAAGCTCATGCATGGATCTTTGTGAACAAGATTTTGATATGCTGGTGCCTTGAATACATATTCCAATGTTTTTGTATTCCTATTTGCCATGTGTATTCAATGGCATTGCATGTGAACATCTGTGTACAATCAGTAAGATAGGTTTATGGATCTAGTTCATGCATGTGAGCATTTACATATGTTTAATCAAATATGCGGGGACACAATCCAATCATGTCCTTGTAGTATGCCCCTGCTTTTGTTTATTTAAGTAAAATGGTCTCATTGAGTATTGCAGCAATCAGAAATACCTTTCTATTTGGCTGTACATAGTTCAAAACAAGCTTTCTGTAGACATTCACAACACATTTTTGAAAAGTATTCGAAAAAAGGAAAAAAATCGTATATATATTTTTTACTCTTTATATGATTCATTTGAAATGGCAGCAAGTTCATTCTTTCAGTATTTATGGTATTTGACATGTTTACATAAGTAACACTCTCAGGAATTTGTTACTTATTCAAAAGTAAAATAATAAAGAAATAGCCAATGAATAGAAGATTGTAATCAGGGGAGACAGACATATTGTAATATGTGTATTTGATTGTGTGCAGTTGATATTTGCTGAAAAGCAGCAGTTTTGCAGCCTTGGATACATTCCCAGATACAAATTACAGATAAAATCTAATAGCCAAAATGTCAAAATTCTTTTTAGATTTTCCAAAACATAATCAATTTGCCCATTTAAAAATCTAAAAGTGAGACATCTTAACTCCTTAGCCACCTACAACCAAAACAGTTCCCAGGAAGTCTGAGAATATCAATATGAATGAGCCAAGAACTCATGGAACAATTACATGTCACACTACGATCAGGTTCATCATACGGACAAATATATCAGGATAAGTCCAGCACATTCTTTTTCCATGTGTAGCCAGCAGGGTGTAGTCATTCATTTTCAAACAAATGCCTTAAGTGCTTTGAACTCCTTATGATCAGAAGTAACCAATTTAAATTATTTAACATGTTTCCCAATAGGTTAAAATGAAGACAGGTAATGAAGTAATCTTGCAAGTACAGGAAAAAGAAAAGGTCAATGAAGCTATTGAAGAATATGAGCACCAAATGAAAAATTTTGAAAATGTATGTAAATTATAAATCCACTAATTATGCATCTAACTGTATGATAAGGATGATGATGATTAATTAAGATTACTGAATAATTGACTAGTTAATTGATAATATTTACTGTGCAAATGTAATGTATTTAAGAATATACACAAAGCATCCTTAAAGCAGTATTAAACCCAAAAGTAAACAATTATTATATTGCAGCCTATGAATTCTTGGATGTGATGGCTGGATTAGTTTCCTTTTTTTAGACTTTTTCTTCTATTTCCATCTGGTGATCCAGCCAGTAAGTCTATTGTTTCTCAACAGAACAAGCTCTCTTGCAGTTACAGGAATGAGAAAGATCATTTAACACTGACAGGAGTGCCTAAAATGATCAGCTTTTATTTATTTATATAATTATCCTTATCCCAACTGGAAGAAAACTGTTTGGTGTAA
Organism: Staurois parvus; assembly: GCF_062004578.1. Lineage (NCBI taxonomy): Eukaryota > Metazoa > Chordata > Amphibia > Anura > Ranidae > Staurois > Staurois parvus. The sequence goes on along the minus strand of NW_028318993.1, from coordinate 506,804 downwards.
CTGATTATAAAATATTAGCTAGAGTTCAGCTTCAATTTCTTAGCGTATTTAATGTATGCTAGCCCCCCCCCCCCAGATCTTCCCCATGTACCAGTTCACCCAGAGTGGTGTCTCTCTAATGAAGGATGTGTGTTACTGACTAGATCACCAAGTGAAAGCGGAGGAAAACTAATACAGCTAAATGGTAAGCTGAAACATATATTTTTTGGGTTTGGGGTTTAATACTGCTTTAAGCTCTTAAAGTATAACTAAAAGCAAATTTTTTTAGTTTGTTTGTTTGTTTTTTTCGTTTTGGATAGAGTGGAGAGGAATAAAAAAACTTGTAAATTTGTATTGCTGTCTGTGCCCCCCTTAAGGAGATTCACCCTATATACTGTATTTGCCCTGTTTACCATTATCAATAGTGCCCAAAAAATTCCCTAATTTTGGGTTGACACCAGGATGGTAATTGAGGGGAAATCTTCCAATGGAGACACTACTTCTGGCGATTCTGGTAACATCCCAGGATTTTCTCTAATTCCTGTTTTAGTTATGGGACATAAAGAGAAGGGAAATCTCCCGAGTGTGACACAGATGGCAAAATAAAAAACCTTACAGGGGTTATAACCCTCCATTACTCTATCCAAAATAAAAAAATGCCTTTAGTTACATTTTAAAGTGATATTTAAGTCTTGTTTTGTTTTTATAATAACAAACATGTTACACTTACCTTCTCTGTGCAGTGGTTTTGCACAGAGCAGTCTGGATCCTCCTCTTCTCGGGTCCCCCTCCATTGTTCATTGCCCCTTCCTCCTGCTGAGTACTCCCAGAGCAAGCAGCTTGCTCTGAGGGCACCCAAGCAGACACACTCCTGAGCAGTGGCTCTGCGTATCCATTCACACACAGAGCCGTGGCTCGGCCCCACCTCCTCCTTCTCCTGATTGGCTCACTGGCTGTGATTGACAGCAGTAGGAGCCAATAGCTCTCATGGATATCGCTGGATTGAGAGGGGGCTCAGGTAAGCATTAGGGGGGGGGGCTAATGCACACAGAAGATTTTTTGTCATTGGCTTTATCGCTTTAAAAATACTTCCAACAGCCACAGTCTGACTGTACTGAACAAAGGAATACTAGATTCTGATTGGTGGCTGTGGGTTAAAGCATACCATTAGCTTCTGTTTGTGTGAAACTACATAATTCTCATAATCTTTTATAATGTTCAAAATTTGAATAAGGAATATTTAAAATATTCTGTAGGGAGAATTCCAATTTGCATATTGGACTTCTTATTTGTATTAATTATTTGCAGTGATTTACTGTTCTCTTTGTAGTTTGCTGGAAAGTCCTACTCATACTAAGCCTAATGCTGGTCATATATACCATATACTGATACGATCACTTGATGAAATAACCCCTTTGAGATTCTGAACTAATTCAGCAATGAATAATTGTTTGTCACCACCATTTCAATGGCTTTCAGCCTTATTTATGTTATAAAACTAAAGACAATAACTTAAACTGGAAAATTTCAGTTATGTTCAAGCAAGTTTATTTAGATATCTGCACAGTCGTATCCAAGCCCAAAATGAAAACATTGACTTGCTTCCATATTGGTTTCTAATTTTCACTCATTTGGTGATCTTTCCATACCTGACCAAGATATTCAATACCAATTTTTAAAATTTCCACCTAATGTATTAAAGCAGTTGTAAAGGCTTAAAGTTTTTTACCTTCATGCATTCTATGCATGAAGATAAAAAAAAACCTCTACAGTCCCCCCCCCCCCCCCCCATTATAATCACCTGAGCCCAATCCCGATCCAGCGATGTGCACGAGAGCAGCGACTCTCCCAAGTCTCTCGATCTGACTCTGACTGTTGTCAATCACAGCCAATGAAGAGGCATCAGGGCCGGGCTGAGCTGCTCCCTCTGTATCTTATGGACACACAGAGGCAGCTCAGGAGTGAGCATATAAGAGTGCTATAGGGGAACTCATGGGGGGAGGGGGAGTCAGGAGCGCCAGCTGGGGACCCGAGAAGAGGAAGATCGGGGCTGCTCTTTGTAAAACCAGAGCACAAAACAGGTAAGTATGACATGTTTGTTATTTTAAAAAATAAAAAGATATTCTTTAGAATCACTGTCTTTTGTATACAGAAAATATATCAAGTCTTTTGGATCAGTGGTTATAGGCACACACAGCTTTGTATTTTTCAGTGTTGAGAGGATTCGGGTGTGTTAGTATCAGGGATTAGTTTAAGGATGAAGTCTCAGGTTAGGTTTTAACTGGAATTTAAATAAGTGTTACATGATACGTTCAACATTCATAACATGTTACATGTTACACCCATATTCAGGGTGTAACATGTAATATGTTATGATCAGACCGGTCTCCAATCCCTCCTTGCTAGCTGTCAAATTTTTTACAAAGTGGCCTGTGGGGCTCCGCCCAGCCGTGTCACTCATTTACTGTGTTCTGTGAACAAGAAACTACAAGTCCTGACAGCCTTAGTGGCTGTTGGCTTGTACTTCTCAACGAACTACCATGGCACTGTGGATCGCTGTGGTAGTTCATTGAGTCTTCCTTTTAGTATATCTGTTCGCCTGTACATCCCGTATGAGCAAGCGGATGTACTGACAGATCTGCAAGAGACCTGCATGGCACCAGCGATCTGATCCCTAGTGCAATGGTTTACAGGCTCCTGCAACAAAATATAATAAATGCACATTTTTTTACCTACTTTTATTGTGTATTTAGTGTATTTATTGTTTTTGTATAAAGATGAACTAATCCTTTAAAGCATGTCTGAACCCAGGAACACAAATGTAATATAATGCAGCCTGTCATTCTTTAAATTTGGTGGTTCTATTAGTTTCCATTTTATGAGGATTAATATTAATGAGGAGATGACAATGCTCCTTCAAAGCACTGTACCTTTGGGGGAGCAGCATGGTCACTCTGAGACAGGACTATAGAACCCTCCCCCCTCTTCTTCTTAACAGAGGAACCCAAGGGTTAATCCTCTGCATTGTTTAAAAAGGCTGTTTGATCCTGATTTCTTCCTCTACTTTTGTTCTAATGTACATGTCTATCTCCTGATAAGACAGACTGAACCATAGCAATTTGCACATGCTCAGTTTAGTGTGTATTACAAGAGAGTTTTTTTTTTCTTGGGAGAGTGCATATGATCAGCACAGGGCCAATCAGCACTGCCCAGACAGAGGTCAGGGGTTCTGCATCTTCCTACTGCAGAAAGTACACTCTTCCTACAAGCTTTAAGCAGTGCTCAGCTGAAGTCACAAGACTGCTGTAACTGCTGATGAGAAAAGGTATTTAACAGTTTATATTTACTAAAATAATTGCATTTCCATGTTCTGTGTACTGTGGGAGACCAGATATAGTGAATGCAGGGTCCTGGGTTTAGTAACACTTTAAGGGCTAAGTGATTGACTTGGGGGTTATGTTGTTAAGGGTGTAGGGTGGAGGATTGCAGGGAATTATAGTGCTTTTTCTGCATATTTTTATATGTTTATTATGGTCAGGACTAAAAATACTTTTAAAAGTAATTTTTTTTTTTCTTTTACAGCTGAATATCAAATATATCATTGGATTATTATTTATTCTATCTACATCCATCAGGTGAAACTTTAGGATCCTTTGCTTTTGTTTGCATATGTTTTTCTCTGTCTTCTTGGTTGAAAAAAAAAACATGATATTTACAAAGCTACTAACTTATCCTCCCTGTATGGCTAAGTTTAGAGTCCCAATCAGACAGGACCAGCCTGAAGAGTGGAACTCTTTTTCTGTGCTGTCTCTTTACCTAAATCGTAATGTTCTGTGAATTCTTTATCATGTATTAAAACATTTCTAAACATTAGCAAACTGAAAATATAATTAAAAATATTAATAAATAAAAATATTAAAAAGTGTAAACGTTTCATATAGAATTTAATAAAAATACAATTATAAGTTAATTAAATTTTTCTTTTACATTGAGGGGATTCTGTAATGTTAAGGACACTTATGTAGGTTGTCAGATTTACACATTTTTGGTGGGACAGTCCAGCACCAAAAACTAATAGTGCTGAACTGTCAGCAAGATTGGCCTTCATTCTGCAAGCCTTTTGTGTACTCTTTCCAATAAAAGCAGTTACGCTGTCTCAACTATAGTATTTGGCAATGTTTGCCGTCCTAGTCACAGTAACAAATTACCTAATTCGTCCTTCCAATAACTGGATCTCTTGGCACTGGCACCTGCCTGGCTTTTACCCCACTCACATTACCCTCATTCTCCTGATTTCAGTTCACACAGCATTTTTCCGCTCTGAAGGTGATGAAACACAGAAAAGCATCATTAGGGTGCCAGCAGTGCCAAAAATCTGCCTTGTTTTTCTAGTGGCATAGTCAAGGTCACTCAGTTATTTTACACAGTTTGAAGGTGAAACTAATGTTGCATATTGAATATGAAACTTGGCTTTATTTTATTTTTTTTTTTCCATGCAATATTTTTTGTTGGTTCATCCCCAACAGATGATTGGTCGTGAAATGTGCATATCTCATATGTGTTCATAAACATATAACAAACCTGTCAAGAGAGAAACATATCCTGATTTCCATAAAACTTTGCCTGGCTTATATGCTGATTCTATGATCACAGTACTTTCCATTTTTTAAAATTCTTTATTTATATAGCACGGAATAGAGTACAGTAGAGTTTACAATGACTTGTACGAGTTAGCCTTTACAAAAAGTAACAAAAGACCAAATCTCAGAAAATTAATTGTACATAAGTATAATGTGTAAAATAATCAGTAACTACAAACAAGGTGTTTCCAGTAGTAAACAGGATTTAAGGACTCATAAAAGGGGCATGAAGTAGGTAGAGGGAAGTAAAAGGAACATCACAGCTTCACTCTATCGGTGAAAATTGACTACATTTACATCCTTATGCTGCTAGCATTAGTAAATAGATAGGAAATATATCATATTTACTTATGTTAAACTTTTTTTTACATTTCTTCAGTTTCCAGGTTTCCAGGCATAGGCAAATAATGTCATACCTCCCAGGAGTCTTCAAGAGGGGAGGAGTGTTTTTCTCAGCTAAGCTCACCCTCCAGCCTGCATATCTGAGATAAGGGCAGATGGATTCCAGGAAGTAAATGCTACATGAACCATCTGCCCTTACTCAAGATGACCATGGCCAGAAATGCTAGGGGGTGATTTCTCAGCAAAATAAAGCATGGCGAAATGGATGGACAAGCTTGCTTTGAATATTATAAATTAATTAAATGGTATTTTTGGTTAGTGGTGCTCAGATGCAATATAGTTCCACTTTAAGATTTATAGCTGAAAAATGGTAGAATAAGACGGCAAGAGGTAGGAAAAGGATGAGTATCGGGTATAGTCTAGACCTCTCCCATTATACCTGCCGTGTAAAAGTTTAGGATGCAGAAGAAAAACCAAAATGGGGAAAGGGGGGTTGGGAGAAGAGGAATTAGACAGGAAGATAAGCAGGAAGAGGTTATAAGAGGGTAGGATCAATTAACTGATCATAGCTGTTGCATAATGGCCTTGTATTCATCTGTGCTTTTGTAGTAGTCTGACCAATAGAACTATGTGTTCCAGAATTTTTAAAGATGTCTTTGAGGAAGTTGGTGCAAACATTTAGTCTTTCAAATTTTACTGTTGTTGAGAAGGGGTTCAATCCTTGTCAATGTCAATATAAATGTCAATCCTTTATAACAGTTATGTGACATGGAGTTGTGATGTAACAGGAAAAAGCTGAGGGAACTATGGAAGGGGTTGTCTGTACATTTTTGGATGGTTGTAAAAACATGGTCCCAGAAATGATCAAGTTTTTGATAGGACAAGAGAATGTGATGAATGTCTCCATGAGGTATCCACATCTCCAGCAATCAGAAGGGCTATTAAAGTAGAAACAATGCAGTTGCTGGGCTGTATAGTACGAGCGAGTCACGGCTTTGCACCCTGACTCTTAATAAGTATGTGGGATTGGGCTGGAATGGTATCATGTGCATTTAAAGGGGGTCAAGGGTCATTTAAAGACTGCTGTGGGGGAAGGGAAGACAGGAAATGTAGTAGCTGGCTCTGTCTCCAAGGTACTAGGGAGGTGAGATCAGAATGAGCAATAAGGAAACTCGGATTGACCCATGAATATTATTATTATTATTATTACATCGAGTTTATATAGCGCCAAAGGGTTTGCTCAGCGCTGTACAATATAGGGGGGACAATACATAGCACAGTACAACAATAACAAACAACGTACGAGGGGTAAGAGGGCCCTACTCTTTCGAGCTTACAATCTAGGAGGGAGGGGGTAGTGGTACAGTAGGAAGTGGCTGAGGGGAATGAAGTGGTGGGAGGAATGAGGGAGAATGGCCGTTAGGTGAGGGTGGGGTAGGCTTCCCTGAAGAGATGGGTTTTGAGGGAGCGCCTGAATGTGAGGAGGGAAGGCGACAGTCTGATGGATTGGGGCAGTGAGTTCCAGAGCATGGGGGAGGACCTGGAGAAGTCTTGCAGTCGTGCATGGGAGGAGGAGAGCAGGGTATAAATTAATAAAGTGGTGAGTTCTGAATTTGCCCTCTTTGCAGATTAAGATTAAAGTTGGGTCTTGAATTCCGGGCTGAAAGGCTGTGTTCTCAACAATAGGAAAGAAAAGAAATTGATGATAGTATCGAGACTAATCTACAATTCTACTCTGGTGGGAGGCTACATAGTACAATTTGATGTCTGGTAAGGATAAACTGCCTGTGGTCTTAGGATATTGAAGTATTGTGTGTGTCAGTCTAAGTGGCAGGGTTGGCAACCGTCAGTAAGTTTACAGACAGTTTGTTATGCTGTATTGACTTTTGTCAATAGTGTAAACCTGTCAAATTACTTTTTATGGGTATTGTCAGTGTTTTCATATTGTATTTATACTGTTTAAATATTGATTGTCTTAGTTTTTAATGTCATTTTTAGACTGTCAGTAAAAAAGGTGTTCCGTCAGTAAATTTGCCATGTTTTTTAGAAAAAATGTGGCGGGAGGTTGGCAACACTGCTAGATGGTTTGTTAGCTCACACAAATTTGCTGATAATTGAATTTATTGTTTTGAAGAAAGAAGTAGAGACAGATACAGAAATAGTTTTTAATAGATATAGAATTTGTAGAGCAATGTTCTGCTTAAAATTGATGCACCTGCCAGGAGGTTGTGTATGATTTTCTGTTTGAGGGGAGGGAAATTGGAAAAAAATAGCTGGAATAATGTATTGGATAGCTTGATACGCAGATATTTGCGTGGGGGGGTTCACTTGAAGGGGACCCAATGACACAAAACACGTCTATCAAGTCTTCTGACCTCCCCATTTGCATAGCTGTTCATGTCCTTGACTCGAGAAGTGTTAAAGACAGATAAAACCCTGAGAGTAGTGTTCTTTTAGAATAATGTCAGGAACTGCAGCCTGTCCAGTAGCTCAACATTATGTTTTAAAGTAGTGATGCAGTGCAGGGTCACATTTTATAGGATTTTCTTTTCCAATAATGTTTATTGAAAGTTTACAGACAATACAAAAAATAAAAAACAATATAAAAGCCTTCAGCCTACAAGAAGCGCAGTTTGAGGTATCCAACCATAAAAGGAGGGACAGTATGGTCTCATGGGCAGTATTCAGTGGGTACAAAGAAATGAAAACAACAATCAGCCTGAAAACCAACCAGGTGGTGATCATAAAGTACTAAGGTAAATTATCAACCTCTATGCTATTATATCATCAGAGAGGTTGCCATAGGGCGGTAGAGCTATGCGACAAGGGGCATAGGCATGAACAACTTAGCTTACCCCGGAGCACATTCTTCCCCAGCATACAATCAAAGTCAAATGAGTTTATAAAGATGAACCGAACCAAGAAGGAAAAAAAAATCCCAAAGCAAAACCAAGTAAATAAATACTGCAAACTGGGCTTCTGATAGAAGCCATATTTCATGAAGGAATGGGGGGAGAGGAGAATAAAAAAGAGATTGAAGAGAGAAAGAAAAGGAAGAAGAAAAAAAAAAGAAAACAGTCAAGAGATAGGTTGTCCACCACTCAGGTAGTCTTCAGAACACTCTTCATGCAGGAGTTTGTACGTATTGTATCCAAAGATTCCAAAGTCCCTCTCCAACCTTGTAGAAGTGTCATGACGTATACTGACTAGCTTCTCATTAATCATTATCCAGGTAAGCTTGCGCTTCATCACCGCCAACTCCACCACCAGCTTCTTCCAAGCGGTAGCAATTGCTATTTTAGCTGCCAGAAACAAAGTGAATTAGGGTCTGCATATGTTGAGGAATCCCCTCTACCGGTTTATTAAGTAGGGCCGTCTTGGGGTTCTTGATCACATTCACCATGGTTACAGAGTATATGAGTGAGTGGACCCTAATCCAAAATCGCCTGACTTTGCTACATGACCACCATGTATGGAACGTTGTGCCTACGTGACCGCAACCCCTGAAGCACAGGGCAGAGGAGTCTAGGTACATCTTATGCAGTAGTTAGGGTACTAAGTATCAATGAGAGGCCACTTTGTAAGCAGCCTCTACTAAGGAGACATTCATGATATCCTTATATGTCCGCACTGACCAATCCCTCCAGTCCTCCTCTAGAATTTCCAGTCCCAAATTGTTTTCCCATGACTGCATATAGGGCAGTTTACCCAGTGTGTTAACAAAAAATTTGTACAATTCTGATACACCACCCATCTGGTGTTCCCCCGTGATAACATCTTTTTTCAAAGGTGGTACGCGTTGTTATATCCGGAGCAAGACTATGAACAGACTGGAAGAAGTGTAAGATTTGTTGTAGGCAGTAAGTCTCAGAAACTGGCATCTCAAGTTGTTGGGTAAAGTATGACACGGGAAGTAACCCCTTGTGGTCCAGAAAGTGCCAGATGCGATAGAGGCCTTTTTTTAAGCCACCATTAGATTTTATGGGATTTTAAGTACCCATGTTTCCTAAGAGGCAACAATGAGACATTTTTTCTTCAAACATTTTTTTCAGCTTTTTTGTAGTCTTTTTTTCACTTGAGGGCTCTAAGCTGTGCTTTAAAATAATTTTTTTTTTAAATAGATAGACATTAGCATGACAATGCACTAAATCTGTGCAATTATAATGTAACAATAATGTTTTTTACCTACTGTATGTAGATCTACTCAAGTCCTAAATATGCTAATTATTTATTGACTACAATAATCACTTGCTGGTGCCTGACCACTGGCTTATTTCAGTCCTGGAAATGGAGCGAGTGCATTATGTGAGCTATGACATTACCAACAGTGCTCTTTCTATAAATCAGTTACTTGCATGGAACTACATAATCTACTTGCTCTATATAGCTGGTTTAAATAAAAAGGAAAGCAAAGGATGCCATTTTTTATATATAAATGTTTGCATGACTTAGTGTTACTAAACCCAGGACCATGCATTTACTATATCTAGCCTCCCACAATACACAGAACATGGAAATGCAATTATTTTAGTAACTATAAACTGCCAAAATACCTTTTCTCATCAGCAGTTAGAGCAGTCATGTGACTTCTATCAGTGTCCATCAGAGCACTGGTTAAAGCTTGTAGGAAGAGTTTTCATTCTCCTCTCACTGTCCTGCAGGACCCCTGACCCTCTATCTAGACAGTGCTGATTGGCCCTGTGCTGATCAAATGCGCTCTCCTAAGAAAAAGAGAAAAACATTCTAGCAATACACACTAAACTGAGCATGTGCAGCTTGCCCCCAAGCCTCTGTTATATTAGCAGATTGATTGGGGACAGTAGAGAAAGGGGAGGATCAAAGAAGACAGACTCAAACATCCTTTTTATACAATGCAGAGGATTAACCCCTTAAGTTCCACAGTGAGTATAACAAGTATGCTTTACTGCATATACAGACTGATTTTATTGTTTTGGGTTTAATATCACTTTTGTACATGCCAGGTTTAACATGCAGAGGAGCAATGGTCAAAAAGGGTACAGTGATGAGCAAATCATTTTGCCCTAGTTGGGATTTCTGGACGATTAAGCTGATTCACTAGAGGCAGACATTGATTTTTTTTTTTTTATTTGGTCCCCATTTGTTAGTGACTAGAGGTCCAATGATATCTTTGATATTTTCTAAGGTTCCAGTCAGAAGGAACAATATGGTTTTTTTTTTCATTTGTAAACGGACAAAACCGCACAGCATCCCAGTGTATAGAGTTATAAGATATAACCAGAACACACTCGGTAGCTGACTTTATTGTGCTGTAGCACACAATAGTTGTGCAAGCAGGGGTGGACTGACTATTTGGAAACTCGGGCACTGCCCGAGGGCCTGGGGTCAGTAGGGGGCCCCATGAGATGCCCCTGGTACCTTTTTCATAGGCTTTTTTGAGTTTGGTCAAGGACACAGGGGCCCCATGATCCCCTATTTCCTGGGAGCCCCATGAGTTGTCAGTCCGCCCGTGTGCAAGTTAAATAATTTTGTGTCTGTACACAAACTAAAAGTGTAGAACACATCTGTAAGTAGATATGTAATAAACTACGGTAGGCTCTACATACTGTATACAAATAAGTGAAATAATGTGCAATTAATGGGGGACTAGTATCACTACAAGCCCCTATATTAGAAATATTGAAATGGTCATAAATATCTCAATGTGCAAACAGTTTTTCCATATTTTATAAAAAGCAAAATCCTTGCCCAGGCCCATTCACACCAGCAGTGTTGGACCGCATTGTTCAACACATTCTAAATGAAAAACAAAGCAACTTGGTTTCATTTTACTTTGACATGCTGCGCGTACTCCTTTGTGTACTCCATGACATTATCACTGCTATGACTGGGGAAACCAGGTGTTGCTTAAAAACACATTGTGGACCATTTGAACATTATTTTTTTAATTACACAAACTGACATTTTTTAACAAGTGCAGTTATATTTGCAGCTGAAATTATTCCTCACTGGATGGATGCATCCATTTTGCTAATATTTAGCAACAATTTACTAAAAGCTTACAGCATTATTGTAGCCTGAGGCTTTGCATGTCACATGCAATATCGTTCACACCAGTGTTCACAAAACTGCCTAACAATATTTGCAGCTCACAGTTTTTTTTAATGTAAATAGATATATTGTGTTACATTGATGGTTCTGTAAGTAGCCATTGTGTGCTTTCATTGAACATCTGGACTAGATTAGTTGCAGAATGCATTTTTGGTAGCTTCTAAGGTAAAAAAACAAATTGTGAGAACATGTGAGAACATCAGAGAAATAGATGGCACTCAGCTCAACCACTAACAAGTGGAGGATTTAGCTTTGAAGTGAGAACTCTCAATTAACCTGTAGGGATATCTGTTCTTTATCTTATAACGGTTCCTCCGGTCTGATCTACACCTGAACTTTAATCCCTGTATTGATCTGGATTTTAAGCTCCAGTTTGATATAAAAGAAATAATCAGTGCTGAGAAAGCAAATATGTCAAAGCATATTCATTCTCTAGAAATACTATGGAAACAGTTGAAAAGTGACATCTTCAATTAATTTATTGTATGAGTTATTGAAAAAAATCTACTGACATGGTGCCAAGGACATCTGATGTCAAATACAGAAAAAAATATGTTTGATTGAACACTGAATACAATGGCAAGGAAGTTATGTTAAGGTGGGGAGCAGTAAAATATCAGTATAATTGTACATGGAAGGACCAGTGTGGTTGGGGCCATTTATAGCTATGAGAAAGCTGGCAAGCTGCCTGGGGGTCATAGGCTCAAGGGCACTGGGTTCAGCTGGTTTACAATAGCAAATGTATTTACTGATATGTAGTTGATCTGGAGGCTCCAGATGCTCCAGACACAATAGCAAGGTAACTCCTCTTTCCCAATATGACAGGAGCTGATAGGAGCCAGATTGGTTGAAATTTAGAGAGTGGGGTTGTTTTCATCCAAAGTCTGCTGAGTGTAAGATCTCAAAGGGTAACTGTACTTTTATGGAAAAAAATAGCAAAAAAAAAACATGCAGCACTATAATTTTCTGTAAAATTTAATGCAATATGGAAACCTGCAGATGTCCTGTACACACCTGGTGTACAGAACACCCCCCCCCCCCCCGAAATGTTCTGTCCTGCTCACCGATTTTCCCAGAAGTACAGATTTTAGGCATCCTCATTTTTTATGAGATGCTCTTAAAGGGTTAATCACTTCTAAAGGGATACAGTCCTTGCAGCTCTCCTTGTTAGAGAACTGCAAGTGCATCAGCTGATCAATAATGACAAAATCACTCCCATTCAGACTCGTTATCCAAAAGATAGAAGAACATACAACTTTTCTCTTCCGCGGAAAAGCAGGTAGGAATCTGTAACATTAAAGGTAAAATCCCTGCAATGTACATTGATTAGGCAGAAGGGATTGTTTTTTTTTCTCAACAGAAGTGGGGTTACTCCTTAAAGCACTTTTAACATTTTCATGAACCATCAGTCTAAACAATAAATGCTTTTGATGCCTTATGCCCCCACCCCAGGAGCACAGGACTTAATGATGGTTGACAAAACCTCTGATTCATATGGACACACTACAACATCCCACTAATTATTGTGTCTGTCCTTACTTTTTAACGTTTCTCCTGTGCTGTATTTTCAATTCTTGCCCAGTAAATCATACAATAAACTCATTGGTGGTGTTTTATTTTAAAAGATTCCAGAGTATACCAAGTGTCCCCCTTACCCCCCAGTTCTGCTGTCCTGTACCACCAGCTCTCCTTATTCTGTTGCTTTTCTTCATTTTCCCTTTATGATAGTTCTTCTCCTCCTCATACAATACATTCCCCTGTAAACAAGTATTCTCCTCAATCTCCTGCATTCCCCCACTGTGCCTCACCTCCAGTGTTCCAACTGTATCATTCCTCTTTTTTACCTCTTACGTCTCCATTGTACTGCTTCTTATATCTGCCTCCACTATTTTACTGTACTGTGCCTCTGCTTCCTTTCCAGTTACCCCTTTTAGTATTATCAATAATGCACCTCTCTTCTCCCTCCATTAGCCCCATGAGATACTGTATATTTCACAGAAGTGGTCCAGGCTCTCCATGAATCCTGACAATAATGTCAGGATCCACCCAGATGCCTGATCAGCAGCTGGCACAGCCTCTCAGCACACTGCTAAGAGCCTGAAACATTCACTACAGCCCCCTCCACAGCCCAGCATTCCAGTGAGTGCTGGAGGGTCAAAGCAGATAGCTGGTGACACTGAGCAAACAGCGGTCATGTTATTACTCAGTTATCGGTCTTAGAGCCGACGGTGGACAGCTGGAGCCTTGGACCCAAATATAGGTGAGTATGTATGTTTATTTTTTTCCTATCCCACATTTCTCCTTTAAGAGTTGCATCACTAGTTAAAGTGTTATGCTTGTTCTTTGTTCATTTCTTTTTAGCATGAGATACTGTGTTTGACAAATATCTGGGAGCTCTTTTTAAATCCTTGTTTCATCAGCATGCCCTGCATTGCAACCTGCCATGGCTGTTATGTTAGCCTGTGAAACTTTAGGAGACTGGACTAGACTCATGTTCAGAAGTACAGGTTCTATTAACACTCAATCTGTATTTGTGGAGTATTTAGAGCTTATGCTGACAGCCTTACACTTAGATGGATTGGTTGATATCTCCCATCTTATATTATTATTATTATTATTACATCGAGTTTATATAGCGCCAAAGGGTTTGCTCAGCGCTGTACAATAGAGGGGGGGACAATACATGAAACAGTACAGCAACAACAAACAACACACGAGGGGTTATATGCTGAAATCTTCATTCAGTAATTATGCGGAGAACTCTTTGGTTAAAATGTCAGTTTGTGGAGCAGCTTTGTAAATAGCAATTGCTCTGCATGCCTTTTTTGAGGGTGAGATACTCTTTGAAGCATCCTTAAGCCAAAACACAAGCTAGGAAACTTCTCCCCTCCTCTGAGGTCAAAAAGAGTACCTTTTTTTTTATTTCCAGGCTTCGATCCCAAGGCCAGGTCAAAGCCAGGAGGCCAGTTCAACTTCAAACTCTGGGCTCCCAAACCTGCAAACAAGTTATCTTCTTCATGAAGGGACATCACTACTTTCAGAAGTGGATGGAGGTACTTTTGCCTTTGCAGACTTCTGATCAGAAAACATCCCAGTTGCTTGGGTAAAATATGTGGTTTTGAAGGAGCTACAAGCTAGAATTTTGCTCCCTTTCCTTGCCCTGTTTCATGTTGTCCAGTCTTCCTGTTGATCCACAGAGACTAGCAGAGCTTGCAGTTCTTTTTTTAAATCATTTTTTTAGAGTGCTATCATTCTTATTCCTATGGCAGAATGTTTTTTTTCCAACCTTTACACAGTTATCAAATTAAAAAGGGGTATCTGTCACGACCCGCGGTCGCCGCCACCAACAGGCGACAATCGCACAGCCGCGACTAACAGTAATACGTCACGCCCGCGGCGTCAGACCCCAGACCTTCTCACCAAACTCGTGACCGAAGGGCCAGCCGATCCAAAAAATGCGGTGTGACGCGCATAACAAGGCCCCACCCAGCTGCACCCTACACAGCGATTGCCCAGCTAATGGACTACAATCGGTGCCTGCAGCCTGAATGCGCTTGTTACTGGGTCGGGTTAATTACGCAACTAACCCTCTACTGCCACCACCACTTTTGTCGGGGACTGGGAAACTCCCGTTATCAAATATACACTATAATGATTGAAATATTGATCTATATAGCACGGCCCGCGGACCTACCATACAGAGATATAACCAACCAGTAGCGTCTCTTCAAAGGCAGGGATTCGTGAATTGCAAGTAAGCGCTTAGAAACAGTTTAACACTTTCAGAAAGAAAGATTTATTACTAAAAGCGTCAGATGCAAATACATATTTACAAAGAGATATCACAAAAATATATATATGTATATAAAGACACAGCAAAGAGATAATTAGGAAGAAGATAGGGTTGAGTTACTTGCCCTTAGCCTGGGTTTGCAGTCCAAGTTGTGAGCAGGGTGATTTCTTTGATCTCCTCTTGTTATGATGTTGCTGGGAGATCTCTCTGTGTTAAAAAACTTTTAACTCTCTTAAAGGTCCCTCTCAGGGGAAGGGAGGGGGGCTCTGACTTGGGAGTGGTTATTGGGAAACTCTACACTAAATTACCAGCTTCATATCCCGTGATATGAACCATACAGTTGACCTGAGGACTGTGCACTTACTCTGGTCAGTTTGATAATGAGTGGGCTTACATAGTTTTGGGTGATAAAAGTGACACCTCCGCAGACTGGCTGGCTCCACTTCTCATGTCTTCCTGGTTGTTCCACACCATTTGCCAGGAGATAAAGTTTGCCTGTCAGGAAGGGAGGAGGGTAGGAATGAGGCTGAGGAATGCCTCAAATAAACAGACAGAACACAAAAAAGAGGGTTGAGGGGGAACTCCGCTCCAATTCTGATGAGCAAATTTGCCACAGTATCCACCTATTTTAGATCTGAAGGTCTACATTGGCACTCAATGATCAACCAAGTCTGCCATAGCTTTCTTCCATCAGGCAGACTTTCTAACCTCTGTGGATATAAAAAATGCATATGTAGGGGAACATAGTACCCCTACTCATTTACAAAAAGTAAGCTGTCAATAAAAACACACACACAGCTATTGAAAGTCCATTATTAAAAAACAAAATCCCATGATGCAAATCTATGGTCAATCATATCATCCAAGGATGCAGATTCACTTCATTCACAATGAATGGTATTCACTGACTAACCCAAAAATGCAACCTGATCCCAATGGCTGCTCAACCACAAATTACAGCTCTGGCAGATAACAGTATACAGTATAAAAAAAGGGTGGGGTCTCTCGGGTAATGTCATTGACTGAACATGGGCATGACCATATTTGGTACTGAAATAATATATAATGCAATATGGGAGGGTGAGCAGTCCAACACTAAACAAAGATGCACTGCTCTAACTATGAGAGGTGATGCAACTCAGATAACCAGAGGCGTGGCTCCATGGAACTCCAACTAAAAACAAAAAAACAAGGCGCAAAACCTCCATTGTGTAGCATGTACTATGAATGACATGTTACTGAAGATAAAATACACACTCACGAGTGACACAGAGGCAGATGGTCATGAGTCTGTAATAGCAGGGAGCTTGCAGATGATGGGTCATAGACTCTAGCCTTGGCATTGGCATCCAGCCAGACCTGGACACCTCCGATGACTGGCTTAGGATTGCTAAGACTGCAGATGTCAGTACCCTGTCATGATTTTGATACATAAATTACCAAAAGAAATAGCACTCAATAGGACAGTTATGGAACACTAGCAGTTTCTCGAGAAACTAGGTATCTTCTCTTTACAATAGACCATCTAAAACAAAAGACATTCACAATTGTTGACTGAATATAAATGACCTATTTAGGAACACAATGAAGTCACACAGCCATGAGCCGAAACAACCTGGCTAGTGTTGACCAAAAGTCATCAACGTTCATTGTGAAAACCCAGCATCTACTGTAGGTACATGAATTTTGAGAAATATAACAAGTAAATACCATAAGGGACCTTGAAAGTAACTCTTCTTAAACAGCCTTATTCACTCGGGAACTTTAACACCCAATATCAAGAGTCAAATATCTGCTGGAGGATCAACTGAATGTTTACCAATGAGTTACATAGACAATGGTCCCGGCTCCACTTACAATCCTCAGGTGTTTACAGAGACTGGAAGATACAATTCAATGCATGAGAAATAAGGTCTTAAACTCAGCAAAATACTCAGCTGACATATTCTTAGACTCATATGATGATCACGGGAATCAATCCCATCAATTTTGCAACTACAAAAGCATAAAAAAAATGAACCAAATATCAACCAGTTTATAATGACATATATATGGATTGTGATTTGGGTAGACTTTTTGAGAGATGTTAAAACAAATGACTTACTAACAATATGTACCTATCTCAGAGTGTGGAGAGATATGAGATATATGATATGATGGACTGAAATAACGCATGTGCATCATCCAATCAAGTACCATGACAAATTATGGTAATATTCTTCTTAATATCTACCACTTTCAGAATACTTGAGAACCATAAAAATATAATTCTCATCTAATAAGGATAGTCCACATACTTGAACAAACTCAAACAAATGGACATTATCAAGAGGGATATCCATGAGAGCCACTTTGATACTCCATCAAGACATATATTTTATCAATTTTATACTCCTTAAGATCATACATAAACTGGGAAACTACTCATAACCAAGTGATAACATTTTCATTCATGAAACATGACTGCCTCTATTGGACAAGTAAAGAACATCTAGAATAAACAGCATTCTTGGCTGTCCAATCAACATGTATTATGGGTGGATCCAGCAGACAATGGATCTCCACAGTATATTAGCAGGAAAAGAGGAAGGAAAAAAAATGGAGCCGATAAAACTTAAAAAGACTGAAAAACTGAAAGACTGAACTGAGCTGGGGTGATATACAAAAACTGGTCTTGATTCTTTGAACAACTTTTTGCCTGTGACGAGACCCAAAGATCTCAAAGGACGTTATACCTGGGAGTGGTGAGATATTGTGGCTAAGTATCAAAACTTTTATTAATTTCAAAATAATTATTAGAACTATATTAATATTTTTATTGTGCTGTAGTGCTGGTATCGAGCATAGTGATATATACACTGCTAATTATTATGTAGTTGTATTGATCTGGTTAAACCATCGAGATTGGATGGTGTATAGGGAGGTTGGTTGCTAAGTTTTCATATTTGGGTTGTATTGATTGTAGAATAGAGGGTTTTTTTAAATACTTTTTCTCTATATTGGCATGCTATAAACGCATTATTCCAAAGACACATTTGAAGTGTTTATATCAGAAATATTTTTCCTAATTCTCTACAGCTGCGGGAATTGGGAATGATATACTGAATGCTGACAAATGATATTCAGCTAATCACTGAGAAAATCAAGGTTTTGTTACTTTACTCTGCTATAATATATATTTTGTGATTGACCTGATTGCACTTTATTGTGGGTTATTCTTTGATCTGTGTGTAGGAAATACTCATCACGTGTAAATTAGTTTGTATTAAAATATATATAAATATTTTTGCATATAAATAAAATATTTATTTATTAATCAAATTGATGATATTTGTATATTTGGTAAGAAATCACATTGGTAAAAGAACTCAAGTAATATTACATGGTGGTGATATATTTATTCAGGTGTCTATATTATTTAATATTGTTAGCTAAGTTATTTGCCGTAACGGCTGGAGGCACTGCGTCATAATTATATACAGGAGTCGGACACTGCCCAATTTATTTATAATTAATTATCACAAAAGCACCACAACCCAGAAGTGATATGACCAGATTTGTTCAATGACATCTCTGGAATTTACATTTCCATATTTGGTCAATGACGTCAGCAGAGACCCAAGACCTTTGTGAATATTTAGCTGTCATCAAGTGGAGCTGTTCTTCATTGGTGAGCAGTCATTAGGATTGGATCATGTTGGTAATCAGGGGGTTTTTATCTTTAGGTGGATCAGTGGGCATTGTTCATCATGACTGAACATGGATCTGCATCGCTGGATGACATTATTGATGGTAAATTTACAGTGGTACATTTTTTTTTCACAGTGTTTGTGTTTCTATTTACAGTTTACTTTTTTTGGTGAATTAGTAGGGGTACTAAGTACAAAGGAGGGCCTGGTATCTGGGCGCCCCATTATTATTTAAGGGAGCTTTCAGATTATGATAAACCCCCACCTACAGACTTCCACAACCATGGGGACAGGGTAGACTCTGTCAAGGTAAAGCTCATGTTGAGGACAAGTGGCCTTGTATGGTTTAGGAAGAGGACTGCATGCGTCTCTTTCATGGCTTGCATGCTAGGATAATGGCATGGAATTTGGGGTTACCTCAAGCTGTTTTTTTTGCAACGGTTCTCCAATTAACATCCATATCACACCGTCATCAGGTATAGGTAAAGGGAATCCTACAAACAGATGTAAGCAGGATGAGACTCTCAGTAAATATGACATTAACTGGTATGCAACTTTTAATTTGCATGATGATCTTAAATACACTTTTAAAACATGATGCTTTATTTTTTCTGGGCACAGCAATACAGTACATTAGTGTGGACTTAAGCCATAGGATATATGGCTAGTGGTCTTGTTCTTGCATTGGGACTGCATTGGGCAATGTAATCCAAAGTGGTTAATCATTGTTTGTAAATTAAAACACATGCAGTTTCAACTACAATATACAGTGTATATTTGGTGAACGTAACAGTCACTCCTTTATAAATATGCCCCTTAGCGTTTTTACATGGGGGCTTCTAAATAGCAGAACCTTGCATTTTTATACAAGGTCCTTGGTAATCACTTGCCCTCAGGATGGTTTTACCCCCTTAATGACCAGGGCATTTTTTTGCTATTCAGCACTGTGCTACTTTAAGTGCCAATTGCTTAGTTGGGCAGCACAGTGGCTAAATGGTTAGCACTTCCGCCTGGCAGTACTAGGATCATTGGTTCAAATCCCAACCTCAGCACTACCTGCCTGGAGTTTTCATGTTCTCCCTGTGTCTGCGTGGGTTTCCTCCGGGTACTCTGGTTTCCTCCCACACTCCAAAGACATGCTGGTAGGTTAATTGGATCCTGTCTAAATTGTCTCTAGTATGTGTATGTATGAATGTGAGTTAGGGAACTTAGATTGTACGCCCCTTAAGGGTTAGGGACTGATGTGAATGCACTATACATATGTAAAGTGCTGCGTAAATTGACAGCGCTATATAAGTACCTTAAATAAGTAAATAAATAGTCATGCAATACTGTATCCAGATGAAATCTATAACAATTTTACACACAAAAAAAGCTTTCTTTTGATGGTATTTAATCAACACTTTTTTATTTTTTATTATAAAAATTAGAGATGAGCGAATTATTCAAAAATTCGATTCGGCTGATTCGCCGAATTTGCGGGAGAAATTCGATTTGATGCGAATTTATTCACCGCGAATTTAACTTATTAAAAGGGTTTCTAGGCTTCAGAGAGCCTTTATATTAGTGCAAAACACTGTACCTTTAATTTAAATGTCCTTGGAGTCTGCTGGGGAAGAGAAATAATACTGTCAGTCAGTATAACATGCAGATGAGTGCCGTCGATCTTAGAATCACCGCACACTTCACTCATTTGGGCAGTCACGGGGCACGACGAAGAAGAAGAAGAAGAATGAAAAGAAGAATGAAAAGAAGAAGAAGAAGAATGAAAAGAAGAAGAAGAAGAATGAAAAGAAGAATGAAAAGAAGAAGAAGAATGAAGAGAAGAAGAAGAAGAATGAAAAGAAGAATGAAAAGAAGAAGAAGAAGAATGAAAAGAAGAATGAGAAGAAGAATGAAAAGAAGAATGAAAAGAAGAATGAAAAGAAGAAGAAGAAGAATGAAAAGAAGAAGAAGAAGAATGAAAAGAAGAATGAAAAGAAGAAGAAGAAGAATGAAAAGAAGAAGAAGAAGAAGAAGAAGAATGAAAAGAAGAAGAAGAAGAATGAGAAGAAGAATGAAAAGAAGAATGAAAAGAAGAAGAATGAAAAGAAGAAGAAGAAGAATGAAAAGAAGAATGAAAAGAAGAAGAAGAAGAATGAAAAGAAGAAGAAGAAGAATGAAAAGAAGAATGAAAAGAAGAAGAAGAAGAATGAAAAGAAGAAGAAGAAGAATGAAAAGAAGAAGAAGAAGAATGAGAAGAAGAATGAAAAGAAGAATGAAAAGAAGAAGAAGAAGAATGAAAAGAAGAATGAAAAGAAGAAGAAGAAGAATGAAAAGAAGAATGAAAAGAAGAAGAAGAAGAATGAAAAGAAGAAGAAGAAGAAGAAGAAGAAGAATGAAACGAAGAATGAAAAGAAGAAGAAGAAGAATGAAAAGAAGAAGAAGAATGAAAAGAAGAAGAAGAAGAATGAAAAGAAGAAGAAGAATGAGAAGAATAATGAGAAGAAGAATGAGAAGAAGAATGAAAAGAAGAATGAAAAGAAGAATGAAAAGAAGAAGAATGAAAAGAAGAATGAGAAGAAGAATGAAAAGAAGAATGAAAAGAAGAATGAGAAGAATGAAAAGAAGAATGAAAAGAAGAAGAATGAAAAGAAGAAAAAGAAGAATGAAAAGAAGAATGAAAAGAAGAAGAAGAATGAAAAGAAGAAGAAGAATGAAAATAAGAATGAAAATAAGAAGAAGCAGAATGAAAAGAAGAAGAAGAAGAATGAAAAGAAGAAGAAGAAGAAGAATGAAAAGAAGAAGAAGAAGAATGAAAAGAAGAAGAAGAATGAAAAGAAGAATGAAAAGAAGAGGAAGAAGAATGAAAAGAAGAAGAAGAATGAAAAGAAGAAGAAGAATGAAAAGAAGAAGAAGAAGAATGAAAAGAAGAAGAAGAATGAAAAGAAGAATGAAAAGAAGAAGAAGAAGAATGAAAAGAAGAATGAAAAGAAGAAGAAGAAGAATGAAAAGAAGAATGAAAAGAAGAAGAAGAAGAATGAAAAGAAGAAGAAGAATGAAAAGAAGAAGAATTAAAGTACAGCAAAAAGTGTATCTGCAGAGAGCTCCGCTATTTCTGACAGTTCTCTGACAGTTCCTTCACATTTACAGCGGTTGAAACATTGTATCTATTTATTTCCGAATAAAAACATCTGTATCCTAAATGGAAACAAATAGATACAATGTTTCAACCGCTGTAAATGAACTGTCAGAACTGTCAGAAATAGCGGAGCTCTCTGCAGTGACACTTTTGCCGGCTGATCGGGAAAAATTTGATTCGTGCACCCGAAGTTTGCTAAAATTCGGATTCGATGCGAATCGAATTTTTCCTGATATTCGAAACGAATTCCACTTCGCCAGGTTCGATTCGCTCATCTCTAATAAAAATGAAAAAAGACTGACAATTTAAAAAAAAATCTATTTTATTCTTTCTGGTATAAAACATATCCAATAAAAAGAAAATCAAATTTCTTCATAAATTTAAACCAAAATGTATTCTTCTACATGTCTGTTGGTAAAAACAAATTCCAAAAAAGTATAGGAATTGGTTTGTGTGAATGTTATAGCATCTGCAAAATATGTACATATATATGTGTGTGTGTATATGTATATATATATATATATATATTTGAAAATTCATCACTCCTGATGAACTGATGGCCTATCTCATTTCTTGAAGCCCTAAAATGTCAGGACAGTACAAATGCCCCCAAATGACCCCTTTTTTGAATATAGACAGTATGAGGTATTTAGTAAGAGGCATTTAAGGTTTTTAAAATAATTTTTGCCACAATTTTTGGAAGATGAAGAAATGAAATCAATTTTTTTGCAAGTTTTTGTTTTCTTTTTTACATACTGTCATCAGTGTAGTACAGCTTCATAGTATGACTGGTGTGGTGGTGATCAGGGATACTGACTTGTAACAATATGTAAAATTAATTAAATAAATACAAATTTTGTTCCATTTTTTTATATTCCAATCTTTTTATTGAAGAGACCAAACGTACAAGCCAAAAGTTCAAAAAGATGGGAGATATTGCGCTCTCAGGACAATATTCACGTGTAAACATAGGTAGCATTGGCATTGTACTGAAAGATTGGGAAAACGAACATTGCATACATATGTGGGACCAAGAAGTCCTTCTGGTGTAATCCACAGATAAAAAGGGTAAACAGCAACAATGAACAAAGTTCCAGTACATATTTCACTATGAAAAACGATTAATACTGAGCATGATCAAACAGAAGTCAGATATATGAATAGGTAAAAAGTCTTTTGAATTTCGACGTACTGTTATTGACAAAAGTATGTACAGAAAATCAGTGAGCGCTCAAAGGTGTACCCCTTTGAAAACATGCGTGCGCACGAAACATGTCAGGGAGGAGCCTGCGTATTGACGTCACTCCGCCGTGTCCGTACGATGCTCAAGCGGCCATCTTTGTGAGTGGTTTCCATTTTATTTGCTGGGTTCACATGGGTGTTCTACAATTCTTTAATAAAATACTATACTATTAGCCGATTTCTTTCTGGGCTCTTTTATGAGCTGACTCTTCAGGATCCCTGCCTGGTTCTTCTTGAGGATTACTTGCTGTATTGTATTGCTGTCTTGTATTGAAGATACCCCTCCATTTTGGTATTTCTAAGTTTCACGGTCCTGTGTCTAATTGCAACATAGCCTGACCTGCCTGTGGAGGAGTGTGCCACATTTGCTGTATATGAGCAATATATATGCACTTCTGGTGAGTGCATATATAGGAATAATTTTCAAGGAGTCACCATCACTGGAAGTCACCTATTTTTTCATCAATTTATTTAGGAGTGGACTTTATTTGTCATTGCTATTTATGTACCCATTCCACTACAGTCACTAATTTCACCATCACCTTTACACTGATTTTATAGTGTCATGTTATTTTCACCTATGTTCATTGCATATTAGTTCATTTGAATGATTGCTTTACATAAATATTTATTCATCTCACCATAGTGCTGATTAGAGCACCACACTGTGATCATATTTAGTATTGCCACCTATTCCATTATTTACATCACTCAAGTATATGCATATATATGTAATTTATTAGCTCACATTGTAAGCGCTGCACCTTTTCTGCATTTAGTATTGTTATTGAGCATGCAGGTGAGTTTGTCATTAACCATGATCCAATCCAGTTTATGTTTAACATAGTCAAGTGGTATCACCGATCGCTTCCCATGTTTAGCAATAGTAATCCTTGCAGCCAGGATCATATAAAGGATCAATTTAATTGATTTTTTGGGGGATTCCTGAAAACAACTTCTGAAAAAGGACTGCCTCTGGGGACCTACGAATATTCACTCCTGTCACTGAGTAAATAAAATAAACATTCAGATCCAAAATCTAGACACCACAGGGCACTGATACCAGATGTGGCACATAGTTCTCACCTGCCCACAGTGCCAAAAACAAGAAGGTGATGTGGTAGAATGTATTTTTGCAAGGCATGTGGGAACCAAGTACCATCATAGAAGTGCTTTATAGTTAGATTCTAATAGTGTTGTGTTGATAGAAATCTTGGACAGAGCGTAAGCCCTGCCAGACAGCGAATTCTAGGGAGATGTTTAAGTCCCATTCCCAAGGGACCATATAAGGGAGCTTGTTTTTGGATCAGTAAGGGAAGTATAGATAGTGTATAACCGACCTTTCAACATACCAGTAGCCTGACAGGATAGTTCAAAGGAAGTGAGCATTAGGGGTTCCTTCAATAACTTAAGTTTGGATCATATAAAGGACACAGTTTGATTATATTGAAAAGTCTCACTGGATGGTAGCTTGTGATTATCCCGAAGGTGTTGTAAAGAGTACAGTTGATCCCCATCCAGGTAATCCCTGATACAGAGAAGGCCCTTATTAATCCACCACTGAAATAAAGGAGGTGTAAGCCCAAGTATGAATTCAAGATTACAGAAGATAAGGGCTAAGGGGGTATGAGGAGAAGATAGAGATTTATGGATGCACAGCCTGTCCCAGACAGCTAAGGAGTAAGATAATGTAGGGCATAAACTGGGAAGATGTAATTGTAGCAATTGTGTACACAGAGATGGATGAGGTCAACCATCTTGCTAAGGATCCTCCATCTTGTATCTCTCTCCCTCCAATCCCCCTTCTCTCTCTGTTGAGTGACACCTGGTCCCTGTGTGCTGGGTTCAGAAGTGCATAGGCTATCAGGCACAGCGGGACAGCTTCATGGTTATAAATCCCAAATTAGCTGGTGCCCGGGTGTCTGTTAGCTTCTCAATCTGACATAATTGTAAAGCCATAAACCAGTCCTTCACTGGGCTTCAAACGCATTCCAGCTAGCCATAAAACAGACAGCACATTTAAAACCCACTTTCCCATATAATTTCATATCTTGAGATAGGAAATAATTACCCAGAAACCAAGCATATATTCGGATAGCTCAGTTTAATGCGAGTCGTCTGATATCTTACATCCCTAGTTGAAGAATACAGGAGAGCAGAAAGCCATATAGTTCTAGCTGGATTAGTGAAGTATGCCTTATTTAATGTCTGAACGTTCAGAATATCGTTCTGCATATTAATCTACTAGTGGCTAGGCTGTTACATGTAGGGAAGGTTATTGACCCTGGTATAACTTGGGAGGGATTTTGGTTCTAGCCTGAGTCCCCCGCCTAAAACACCCCTCCCCAAATTAGGTGATTGGTTCTCTGCTGTAAGGAGACACCCTGCTGAGTTCCTAGAAAAAGGCTGTCAGGTTTGGAGAAGTAAGTTGAAGAATTCTCCCTTTTAACTTTGGAACCAACTTGGGAGACGGTACCCTTTTGCTCTGAAACTTGATCTGCTTAACCCAGAACTTTTGGCAAGTACTATACCTCTCTAAACTTCTTTCTGTTATCTCTTTGCTGTGTTATTGCTCTCTGTATTTATATATATATATATATATATATATTGGCTACATCTTTTTCTGTAAATACTGTTATTGCACCATTTTGACCTTTTTAGTAATCCTATTATCTGAAAATGTTGAACTGTTTCTAAAGCTCTTTAATGCAAACTAAGAATCCCTGTCTCTGAAGCGCGCTACACTGTGTTTTTAAACTTCTGTATATTTCTGCCTGCGGTGACAGTGTGTATACAGACGCTTATTCAAACATAATAGTGTTATTGCTAATTTTGGTGAGTTTCCTCCTTTTCTCTACAAAAAAGCGGTGGTGGCTGTGTGAAGGGTTAATTGCATAATTAACCTGACCCAGTAACAATCGCTGTCAGGCTGCAGGTACATAGATTGTGGTCCATTACCTGGAAAATCTTTGTGCAGGGTGCAGCTGAGCGTGGCATTGTTACGCACGTGACAGCGCGGTTTTAGATTGGCTAGTCCTACAGTCACAAGTTGGTGAGAAGGGCTGGGGGTCTGACAACGCGATCGTCACAGTAATCGATTGGGAAGCCACATCAGAGAGCCAATGACATAAGGATGACAAGACAGGGCTTCCAGTTAAACCATTTTGTTACAAGTCTCTCAAAACCATTGAGGACATCGGAGGAAATGTACCCAATTGAAAAATTATTAAGTAGAGATATGACCCCAAACATGTTACCTCAAGGATATATAAGATCCTTATGGACAAGGATGGAGTAGACCCCCCAGGTTTTCTGGGAAAATGGGAGAAGGAATTGGGAATAGATATAAATGCAATGCAAAGGAAAACTGTATTTAAATTGATACACAAGGCAACAAATATGCACACGGTAGAAAGTAACTATAAATGTATAGCCAGGTGGTATATAACACTAAGTGTTGCCCATAAGCAGCAGGCAGAAATTTCCCCATTGTGTTGGAGAGGATGTGGAGATAGGGGTACAATGGCACACATATGGTGGAGTTGCCCAAAAATACAAAATTATTGGAAGGAAATAATCCAATTTATTCAGGAAATATATGAGATAAATTTTCAGAGAGATCCGTGGAAGTGTTTATTTTATTATTTTTAACTCGCATTGGATTCACATAAAAATAGAGCAGTATATCATTTAATTAGTGCAGCAAAGGGTTTGTTCCCTACATTTTGGCAGGAGACCGAGGCACCAAGCATTGGAGACTGGATAGATAGAGTGGAAAGTATCGTTTAAATGGAGGAACTGTGTCATATGGAAGTGGATAAGATGGAAAAATTTAGGAGAACATGGTATAGCTGGTTGAAATTTAAAAAAAAGGAAATATACACAGAATTGATTAGAGCAAAGGGGGAAGTTTAAGAACAAAAAAAAGAGCCATAATAGCACATATGAGAAAGAGACGACTTAGATATAGATAGACATGATAGAAATATTAGATTGTGAAGGGAGGGGATGGGGGAGGGGGGTTAAGGGATAAGGGGAGGTGGGGGGGAGAGATAGGGGTTAACAGACCATGTATGAAATATTTGTATATTTAATGTTTTTGTATATTAATATTTATTCATACAATAATCAAATAAAATGTAAATAACAAAAAAAAGTTGTAATTGTCCCTAAGAGTCTGTACCTCTGAAGGGGATAAAGTAACGTTGAGAGCAGTTGTTTTATGAGAGTTCAAAGAGAGTCCCGAAGCTTGAGAAAATTGATGCAGTAAAGCCAACAAATTAGGTAAGGACACCCGACGATTTAAGATATACATAAGGACATCATCGACAAACAGGGCACACTTGGGTTCCTGTCGGTCACTTTGAATACCCGTAATAGCAGAGTGAGAACAGATAGCAATAGCGGGGGGTTCAATCGCCAGTGCAAAAAGTAGAGGGAAGAGTGTACAACCCTGTCTAGTACCATGTCTGAAGAAGAGGAGATGATTTATACCCTCGTATGGAAATCTGAGCTGAAGGAGTACAATATAAAGTTTTCAATAGAGAAATAAAGGTGGAGCCAAACCTAGAGGTGCTCAGTGTGTTAAATAAGTATTCCCAGGTCAAACTATCAAACTCCTTGTGAAGATCCAATGATTAAAGCAATATTTACCTGGGCAGAGAGGTATCCCAATTAGATTTCACTGTGTTTGACGTCCTCGTATGAACCCTAATTGGTCATTGTGAATGTAGGTTTCCAGAAAAGTATTAGGACGCAAAGCCAGAACCTTAGTAAGGATCTTCAGATTGCAATTGAATAGAGAGATACAGAGGTAATTAAGAACATCTGTAGCATCTTTGTTTAGGAATAACACCTACAGTATATATGCCCTATTCTCATCATGTGGCACCATACCTCCACCCCACAGGTGGTTAAAATAAAGAGTCATATGTGGAACCAAAAGTTCTGAGAAAGTTTTATAACAATTATGAGGGAGACCATCAGGGCCTCGTGATTTGTATAAAGCTAAAGTCTTAATAGCCTTCTGTATTTCTTCACAAGTAGTAGACTGGTCCATACGTTCCCTATAAGCCAGAAGAGTCAGAGATGTCAGAAAACGACTTATAGATGGGGAGGTGTCTCTTTGGGGATGGCGAGTAGCCTCCCTGGAGGTATTCCCGAGTGTAGCTCGGGGTAAAGTTTCAGTACCAAAAGCGGTAACCCCGAGCTACACTTGGGCTTACCATGCAGCGCTGCTCCGGCATCTGTTCTTCACTTACCTTGTCCTGTGCTCCTGCGATGTCCCTCCTGCGGTGTCCCCGGCAATGTAATCCGGCGGATGCCGGCATCTGTCATCTAGGTTCCGTCCCCTGCAAGCGTCGGGACGTACGGGGGACGGAATGGCGGGAAATTTGAAAATGACCAAAAGTGACATTCACTCAATACACTATAATCACATAGTAAAACATTACTGTATCAAACCATTTCACATACATTTTGTCCCTAGTGCTTTGTCCTGTGCCCTGCCTGCATTTGTACCGTTCTTTCTGCCTGGAAACTGAGAAACGTCCATGGCGTCCAAAAAGCGTCCCTTTAGGTCAAAATCGGTTTTAGACCAGCTAGAGAACAGTGATAGTAAATTAGAGCCACTTGCAGAATTGAGTGATAATGATTCGTGGGGAGATTCGTCATCGGACACTGAAAACGATTTTGCGACTTTGCTCAGTGATGTGCAAACTTGGCGCTATATTTCAAATTTCAGTGTTTTTGGTTTGATTATATTATTGAATTAAATTTATTATTATTATATTATTATTTTTTATGATTATTTATTAAATTATAATTTATGATTTTGTGTTTCAAATTTTATCATACCCGGGATGTTTACTAGACTCTTGTTCGGACAGATTTCAGTGAGTTATTCCTAAAAATTACAGGCCTACAATAAAAAAACTATATATTTCCATGCAAAAAAATGTACCGCTTTGAGCACAGAAATATGGACATAATCAGACCGCTAGGGAGGTTAAGGTCAGTATAGAAGGAATGAAATTCCTGGAGAATTTTGCAAAGGTCTTGGGATATGTTACCATTCAATAGTCTAATTTTGGGGAGAGCTAGATGAGAGTGTCAAGGGCAGGGGTAGGCAACCTGCGGCTCTTCAACTGTTGCAGGACTACAAGTTCCATCATGAATCTGGAAATCATAGCTGTAACTGTCAGTTTTGTAATGTTGCAATGCCTCGTGGGAAATGTAGTTCCACAACAGCTAGAAAGCTGCAGGTTGCCTACCCCTGGTCTAGGGGATAACGTATGTGCTAACAGGTAACCTGGTCTATCTCGCCATGTGAAAAAAATTTATGGTTAGCCCAACGCAGCTGTTTTTCTGCTTTGGTAGTGAGGTATAAGTTCTGAGTGGGCTTGGTCAAGTTTAGCCAACAGGTCAGGGTCGGGGGGCTTTTTATGCTCAACAGCAAGAACGTCATAAGCTTTAGATTTGGCCAAAATCAATTCATCACAAGCTCTTTTGAGTCGAGAGGACAACTGGATAAGAAAGGCCTTATGGGCTACCCAATTATTAGTGGGAGTCATATCTCCTGCCTTATTGGTTTCAAAGTAAAATTTTAAATGGGTAGAGATGTCAAGACAATAAGATTCATTTCTCAAAATAGATTAGTTTAAACGCCAATGTGGGTTGACCATTTTAGCCGTCAGGTTGGAAAGCATCAGTAGGATAGGGTCATGGTCAGGTCAAGATGTAGAAACAATCTTGGTGGTGAGCATTCTAGGTAGGAGTCCCGAGAGGAGAAACATATGATATATTCAGGAATAACAATTATGAGCCCTGGAGAATAGTCCCGAGAGGTCGGGTTAGCCTCCCTCCAGGCTTCAACCAGATCATAGCAGAACAGTAGTTGGGCAAATTTGCAACTCTGTTTAGAAGGGGACCTGAGCATGGCAACACGGGATTTGTCCAATACCTGGTGTAACACTAAATTAGAGTCTACAGCCAATATAATATAGCCCTCAAACTCCGAGGCCAAAGAACGGAATAAGGATTGAAAAAATGCTACCTGATTAGTTTTTGGTGTATAATAGAACAGAAAGGTGACCAATTTTTTCCCAAGTGCCCCTTCATCAAAAGATACCATCCCTCCCGGTCCTTAATCACTTTAGTTTCAGTAAAAGATATCCGCCAGGACAGACAGAACACCACCCCCCTCTTCTTCTTCTCCAAAGCATTTGCAAAATAACAAACAAGGTAATCCTTATATACATATCTAGGGGAAAAAGAAGGAGCAAAGTGTGTCTCCTGGAGAGCCACAATGTCGGCTCCTAAGGAGCGGTAATGGTGAAAGGCTTTAATACGTTTAGAAGGAGAACCAAACCCTTGAACAGTCTGAGAAAGTAATCGGATGGTACCACTATCAGACCATATTGGAGACATGGCAAACAACAAAACTATAGACATACAAACTCACCCACCTCTGCAATGTAGCAGGAATCTCAGGTGTCCAATAGAGCTTATGGATGACCCTCGAGAAACAAAGGGAAAAAAAGGCTAGAAAAACAAAAGAGAAAGATAAGAACAGGATACTCAGGGTAATAACTACCCTGTATCAGGAAATGCATTACAATGTACATTGAAAATTGACAAATAGAGATGTGGACCAAATTCTCCAGGTCTTAAGGCCCGGGAAGGAATGGGACTTCACAGAGACCAATCTCCGTAGGGAGTCCTTCAAACAGGGAGGGCACATAGACACCTCCCAGCACAATATAATGGTTCAAACTATATATGGCAACAGATAGCCCACAGGAAGGTTACAGATCAATGGTACAGTACTAGAGCCCAACTGGGCAATAGTAAGTAAACAACCAGCCTGAAACGTAACAGTCTCAAGGAACCCTGTAAAGAAAAAAGAATGGAGGGGAAGGGGGAGGGGAAAAAGAATTCTCAAGCAGGACAACAGGTGAAGTGAAAGTAGTAGCTAATGTCCCAAGTAGGAACCAAGGATATGTTACCACATGAAAGATCCAAAGCATGCCAGCTGATGATTCTCAGGTAGCTCGATAGAAAGATCTAGCCTTCTTCTTTAGCAAGGCAGACCAAAGAGGCGAAAATGGTGGATGTGAAGCGCTTGACCTTGGTTGATTGTGAGTTGAAAGGCTATGGGAAATAAAGCCCAGTTGGAGTAGGATCCTTTCCCCTTTATGGAATGAAGAAAAAGTGCACCATTATAAGTAAACTGAAGTCAAAATGGATAAGCCCAGCAATAGCGAATGTCCTGTTGCACCAAGGGTGAACGTAGTGGCTTGAAGGATCTCCTTTTTTGGATGGTAGCCTAGGAAATGTCCGCAAAGATCTGAGTTTTGTGGCCGGTAATTTCCAGGTCTGGATCCTCTCCAGCATATTTCATGACTGCTTTTTTAATCTGTAAAAAGTGTGGTTTGACAATAATGTCTCTAGGGGACCCCTCTAGAATAGTGGGGACCAGGGCCCTGTGGATGCGGCTGATTTCCATATGGAGGTCATTGATATCAGGCACTGCAGATTGAGTGAGTGTATTAAAGAGGTGAGATCTTTCACCATCTCCGGTAGCCCCCAGATGTGAAAATTGTAGCACCGGGCACGGTTTTCCAGGTCATCAATTTTAGTGTAAGACTCTTGCAGATGGTCCTGTAATTCATAAATCATGTTAGAATTCTGGGACAAGCTATGGACTGTGGCATCCACCTTAGCTTCAATACTGTCCAGACATTGGCCCAGTTCCTGGAAATCTTATTTTAAGTCAGCTGCTAGCTTAGTAGTAGCCTTATCCAATTCTCACTGTAACAGGTCAGCAAAGGCAATAAGGATTGCTTCCCCTGAATACTGCTGTGGGGTGGGTGGAAATGCTGGGGAACCGTCAGGGTTGTCCAGGTTAAGGTCCACACCACTAGTTTGGCTAAGGAAGATGTCAGCCATCTCCCTATCAAGGACAGAGGAGGTGTGGGACTCATGGCCCATGGAGCAGGCAGAGGCCTGTGATGGGGATGCAGCAGGGCTGGAGGAGGGGTGGGAGGAATGTGGCAGCTCACTCACCCCTCTGGTAGCAGCAGCAGGGCTCGTGCCACAATTCTGAGGGCTGGGGGTGCCAGGTTTGATCCACTGTGGCAGTGGCTTATCCTACATGGGAGCACTGCAGACACTGGAACTGGTGGTAGACGACATCTTGACCCTCTACCCACCATGTGGGTTTGGTGCTGAGAGCGGCCCCGGGCGGCATAGGGAGGGTCACCACCTCTCTGAGAAGTGGAGGGCATGGGCGGGACTCTTGGGCGAGATTGGGTGCCTGCTAATGATAGCTATCTGTGTCGGGAGGGTGCGGAGCAATTCAGCAGCTCATCCACTCTGGCAGCCCACTCATGCACACTCTCTATTATTCCATTTTTTAAAACGTTTTTATTTTTAATTTTTTTTTTTTTTACTATTTTTTTCAATTCTGTCATCAGAGTAGATCAGTGTCACCATATCAATAGTTCTAACTGTCATGAATGGGTTAACAATCATGGCAGTTTAGTTACTGTTGACATGCTGTGATTGGCTACAGCTAATCACATGATACAGGAAGCCTGATACCATGGGATAGCTGTGAGCCAATCACAGCTTCACTATACTAAGCAAGCCATCATGAATGGAAACCATTCTAAGCGTTTTGTTTTCATTATAATCATGTGATCACTATGACCAATCATAGCAATCACATGACACTTGGTTACCAGTAACAATAATCCACTGTGTCTAGTGGACACAGGAGTGGCACGCTGCATACCCCTAACCCAGACCAGGCTGGATGATATACATGTACCTGATCCAGCCTGATCGTGCCTCCCACCCCCAGTATATGTACTGTGGATGGGCGGGAAGTAGTTATTAGATATAGGGGGAAATTTACTAAAACTGCTGCACACAGAATCTGGTGCAACTGTGCATAGTAACTAATCAGCTTCTAACTTCAGCTTGTTCAGTTAAAGCAGTATTAAATCCAAAAACAAATATTTATTATATTGCAATTAAACAATTCTTAGATGTGATGGCTACATTACTTTTCTTTTTTTTTATGCTCTCGTTCTTCTATTTTCATCTGGTGATCCAGCCAGTAAGTCTGTTGTTTTTCAAAGCAGCAAGGTCTCTTCCAGATGTATTAGTTTACACAGATAAAACTAGCCATTTACCACTGACACAGGTACTTACAATGATCACCTTTTATATATTTATGCAAAGCATTTATCCTAAAAGGAAAAAAAACTGTTTGTTATAACTGATTATAAAGTGTTAGTGTGGCTTCCATTTGTTAATGTATTAAATCTGCTAGTACATTTGACACTCCCCTCCCCCTAGACTGACAATGCTGCTGTCTGCCTTGCCCCCTATGCTACATCATCCAGAGTGGGGGCACTCTAATAAAGAAGGTGTATTATTGGCCAGATTACAAGGCGATAGCAGAGGGAAAAAAGCCTAAAAAAAGAAATCCAATGCAGGCAATACATGCATGTATGATCAATAAGCTACAATATATTACATTTTTGGTTTTGGGTTTAATACTGAGAAGCTGATTGGTTACTATGCGCAGCTGCACCAGATTATGCATGTACTAGTTTTAGTAAATCTTTCCCATGGCATATATTAAACATATCAACAGTATTGGTATGATCACTACAAAATATGCTATATTTCTGCAGTATATACTTTAACTTGGTACATCTTAACACATTTTAATTATACTAAATCTTTCATTTAAATTTAGCATTTTTTCTGTTTTTTTTAATCCAATTTTAATTATAAACCAACAGTGTCAATTTTGAATGAGTGTGATTCTCAAAATCCCTATCATTATTAACCTATGAAACGTATGTTAATTAATATAATTAAACTTGTGTTTCAATTGTCAGTTTTAAAATTACAATTCATTCAGTTAACTATTCAAAATGAAGACATTATTTTTAAGATAAGTCAAATGTTCCAGAGCATAATATATAACAGAGAAAAAATAAAATACCAGAGTTTTTTCATTGGAAACATTTTCCTAGTTGCAAATGAAAAAAATGCTATATTGGTGTCAACGAGTGAAATAAAATGAGGCTTTTTTTATGTTCTTTTGCCATGTACAGCAAAAAAACCCCAAAAGATTGCAGGCATGGTTTCAGAAGGTTATTCATGGTAGAGCTGTCACGGTATCACAGTAGACTACACAGTATTAATAATGCTTTGAACCAAATTAGAAACAGATGGTGTAATATTATTGGAATCATTTTTCAGTAGGGAAACTATATTGACTACATGTGCATAGAAAACTATTTAATATAGACAGAATTATGCTCACTTTCTTTATTGCAATATTATAAAATGTTTGAATGTTGCTGACTTACAGCTTCCATGAAAAAATGGACTTGTTGTAACTCGTGGCAGACGTGCAAAGAAGACTTCAATTTAATTACTGGTTAAAATATCGCAATAGAAAAAATGCGTTAGTCAAACACACCAGCAGCGTGAACTGAAACTACACTCATTATACAACAAAATCTTTTACATGGCCTCTTCCTACTCATCAATTTTTTTTTCCCCCTGCAGCCAATCCTTTAAAAGCTAAACTTCAGACAAAAAGCTTAAAGTGGAGTTCCAGTGAAAATAACAAAAAATAAAACTCAACAGCTACTAAAACTGTTGCTGCTGACTTTTAAAAACAGACACTTGCCTATCCCTCGCTCCCACTGTGCTGCCCCCTCGCAGTCCATTTCACCGGCCGCCCTGTGTTCCCGGCTCCACTATCTTCAGCGTGGGCACCCAGTTGTGACAGTTTGAGGCTTCACAGCCAAGTGCTCACTGCGCATGCGCGAGTAGCTCTGCGCTTTGTGAGTGGTCCTAAAGTCTTCTGAGACCTATCACGTGTCCCAGAAGACAATGGGGAGGGAGGAGGGGGATGAAAATCTGTCAGTTTCGGGTACCTACTCCCTCCTCCCGCACCCCAAAGGTGCCAATACTTAATGGGGAGCGGGGGACCAATCCTTAAAGCTGAACTTCCCCTTTTGGGGGTGAGCTCCGCTTTAATGCAGAGATGAAATATACATATGGGAGCTTTTCTATTTCAATATTTTTATTAAAGAAGTTTTTGTTTTTATAATACAACAAGCTAATGATACGCCCACACAGGGGCAGAGCGGAACAATAGCATACATAAGCAGATACAAATCAGCAGGGTGTATTAGCCAAGTAATGGAACATCCAATGATACCAAGGAGGGATGGCAAATAGCCGACCCAAACAGTAGCAGCAGCAATCCATCATACTACCAAAAAAAAACAAAGAGGAAAAATCCTTACCGAGAAGTATCAGCTCAGAACATACGGGAAAGAAACCCAAACTGATAAAAAAAAAAAAAAGAAAGTATAAGAACATAGAAAGAAATAAGGAAGAGAGAAAGATTCAGGGAGATAACATTGAAGAAAGGAAGACTAGAAGAGTCACGGATCCAGGGTCAGCACAGGCAACGACTATAAGAGGACATAGCTAATAGGAGGCAGGGACAGCAGGGAATAATGTATCCAAGGTTCCCAAACCTTAAGGAATCTTGAAGAACACTAGACATCTGTTCATTGATCAGCATAGCATTCATCTGGGTCTTCACCCCCTGGAAGAAAACTGAAGGGGTTCACCAAGCTTGAGCTATAGTAAATTTGGCCAAAATGAATAGGTATGATGCTAGTTTCTGCTGAGACCTAGACAGACCCAAACTTGGGCAATGCAGGAGGGCCACTCTTGCATCCTTACAGATCGTAATATGAAATAACATTTCCAGCAAACCAAAAACCCTAGACCAAAAGCCTATCAATCACGGGTGCGACCATCAGATGTGCAAGATGTCCCCACGTAAACCACAGTTCCGGAAACACCTATCTCCCCCAGTCGGAATAAAGTGAGCAGTCCGAGTCGGGACCCAGTACCACCACAGGAGAACTTTGTAGGCTGCCTCAAGACGGTGTTGAAGGAACATTTCCCCACCATCCTCCAGGCCTTATGCCAATCCTCCGCTGCAATCGAGAAACCTAGATCTTTTTCCCATTGAGAGACATAAGACAGGGGATTGTGAGGAGTGCCTACTGTTAAGAGAGGCATAAATTATGAGACCAGGGGACCCTGGGGAATGTTGACAGACATGTTCAAAGGGCGTTTTGCGGTAAGGATATGTAGAGGTACGACGGAGGGACAGAACCCAGTGGCGCAATTGCAAATAACAATAATATTCCCGCGGCAGGACCCCCCATGATTCTCGAAGAGACTCCCATGATGAAAACGAATGCATGTTCAGAAAATCATGTACAATAACAAAGCCATGTGAGGTACACCAAGAGAAAGAAGGGGGATGTTCTAAGCCTGGTGGAAATAAAGGATTATGCGTAATCAACAAAAGAGGTAGAAAAGATGATAACAAATTACCGGAATATTTAACAGAATCCCAGGTTCGTAAACTGTGAAACATGATATATCTAAGGTCCAGAGGACACAACTTAGGCAGGAGCCAAAGAAATGTAGTTAAGGAAAGCAGAGCACAGTTGGGTAATTCCAAGAGTACCCATAATGGGATATCCGTCTTGGCATGAAGCATGGACAACTGGGAAATTTGAGCCACCAAATAGTATCTAGAAACATGTGGGACTCCCAAACCTCGCTGTAGTCTATGAGTATACAAAGTGTATCTCGGTACTCTGCGACGCTTATGAGCCCAAATTAATGGAGAAACCAGCTTTGCAATAGACGAAGAAAAACACAGGGACCTGAATAGGGACAGTGCAAAAAAAGTACAGGATCTTGGGCAAGATATTATCTTGATAGCATGTATCCAGGCAATATATGGGAGCTTTTCTACCTGCCAAATGTTTTGTGTATCCTTCTAGACTGACAATACATCAGCTTATCTCTTGGTCACTCTGCTCTCACCTCCTAGCTGCATGCTCTTTGCACTGCAGCACAGCTGATTGACTTACAAAGGAAACAGAGCAGGGCGCCAAATTAGTGCATAGTTAAAAACAACACTTTAAATCCATTTCTCACTTACATTGGAAACACATGTAGACTGCTCCAATTGTCAGAATAGTAATGCGATATGATAGCTCACAGCAATTTGGATGGACTGATAAGGCTTCTGGGCACAAGCAGGCACCTGCTGCAAGATGATAGCTCAGCGGCATCTCTTCTCTCACTCAAAGCCCTAACAGGAAGACAGGCTGTGGGGGGTAGGGCAACATCGCATTTCCGAGACCATGCCTCCACTTTAAAGCTGTACCTCCCAGGAAAAGGATGGGATTTATGAGATGTCAGAGAGTACCAGCTTGAAAAAGGAGGCAGGGCCTCGGAAACGCATTGTGGCCCTCACCTATAACCAGAAAACTCCTCCCAACCAAAACTTCAGTAAGGGAGGAAAACAGGTAACATGGGGTTGAATTACAACCACACACATAGCATAAACACCACAATAAAAATTGTACTATCAAAATTTAGTGTATTAAAACCAACAACTTATGTGACAATGCATCTAAACATCAAATATTTAATCGCCAAGAAACACTGATCCTATCATGCAAATCCTAATGTTTATATACACATATGTCAATATACAAATATATAAGCTATAGGAATATGGACATCTTTTAAAAAGGTGACTATTAGTGTATTACACCAGAAACCAATGCTGTAGCCTCCAAGGTGGATATTATAAACTCACAAGTGCATATATATATATATGAATATGATAATCTGCACACTTTCTCTGAACAGCGATCAAGAAATCCCAGTCCTGGAGATGTAAATCCAATATAGAGATAAGTTACTGGGGGTGTACAAAAGTCCTATCTAGGGCCAACTATTACCCCCTATTCACTAAGAAATGCTTGTACCAATCTCTACCATTCATTCATAAAAATGGGTCAGATGCCACTCAAAATTCAAGCCTTCCAGTTTTCTTGTTTTTAAATGGGAAATCCAATGTACATTACGTTTGCACAGTAGTCTAGAGGGGTCCCCCCCTCTCTTGGAAACTATTACCTTTTTAATGGCCTGTATATGAGTCACCATAGTATTACCACTAGAGATGAGCGAATCGAACTTGGCGAAGTGGAATTCGTTTCGAATATTAGGAAAAATTTGATTCGCCCCGAATCCGAAAATTAGCAAACTTCGGATGCACGAATCAAATTTTTCCCGATCGGCCAATTTTCATCCCTTCTACAGCCGGCAAAAAGTGTCCCTGCAGAGAGCTCTGCTATTTCTGACAGTTCTCTGACAGTTCCTTCACATTTACAGCGGTTGAAACATTGTATCTATTTGTTTCCATTTAGGATACAGATGTTTTTATTCGGAAACAAATAGATACAATGTTTCAACCGCTGTAAATGTAAAGGAACTGTCAGAGAACTGTCAGAAATAGCGGAGCTCTCTGCAGATACACTTTTTGCTGTACTGGAATTCTTCTTCTTTTCATTCTTCTTCTTCTTTTCATTCTTCTTCTTCTTCTTCTTTTCATTCTTCTTCTTCTTTTCATTCTTCTTCTTCTTCTTCTTTTCATTCTTCTTCTTCTTCTTTTCATTCTTCTTTTCATTCTTCTTTTCATTCTTCTTCTTCTTTTCATTCTTCTTCTTCTTTTCCTTCTTCTTCTTCTTTTCCTTCTTCTTCTTCTTCTTTTCATTCTTCTTTTCATTCTTCTTTTCATTCTTCTTCTTCTTTTCATTCTTCTTCTTCTTCTTTTCATTCTTCTTTTCATTCTTCTTTTCATTCTTCTTCTTCTTCTTTTCATTCTTCTTCTTCTTCTTTTCATTCTTCTTCTTCTTTTCATTCTTCTTCTTCTTTTCATTCTTCTTCTTCTTCTTTTCATTCCCTTCTTCTTCTTTTCATTCTTCTTTTCATTCTTCTTCTTCTTCTTTTCATTCTTCTTTTTTTCATTCTTCTTCTTCTTCTTTTCATTCTTCTTCTTCTTCTTTTCATTCTTCTTTTCATTCTTCTTCTTCTTCTTTTCATTCTTCTTCTTCTTTTCATTCTTCTTCTTCTTCTTCTTTTCATTCTTCTTTTCATTCTTCTTCTTCTTTTCATTCTTCTTCTTCTTTTTATTCTCCTTCTTCTTTTCATTCTTCTTTTCATTCTTCTTCTTCTTCTTTTCATTCTTCTTCTTCTTCTTATTTTCATTCTTCTTTTCATTCTTCTTCTTCTTCTTTTCATTCTTCTTCTTTTCATTCTTCTTCTTCTTTTCCTTCTTCTTCATCTTCTTCTTCTTTTCATTCTTCTTTTCATTCTTCTTCTTCTTTTCATTCTTCTTCTTCTTCTTTTCATTCTTCTTTTCATTCTTCTTCTTCTTTTCCTTCTTCTTCTTCTTTTCATTCTTCTTTTCATTCTTCTTCTTCTTTTCATTCTTCTTCTTCTTCTTTTCATTCTTCTTTTCATTCTTCTTTTCATTCTTCTTCTTCTTCTTTTCATTCTTCTTTTCATTCTTCTTTTCATTCTTCTTCTTCTTCTTTTCATTCTTCTTCTTCTTCTTTTCATTCTTCTTTTCATTCTTCTTCTTTTCATTCTTCTTCTTTTCATTCTTCTTCTTCTTTTCATTCTTCTTCTTCTTCTTTTCATTCTTCTTCTTCTTCTTCTTCTTCTTCTTCTTCTTCTTCTTCTTCTTTTCATTCTTCTTCCTCTTCCTCTTCCTCTTCCTCTTCCTCTTCCTCTTCCTCTTCTTCTTCTTCCCCCGTGACTGCCCAAATGAGTGAAGTGTGCGGTGATTCTAAGATCGACGGCACTCATCTGCATGTCATACTGACTGACAGTATTATTTCTCTTCCCCAGCAGACTCCAAGGGCATTTAAATTAAAGGTACAGTGTTCTGCACTAATATAAAGGCTCTCTGAAGCCTAGAAACCCTTTTAATAAGTTAAATTTGCAGCGAATAAATTCGCATCGAATCGAATTTATTCCGCAAATTCCGCGAATCAGCCGAATCGAATTTTTGAATAATTCGCTCATCTCTAATTACCACCATGTTTCTCATTAAAATGTTTTTTTTGTGTCATGTTTTTTGATTGTATCCTATATATGATCCCTTAGCCGATCTTGTAATCACCTAGTATTACGTCCCAGATATTGCACAGCACATTCAGCACAAGTAATTAAATAAACCACATTACATGTATTACAATTTAAAAAAGATTTCATATTATACTTCTTACCACTACTAGTGGACTTAAATTTATTGTGCTGTATAATGCTGGGACAGCACAGACACTCATTGGCCCCACGTTTGAAATTGCCCCTAAAGGACAACCAATGAGTGGGACCCTTTTTAGTGCTGGAGAAACAATTTGAGAGACAAATATTGGCTCAGGGCTGGTCTCAAGGAGGGCGCCAGCTCTGAACCATTATTTGCCCCAGCCTGCTTCTTCACCAGGGCACCTGATAGTGGAGATGGCCTTGCAGCAAGCTTGAGCCAGGTCGCAGCCCCCGGGTGCACCCAGCTTAGAATGCGGAGACTTAGCAAGTTCAGGATACGACAGCAGCAGACTGAAGAGAAAACCAGGAAACAAGCTGAGGTCAGGTCTGGTGGCAGATAAGCATAGACAGTAGATGAAGCCGGGATCGGTACATGGGTAGTCAGACAGGATACGCATGGTAGTAAGTAGACAGGAGCTCAGAGAACTGTGAATTTGTTCAGGCAGCGTGGCCTGCACCAAGCTCATGTATATATAAGGAAGCAGGCTAGGTGGTGACCCTGGAAGTGATAGAAGAGAAAAGGATATAAATCCACAGTGAAGCAGGTGACACCCATAGGTGAACAGAGAAGCCAGAATCACGTGTGAAATGGAGTCAGAGGTCTATCAGATCCCTGTAGCAAGGAAGTACGAATTTCACAAACAGAAATCTGCAGGCTAGACCGTGACATACCCACGTTCCACTGTCTCATTTTTTGTCTCATAGAATGGTAAGAAATGTTGTGGGTAAAATTAGAAAGCAACTCATTTTGATCATTGGCACCCTCTTCATCAGAGCTAAAAGTTCACAAATATCAAAATTAGCAAACAAAAGTAAAAACATATATAATAGCCATAGGAAATAGAATGTGGTATATTTTGAAGCTACAGTCAAAACTTTACTTTAAAGAAGAGCTCCACCTAAAATGGGAAGTTCCACTTTAAGCCTTTGTGCTCACTCCTCATTAAGGATTGGCACCTTTGGGGAGCAGAGGGGGAGCGGGTAAAATATATATATATATGTGTCGCGCTCCACAGTGAATTTGTGATTCTATGTAAAATTAATTCTTACAGTGATATAATAAATAAATAAACATCATTCGTTCCAAAAGATGTAAAAGATAAAAAAATCAATCTTATATATTCAAAAAAATATATTACACTAATCAAATCAATAGTGCAAAAAGGTGCTTTAAATAGTGCTAAAAATGTGCAGAAATTAATATAAATTGAATTAATTAAATTAATTATATGAGATAACAAAAAAGTCCACTCTGTGCTTCCAATCTTGCTGTGCCAATAATTGTAACGTGAAACACTTGCTGTGCTGAGAAATAAGTATGTGCTCACCTCACATATAGCCAAACTGTTAGGTAAGGCTAATAATGCTTTTTGTCCTAATTGGACTAGATGGTATTTTCCATGCTAAACAGATATCTCCAGGATTTGATGGATGTACTGTACTACCGCCTTTCTCCCACTGGGGGTCTCCCTCACTCCTTTCCGGCCACACTGTGCCTCAGTGGGTGGATGGGGTAAACCTCTCCTCGTCCTGCAGGGGTCTGTATACTGCCTCCACCTCTCCGTTTATTAAGATATCATGCAAAAAAAAAATGTGTATACATAGATACATAGTGCCTTATCTTTTTGATATAAAGTGCTTTTATTATTCAAAAAGCGCACTCACACATTAAAATTAACAAAAATGCTATAGTGTATGCCAAAAGCCCTCTGTCTGTACTCGCCATTAATCCGCAGTGGCGCCGTGACGTTAGAGCCCCTCCCCTACGCGTTTTGCCACAGGGTCACATGGCTTCATCAGGGGGAATCGATCAGAGGGGGAGCGGGTACCCGAATTTGACAGGTACCCGCTCCCTCTTCCACTGCGATCGCCTAGGCAATCAGAAGCGGAAGTTGTCCTCCCCCCCTCCCTCCCCATAGTCTTCTGGGACATGTGACAGGTCCCAGAAGACTACAGGGCCATTCACAAAGAGCAACGCTTCTCGGGCATGCACAGTGGGCATCCAGCTGTGAAGCCACAAGCTGTCACAGCCTGGTTCCCATGCTGAAGATGCTGGCGCCAGGAAGAAAAGATGGCCGATGAAACCAGCCATGGTTAGGACACCGCTGGACCAAGGGACAGGTAAGTATCTGTATTTTAAAAGTCAGCAACTACAGTTTTTGAAACTGTTGACTTTAATTTTTTTTTTCAGCTGGGACTCCACTTTAAGTGGGGACAAGTTAAAACCTCTATCAGGTTTTGCTGTCACCCACATTCCCCTGTTTCATTTCCTGTTTCATAAAATGTAAACCATCCTTAATGGGTAAAGCAAGATTTAAAAAAAAACCAAAAACTAGACCTTCCCCATTCTAAAATAATTGATCAGATTAGGACAATTTACCACCAATAATTCTGATTATTTTATGCTATCAAAAGTAACTGTTGGTGGTAGATTGTCTTCCTCCTTCCAACCATTTTTATGAATAAAGACATGTTAAAAGTGATTGAAAATGCTATAAAATGTTATACATTTACAACTTTATTGGCAGTGTGGGTGTTATCCAACAGCTTTTCTTCAGAATAATCTGACATTCTTGGTTTCTTTTGTTTCCTGGTTTTAAGTGAACAAAATTGCAGTGTGTATCAAAACCAGTGCACTGCAGGTTGAACGTTTTTTAGCTTTCTCATTTGCTTTATTGTGACCCTCCCCACCTACTCAACACCCCCCCCCCTTCACACACACACACTCACTTATCTTAGCTTGCACTCTCCTGTCTTTCTACTCAGCCACTAGGAAAGAGAAACCAGTGTATAACCTCAAAGTCATGAATTTACACAGGGCTAAGAAACCTCTATCTCTGCCCAATGTAACAGCACTGGGTGCCTGAATGACCACCCACCAAGCACCAAGAAGAAGAAGGAAAGTATGTAAGGTGTTTCCTGTACCTAAAAATACTGTGTCACAGATTTAGACCTCCAAGAATCAAGAAAAGGTGAATACAACAATTAGGGGATTATGGGGTTGTTATTTAAAGTATAACTATTCTAAAAAGCATGGTTATTCCTTAATCATTTGTTTACTTGAAACAATAAACTAAATAATGAATAATGAAATAATTGAACTCATGGGTGTAATCACAGTTGCTATTTGCACTAGCTGATTAAATGCCCCAACTGTGCCTACATGCATATTTGCATGTACTATGTATAATAACCAATTAAAAAGTGACATTGAAGTAAGTACTACTATATATCAGCTCCCTGAGTTGTCAAATAGTTTATGTTTATACATTTGACTGTTTTCTTGTACATGAAATGTACTTTAAGGTCATGTTCTTTTAATGATGTTGACTTAAGTATAAGACATTTGTATGGACACTAGGAAGAAGGTCCTATACACAAAGAAATTATATTTGCTGTTTAAAATGTATTATGGACACAGAAAAATTAGAAAGGCCTGTGGTCTTAATAACATCTTGATGATGTTCACAGGTAAATATGCAAAGATTCAAGTTCTTAATAAAGCTAAAGACAACATTTGAAGGCAATCAAATGAAGTTTCAGATGTGGCATAGTAGGGAAAAATATTTCCCTTGCATGGCTGACTTTCTATTCAGTAATACCTTCAAAGAAAACTTACAACTGGATGCTTAGGCAATCCTCTTTATTAAAATTATGTCAGGCAGGCCTAAAGGGAGTGGCAGAAGTTTTTCCTGTGAAGGTAGTAGGTGGGGAGGATAGTTCTGCAGGACAAAGTAGTGGTTGGTGCCACCATCTAGAGCAGCAGTTCTCAACCTGTGGGTCGCGACCCCTTTGGGGGTCGAACGAGCCTTTCACAAGGGTCGCCTAAGACCATCGGAAAACAAATATTTTCAATGGTCTTAGGAACTGAGACACCGCTGTCAAGACACGTGTCAATCACACCTGGGCACGCCCCCCTCTCTCCGGGTAGGGGGATTTAACTCCCTCTGCCTTCGATGACTGGTAGACCGGTCCGTCCCTGATTGGTTGGGTTTTGTGCCGGAACGCGCGCAGCTGTTTGAAGCAGAGGATTTGTGCGGAGATCTCCCGCCGCTCTGATCATTCTGAAGTTTCCTGCCCTGAACGACCCGACCGGCCGACCCCATGAACTGCCTGAACGTGGCCGATGTCATGCCCTGATCACTAAACAAGATCAGGGGGCAGATCCAAGTTAGTACCTACCCCATCGTACAAGTGGGGGGGCTCTCATTGTACCCCGCCCCAGATAAATTATTATGGGAGGCAGATATATAATTTATGGGGGTGATACATTGTTATAGAGGGGGAGAAGGGCAGACAAACTATCATTTGGGGGGGCATTTTTATAAGGATGAGGGGCAGATTATTTGGGGGGTAATCATTATTGGGGGCAGATGTATTTTTATGGGGGTGATAGATCATTATAGAGGGGGGGGCTAATCATCATTATTGGGGACAGATGTATTTTTATGGGGGTGATAGGTCATTATAGAGGGGGGTGGGGTAATCATCATTATTGGGGGCAGATGTATTTTTATGGGAGCGATAGGTCATTATGGGGTGGGCTAATCATTATTGGGGGCAGATGTATTTTTATGGGTGCAATAGGTCATTATAGAGGGGGGTGGGGTAATTATTAGGGGGCAGATGTATTTTGATGGGGGTGATAGGTCATTATAGAGGGGAGTGGGGTAATCATCATTATTGGAGGCAGATGGATTTTTAGGGGGGTGATAAAAATATTTCACAATATATAATTACATATTGTTTTTGTGATTAATCATTATGCTTTAATTATGTTAAATTTATAACAATAAAAATATATCCTGCATAT
Source organism: Staurois parvus (assembly GCF_062004578.1). Taxonomy (NCBI): domain Eukaryota; kingdom Metazoa; phylum Chordata; class Amphibia; order Anura; family Ranidae; genus Staurois; species Staurois parvus. The sequence continues at coordinate 461,833 of NW_028318993.1, read as the reverse complement.
CAGATATTTACATTACGATTCATAATAATAGCAAAATTACAGTTATGAAGTAGCAACGGAAATAATTTTATGGTTGGGGGTCACCATAACACGAGGAACTGTATTAAAGGGTGGCGGCATTAGGAAGGTTGAGAACCACTGATCTAGAGCAAGGCACATCTGTCTTTTCTGTCCATGCTATATAGCCACATGCAGTTGAGTGCCTGAAAAAGCCTTACTCTTTCTCTAGTCAGGTGCAGAGCAGCAAGTTTTCTGCCACTCTAATCCCACCATAGCCCAACAAAATGGCAGTAAGGTGTGGGTGGAATTATTTAATCACACATTCACTGGCTTGCTGCAGGAGGATGAACTAGGTAATACACAAGATATTGAAGGTGCAAAAGATAGTGCCAGGACCACAGAAGGAGGAGGCATCAGCCAGGGAGTAGCAAAAGACAGTGATGTTCCATCAGCTAGAACTTACTGCCAAGTGGACTTCAGCAATAAAGAGGGGTAGATGATGAGGTTTTTGGGATTTTCCATGGGTGTCACTGATGGGAGAGGAGGAAAGTTCTGAAGGAGAGGAAGCAGCAAATGAAGATTTTCTCCAGGGGCCACTTACCGAAAACAAGAGGGATCAACCATCTTAATTCATTGATGAAATTGCCTCACAGATACATTGGCTTAGGAAAAGCAGTGAAATGGGTCATGGGACCACACCGAACTCCAGCAAAATAATTTAAACCCTGGAGAACTATCCTATACCCACCTTGCCATCTCCAGCAGCATCCATCCTAAGGCAGTCTCTTCTGCAGCTGTTTTAGCAGAAGAAAATGTATCCAAATCACTTCCATGCCCACTGTCCTAATGCCAGCTGGGCAAAAGTGCTGACTTTGCAGTTGTTCCCATTCCAGCTCAAGGAATCATCCCCCTTCTGAGGGACAGGCTTGTGCTGCACCACATCGGCAGCCACCGTCATACCCAGTAACCATCATTTTGCCCAGAAGGCCATCCGTACATTCCAATAGCATTTGGAATATATTGTGTCTGTGTCTCTGGATTGTGCTGTCATCTATAGAGTGCATAACAATGTGCAGTGTAGAATATTGGGTGGTGTAACACTGCAATTTGGGGGGATGTATTAGTAGATAAATCTAATATGCACAATTTAGGGACCTGTCGGGGCTGTTGATGATTTAAGCACTAAAGTGCACAGAGTTAGTTAACCAGCATCAGCTTTGTTCCTCTCACAGGTGGCCATTTGGGAGAAGAGGACTAGCAGGTGGTGGTTTCTGGGTCTAATGACATGGTAATTTTTCAGTTTTTTATTGATGATCAGTTTAAATGGGTATCCGCAGCAATAGGGAATATGGTGGTTGTATAAGGGCTTGTAAGAGAGGATAAGTTGCAGTGTTGTTGTAAGATGTTTTGCTAGAGGTCTACATAGAGTGATAAGTTTGCAAGGCATGAAGGGATCTTGTCAGAATGTCTAGTTAACGCTAATAATTTCTTCTTTGTATAATAAAAGTGGGTTTGCACTAGTGTATCTGTCACGTACCTGATTGGAGACTGAAATGACGAGGTCGGCCTCACTTGTGTCACCAGCCCTAACCCACTGGAAGTAGAACAGAGGGTGTCTAGGGACCAAGGAGACAAGAGCGCCAGCAGATGTTGTTTGCAGCTCTTGCAGTTGGAGACTTTGGAAGACTGATGAACCTCCGATTTAGGATCAGTAGTGATATGCAGAGCTGGTATGGTAGATCGCCAGGTGTGCACCAGAGTAAGACAGGAAACTGGGATGGGAAACAGGAGCAATGTCATAGGAATAGCCGGGGTCATCAACGGGCGGACAGCGAGGTACCAAATCATAAGCAAGCCAAAGTCAGGAGCAGAGCCGAAGTCAGGAATAAGTATCAAGCAGGAGAGTAATCAGAGTCAGGTCAAGAACAAGCCGGGTCAGCAACAAGGAAATCACACAGGAACGAGCAGGAAACAGGCAACAACTGAAGACCAGTCAGCACTCAGCACAGGCAGAGGCACCATTTAAATAGTCTGTCTGCCGCCAATCTTCACCATGCGTGTGCACATGCGTGTGCGCGATTGCGAATTTCTGTGCCCATGCGCACTTCTATTCGCCAGCCGTCTCATGGGAATTCCCTTACAGTATCCCTAAGGAACCTGCCAGGTAAATGCAGAGAATTGGCAATCTGTATGTGCAGTCAATAATGAGCTCCTACACTGAGGAATTGGGCAAGGCCTCAGCCATTCATTTAGAAAATATGATCGCAGCTCTTCAGGTTTAATGGTGTGCCTCTGATCTTGATATTATTGTAGCTGGAGCAGTCCTCCTAATCCACCATTTTTGTTTTGCATATGATGTCATCCTCTTCATCATCCACAAGATCATTAAGTGTATTGGCAAACATTCCCATTTTGTTTTCTATATGGCTGACTGGTTGGTTAGATGGCGGATATGCCAAAATAGAGTCAGGCAATTCTCTAGTGTTATCCAGAGAAAGATCAGAGACACTCACCTCTCTGGATACAGCATGTGGCTGTGTCAGCTTCTACCTCATCTTTGCAGAGCTGCTAGTAAGAGAGAGTGTTTGTGGAGGAGAGCCTTGCAGGAGATGAGAGATGCATAGCATGTTTAAGCTCCTGTGCCAGATGTCCCCCTCATGAGAAGAATGGCCAGTGAGCTGTAAAGGGGATAATCCCCGATGTAAGGTGTTAGAATTTGCTATTAATCAGTCTGGTGGGCTTCTGGTGTACAGAGCACAGAGCTAAAGTGGCCATATCTTCATCAGCTGATCATGCTCCTTCTGGATCGTGCTGTCAATGTCAGGATACACATAACCATGGACATGTGGTCCAGTAAGCATGGGCAGGGTCACTACATATCCTTCACAGCACACTGGATACATTTTCTAGTATTTGGAATGGATGTAGGACAGGGTACATCACTGAAGCTGGTAGTGCTGCCAAGTTTCTTGACCGATGGTGACATCCCAGTTACCCATACCGTCTCATTTTCCTCACTGATTTCATCATCTGGCTGCTTGGAATCAACATTTACTAAAAGCACCTCAGAGAAAAGTGGAACATCTGAGGTTGAACACTGCCATGGGCACTGCCATGCTGTGTTGTCATTCATATGCTTGGGATCAGGATCCACACTGGGCCAGAGCCTCTGGAAGCTCTGCAGGCCCAGGACACTAGGTCGATGGAACCACACTATCTTCAGCCAGGCAAGGTCGTGTGTGACAACAGTATTATTCTGCTGACCACACTTTTGCAGGGAAAATACACACACATACCTTGCCTGAAATATGTCCTCAAACTGGTGGTGCAGCAGTTCATTAGGAAGTACCTTGGCTTTTAGGTAATCCTTTGTCAGGTCACAAGGGTTTGTACCACTTTAGGTGGTCATACCTGGCCAGTGTTCACCTAGTAGATGGGCATTACCAAACTAAGCTGCCAATCAACTGCCTCCTCTATGACATTCCTACATACTATTGCTCAACATTGGCCAGACGTAATGTGCCATCAATAAATATTTGTGCAATTGTGGTACAAATGAACACTCTGGGAATTTTAGGTTCTTTTTACTGACACTTTTTAAAAGACAGATAAAATGGTAAGTTGCAACGAGGCAAGGATTAATGATACAATATCTCTCCTTTTCCCACTAGAGCACAAACTCCATGGCCTGATAGACCAGGCACTTGAAGCACAGCGGCAGGAGGAAAAAGTGAACTTTCTGCTATTTCAGGGTAGGTAGGTTATTTTTCCTACTGCCATAATCCCTATGAGACAGAGGAAAATTATGAGGAGGAGGTTTGACATGCTGACAGTAAAGAGGAGGAAATGTGACAGGCTACCACTCTTAAACCCCTACAGTTGTATGTTGATGGTGTGAGATTGTTAAGACCAGTGTTGTGCCACAGTAATGGTTTGGGCTCCTCTGCTGCAAGCAATTTGTGGCAAATGGGGTCTTATATGGTTAAATGGCTGTGCAAGGACCCCTGGATTCAAGTCATCAAGGAGGGAGAACACTATTGACTGACCACCATATCAGAGCCTTAATGCAATTATATCATGGAGGCCATAATTTGCTGTTTTAAGCTCACCATTTTAAGCAGTGCCTCGTCTGCAGTCAGCATGTTATCTGAGGGGCCCTTCAGTGTAGCGGGAGGTCACATAGAAGTGAATCAACCTATCCCCTGACAGTGTGGACCAGCTCAGTCTTTGATTACCAGTGATTACAAAACCCTTACTACTAATGCTACAGACTAAAATTGTAATTGACATCTGCCCTCCACCCCCACCCAAATAAAAAAGAAAATGCCACCATTACCAAACTCCTGCTAAGTTTCCTAGCCTATACAAGTGTTCCAGCACCGTAAAGGTACCACAAAATGTTTCCGCAGCTGGACCTCAGCTGCCAAATTTCTAATGTATGCTGCTGAGTAAATCTTGCGTTGTGCCTCAAAGTTTGCAGCCTATTCTGGTGCCAAGGAACTGTAAAGGTGCCACAAAATATTTATGAAGCTGAACCTCAGCTGCCATATTTTTAATGTTTGCTGCAATGTAAATCCTGCAATGTTTCTCAAACTTTGTTGCTATTCTGGTGCCCAGGCACTGTAAAGGTGCACCATGTTTCTGTATCTAAATTTTGACTGCCATATTTGTAACACTTGCTGTGGGATAAATCCTGCATTGCAACTCAGAAGGGCTATAGTCTCTCAGATAATACACTCTAATGCTTATTGTAAGATAAATTCTGCCTTCTCTCTCCCACTTATGTTGTGTCCTAACTAAGCTGCTTACATACTGTCCAACCACTGAACATTATATGTGGTTATAAACTTTCAAGTAATATACTCTAATATCTTTTTCAAGATAAAACCTGCTTCATATCTTCTTATACTGCGGCCTAACAAAGCTGTTTAGATTTTATCCAGCCACTGAAAAAATGTGTGGCTATTGTCTCTCATAATACAGTCTAATGTTTATTTCAAGTTAAGATCTGAGTTGTCTCTCTATTTATATTGTGGCCTAACCAAGCTGCTTACCTACTGTCCAGATGCTCAACAATATTTGTGGTTATTGTCTCTCAAATAATACACTCCAAAGTTTATTCAAGATAAATCCTGCCTTGCCTCTCCCTCTTACACTGAGGCCTTACCAAGCTGTTTATATACTGTCAAACCACTGAACAATATTTTTAGCTATTGTCTCTCAAAAAATATTCACTATACACAAGTAAACCGTAATAGCCAATTGAAGAAAATTTTAAATAAAAATACAAGGATAAAAACTGGTGGTTACTTTCTATGTACTTGAATGTATGTCAAGGCAAAATATAATTAAAATAATGCAGTACATCTCTGCAATAAAGGCACATTCCCCATGTGCTATCTCTTGAAAAACTCCACAAGTACATAACAATCCTTGTCAATCTGACAGAAATGTACTGTTTCCACTTCCAGCTGTGGGTTGAAAACACACAGCATTTTTTCTGTAACAAATAGTATCAACCTTGCTCAGTTAACATTTGTCAAACTACTGAAACCTCCCCCCTGTCCTATTTTGCACAACATAGACACTAATTAGTCTGTAGTGCAAGATTAGAATTAGGTGGGCTAATTGGACTCAAAACTTGCAAAAACACAGAAAGTGTGCATAGAACCGCTCTAATTTCTGACAAGGTCAACAAGTATTTGTTTGCATAAGTATCTGTGAAATTATGGTACAAAGAAAAGTTCTGGGAATGTGAGATTCTTTTTACCTCATCAGTGGTTCATCTTTCAGAATGCTTGCAAAATTTTGATACCTTTTGAAAAGACAGGTAAAATGATAAGCTGCAATGAGGCAGGAATTAATGTTACAATCCTTCTAATTTTCCTACCAGAGCACATAATATATGGCTTGATAGACCAGGTACTGGAGGCACAGCAACAGGAGGAAAAGGTGGACTTGCTATTTCAGGGTAGGTAGGATCTTTTTCCTACTGCCACCATCCCTGTGAGGCAAAGGCAGCAGGAGGCAGAGGAAAATTATGAGGAGGAGGTTTGACATGCTGACAGTAAGGATGAAGAGGAAATGTGACAGTCTACCACTCCCAAACTCCTACAGTTGTACGTGGGTGGTGCGAGGTTGTTAAGACTAGTGCTGTGCCAGAGTAATGACTTGGGCTCTTCTGCTGCAAGCAATTTGTGATCAATGAGGTATTTTTTGGTTAAATAGCTGTGCAAGGACCCCAGTATTTGAGTCATCAAAGAGGGGGGACACTATTGACTGGCCACCTTATTAGAGCCCTGATACAAGTATATTACAGATATAAGTATATCAGCACAAAACTGTTTTTTGACAATTCTATGCTGGACATCTTCAGGTGTGGCAGGGAAGTAAGCATGATTTGTCTTTCATCTCCTGCATTACGTTTCCTTGGCTGACAACTGTGTCTATGGTCCTCAACATTGCAAGTTTCTTTGTGCTTCTTCAAAAGAGCTTGATTAATTGAATTGAAGCTGGTTTGAAGCTAAAGGTAGTCACACAAAATGTTGATTTGATTTAGATTTTTCTTGTGTTTGCTTACTTTGCATTTTGTGAATTGATAAATATAAACAATTAGAATATATATTTTTGAAAACTTTTCTTTACATTATACCATTTCTTCACACCTGTCTATAACTATTGCACAGTACTGTATATTGAACAGATATAACTATTGATTTTAATTGTATATTTAACAAGCCAAAAGGAAGTAAATATGAATGGTTCATTGTTAAGGTTTGCAAGATAATTGACACAGAAAAGAATTTTGTGGTATTACAGTATCACTAATTTTGTGAATGCACATTATTCTCAAATATTTATCTAAAAGTATACTTCATTACAGAGCATATTATCCAATTTAAATGTCCACGGGTACTCTCTCATAGAAAGATGTATATTTAAAGGGTGACTCAACCTTTGTTACAAGTGTGATACTGTTAAGCAAAATAGTTAAATACACTAGTTTTTGTTACCTTTTTAAAATGTTTGTGCAAACATTGGCAGTAGAAATGTCAAGATGCTTCATGAAACAGAACAGGTAATGGATATTATTAAACAAGTTGAGTATTTTGCTTCACTGGCCTTTAATATCACCTTAGCCAGGGCAGTTTGTACACATATAAAATGCATTCATGCACACTCTTTTTTTATACTTGGGTCCATTTATCCCTCCCGTGGCCACTAGATAACCTGCTGCCTAGTCATTATTTGGGATTCTCTATCATCTATGAATAGTATCTATGATCATTAGTTATCTACAACATATGGTTGTATGGTCCTTCTGATTGAAATAATTCCCATGAATGGTTGGGTAAGCTTTATTCAGTGATCTTCACAGGTATAAAACTATTTGATGTGTGTTTTCTACTTTTATTAACTATTGATCTGTATATATCTTCACACAGTCTGAAATCTGTTAGCGCCATGCCCCTGAAGAAGCCTATTTTGGCGAAGCATGTTGGGAATAGCATTGTCATTACCACTATGAAATCATGACAAAGAGACCATGTGATACAGAAAGTGTTTTTATTTATGCAATTTTAAAATGTAACATATCAATAAAATTGTAATATTTTTATTTTTTTCAAAACAGTTGTGGATGTGACTGTATTATATGCACCATTAAAATCCTGTATCTTTCTACAAATTGAAAATTCCTGCAATTGGGGTGTGGTGCTTATTCACTTCTTCATCTGTACTACACATATATACAATTGTATTTATTCACACCCTTGTTGCCATGTCTCAGCTGATGATAACTAGAGATTGGTGAATCTTCCTGGTTCATAAATAGGTGTGAGAATGCTACTAAAAGTTTAAATTTTGTGAACTAACCCATATTAAAATCTATAGGATGACAATCATGGTATTCTTTTCGGCCATTTGCAGGGCTAATAAGTAAGCTATTGTCAAGTAAATTGAATGTCCCTTGAGGAGCATGTACTACTGCCAAAATTTAATAAATAAATAAAATTGTATATGTTCCTACACAATATTGTTAACACTTCCTTACAGCTCCAACATACGCTGATGCTATGGCTGCTGTGAACTCACCCTTTTATAAGAATGATGCTGGGTTTTCTTATTCTTCAAATTATTGGCACTTGTGACTCAGTCAACCAGGGGCAAAGACTGCACTGCATTAGAGGCTGGTCCTTATTTCTGGAGGTGAACCTGCAAAGTTTTCAAAGTTTGTGATTCCTGAACGTCCCAGCAAATCCCAAGGATTTATCATGAATTTATAGTAGCTGAAAACCTAAACCTCATGCCTAGATGGTGCTTTTTTTTAGCATTCCTAAATGATCACACTCTTGGATAGAGAAGGCTCTATGCTTTACTCCTAATATTCATATATCTGTGCAATAATTATAATACAAATCATATTGATATTGTAAGCCTCAGTCCCAGGATTTTTTTTTTTTTTTACTTTTACTTTAAAAGTGTCTATCTTCAGGCAAACTGCATAATATATGGAAATTGACAGAGAGATTTTGATTTACAAAATATGGTTACTTTATAGATTATTTAGTTTACTGTGCCAATAGCTCTGGTGATGGAAGATAAGCTGGAAAACAGTTTCCAAATTTTTCTATTCACTCTGATATTCTAAAATTCAATTTGGTTCTCAAATTAAACATTTAGGCTGTCAATAAATGACCAGATAGTAAATCAGCAGAAACACTAAATCAGTTTTACAGAGTATTACCAACTCTACTCAAGCATGACTGTTCATATTATTTTCATGCTTGATTTGCTTAAAATGTAGTCCGTGATAATTTTTTCTTATTAAATAAATTTGACTAAATGAACCAAGTTACATTTTGATATCAGTTGAAATATACAAGTAATGCAAATTTGTGGAAATTTGTGTTACTAGTAATTGAGCAGTTTAGATGCTCTGAACATTATCAGAATAAAGAAGAATTTTGCTGAGCTGAGTTTGAGTTTAAATTTGTTACACATGACAACCCCAAGTAAATAAAGAAAAAAAAAAAAGAACACAAACATTTTAGTTTTCACATAATTCTGCAAGTCCAAAACTGTAACTCTGGAATAAGTGCAATTAAAAAATAAACTGCATCTATCCTCCTACTTAGCATCCCAAATCTGGACAGCTCTGATTTGCTCCAGTATGCAGAAAGCACACCTCTTCACTGAGCAATAAGTGAACATATCAATTTTTATTTTGTAATAATGAGGTTAGTTACAAACACAATGACTTCCTTTGACTCAAAGTAATCTTAAACCAGAGAAAGAAAATTAAGAATGCCCAATCTGCATAATTACTCAGGTCAGTAATTCAAAGTGCTCAAAGTACTGGAGCCATTGGGTTAGCATGACAGTCAGGAAATTAGCTATTTCAGAAGGGGCAGCCATATACTGTATGTCTACATATTTTTCTTAGCTCATGCTTACATATTCCACATGTAATTAAACATACAAAATAGTCTGTAGCAACCAGCCAGTCATCTTAAAGACTCAAACTATTAAAAGATACATGAAATATTATTTTCATATTATGCCGTAGTATCAGAGTCCTACCAAACAGCGTTTAGAGACATGCAATACAATGAGAGTGGGTTATTTAAACGATATGTCCACAGGATGACCCTGGCCTGTCATAGATGGCTGGAGGGAAAGCAAACTTTTACTGTATATGATGTACTCCTGACATTTATAAAAGAACAGTTTTAGGGATAAATGACCTACAGAGATAAGTAGGTTCAGTAAAGAAAGGAAGATGACAACAGTTGAGGCAGCAGTCCCTTTGGCAGATGAATTTTTGCTATTAAGCCTCATTTTTAAAAAAGTTGCTATTCCCCTCAGAAAATAAATGTCCTCTGTACCTCTCCCTCCACCACCACAAAAGGAAATGTCATTCAATCCAGGGATGCACAGCGTTGTCCTCATATCTTACAAAAGCCTCAAAGGTTGCACATAACAAATGATGCTATACATGTGGCCAAATAAGACATTATTTCACCCACAGTTCCCAGGATTTTTGTCAAGCCCAGCTTAGCATGTATTTTCTGGTGTTTATGGAGTTCACCCTTCAGCCAACCAGTACCAAGTCAGCAGAAATATTTGGGTGGCCAATACACACAACATGAAGAGCTACCTACCCTCATTTGGACCTTAACCTAGACCCAGTCGAGCCTGAAGGCCACTAAGCGTATATGGAATTTGCCTTATTGTACATGGCTACTCTAAACTGGGAAGACCTCTCATGCAACATGTAAGCACTAGCGGTGAGTTTCAAGGACTGTGGAGCCCTTCTGAAAATGTGAACCCTTTGTGTTGTTATACCTGAGGCTATTAAGAGAGAGTCAAGAATTATAACTAAACTTACCGGTGGGACCCAAAAGGTGTATAACTATTGCAAAAGTACATTTAAGCTGGAACATGGGAAAAAAATTATTCTGGGTAGGGATGATGAAATGTTTACCAGAAGAAGTTCTTCTGGGAAATTATGTAGGTAATTTACATTTTAATTTCAATTGGTTGATTTTAATATACTGGTAAATGCTCCAGAAGCACCCTGGGCATGTTATTTCTGGGATAATTTCTTTGAGAGGGAGAGTGACTGTTAAGAATGTTTTTATACATGTTTTGGTATTGTGTTTGTGAAGTGTTTTTGAAGCCATTGCAGTATTTTGGAGAGGCATTTGCTATCATTATTTGTTACCTGGCTGGGGATTGGTGTGTACAGTATGTAACGTAAAGGCTAAGATACCGTAAAAAACAATAAATGCACATATTTTTACATGTAAAAACATAACTGCAAGTTCTTCAGTTGTGCATTTATTATATTTTTGCATAGAAGCCTGCAAAGTATTTAAGAAGAAAGAAATGTAATCTCCAAATATGGAAAGATTTCTTCACAGTAAGAGCTGTGAAAATGTGGAATAGACTCCCTGAAGAGTTGGTTCTGGCCAGCTCAGTGAATTGCTTTAAAAAAGTCCTGGATTATTTCTTGGATACACAGAATATAACTGGCTATTAACATTTACAGGTAAACTTGATCCAGGGAATATCTGATTGCCTCTCGGGGAATCAGGAAGAAATTTTGAGCAAATCAGGCTTTCCTGGGTTTTTTGCCTTCCTCGGGATCAACTGTGGGTGTAGGATTATAACTTTTTTTTTATGGTTGAACTTAATGGTGTCACATACCTGATGGGAGACTGAAATGATGAAGTCGGCCTCCCTTGTGTCACTAGTCATGACCCCGCTGGAGGAGGAACAGAGGGAGTCTAGGGCCCAGGGTAACAAGAGTGCCAGTAGTTGTTGTTTGCAGCTCTTGCTGATGAAAACCTTGGAAGGCTGATGATCCTCTGATCTTGGCACAGTAGTAGAAGGCAGAGCAGGTTTTGCAGATTGCCAGGCGTGCACCAGAGCAAGGCAGGTAGTGAGGACAAGAGACAGGAGCAATGTCATGGAATAGCCAGGGTCATCAACAGTCGGGCAGCACGGTACAGAATCAGATAGAAAAGCCAAAGTCAGGAGCAGAGCCGAAGTCAGGAACCAGTATCAGGAGAGCAATCAGAGTCAGGTGAGGAACAAGCCGGGTCAGCAACAAAGGAATCATACAGGAACAAGCAGGACATGGGGGAGCTGAAGACCAGTCAGCACTGAACATGAGCAGAGGCACTCCTTAAATAGGCCGTCTGGTGCCAATCTTCGCCGTGTGTGTGCGTGTGCGCGATAGCGCATTTCCGGTCATGATGCGTCTTGCAGGAAATCCCTTACATTGCCTCCCCCCCCTTAGGGGCAGCCTCCGGATGCCCACTAGGGCTCGTTTTTCAGGGTGACGACGGAGATAGGCTTTAACTATCCATGGGGCATGGCCATTAGTGGATGATTCCCAGGAGTTATCCTCCGGTCCATAACCTCTCCATTTGATGAGGAACTGGGTCTGTCCGCCCCTCTTCCCACAATTCAAGATAGCCTCAACCTCGTACTCTTCATCTCCCTCAACCAGCAGTGGAGCAGGCGCCTCCGAATTCCGGTTGGGAAACCCACTTGGGATATGTGGTTTTAACTGGGAGCAATGGAATACTGGGTGAATCTTCATGTTAGCAGGTAGTTCCAATTCAAAGGCCACAGGGTTCACCTTTCTCTTGATAGTGAATGGTCCGAGGTATCTTGGACCAAGCTTTCTTGATGGACAACTTAATTTTAGATTAGCCGTGGATAACCAGACTTTATCCCCTTGTTTCAGTTTCAAGTTGCTCCTTCTCTTTCTGTCAAAACATTTTTTGTTACTCGCCTGAGCTTCAGAAATCGTCTTCTGTAATACTTCGCCGTTCCTCCTGAGGAACTCCATCCTTTCTTGTACTGCCGAAAAACAGCCTCCACTGGTATTTTTGGAAGAAAGGAGTGATGGTATCCGTAGTTAGAGTAAAAGGAAGCTTGCTTGGTGGCGGAATGAATGGAATTATTGTATGCAAATTCCGCTAATGGAAGGAGCGATGCCCAGTCATCCTGTGAATATGAGGAGAAGCATCAGAGGTATTGCTCCAGAGTTTGGTTCCTCCTTTCCGTTTGTCCATTCGTTTGTGGGTGATAAGCAGAGGAAAAGCGTAACTTGATCTCTAATGCCTCACACAGAGCTTTCCAAAATTTGGATGTAAATTGCACTCCTCAATCAGACACAATATTTAGGGGAACGCCATGTAGTCTTACGATCTCCTTGATGAAAGCGGAGGCAGTTTCTGTGGCAGAAGGAGTCCCTTTCAAGGGAATGAAGTGAGCCATCTTGGACAGGCGATCAATTACTACAAAAATAGTGGTGAATCCCTCTGATGGGGGAAGTTCAACAATAAAGTCCATGGAGATCATACTCCAAAGTTTTTCCAGTATGGGCAAGGATTCCAACAGACCCCAAGTCTTGGCTTTATCAGACTTGTTCCTCCACAGGCCTCTGGCCTTGCTGTAGCTTACTGAGCATAGATTCAGCGGTTTTGCGCCGGAAAGGATCAGCATAGATTTGTGCCATTGCTGTAAAAAACGTGTCCACTGAAGTTAGGGCCGGATCATGTTGTTCACGGAGGTGGTATGCCCAGGACTGAGGTTCATTTCTAAGAAGCGTGATGATAAATCCCACCTTAGTATTTGGTGAAGAGAAGGTCCCGGGGAGCAGGGAAAAATATAACTCACAGGAATTCTGAAAAGTCCTGAACTTCCGGCGGTCTCCTGTAAAGAACTCAGGCGTAGGCACCCGGGGTTCCGGTAGGGGAGGGGTTTCAAAGATCATACTGGTCTCCGTTAGAGTGGCTGCATCAAAGGCTGCCATGAAATCTTTGTCTGTGAGGACATTAGAGTCGATTAGCAGTTTCCTCCCCAGATGCTCGAAGTTTTTCTGCAGGTCTTGTATCACATTAAACAAGGTAGTTACTGATTGGCGAATGTCCCCCAGTTGCGAGGCCTCCCTTTCAGACTCCATCATTGGCTGACTGGTACTGTCACGTACCTGATGGGAGACTGAAATGATGAGGTCGGCCTCACTTGTGTTACTAGTTATGACCCCGCTGGAGTAGGAACAGAGGGAGTCTAGGACCCAGGGTAACAAGAGTGCCAGTAGTTGTTGGTTGCAGCTCTTGCTGATGAAAACCTTGGAAGGCTGATGATCCTCTGATCTTGGCACAGTAGTAGTAGGCAGAGCAGGTTTTGCGGTTGCCAGGCGTGCACCAGAGCAAGGCAGGTAGTGAGGACAAGAGACAGGAGCAATGTCATGGAATAGCCAGGGTCATCAACAGTCGGGCAGCACAGTACAGAATCAGAAGGAAAAGCCAAGGTCAGGAGCAGAGCCGAAGTCAGGAACCAGTATCAGAAGAGCAATCAGAGTCATGTGAGGAACAAGCAGGGTCAGCAACAAAGGAATCATACAGGAACAAGCAGGACATGGGGGAGCTGAAGACCAGTCAGCACTGAACATGAGCAGAGACACTCCTTAAATAGGCCGTCTGGTGGCAATCTTCGCTGTGCGTGTGCACGATTGCGCATTTCCAGTCATGATTCGTCTTGCCGGAAATCCCTTACAGATGGACTTTTGTCTTTTTTCAGCCAGACTAACTACAGTATGTAACTATGTAATTATATGTATTGCACCCACTATTAGTGGATTGTGGGCGCAATCTGAAGCTCCTGCACATTATTCCTTCAACTTTCTGCCTGTACAGGTTTTCAGTTAGAAAGCTGGAGGAAGATTCAATGGACAAAAGGTTGCAGTGCCAGATGGGACTTGCAGTTTATTCATTCCCAGATCTCTGTGAAGGAATGCCGCAGAGCCTCACAAAGCTGTGATAATTTAAAATGTAACAGCAGCTATGGGGGAGAGGAACCCCTGCCCACTGTCACCGGGAGGGGAGCTCAAGGGAGGAGGGTGTGCTGGAACATATTACATCTTACACAATAAATACAGGTTTAACATGTTCAAAAGGTGAACATATCCTTTAACCATTTGAAAAGGTTTGTGTCCTCCTTACAGGGGGTCTTCTTGTGGAATGTAAATAACTGAAAGGGAGCAGTGCAGAGGTGTGAGGTTATTCATAATGAAACATGCTGTGTATAAATGAGCAAAGTGTTTTGTCATCAGCTGAGGGTCTATAAATAAATAGGGATTTTTGGGTCTGTTTTGTGATATTTTACTAGATGTATAGCACCTAGGGAAGTGTGAGAAGAGCCTACCATTTTCCAAATGTAGCTTAGTCAAAAGCTCATGGCTTCTTGCTAGTGGCAGATATCAGTCACCATGCATTTATAGCTTATACAAATGAATTTATCATGCACTTTCATGCATTGACTTTTATTGGAGTCTCAATGCACATAAACTGATGGAAAAATGTACCTGAACTATTTTCCATAATGTGACAAAAAGCACATATATGAACCAGAGCCATTGAAAACAATAGAATGACAGGTAACATGTTTTGATCCATTGTATTCATTGTTATGATGCATAGGTGTAAAGAGGGCCTTATTTTTTTTTAGGCTTGGTTCACACCTGTACATTTTAAAGCTTATGTTTTTATTTTGTTTTTTTGTCAAGAAATAGACTACAAAATGGCAGTACAACGTCAAGTAAGATATACAACAGGAACAAGGCACGTCTGTAATGTATATTTCAAATGGTACAACCATGCAAAGTAAAGAAAGAAAGAAAGAAAAGAAATGAAGTACATGAGCAATATATGTAGAAAGGTAGGCAGAGCTATACAGCTACCAAGAAAATGACTCAATCAACCAAAATATGAGTTGACCTTAGTCAGATAGTAAATGCCTATGAGTTCTCCAAATTTCTCATTTTCTGTCAAATAAGTGCATCTTATCCAATAATGTGTAATGAATTCTCTCCATGAGCATCACTGCATCAACTCTATGCAGAACTGTGGCCATTGGTACCTTGAGGGATTTCCAATGTAGGGCTATAGCCCATAGGGTGGATATACAGATAGTATGGATTAGCCTCATAATCTCAGTCCGAACTCCCGGGATATGGGCTCCTAGTAGGCAAGACTGCATAAACAGATGCACCAGGGCTTCTGCCACAGCAGAGGTCTAAAGCTTATGTTACAACACATCAAAATGCATTTTACTTGGTATCCTATTATTATCCTGTCAAGACGCCTATTGAAGTCAATGGCAGCACATGAGAATGTATGATGCATGCATTTCCATGTGCTGCAAAAGCAAAAATAAAAAGCAAGTCTTTAGAAAACAAAAAAAGATGTTGTGACTCAGTTTTGAAAGTGGTGCAAAAATCACAAGTCCTTTTTTCTTCAACTTTTTTTTCCTCCAATTT
Organism: Staurois parvus; assembly: GCF_062004578.1. Taxonomy (NCBI): domain Eukaryota; kingdom Metazoa; phylum Chordata; class Amphibia; order Anura; family Ranidae; genus Staurois; species Staurois parvus. Next base: position 445,992 of record NW_028318993.1, on the reverse strand, counting down.
TAATGAAACAGGTTCATTAAAGCCAAAAATAACGATTATAAGAAAACATATGAGTAAACAAACATACAGGGCTGTAATCAAAAGTACCCTCTAATAAATTTAAATGAATATGAATATATGTTGATGATTAATATTATTATTTTTTGGTATTATTTTTATTTCATATTATATAGTAAATTACAACACATACTGTACAATACACATACAAGTAAAACTATATGTATTTTACGAACAACTTACAATTGAAGAACTTGCAGTTATGTTGCTTTTAACATCAAATATTACACAAAAAGCCAATTCTTTAAAATAACTAACACATTCCCAGTAATAACTTCCAGATCACAATAATGTTTCCAAATGAATTACTGACCTCCTATAGTTTGTTTGTCCTGGTGCAGCAGGGCTTAAAATGAAAGTAAACCCAGCAAATTGCAAAGGTGGTGAATTTACATTGGTTAAAGGCTCCCAGTCAAAGATTTCAAGCAAAAACCTGGGTTACAATTACAAACCAATATTTGCTGTGCATGAAGTGTGGAGGAAAAGGGACATTATTTGTGTTTGGTTTCTCTGGCTGCTATCAAGGAAGGGGGGAAAGTAAGATAAACCGTCTGCATTCCATTTTATCTGACATTTCACTATATGAACCATCAGACCACACAAGCTCGTTTCATAGGTAAGCTTGCAGAGAAAGCTCCTGTGTGGTCTTACTAGCATTAGACTAATACGCCCTAATCAGCTTATTATTTTAAACCATGTTCTACACTGCTAAAAGCAAATCAGCTGCTCAAAATGGAAATCTAGCCATATTTATTTTCATACACTGAAATCTAATATCTTTCAAAAAACACTGCAGTGGTTGCAGGGTACAGCCATTGACAATTGAAACAAAATATTCTATTTCTATTACTTTTAAAATGAAATCCATTATAAGCAGACAAAAACCGCAGATTGAGTTCTGTTATAAAAAGTCATGATGAGAGTTCTTAGGTTTCTTCAAGTACCCCTGTTTGTTAAAGAAATTGATGTAGCTCTCATGATTACAGCAGACAAAGAACTAAGGACTTTTTAGGACAGCACCTAAGGACATAAATTCAATACATGGATATAAAGAAATATAGTTCCAAATTTATTAAAAACGTCATAAATAAGTTTAAAAGAGTCACATATGATGTCAATATATCATTATTTTGTAACATAAAGTATGTATTGAAAGAGCAGGGCCCTCGATCCCCTCATGTTTTGCATTGTATTGGTATTGTTCTGTCACATGTTCTGTCCCCCTTTGTAATGTACAGCGCTGAGCGAACTATTGGCGCTTTATAAATACTGTATAATAATAATAATAATGTATTTGCATTATACTGAGTGTTCTGTTTCACAGGTAACAGGTTGCGGCCAGTGCATTTCGGACATAGCTTCACTTCATCAGGACTTGTAGTTAAAGGCAGGAGCAGACTGACAACTCATGGGGCCCCCCGGGCAATAGGGGATTATGGGGCCCCTGTGTCCTCGCCCACACCCAAAAAAGCCTATGAAAAAACCAATGAAAGGTACCAGGGGCATCTCATGGGGCCCCCTACTGACCCCGGGCCCTCGGGCAGTGCCCGAGTGCTCGAATGGTCAGTCCGCCCCTGGTTAAAGGGCTACAAGACATCCATGCAGTTCCATTGATCTCAGTATAGTGGCCACAATTAGCTAATGGCATCCTATTAGATTGTAAGCTCGTATGAGCAGTGCCCTCTTAATCCTCTTGTTTTTTTATTGTATTGTAACTGTACTGTCTCCCTTTATATTGTAAAGTGCTGCACAAACTGTTGGTGCTGTATAAATCCTGAATAATACTAATAATCATATGGTTACAGTAATCTGAGGCTGCACTTTTTCATTACACATTTTCACAGAGAAAAAGCTACTGTGTCATTTTTATATGGTAATAAAGAATAGAGAGGTCCAGAGCAGGGGTGGACTGACAACTCATGGGGCCCCCTGGCAATAGGGGATCATGGGGCCCCTGTTTCCTTCCTTCCACTCAAAGCACACACAAAAAAGCCTATAAAAAGGTACCAGGGGCCTTTCATGGGGCCCCCTACTGACCCCAGGCCCTCGGGCAGTGCCCGAGTGCTCGAGTGGTCAGTCCGCCCCTGGTCCAGAGCATAATGTCCTGTGCAAAAAATGGTAATATTGGGGGAGACCTCCTCCCTTCCCGATCCACAGAATAGAAATAAGCCCAAATTTTTCAAGAAAAAGTGTGTGTGTGTGTGTGAGTGTAAGCTCAATTTGCATTATGCTGCTCGTGGGTTACTTTAACAGTTCCTTCCCACAACCATACATCTTTGTGGATGCACAATTCTTAACAGCTAACATAAAATTAGCAATGAGTATAATATATGTATAAGTGTACCAGGAGAGGAAGGGATTGACATTTGTTAGATCTGCAAGGATAGAGGTTGATTTAATAAAGTCAAATAGGCTGTTCACTTTGCAAGTGAAATTTCTCCAGAGCTCAGTGAATAAGATGATACTCTGCTGAGTTCCACCATCAAATCATGTGTACATGATTGTTTATTTTTTGCAAAGGAAACTTTCATCAAATTTATGAAGCTCTGTGGTAAATTCCCTTGCAAAGTGCAACTTCCCTTGCAAAGTGAGAAGCCTATATGTCTTTAGTATATCAACCCCATTCTGTTGACTTTCACTGATCGATAGATTAGTATTAGAGGAAAAAATCTGTGTGTACATTCATTGTGGCAAATCAGGAATTTGCAGGAGGAGGAAGAAGGAAAAGGGGAATGTTTACGGGTGCCACATATTCAACAGTTGTATCCATGGATAACAGACTGAAAGAGCACTGTGGGTTTTCTAAATAGAGCTTACAGGGGGAGCTATTTCCTTTCAGTCTCTCTCTCTCTCATTAAAACTTTGCATGGAGCTGTGTAAAACCCCAGCCAGGAAGGGGGAGGAGTCATCTTGTGCATGTAGAGTTCAGTTTGCATTACTGAGCTCTGTAACAAACAGGCCTTTTTCAACAGAATTGGGGGAATGTGTCAAAAGAAGCTAAGAACACCAACCATTGGTTACATATGAAAATACTAAATATTAATACGCAGTATTTAAAATTTTACCTAGAAAAGGAAAAATGGATATATAAAAATACACAACAAATTAAATTAACAAATACATAGATTATGGTCATCCAGGGCATGAGGGTATACTAGAATTGTACTATGTAAGAAGAGTAAACTATCATGTTACCAGTGTGCAAATTTTGACTCCTTGTCAAAAGTCAATAGCTAAACTGTTGTTTCTATTTCTACCCACTATTTCTGGCCACTGAAGTAGACAGAGAGCAGTGACATGTCATCATCATAGGAAGGACTACTTTTCTGATATATAGGCTTTGGCTGAAAGCCTGACTTTACCTTACTTTCTTCTGTATGAGAGGCATGATGGCATTACTGATTTAGGGAATAACTGGATCTCTGTGAAGAGCTTGGATATATTAAATTTTTTGTCACAGATTATGCATCAGAGGTTTTTCTTTATTTGCATAGTTTATATAATGCAAACATGAAGCACTTTCAATAGCTATTACTAAAATTGATTAGCACATCAATTACTTCATTGTGAAAATCCATAACCCACTAACGTGGCAATGAGATCTTAGGCACATTCTTCCCAGGGAGTCATTCTTATCCCTGAATGTTCAGGATTATGTGCCCCAGTCACGTTAGTTAGGATTTTTTCAAATTCTTTTTGCACTAGTGTATGGTGAATAGAAGTAGTGGAGGAAGGTACTGTGTACAGGATAACCATTTCTACTCAAAACATAGTCCTTGGTATTCTGCATCTGTTTGGAACTATCTGAATCCCTCTCTGGAGCTTTACTGGAGGGACTCTTTAACTTCAAATGTGGCTCCTTGACAGCTGAGGTTCTAGTGGTTCTCAGTCTTAGTATGCAAGGCAGGACTGCTTGGAAAGGTTCTTCCTGTATTACTTTTCTACCATTTTTCAGCCACTCACCACTTTCATTGCCGGGGACAAAAACAGTCTGCTTCTTTTAGGACCATAGCAGCATACCATAGAAGCCAGTATCTTGAACAATTCCTCCCAGGGGAGAACCCCACAGCACCCCAGGTTCCTAGGCCGTAAGGCCTAAGATAAGACAGGTGTTACACTTGTACCCTCACAGGGCAAAAGCCTAGGAGGAAAGACAATGTACCAGGAAGTGCCTCCGATTGACACTAATTGACCAGGTATTAAACCTCCTTAAAATAAAATGATATCCTTAGCACACCCTGCTGGAGAACAGTCACACAGCAATTTACTAAAATGATATACTCTATGCTTAGAGAGCACTAAAAGATACACAGCTAAGCTAACTAAAGATCTCTACAAGATCGCAAAAATACATTCCTATGTATAGAACATTAGCATTTCTAACTACACTGGTCATGTATAAACTTGTTGCTACATATTTACATGCTACTATTTTAAGACAGACCCGAAAAATATTAATTTGCCACCTTCTTTCCATCCATTTTTATTCATGTATACAAATTGGCAGATTATTAAATAAAACCTGACCTCCAGAATTTTTTAGCAGTATACTTTTGACCCTAAAGAAGTCACCGTGATAAGTGGCGCGTGGGGCGGAGGCTTGGTGGAGTCAGTTCCGGAGTATATGGCAGCCGCCATCTTTCTACACCCATGCAAGTACACCCAAATCGTTACATGCTGCTTTGAGCTTGTTTTACATTGATTTTATGTGAGAGGGCATTTGGCAATATACTGTTCAATAAATTGTATTAAATACTATACTATGGGAGTGTTCCTTTTCTCCTCTTTTGGGATCCTTTGAGTTGGCTGTGCGGTGCTTACTTTTTCTGTGAGGGGGGTACCACCACTATTGCTGATGGTTGATTGTCCAGGATTAGAGCGCAAAGGCACCATTTCTGACCTGTTTGGCGTTGAGCGCCTTGAAAGTGCATTGGCCCCTTGGGGTCGCAACATGGAGGTGAGGAGGCAATTTAGCCGGTGATGGATTCCTTGTCGTAACGATCACTTTCACTACCACCGATCAAGCTCACTTGAGAGTTTTTTATTGGACTTTATATGCATTTATGTATTGTGGACAGTCGCAATATATTTTCTTTTGATTTATTCACTACCCATGGCAATACATATGCCATTCAATTACGTGGTTTTTTTTGTGTGTTTATTTTTTTTGTTATAATTTTTTTTTCACCATTGATTGTGATACTTTCAGTATTTCACATTCAGTTCCTTATTGGGATCCACTCCGCTTTTATACACATTTATTATTGTTACACTGTATTTGGTATTTTCACCACATTTCCTTGTTGGCCTCACGTTTATAATGCACTTATAGTGTTGAGGATTTTTTTCTCTAAGTGGTGTACTTTTTGATATCCACGTATTGTGACACCATTATTTATGCTGTGGTATTTTTGTGCCTGTGTTCACTTTTCATTGATTTGTCCTGCTGTTTTGTCATCCACTTTGTATTTTCCCACCATTTGACATCACCTTTTGGGCTCTCCTGTCATTTGTTTAGTTATTTTTTGTTGATCTTTTTATCACTTGTTTTGTCCTTTTTAGTGTTTAGCACACATATTTTTAGTCCATTACGCGCTTATATGTGTCTATTCCACATTTGTTTTATTCACTAATTGCATTATGTGGTTTATTTCATTTTTTACATGCGTTATGTTTTTGTGGTCACTCACCATTTTTAATTTATTTCTGTTCCCCTGTATGTGTTAGCGCAGCACCATTCCTCCTTCCTCTACATTCTCCCTATTTCGGTATATAGTTGGCAGCTGCTTTCTTAGATTTTCTTATCAGTATTTAGTGGTATCGTGTGGTATTGCGTAATGTTTTACCTATCATACTTTTAAATATTGCTTGCAACTTGCTGCATACTTTCTAAATATACTTTCCTTAACTGATTTTCTGTATGTTTCCATGCACTTTGTAATATAGACAAAACCTACAATCTAATTGTTTTTATTTTAATACTATTTTATCTTTAATCAATGAGCTTTATCTCATTGTGTCAGCAGATATCCTCATGCATTCTGCAAGAAGGCGGCAGCAAATTCCCAGTTCTCTTGCACTACTTATACACAGTTATAAGCTCAAACACTATCACGCTGAGTACCTAAACAAATGCCATGTGTGAAATGTGCAATGGCTGTTCTGTTTATGTATAGAAACTCCATCCTCTACCTGCAGAGCCTGCCTTCCACCCGCTGTGGCCTTCAGCTAATGATAGTCAATTAAGCTTTATCCCTGCTAAAAGAACTTTGTACCTAAAAATAATTCAAGGAACTATGAAAGACTGAGTTTGTAACTTTTACATGATGGCAAGTGCAGATGCAGAAAATGTCAATAATTAGACTGAAATATATAATGAAATGCTTTTATCATTTAATAGGCTTAGTTAAAAGAGAAGTCCACAAGGCACCTTGCAGTGAGAAAAGAAAAGAACAAAGGTAAAGCCAGTATCTAAATAAAATAACATTCACTGTGTTCCTAAGCAATACTGTATGTTTACCTTTGAAATATAGGGCAGTGCAGATCTCCCACAAAATCTTCAGTATTTTTAACAGCAGTAATAGAATGCATCCATTTATAATGATAGGAACCAGTACTTTTGTCCCTGTACCAAATCTTTGACATTTAGCATACAGTATAAATCATATATACAGTGTATATCAGGAATATTTGCTCCCATTTTGCTGTAGTTACAACCAATCAATACTAAAGATTATGTAGGTCTTCTGTGATACCATCTTATAACTCCTGCATGGATTGGCAAAAAACATTGGCCACAGTGGTCACATCTGCAAATGGCATTCTTTCTTAGAGAGGGTGCCAGTGAAGATGGTAGACTTCATTTTTTAACATAATCCATAGAAAAGCCATGCATGAAAATACAGAATCAATGCATACATCCCAATATTCTTAGATTATCAAGAGGTACACCTTTTGACACAAAATATACAATATAGTGAAAGGATACCCCAGTCTCACAAACCATGGAATAAATCATGCGAAAATTGATCATTAAAACTCACTGACACATTTGACACTATTGTATTCCTGTATGATTGTATTGAAAATAACTGATGTAATCATTTTTAGGGTGTATGAAATGTTTAATGCCATAAAACTCTTTTTGTAGTTAAGTAAGTCTTGTGCTTAACCAGTTGCCAATTGTCCTATAGTGGTTTTACTACTACATGGCGGCTTCTCTGTGCAGAACCACGCATATATAATTGAGTCTGCACTTCTGGGTAGGAGGCGCACGACACCACTTCTGCTGTGATTAGTCATAGCAGAAGCCGATCAATGGGTGCCGGTCAATGGATGATCGCTGGCACCCGCTGATCAGCGAGGGGACACACTGGACGGAGCTCTGCATATATAATCAATGCAGAGCTCAGTCCTGTCAATGGGGATATGCTGAATTTTGTTTCCCTGCAAAGTAGGGAAACAAATCCAGCACATCTCTTAGTGAAAGCACCGAAAAGTAAACCACAAACACACTGGTTGGGCACACAGTTAACCTGTGATTGCCCTAGATGTTTAACCCCTTCCCAGCTAGTGTGATTAGTACAGTGACAGTGTATATTTTTAGCACTGATCAATGTATTAGTGTCACTGGTTCCCAAAAAGTGTCAGTTAGTGTCAGATTGTTTGCCGCAATATCACAGTCCTGCTATAAGTTGCTGATCGCCGCCATTATTAGTTTAAAAAAAAATTTTAAATGCACATTCCAGTATATATCCCATAGTTTATAGACACTATAACATTTGCATAAACAAAAGAAGAAATACAGCCTTATTGGCATTTTTTTTTTTACCAAAAACCTGTAGCAGCATATATATTGGCCTAAATTTATGAAGAAATTAGATTTTGTTTTTTTTAAATCTTGAATATGTTTTATAGCAAACAGTAAACATTTTTTTTTCAGAATTGTTGGTCTTTTTTTTGTTTATAACGCAAAAATATAAAAAAAACCCAGTGGTGATCAAATACCACCCAAAGAAAGCTCGATTTGTGGGAAAACAATTACATAAATTTCAATTAAGTACAGCCCTGCCGTGAAGTTATCAGTTAAAGTAATGCATTGCCATATAAGAAAAGAGGGACTGAAATCCCAATATGCTCAAGATGTGAGTCCTCCACTGGTCCAATAACTGTAATTCAGCAACTATTCACAAAATATAATTATGTCTATGTGTGTTAATGTGATTCTCTCACTAAAAAAAGTCTTAATTTCCAAACCCATGGAAATAGACTTTACATACCTTTATCAACATAAGGATATAATCAACGTGTCTGTACTGGTTTCAATTCAAAGTACGCCTAATTTTGTAACATTTTAGAAAATCAAAGAGGCTTTTTTCCCATGAAAAAATCAAAATAGGCCCACAGAGTACAAATGAGAAAAATATGAGTAAATATGCATATTGTTGTCCTAGGATGCAGAGGCCAAAGTAACTCCTTAGTCAATCAATTCTGACAAGTGTAGAACCGGTCTGGGCAGTGCACATAATCAGACATACATCCTTTATATGCTTACTTGTGCTTTACTTTAGCATTATCATCTGGTCATAGTGGTTTGTGATCACTACTGATTTTTCCTTGGTAAGCATTTACTCAATAACATATTTCCACACATAGTTCAGTGCTACAGTGTAGTTCCAACTCAAATGACCTTCTGTGCCACACTGCAATTTCTATAGACATGACTTCTTATACTTCCAAATGTTAGAATAGGTTCCCTAAGCAGTCTCCATCTGATTTGCTGAAAGGTACATGTCTCTGTAACTCAATCTCTGATTCTTGCTCTGTTAGTGTGCCACAAGATTTTGTTAGACACTTTAACCTGGTCACGTAACTGTAAATTATTTCCCCCACTGCTTGTGTAGCTTGTCTAAACATATACCTTTCAAAAGGAATATTTTCTTTGGCTAAAAGAACTCAGTCTGTTGATAGCTATGTTATAATCTGAAACTTTCCCAGTTCTTCTCAAGGTTTCCAAAATGTCCAGATCTTCAGGCCCCCCAGGAGTAACAGAGGAGCACTCTTATATGGAGGCACAATCATTCTACTTACTTCAAATTCAAAATTAAAATTTTTTTATCACCTGTTCCATGATTTGAAAGATAAGCAAGATCTATAAAAACATCAAATAGTTCAATTGCAGGTATACCTAGAAATTTTGCCACCCTTGTTATAAGTAAGCAGCATATGGCACAGAAAACGTAAGCTGGCTATACACTAGTTAAAGTTAGTTTGTTTGTTTTTTTTTTCATTTTTAAGAACCTTCAATTTTCTAGTCGTTATTAAAATCAAATTGGCATTCCTTTTTTACCGCAATGATAAGAAAATTCAAAGAAGCGGGATGGAAAATTTTTCTTGAACAAATGATTTCTAACAAAATATGTTGTTTTTGTTCAGTAAAGTCAATAAATTCCAAAATCAAATGTTACAAGCAAACAAAATGTTGTTGTATTTTGCAACGACTGTAGCACCGTCCTAGATAGATGCTAAAATAAGTAGATTATAGTTGTTTCCCTGCTTAACAAGATAACTGTTAGGAAACTTTAATCAGGCTTTCTGCTTAACAGAAAACTGCAGTCATTTAGGGATGCCTGTTCAGTGTGTTCAAGTGCTGTTAGTTCTGCATCTGGCTTCCTCTATATCCAAGTAACCTGGGAAGGTTCTGGATGTATAAGTGGAACTCATGCAGACCACAGTATAAATATTAATGCCGCCCCAGCCAGTCCCAGGGAGTGTGGCCTTTAAGGATGCTGGCAGAGAGTATTTATTCTTTGAGCACACTGAGCCCTGGTTCTTTCCTGGAAAGGAGAGTTCCAGCCCAGGGAGGACACACTGTCCTCCTGGGCACCTACTGCCATGCAGCCTCAGTTGGGGGACCTGAGGGCCTGAAATAAGAAAGAGAATCACCTTGTTCTTCAGAAAGCTGACTAAGGAGGTGTCTACTGGGAATTTGTTCTGGTATCATGGAGAAGAGGTTGCCAGCTGTTCTTTTGGGTCTTGTGAGTACAGACATGCTTAAGGATCTCATAGACTGTTGCTGTTAACCGCCACTGATGTGCTAGAGAGTCAGCTAAGGGTCTGGTCAAGGGAACACTGGCTATTGTTCTGAAGAGCTTTGTCCAGCTTACACTTCTACTCAGGACTTTGCTCAGCTCTACTATTACTGTAACTACTAGCTATAAGGAGAAGTCTTCCATCTACTCCCAGCAAGGACTTCACTTAAAGTTCAAGCAGAGATCAGAGTTGTAAACAGTTCTGTTCTTGGAGTATTCTACTAAATCCCCCTCTCCCTATCCAAGTTCTCCAACAGTAAAACTACAAAACAACAACCCCTAGAGTGATCATTAAAGACAACGAGCGAAAGTGTCTGTGCACCTGACTGTGAAGCTACCTTGTGCCTGGCTGTTAGACAAAAGTGGGAAAGAAATGGACAATATCCTTGTGGCTCCTATAGGAGTACCGCTACACAACATTTCTCAAGCCATTGAATGTACTGAGAATGTTTGTAGGAATTTTTGTACAAATTTACATGTGAATTTTGAGTTGATAATCTATTAGCATATAGCCAGCTTAAGTCATAGCTATTAGGTCAGTTTCTTTACTCTCCAGCCAGGTAGTACACTAGCTGGATCATTCTCTACACAAACTGGGATGAGTAATGCAAATGTAACAATTCAATTCCCTGTATTAACCACTTGCCATCCGCCTGCTGTTTATAAACAGCAGGGCGGTGGCAGTCTAGGGGCGGGTTGCCGTTCATAAACGGCACCCACCTTTTCTAGCTGTGCGCGCTCCCTGGGAGCGCACAGCACCGCGATCCGGTGCCCGCTGTGTCCTCCAGACACATTGAAACACCGATCGTCGGACGGGACCTCTGTACAAGGTCCCGATCATGTGATCACTGATTGGCCAATCAGTGATCACATGCAAAGTAGTAAGCAAGATGTCACTTGTGACATCATTGCTTACTACGTGTGCTATTCACAAAAGCCTTGTACCATGTGACAAGCTGTGACCAATCACAGCTCACTCAGTACTTCTCAATGACTGCAAGAATGCAGACAGAGAGAAAGAGAAATGATTGCTTTTACATCCAATATGGGTGTAAAAGCAATCAGTGTAAAGAAAAAAAAAAAATCTTCATCACCCCCCACAAGTAGTACAGTGTCACCATGGTGACACTGTACTGCTAGGGTGACAGTATGTAAAAAAAAAAAAATAAATAATAATAATATAAAAAAATAAAATAAAAATGTAAAAAAAAAATGTTTAAAAATTATAATTTTTGGTTATAAACTAATTTGGTTTTTTTTATACTAAAAAAATAACAGAATAAATTTTGGCCAAGATTTATGATGAAATATTATTTATTTGCAAAATTTTATAAAAAAAAACACTTTTTTTCAAAATTTTTTGACATTTTCATTTACATAGTAAAAAAAATAAAAATCCCAGCGGTGAATAAATACCACCAAAATAAAGCTTTATCTGTCTCAAAAAAATGGTAAAAAATTCATATGGATACAGTATTGCATGACCGCGCAATTGTCATTGAAAGTGTGATAGTGCTGAAAGCTGAAAATTGCCCTGGACAGGAAGGGGGTAAAAGTGTCCGGACAGGAAGTGGTTAAGGTAAAACGTGTGTCCATGTGGCTCAACTGCTGCATCTTCATATCAAACTGTGAATAATATATATATATATATATATATATATATATATATATATAAAACAATCTTTATAACAATAACGTGTTTATATAAATCCCAAATTAAGGTGATCTGTGCTCTTGTGCAAATCCACCACTGCCTCTTTACTATCTCACTAGTGCTCTTCCCCCAAGTAAGCCCATACTCACCAGAAGGAATGGACCTCTGCTATTTGGCTAGAGAAGTAATTCAAGCATGTAAGATGTTATACCAGGTGGTGTTACGGCTCCAAATGGATCCGCCTTTGGTAAGCCTCCTCCACTCTATTCCTCCTTCAGCAGCAGTGTCCCTTCTCACCTTTTTATGGATGGTTAATGGTTCCACATAAAGCAATATGAAGGGAACAGAGAAGGAATCTTATCATAGTGTAATATAACTACACTTATCAATTGTAACTACCGGTATATTTGAACACTGTGTGCTTTATTTACTAAAGCTGGAGAGTGCAAAATCAGGCTCTTTTCTGCATAGAAACCAATCAGCTTCTAACCTCAGCTTGTTCAATTAAGCTTTGGCAATAAAACCTGGAAGCTGATTGGTTTCTATGCAGAAGTGAGCCTGATTTGGCACTCTCCAGCTTTAGTAAATAAACCCCTGCCTGTCCTAACAAAGGGATAAAGGTGTAGAGGCTAGACTTCTCACATTGTATGTTATTAGGACAGACCTGGGGCTGGCTCACTCTAACATTTTTCAAAAAACCCTACAGTCAGCTATGATATCTCTCCATGAGAAACATAAAAAAGTAAAAAATATTTTTAAATGTTTTATTTTTAAGTTATGCTATGTAAATTAGAACACATAACAAACATAAAGTGGGGTTTTCTCAAACTTGACTGCAAAATTGGAAATATGCTTTCAGCCAGACTAATATGAGAAGGTTGAAGAGGGGGTGTAGGTGCAGGCAACATCAAAAATGTACTTACACTTTAATCTAAGTTTCCAATTTACCATACAGCTTTATTGTTTAATCTGCAGCACCTATAATAATTTGTTCACAAAACTAAATGAAATGTAATACATTTTTAAAAAATGGCAATGGGGACATTTCAGTAGCACAGCTTCTTTTTTTTTTTTAAATCTTGTCAGGATTGTCTTGTTAAGTTCCATGATAATATAAAATATAGGAGAGTGTGCTCTTTCCAGGGAAAACATAACATAATAATTCAGATTATCCGAAACACCATAAATCTGCTCTCAGCTTGTGTCTTTTTTATTGAATTTACTGAATGCAAATGCTTAGAAGATTAGTCATGTCCTATTGTAATTTAGGTTTTATACTAGAACTCTTACTAATAATTGTATATTTCCTGTGGAAAAATAAAGCATTACAAATTTATGGTGTAGCTCAATCTTCTAATTTACATTTCAACACAGTTGTTGGTATTTAAAGAAAAAAAAAAGAAACATAACTACTGAAGCAGCTGCCTAGCAACAGAATTAGTCAGTTTGTGATCTTGTGCCTTTTGACTTACATTTGACTTTTTTACTGGGGTTTTGCATAAAAAATAGGTGTCGCTGTCTATCCTGTTTATTGCTTCATTATACACTTCTAGGGAAAAAAATAGAATTTGATACATCAGGGATATTACAAAGTGCAATTTTATGGCAATGATCTGTTTATTCAGCTCTCTTTGTGTGTGGTATATTAGTTGGTTTTCTTGCCTGGCCAATTTTGTGTTTTGCATATTTTGCTGCTGAGTAAAATATAGAAAACGAGGGTGAATGAATTTTTTTTTTTATATTAACAATTTTTATTGGTTTTCGTGAAATACAAACAATATATTTCAAAGAATCAGAAGAGAAAATAAATATAACAGAAAGGTACATCGATGGCAGAGTTAAATAGGGTCAGGACCAGCTAAATCATAATTAACAGTGTAAAAAATATCAGGGCCTTGCAATGTGGGCCGGCATAGAAGAAATGAAAGTATCCCATGGGAGCCAAATCATCTCAAATACAGCAAACGAACAACTATGTAGTGCAGTCAAATATTCCATCTGTCTTACATCAGCAATAAGTTTGTACAAAATCGGCATTGAAGGAGGATCAGAGGACAACCAACACATAGGAATGCTTCTCCTGGCCGCGGTCAGCACATGGACAGCGAGTTTCCTGGATAATTTAGGTAGTCCTGGGAATGGTAAACCCAGCAAAAAATGTAGTGGATCAAGTGGGAGAGAGACACGCAGCAATGAATTCAGCAAGGAGAGAACATCCTGCCAAAAAGGAGCAATGGAGCTGCATGTCCAAAAAATATGATAGAGAGAACCGAGGTCTCTACTACAGCGCCAGCAATCAGGAGAAGCATTCGGATTATAAGCATGCAGAACTTCAGGTGTTTTGTACCATAACATCATGATCTTGTAAATATTTTCCTTAAAAACCACACAGACAGAAGATGTAGATGCATTTTCCCAAATTTTCTGCCATGTCAATAAATCAATATCGCATTGTATAAATTGAGACCACCTACGCATATAAAGGTGAGTATTGTTGGATAAAGAGGGGGCTTCCATAAGAAGTTTATATGTATTAGAGATTATACCCCTGTGATGGGGACCCTGCATACATAGACGTTCGAAGGGAGTAGGCTTCCCCAGAGTCAATGAAGGTGATAAAGTGAAAAAAAAGTGGCGTATTTGAAGATAAATATATAGGTGTTGAGGAGGTAAAAGGGCTTTTTTCTGGAGAACTGGGAATGAGTGTAACTTACGAGTCACCGGGTGTACCAAGTGACGCAATTGAAAAAGGTTAGCTACAGCCCAATGAGACATCCGGGACATGGCCATGTTGTCTGGGAGATTAGGGTTACAGAGGATATTCGTCAGTGGGGAGCAATCAGAGGCCAGTGAAAATTTAGCCTTACATTTCCGCCAAACAGTCAGAGAAAATTGCATGGGACCAAGGAATAAATGGCAAAAGGAGGAGACATGCACTGCTGAGGTCGACCAAAGGAGAGAACATAGATGGGCTGGGGACAGTTGCAAGGATTCGATCTCAGTCCATGTGTTGGGAGGATAATGGGAAGACCATGACATGAGAAAACGAAGGTGAGTTGCGTAGTAATATGTTATTATATCCGGAGCCCCCAAGCCCCCCCTAGATCGTGGGGATAGCAAAACAGAACGTGCAATCCTGTGCCGCTTGTTGTGCCAAATAAAATGCAGGAAAGATTTCTGAAGAGAGTGGAGTTTGGACATAGGAACGGGAACGGGGAGGGTCGCAAACAGGTATAAAAGTTTAGGTAACACTGTCATTTTTAATACATTAATGCGTCCGAGGAAAGAAATGGGCAGAGCATCCCATTGTTTCAGGGAGCGAGAAATTGCAATAAATAGTGGAGGGAAATTGGCCTCGTATATGGATTGGTAAGAGGAAGTAAGATGAGTACCTAAATATTTTAAAGAATGGGTGCACCACCGGTAGGGAAAAGCTTCCTGAAGCGAGGATAGAACGGCTGGTGAGACGTGTATTGGGAGTGCCTCAGTTTTAGACGTATTAACTTTGTAGCCTGATATAGCCCCAAATTGTTTCAAGGTCAGATGCAAAATCGGTAAAGAAGTAAAGGGACTCGTGAGTGTGAGGAGAATGTCGTCAGCAAACAGCGATAACTTGTACTCATGGGTATGGGAATGTATCCCGCGAATATCCGGATTCGACCTGATGGATGTGGCCAACGGCTCCAGGCAAAGAATAAACAGTAAGGGAGAGAGTGGACAACCCTGACGAGTGCCATTGGACATCTGAAAAGGGAGTGAGAGAAAAGAGGCTAATCTGACCTGCGAAAATGGGGAAGAGTAAAGGGCCTTCAAGGCTGCTACAAATGGGCCTCTGAAACCAAACCTCTCCAAGACCATGAACATGTAAGGCCAACTTAACCGGTCGAAAGCTTTTTGAGCGTCTAAGCTCAATAACACAGCAGGGGTGGAAGATCGGTTAACCAGATCAACCAGATCAATAGTTCTCCTGGTGTTATCTGCAGCATGTCTGGAAGGTACAAAGCCCACTTGGTCCCTATGTATGAGTTTGGAAATAATTCCAGACAATCGGTTGGCTAAAATTTTAGTGAAAATCTTGTAGTCGGAATTAAGTAGTGCAATCGGACGATAGTTGTCTACAATAGAGAGATCTTTATTGGGTTTAGGGATAACCGAGATATAGGCACGTGAAAAGTCAGTCTGGGGTGTGACCCCCTTAAAAAGGTCGCTATAAAGGGAAAGAAGATGGGGAGCCAGGATACCAATAAAGGATTTATAATAAGAGTAGGGTAATCCATCCGGACCCGGGGCCTTACGAGAGGGAAGATGTTTAATCGTGTCAAGTAGTTCCTTTAGCGTAATGTCAGCATTAAGGATGGCAATGTCTGGGGGTAATAGTCTCGGAAGTGACAAGGAATCAAAAAAGTCGTCAAAGGATGACTGTGTGAGAGGCGGGTGAAGGTCTGGGGTCAAACAGTTATACAGTTTCTCATAGTATGAGCCAAAAAGGGTTGCCATGACCTGAGGATCATAGGTAGGGCTTCCGTTTGGTTGGATTAAAAGATCAGGCATCGTAGAAGGAGACTGAGCTTTAAGTCGATTGACTAACATACGATGGGGTTTGTTGGAAAATTCGTAAAATTTCTGTTTAACGCACAGGAGGGACTGTGCAGACTTACTGGAGTCAAGAGTTTTAATGCGGTCACGGAAAAATGTTACCCTCCGGAGCCCAGAGACGGACGGCTTGGCCATCAACCGTCGTTCCGCCAAAGATAGTTGACGTACAAGAGAGGCCCTAGCACTCGCCGCAGATTTCTTTAAACGCGAGCCCATAGAAATACAGAGTCCTCGAAATACCGCCTTATGGGCCTCCCATAAAGTTGAGGAGGAAGCTACGGAGCCAACATTATGGGTAAAATAGGTATCAAGTCCCCGAGACAATTCATCCCTAAGATGGTCTGTAGTGAGGAAAGTCTCATTAAGGCGCCAGTGACATGGCTTGGATATAGCAGGAGGAAAGAAAAGGTTTAAAGTCAGAGTGGCGTGGTCAGACCAGGTAATGGGATTAATTTCAGAAGTGACCAAGAGTGGAAGCAGTGGGGCAGAGATGAAAAAGTGATCTAAGCGAGAATAGCTACGGTGGGGGGTGGAGTAGAAAGTAAATTGTTTATGGGTGGGGTGTTTAATCCGCCAAGCGTCGAAGAGACGATGCTCCCTTATCAGTCTACGAAAGGATTTTGAAGAGGAGCATTGCCGCTTTGAGGGTGTGGATTCAAAAAGAACTTTCCTGTCCTTATGGGGGGAAAAAATCAAATTAAAATCACCCCCCACAATCACATGCGAGGTGGAAAAAGAATCTAAGGCAGCTAGTGTTTGGGAAAGAAATTGCAATTGACCCGTATTGGGGGCGTATAAATTCAACAGAACAAGGGGAGTGTCACCAAGCATACATTCCAAAATAATGAAGCGACCTTTTTGGTCAACTTTGGAGGAAACAACCCGAAGGGAGCAGTGCGACCCAATCAAGATTGCCACCCCAGCCTTCCCGGAGGGATCGAAGGCCGAATAGGCTTGGGGAAAAAACCTTGAGGCAAAACGAAAGGAACCAGCTGATTTGAAATGGGTCTCTTGGACAAAAATAATGTCTGCTCCTGAGGATCGAAACTCCCTCAAAGCCATCCACCGTTTTTGAATGGAGTTGAGGCCCTTGACATTATATGACAGAAACCTCAAAGCCATTATAAAATAACAAGGATTGAAGCAAATGTGTTAGCATAAAAAAGGAATGAAATACCATCGATGTAATAGAATAAAAAACAAAAAACAGTAAAATAACACATGAAAGTATAAACACAGAGATTGACATAAGTATCCGTGAGGATATAAACTTGGGATCAACAAATTGGCCCAAGTCGTCTAGGCCTATGGCTAGACAAAATTGGGAGCAGCACGACAACCAGGACATCAGAAAGGTCATCATGCCCGGCCAGACAAAACAGAAGTGAAAAAATGCACCCAACAATGGTTCGGCCGGACAGAAAAGAGAAACCTGAGGGAAAATTATGCAAGGGAAAAAAAAGAAAAAAAAAAAAAAAACCAGGAGGGAAGGATTGTCACCGGAAACACCCCGGAAAGTCACCCCAGAGAGTCCTCAGACAGGTGGATCGGTCAACTGAGGAGGACGTGGACGTTGTGGGGTACGTGAAAGTCTCTTCCGACCTCCGCGGACTGGGGTCCAGATCTTGCTGGGGGTGGCGGATGGGCGAGACGGAGTCGGTGGCAGAGGAGACACATCTTCTGACAAAGGTGGAAGTCCCAGGCGCTTTAAGAAGGAATCCGCCTCAAGAAGATCACGAAGCACAACTTGGGTATTATCCCTAGTTACGACCAGCCGGAAGGGAAACCCCCATCGGTAAGGGACATGATGGCGTTGAAGGTGTGTGGTGATCGGCTTCAGGGCTCGCCTCTTGGCCAGGGTAATCGGGGACAAGTCGCAGAAGAGTTGGAGTCTGTCACCTTTAAATTCCAGAGAGGATGTGTGGCGAGCAGCTAATAATAAGGCTTCTTTGCTTTGAAAAAAGTGGAAGCGAACTATGACGTCGTGTGGTCTAGTGCCTTCGGCAGGTTTTGGGCCCAATGAGCGATGAGCCCTGTCAATTCGCCAATCCGCTTCTGGAACCAGGGGGGCGGTTGCGATAAAGAAGGATAGAAGGTGACGGTGTAATTGTGTATCAGCAATAGATTCGGACATACCGCGTATACGGATATTTTGGCGCCGTTCCCTGTTTTCTAGATCCTCTTGCTGGAGCTGCATTTGGGACATGGAATGCTTCAAATATGCGTTATCCTCTTCCAGGACATGAACGTATTGCACCAAATCATCAAACTCAGTCTCCAATTTATTCGTGCGATCTCCAATCTGAGTTATTTCCCCTCTGAGATCTAATGCCAGCTTTCCAACCTCAGCGGATATGGATGCGGTGATATTGCGTAGAAAAATTTGCAGCTTATCATCCAACGCTGAAATTGTGAGGGAAGGAGATGGTACAGTGTGCTGAGATATCTGGGTGGAGGGAGGACGATTCCCTGATACAGAGCATTCCACTGCCCCCCCAGATATATGCTGGGGATCAGAGTCCTCCATCTGGGGCTGGGTCAGGGCAGAGGCAGGCATGGAGGCTGAGATGCATGAGGGTGCAGTACCCTCCGTGACCACCGGGGGGCCGGGATCTCTCCCTGGGCTCCTGGCCATACTAGAGGCCGGGGATTGCGGCCTGGACAGGAACCGCCGGAGAGGCGATGGCCGCAACTCCTGTGGCTGCGGGGAGGGGGGCTTCCAGCGCCCTATCTTCCCCATACAGGTCTCTCCGAGGTGCCGGGCCGGGTGCCTGGTAGATGTGACTCACCCTTGTGCAGAAGGAAGCAGTGGCGCATGACGGGTGAGTCCGTGCTGGCCGGGGATGAGCGGAGCTCAGCTAAAATGCAACCGCCATCGTCCCTGGCCACGCATGCGCCCCCGTGAATGAATTTTTAGAAGCAAATAAGAACAGATGATTCTGTTTATGTCAAAGGTCTAGTTGGAGAGAGGTGAAAACAGTAAAGTTGTTGGCTTAGGCAGAGGTGCATGTTACCTGCACATTACACTTCAGAGTCAATTTATAAAATATTTGTTGCAGAAATGTCACAAGCATTCCTGAAACTTGAACAAAATGTCCCATATTTTTTCTAAGCGATTAATGCCTGTATCATCAGCTCAATCCAATGGCAAAATTGCATCATAGTTCTGGCTACTAGATGGCTCTGACGATACAGGTATTAAAGGGTTAGTTCACCTTTACCAAAACATTGCCGATGCATGTAAGGGGTGCCATTAGATAAAAACAAACAGTGCAGCTTTGACTAAAGTTGGATACTGCCTAGGTGTAGGCCTTTATATACCTTCCAAAGCCTTGGCTGAAAAACTCCAAGAGATTGCATCATTATGTCCTGCCTTGTTGCTAGGATGTTGCTATGACACTCCCAACCCTTACTGCTCACCCCCACCATCAAAGGATTGAGCTCTTGCATCCCCTGCATGCACGGTTCACTATCTCCCCCATTGCGGAATCACTGAGCTCAGAGTTACTATGACAGGGGAGAGAGAGTACGTGCAAGAGGGTTTGAATTGGCTGGGAGTGTCTTATCAATGTCCTAGCAACAAGGTAGGATGGGATGATGCCATGTCTGAGAGTTTTTTGGCTAGACTTGTGTAAATGTCTACACCTCTACCAAAGGCATTTTTCAACTGTGGTCAAAGCTGCACCGTTTTTTTATCTACAGGGATCCGTTCCTTGCATAAGTGTTTTTGTGGTAAAGGTGAACTAACCCTTTAATCAAGTAGTACAAATATGGGACATTTTGTTCAACTTGGACAAATGCATCTGACACAGGTTTGCAGCCTCATACAGTGTCACACTTTCCAGGGTTTTCCACTGACAATTTTCTGTTGTTTAGGGACTCTCAAAATAAGGCTGTTATACATGTAGAGGTTTACAGACATTTCAGGCAAAGTTTTTGGCCAAGACTGTAGTAGAAACATATATTACATAGACATATAGAAGATTGACCACAGAAAAAGACCTAGTGTCCCGTCTTGCTTCTATATTCCAATAAATAAATAGTATAGTTCTCTTTTGTTGTGTATCATCCAACTATAGTGTATATGTATATCCTTTTTTTGCTGATACTTAAGGAAAAACCTTTGTTGGTAGCAGTCATAAGGTTAGGGAATTTTTGTCATGGGTTAAGCAGCTTTCCATAGTGTGGATCCAACTTGCACAAGCCTATCTATCTATCTATCTATCTATCTATCTATCTGTCTATCTAGCCAACCCTTGGCTATTGCATAGACCATCACTCGTAAGCAGGGGTGGACTGACAACTCATGGGGCCCCCGGGCAATAGGGGATCATGGGGCCCCTGTGTCCTTGCCCAAACTCAAAAAAGTCTATGAAAAAGGTACCAGGGGCATCTCATGGGGCCCCCTACTGACCCCGGGCCCTCGAGCAGTGTCCGAGTTTCCAAATGGTCAGTCCGCCCTTGCTCGTAAGCAACTTTTTCCATGAATTCTCTTAGCAATTATTTTACAGGGTAGGTTGCCAGGTCTTTCCCCAACCCCTACCATGCAGGAGATCCCGCATGGCCAGTGATGAAACTAGGACAATTTAGACAGAAGCCAATTAACCTACCAGCATGTCTTTGGAGTGTGGGAGGAAACCGGAGTACCTGGAGGAAACCGCACAAGCCTATACTGTGCCTCAAATAATTGTTACTTATTCATTTATAAGTACTGATAACTTAATCTGTGCACTGTAGTCCATAAACAAGTGTAGCCATCTGTATTGGCTTTGCTATATCTGCTGTTTTTTGCAGAATGGTGTTGTTAGTTCCTTGCTCACCTTCCTGTAAGGTCAGTAACATGCTGGTATGTAAGGAGCTTATTCCTTTAATAGTTGTGTGTATATATATATATAAATATATCCTATATATAGGGCTGTCACATATACAGTATATGTATATAGCTGGTATTAAGGAGTTAATGATTTACACATGTATATATTTAATATATTGGTGCTATGATTATTATTGTAGCACCTGCCTTAGACCTGCCCACTAAAATTAGTATGCTACCTTTATACATTAAATGTATTTACTATCAGTTGAGACTTATAGGTGTTAAACACATACAGCTCACATGTACCAGTTTATCTCTTATTAAAAATTTCTTTCTTTTCATTTACTATAACTAACATGTTAAAAAAAAACTACATACAAAAACACCAACATATAATAGTAGTATAAAATGTCCTTCCCTCAAAAGAGGGAAGAGGTCTCTATATGGCATATCTCTAGACAATATATCCCTTCACAAATCACCATGATTGCCTTCACCCATCGACCTAACATACAGTATATATCTCACTTTAGTCTTGCATGTTAATCATGACAGTGTGTCCCAGGTAAAGTTCAACACGTTTCTTGGGTTACTAGACCTATTTCATCAGGAATCATGAAAAGATGCGCTGAACCAGGGGGTCAAGGGTTATGGGTCCACCTCATCATACTTTCTCCATAGGAAAGAAAGTGGGAGCATAATAAGCTAGTATAATAAGCTAAGGGGTTCTTTTGGTTGGTGGATTCTGTTATTCAAAATCAAAATCCTAAATGGTGGCAGAGGGTGGATCATTACACAACTAGGGGATAAGACCCTAACTTTTGCCTCCCAACAGTATCTTGCTTTAGATTCAATTGGGTCTCAATATTTTGTTTGTTTGTTCATACTATAACAGACACTCCCCTCTTCCTTGCTTCAGCAGAACAAGGTTCATGTAAGTAAGTTATAAGCAGAAAGGCTTCCAGTAAAATCAACAGTCTGCCCTTCAGACAGGGCAGTTAGGAGTGGCACCACCTCTTCACCTCTTAACCTTGATCAGCATCTCCTGGCCCCTCAAGCATAATGATCACATGATCAGGAACACTTCTTACTGGCTCCCAATTGTGAACAGTGACCAGGAGCTGTTGGTGACAGGGTGGTCACAGTACGATGTGCACCAAGCACAGAACAGTGACATGGACAGTATACATATAGGTGGCAGCCTACTGCTGGACTGTCACATGTACTGTATGTGTACAACTGATATTAAGGGGTTAATTATTTGCACATGTATATATTTAACATACTGGTGATATAATAATTATTATTATTACTTAGACCTGGCCTCTAAAATTATTGGTAGTAGATGTTAATGCAGTTTGGCTACATTAGGCATCTGTAGCGGGCATTGATTGGTCCCCTTGCAGCAAACGTTGCCTAAAGCTGGAGTCGCAATTTTTCATGCATGTTTTAAAGAGTTCTTTTTTAATGTGCATTATTATCAATGCACAGATGCACACATTTGCCAATGTACTGTCTGTTATTAAAATGTGTTTTAATGTGTGTCAAGGTGCCAGAAAACCGACACACAAACTTTTTCGGCCAGCACATGTTGTACAGATGTGAATTAGCATAATGTTAGGCAATGCCTAACCTGAGCACATGCATTAAAGTGCTCAGGTTTGAATAGACAACTGTGTGTGAGAGAAGAGCTCTGGAAGTGCACAGTGAGTAGGATAGAACTGAACAGTTAATTGAAACTGAGCCAAAGGGCTATTAGTTATGAAGTCGAGATACTGCATACAACTAATCCAACTGATACCTCAGCAGACTGGAGAATGTTTACCAGGCAGCATGTTCATGCCTAGAAATTAGAAGTTTATGAGATGCAAAAACTGACTTCATGTACGTACATGTCCTGCGTCATGGCAAAAGTGACATCATGTCAGGGCAAGGGCCGAGGAACGGACAGGCAGGCCTAACAATGTAACGCACTGGCTGACGACAACCACCACCCACAGACCGAAGTCCCTCAGGGCACGGAGTCTAAGTCCCAGGCTGCCCTTCACCAGGGCCCCTGATGGTGGGGATGGACTTGACACAGCCAGGAACCAGGTCGCGGCCCCCGAGACACCTCAGCTGCGGTAATGGCCACCGCCAATGGCGTGTAGCTGGTGGAAGAGACAAAAGAGTAGTCAGACAAGCCAGGTCAACAACAACAGGACAAAACAGTACAGGACAGCAGACGAGAATCACAGGTCACGAGCCGGGTTCAGCAACAGAGGGTCAGATCAAAGGAGAATACAAAGAATAGTCGAGTCACAAGCCGAATCAGATACCAGGAGAGTGACGAGAGTCAGAACAGAGTAATAGCAACACAAAGACACAAGACACAAGTGCAAAGAGCATGTGCGGGCCACAGGCTTATATGTCATCAGCCACACCCCTCTGTGGGATGGACCACAGAGACCTGAAGGCATAAAAGGATTCCCACCATGCACAGCAGAATCCAAGATGGACGCCAGCACATGGAGTAACAAAACCTCAGGGAAAAGGTAGGACCTTGACACATCACTGGCTTGCCAGAAATCCCAGTACCCAGAAGTGGGGGGTTGCAACATAGGGCCAAAAGTCCCCATTGGATGCCACATTTGGAGCCATACACAGCTGTAAAGGATTATGATCTGTACCTGGATTGGCTTGAAGTTTCACAAGGGGTTAGAAACATCTCCCCAAACAGCATATATAGCAGTTCTGTGTCAATGGACAATTACAGTCAGGTCCATAAATATTGGGACATCAACACAATTCTAACATTTTTGGCTCTATACACCACCACAATGGATTTGAAATGCAACGAACAAGATGTGCTTTAACTGCAGACTGTCAGCTTTAATTTGAGGGTATTTACATCCAAATCAGGAGAACGGTGTAGGAATTACAACAGTTTGCATATGTGCCTCCCACTTGTTAAGGGACCAAAAGTAATGGGACAGAATAATAATCATAAATGAAACTTTCACTTTTTAATATTTGTTTGCAAATCCTTTGCAGTCAATTACAGCCTGAAGTGTGGAATGCATAGACATCAGCAGACGCTGGGTTTCATCCCTGGTGATGCTCTGCCAGGCCTCTACTGCAACTGTCTTCAGTTCCTGCTTGTTCTTGGGGCATTTTCCCTTCAGTTTTGTCTTCAGCAAGTGAAACACATGCTCAATCAGATTCAGGTCAGGTGATTGACTTGGCCATTGCATAACATTCCACTTCTTTCCCTTAAAAAACTCTTTGGTTGCTTTTGCAGTCTGCTTTGGGTCATTGTCCATCTGCACTGTGAAGCGGCGTCCAATGAGTTGTGAAGCATTTGGCTGAATATGAGCAGATAATATTCCCGAAACACTTCACAATTCATCCAGCTGCTTTTGTCAGCAGTCACATCATCAATAAATACAAGAGAACCAGTTCCATTGGCAGCCATACATGCCCACGCCATGACACTACCACCACCATGCTTCATTGATGAGGTGGTATGCTTAGGATCATGAGCAGTTCCTTTCCTTCTCCATACTCTTCTCTTCCCATCACTCTGGTACAAGTTGATCTTGGTCTCATCTGTCCATAGGATGTTGTTCCAGAACTGTGAAGGCTTTTTTAGATGATGTTTGGCAAACTCTAATCTGGCCTTCCTGTTTTTGAGGCTCACCAATGGTTTCCATCTTGTGGTGAACCCTCTGTATTCACTCTGGTGAAGTCTTCTCTTGATTGTTGACTTTGACACACATACACCTACCTCCTGGAGAGTGTTCTTGATCTGGCCAACTGTTGTGAAGGGTGTTTTCTTCACCAGGGGAAGAATTCTTCGGTCATCCACCACAGTTGTTTTCCGTGGTCTTCCGGGTCTTTTGGTGTTGCTGAGCTCACTGGTGCGTTCCTTCTTTTTAAAAATGTTCCAAACAGTTGTTTTGGCCACGCCTAATGTTTTTGCTATCTCTCTGATGGGTTTGTTTTGTTTTTTCAGCCTAATGATGGCTTGCTTCACTGATAGTGACAGCTCTTTGGATCTCATCTTGAGAGTTGACAGCAACAGATTCCAAATGCAAATAGCACACTTGAAATGAACTCTGGACCTTTTATCTGCTCATTGTAATTGGGATAATGAGGGAATAACACACACCTGGCCATGGAACAGCTGAGAAGCCAACTGTCCCATTACTTTTGGCCCCTAACAAGTGGGAGGCACATATGCAAACTGTTGTAATTCGTACACCGTTCACCTGATTTGGATGTATATACCCTCAAATTAAAGCTGACAGTCTGCAGTTAAAGCACATCTTGTTCGTTTCATTTCAAATCCATTGTGGTGGTGTATAGAGCCAAAAATGTCAGAATTGTGTCGATGTCCCAATATT
Organism: Staurois parvus; assembly: GCF_062004578.1. NCBI lineage: Eukaryota > Metazoa > Chordata > Amphibia > Anura > Ranidae > Staurois > Staurois parvus. The sequence goes on along the minus strand of NW_028318993.1, from coordinate 420,393 downwards.
TATGGACCTGACTGTAGATGCTTTCCAACACTTTTGGGCTTGCCAGGACATTGCTTTCATGCTGAGCATATTGCAGAAGGTATTCTTTCCTCCATATTTGTTCACCTCTACTATTATTGTATCACATTGTTTGATTTCAGTTTTTGGCTTTTACTTTTAGAGCTCCATTGGTGGTATTTTATGTGCAAACCTTGTGACCTATCCTCTGATGTGGTAAACAGAGATGAAAAAAACAACTTTGTTATGTTGTAATTGATGAGAATTACAAATATGTATTTTTTTTCTTTTAGTATTAATCTGTGTATTTGAGTGCCTCCTTATTTTTTAAAGAGGGCTTCCAGACGAGGTCCCCAGATCTCCACAAACTCCCGGGCAACAATTGTGGAAAGAGGTCCCCATGCTGGGGGTATATGGCTTGAAATAATTCCGTAGGGGTGGGGGGCATGCTGAACTCTCCCCCCCCATACTCTGTTCTTGCCAGCCAGAGTGTGTACTCACATAAGGATCCAGTATGGATTTGTGGAAGGAAAACCATTAAACAGAACTAGTGGTAGATGACAACGTTAAAGAGTCATGGAGATATATATATTTAGCTGAACTTGATCATTTGAAATTAACCTAATTTGCAAAATGATTCAATCATCACTTTTTGGGGAAACACAGTTTAGCTGGCATCAGCAGTGATGTGTAAATGTGTTTGGGTATAATTCATGGACTGCTAAGCAAACTCATTATAAAATCCACAAACTGCTAAGAATCCCACTGAAGTCAACTGGAGGAAAATCTTGAAAACCATTGTGCCATTTTTCAAGGCTAATAAACTAAGGTCATGGGAATCTAGAAACTGACAGAGGGACATGTACAAATGCAAACAAAAATTAAAATGTGATGTTTAGTGAGGAGCAATTTTTTAAAATTTTTAAATAGGGCTTAAAGTGAAGCATTACGCATGTATGGCCAGGGGACCCCCTGAAGTGATGCCGTAGGCCATACATGGTCTGGCCATATATAGTCAATGATATCAACAAGCAAAAAAAAAAAAATTCCCCAAAAATAGGCTTGGGGTTCCTATAAATATCCATATCAGACCCATATTGTTAATGACAGTGCAGTATAGATTTTAAAGGGGGACCCAAAGCAAAACATCAGAGTGGAGACCTCCAGAATCCATAGCAGACCCTTAACTGAGCAAGCAGCCTGCTGGCCAGGAATGGAAGGGGCAGGAAGAGTGTACCCCCATTCTAAACCATACCAGGCCACATGCCCTCAACATAGGGAGACTATCCTGACAGGCCCCTTTGGCAAGGCACCATGTCACCATGTTGGTGGGAACAAAGGGCCCCTTCTTTATAACTAGAGATGAGCGAATCAAACTTGGCGAAGTGGAATTCGTTTCGAATATTAGGAAAAATTTGATTCGCACCGAATCCGAATATTAGCAAACTTCGGATGCGCGAATCAAATTTTTCCCGATCGGCCGATTTTCATCCCTTCTACAGCCGGCAAAAAGTGTCCCTGCAGAGAGCTCCGCTATTTCTGACAGTTCTCTGACAGTTCCTTCACATTTACAGCGGTTGAAACATTGTATCTATTTGTTTCCATTTAGGATACAGATGTTTTTATTCGGAAACAAATAGATACAATGTTTCAACCGCTGTAAATGTGAAGGAACTGTCAGAGAACTGTCAGAAATAGCGGAGCTCTCTGCAGATACACTTTTTGCTGTACTGGAATTCTTCTTCTTTTCATTCTTCTTCTTCTTTTCATTCTTCTTCTTCTTCTTCTTTTCATTCTTCTTCTTCTTCTTCTTCTTTTCATTCTTCTTCTTCTTCTTTTCATTCTTCTTCTTCTTTTCATTCTTCTTTTCATTCTTCTTCTTCTTCTTTTCATTCTTCTTCTTCTTCTTTTCATTCTCCTCTCATTCTTCTTCTTCTTCTTTTCATTCTTCTTCTTCTTCTTTTCATTCTTCTTTTCATTCTTCTCATTCTTCTTTTCATTCTTCTTTTCATTCTTCTTCTCATTCTTCTTTTTATTCTTCTTCTTTTTCTTTTCATTCTTCTTCTTCTTCTTTTCATTCTTCTTCTTCTTTTCATTCTTCTTTTCATTCTTCTTCTTCTTCTTTTCATTCTTCTTCTTCTTCTTTTCATTCTTCTTTTCATTCTTCTCATTCTTCTTTTCATTCTTCTTTTCATTCTTCTTCTCATTCTTCTTTTCATTCTTCTTCTTCTTTTCATTCTTCTTCTTCTTCTTTTCATTCTTCTTCTTTTCATTCTTCTTCTTCTTCTTTTCATTCTTCTTTTCATTATTCTTCTTCTTTTCATTCTTCTTCTTCTTCTTTTCATTCTTCTTTTCATTCTTCTCATTCTTCTTTTCATTCTTCTTCTCATTCTTCTTCTCATTCTTCTTCTTCTTTTCATTCTTCTTCTTCTTCTTTTCATTCTTCTTTTCATTCTTCTTCTTCTTCTTTTCATTCTTCTTCTTCTTTTCATTCTTCTTTTCATTCTTCTTCTTCTTCTTTTCATTCTTCTTCTCATTCTTCTTTTCATTCTTCTTCTTCTTCTTTTCATTCTTCTTCTTCTTCTTTTCATTCTTCTTTTCATTCTTCTTCTTCTTCTTTTCATTCTTCTTCTTCTTCTTTTCATTCTTCTTCTTTTCATTCTTCTTCTCATTCTTCTTTTCATTCTTCTTCTTCTTCTTTTCATTCTTCTTCTTTTCATTCTTCTTTTCATTCTTCTTCTTCTTCTTCTTTTCATTCTTCTTCTTCTTCTTTTCATTCTTCTTTTCATTCTTCTCATTCTTCTTTTCATTCTTCTTCTAATTCTTCTTCTCATTCTTCTTCTTCTTCTTCTTCTTTTCATTCTTCTTCTTCTTCTTTTCATTCTTCTTTTCATTCTTCTTCTTCTTCTTTTCATTCTTCTTTTCATTCTTCTTCTTCTTCTTTTCATTCTTCTTCTCATTCTTCTTCTTCTTCTTTTCATTCTTCTTCTCATTCTTCTTTTCATTCTTCTTCTTCTTTTCATTCTTCTTCTTCTTCTTCTTTTCATTCTTCTTTTCATTCTTCTTCTTCTTCTTTTCATTCTTCTTCTTTTCATTCTTCTTTTCATTCTTCTTCTTTTCATTCTTCTTCTCATTCTTCTTTTCATTCTTCTTCTTCTTCTTTTCATTCTTCTTCTTCTTCTTTTCATTCTTCTTTTCATTCTTCTTCTTCTTCTTTTCATTCTTCTTCTTCTTCTTTTCATTCTTCTTTTCATTCTTCTTCTTCTTCTTTTCATCCTTCTTCTTCTTCTTCTTCTTCTTCTTCTTCTTCGTCATGCCCCGTGACTGCCCAAATGAGTGAAGTGTGCGGTGATTCTAAGATCGACGGCACTCATCTGCATGTCATACTGACTGACAGTATTATTTCTCTTCCCCAGCAGACTCCAAGGGCATTTAAATTAAAGGTACAGTGTTCTGCACTAATATAAAGGCTCTCTGAAGCCTAGAAACCCTTTTAATAAGTTAAATTCGCAGCGAATAAATTCGCATCGAATCGAATTTCTTCCGCAAATTCGGCGAATCAGCCGAATCGAATTTTTGAATAATTCGCTCATCTCTATTTATAACCCTAGCCCAGTGGTTGTGAGCATTTGTGTGTGTGGGGGGGGGGGGGGGGAAGGTGGAACTTATCAGAATCTAAAAGCCCTTTTTAAAATATGTAGGTCCTTAGTTATCCACCTCCTTCACATGAATGAGTAAAGAGTAAAGTCCTTGATAAACAAAAAAAGGCAAAGCTATGCAGTGTAAGTCATTAATCGCCCTGTCCAGAGAAGTAGATCTAGCGTCAATCATGATGGATGATGATTCCAATGACACAAACACGATGACCTATGCAAGTCAATCCTCTCCCAATAGACTCTCACTACAACTGATAGCTCACAAGCTGACTGCTGAATGTCAACAAGCCAGCTGGTGTTGCTGCTTGATGTCATAGACCAACGTCAGGATGCCCACTGGCTTGTTTATAATTTTAAACAAGCTAGCAGGCAGTGGGATCCTTTGTTGCTACGATGCAGGTGTCCACCAATTATACTTGTGTCCTAAACAATGCAAAGTTCTCATTTAGTGATGGTAGTAATACCACCGCTAAATGTATGACTTTCTGCTGCAGCAGCAGCACCAACAGGTGAACATGTCCAAATCTGGCCATTTAGCTCCTCTGGTCCATGAACTGCAAACAGCGGATTCAAAGTAAACCCTGCATTGCCCTGAATTTAAATGTCATCTCTAATCATCAACAAAAATACAGATAAATGCATACTGATTGAAATGAGTATGCAATTTTGAGGTTTCAACCTGAAATAATCAACCTGTCAGCATGAGAGCTCCAAATGATATATTTATTGGTGAAGATAAAGCTGTATGAGAGCACGCCCCTTTGGCCACCTAGTGCTCTGATTAAATTGATTACGGTTCACATTTTTATAGGGTTTCTTTAGCACAGGCTACACCCATCATTGCTTATCAGTTTACCAACACCTGTGATGTATAGTGGACCAAAAGGAACAACAGAAATTATTCAGACAACATTTTAGCTGCCTATTACATATAGAAAAATGCAATTTATATTAAATGTTATATATATATATCAACTTATAATTGTGTATATGTATAAAAAATTTGTCCGAATTCGAATTGAATCAAATTCGAAAACACATTAGAAAACATATTCAAATTCAAAAACAAATTTGAAAACCAATTCTAATTTGAAAACAATAATAGAAGAAAATAAAACAGAAAATAAAGAAATAGAAAATTAAAGAATAGAACAGAATAGAAAAGATTAGAATAGCGAATAAAAGAATAGAATAGAAAAACATTTCCACCACTTGTACAGATGTCTTAGAAGCATTATTTTCTGTGATCAAGTCACATGGTTCTGTAGTATTTTTCATTGTTATAAAATCATAATTTGATAAGCAATACGATATTGTAAGACTTTTGGATACTGTAAACTTTATTCTTGTTCAATAAACTTTTTCTGATGAAAAAAAAAAACAATAGAATAGAATAAAATAAAAAGAAAATAACTGCCTTCCAAATTTCAAATTTTGAATAGATTTGAATTCGAACAGGATACATTAGAATAAAATATAAAATAATAGAAAAGAATAGAATAGATTAGAAGAAACTAAAATACTTAGCAAAAAATTGTGAGCTGCGCTATAGTGACATGAGTAGTGATCAACAAAGGCACTGTGAAAATTTAGCAGAAATAGAAATTTCCAATATGGTCACGCAAATCTTCATATAGCACGTTCCAGGTTCTTCCTGTCCCTCCGTCTCTGTCCCTCCGCTCTTTTGATGTGCACTGTATTGCAGTCATCTACCGGCCCCCAGGATCAGTTTCATGCTTTCTTGATGACTTTTCATCATGGCTACCGTACTTTCTCTCCTCTGAGGTGCCTGCCATCATCCTTGGTGACTTTAACATTCCAGTCAATGTTCACACCTCTGCCACCTCTCAACCACTCAACCTAACTTCCTCTTTTAACCTAACACAATGGTCACAATCCACCACCCATTCCAATGGTAACACCCTCGGCCTTGTATTCACCCACCTATGCACTCCCTGTAACCTCTCTAACACCCCTTTTCCTCTCTCTGATCACAACTTTATCAGCTTCACACTCTCCCTGCCTCCTACCTCCCATGCTTCCAACCAGCAAACCGTTACCTGTAGAAACCTCCTCCACCTCAGCCCTGACCTTCTTCACTCTGCTACTGAGCACCTCTATGATAAAATTGCACCCCTGTCCTGCCAAGAGCTGGCCACATCTGCCTACAACAACTATCTATCATCCTCCCTGGATGCTCTTGCTCCACTCTCTACATGCAGAACCAGGACTTGCCTGTTACAACCCTGGAAAACAGATGCCACCAGAAGCCTCAAGAGACACAGCCGCACTCTTGAGCGGGTTCGCGAGTCCGTAGTTCTGGTGCGTGGTGACGCACTTCCGGCGTGCGACGCCATTTTGCTACACCCAGGAAGTCCCATTCACATGCAGTGTACCCACACATCAGTGAGGAGGGAAGACTGCTTTGAAATGTGAGTGTTACTCTTAAACCTTGTCTAATAAACAAAAGTGGTTTGAAGTACTGCACTTAGAGTTTCTTCTTGGCTCACTGGACTGGTGAGCTATTATTCTTCAGAAACTATCTTGGCTGATCAGGGGCGATAGGAGCCCCAATAAGGAGACCCAGTAAAGGAAGGAAGCTGCTGGTCATTATAAACCAAGGATCCAGGGAGATCCTGCAAGCCTGTTGGCCCTTTGGGGTCATTGGGAGGAGGTGAGGAGGCAATCTAGCCGTTATTAGGAGAAGAGTGTTTTTTTGACACAATCACAGATGTATCACCATTTCACACTGCATGATTATATTGTTTCCACAAAAGGACATTGTTAAGAGTGTTTTTTTTCAACCGAGAGGACACTGTTTTATTTGGCACTGTGTGAGCACTGTGTATTATTTTTTATAGTTTTTTGATTGGATATAGCTCTTTTGATTGTTCTTGTTTGTTATAGGTGTGTGTGCACTTTTATGTTTATCAATAGGCACTCACTATTTGGAATATAAATGAAGTGGGTAATGGATTTCAGTTTGGCACTAATCATATCTGTCTTTCATTATTATTTATGAAGGATTATTATACATCTATTTATTTATTTTTAGGACTCTATTGAGTATATTTGGCACGTATTTATTTGCATAAGAGCGCTACATTACTCCATACTCATACTCCTTGACCTTTCCGCTGCCTTTGACACAGTTGACCACCCGCTCCTCCTCAGTAAACTCCACTCCATCGGCCTCTGTAACTCTGCTCTCTTCTGGTTCTCCTCTTACCTTTCTCAGCGCACTTTCAGTGTCACATACAACTCTTCCTCCTCCACTCCTCTCCCTCTTTCTGTTGGGGTACCCCAAGGTTCTGTCCTTGGGCTCTCCTTTTCTCTCTCTACACCTCCTCCTTGGGCCAACTGATAACCTCCAATGGCTTCCAATACCACCTCTATGCTGATGACACCCAGATCTATCTCTCCACTCCCCAGCTCACCCCCTCAATCTCCTCACGTATCAAAAATCTACTAAGCGACATATCAGCATGGATGTCACACCACTACCTTAAACTCAATCTTTCCAAAACCGAGCGTGTAATATTTCCTCCTCTCCAATCCCCCACTCATGACTTTACCATTAAGATCAACAGCTCAACCATTGGTCCTTCCCCTCATGCCAGGGTGCTAGGCGTAATCCTAGACTCTGACCTCTCCTTTGGGCCCCAGATCTAATCACTAGCTAAATCCTGCCGCCTAAACCTCCGGAACATTTCCAAACTCCGCCCCTTTCTAACCAATGACACCACAAAACAACTTATCCATGCCTTGGTTTTATCCCACCTTAATTACTGCAACTCCCTCCTCAGTGGTCTACCGTTACACAGGCTATCCCCCCTTCAGTCTATTATGAATGCTGCTGCTAGACTTATACACCTTACCAACCGATCAGCGACTGCTGCCCCTCTCTGCCAATCCCTTCGCTGTCTTCCACTAACCCAATGTATAACATTCAAAATACTAACCACAGCTTACAAAGCCATCCAAAACTCTGCCCCTAGCTACATCGCCAACTTCATCTGCAGATACCACCCAAATCGCCCACTCCGCTCCTCCCAAGATATCTTCCTCTCTAGCTCCCTCATCACCTCCTCCCATGCTCTCCTCCAGGACTTCTCCAGAGTCTCTCCCATCCTCTGGTACTCCGTACCACAGTATGTCCGGTCAGCCCCCACCCTGTCTGCCTTTAGGCGATCTTTGAAAACTCACTTATTTAGGGAAGCCTAGCCCACCTCCACCTAAGAACTGTACTTGAATCACTTCCACCAGATCATCCCCCGCAGCTATCACCTTTTGTATCACCTCCCCCTTCCTTTAGATTGTAAGCTCCACGAGCAGGGCCCTCATATTCCTTATGTACTGAAATATATTGTAATTGTATTGTCTCCCTTATATTGTAAAGCGCTGCGCAAACTGTTGGCGCTATATAAATCCTGTATAATAATAATAATATAGCCCATATACCATCAAAAACACATATGGATTGTGGATTATGGATTGTAACGTTAGAATTGTTTTCGAATCCATTAAAATAATTTTCAAATCCCTTTGAAATTTCAAATTCGGTTGAATTTGAATAAATAAAACGAATTTCAAAAAACAAATTAAACTAATTTAGCTAATCAGACAAGAATAAATTAGTCAAATAATGAATTGTAATGAAACGAAACAAAAATATTTTTTTCATTTTGCACATGTCTACTGTACAAAGAGATCTGTTAGTAAAAGCAGCACATATTAGCTAATATATTAGGTGACCAAGCTGGCCTAAAACCGATTTTAATCTAAAGGGACTCTTTTTGGACGCCATGGACATTTCTCAGTTTCCAGGCAGAAAGAACAGTAAAAATGTAGGCAGGGCACAGGACAAAGCACTCGGGACAAAATGTATGTGAAATGGTTTGATACAGTAATTTTTTACTATGTGATTTTAGTGTATTTAGTGATTGTCACTTTTTGTCATTTTCAAATTTCCCTCTGGTACCGTCCCTCATATGTCCCGATGCTCGCAGGGGACGGAGGACATTACAGGGAACACTGCAGGAGGGACATCGCGGGAGTGCAGGACAAGGTAAGAGAAGAACAGATCCCAGAGCAGCGCCGCATGGTAAGCCCGAGTGTAGCTCGGGGTTACTGCTTGTGGTACCGAAAATACTGCCAGGGAGGTTACTAAGATATTATTTTCTGCTCTCCTGTTGATCTCAGCAAGGGGATGTAATATATCAGGAAACTTGTATCAAAGTGACCAATCTGAATATATGCCTGGTTTTTATGTAAGTCTCCCATATTCCAAGATATGAAATCATAGGGGAAAATGGATGTTGAATGTGGTGTCTAGTTTATGACTCCTCTGTAATGTCTTTGAACTCAGGGAAGGACTCGGTTTACGCTTTTATAATCACTTTCCAAACAAGAGTTTCTTAGACAGAGGGGTACCTAGCTAGTGAGGTTTAATAGCCAGGATGCCCTCCCACTGAGCTTGTTGCCTGTGATCTCTGCAAACACACACCGACCACATGTCACTCAACAGAGAGGGAGAGAGATGAGGAAAGAGGGAGAGAGAGATAATTATACAAGATGGACGGTCCTTTGCCAAATGGAGGTTCCCATCCATCTCTATGTGCATGGCTGCTACAGCAAGTACATTGCATGTCTGGCAAGATCAGCAGGTATCATCTGTGCTTACTAAAAATGTTCTTAGCCTAAAAAATGAAAATGAATGCAGCAGCTACATCTAAGAAACAGTGAGTTACAATATGTTACAATTGTGTTCCTGGTTTTAGACAATCTTTAAAAAGGTGTTTTGAATTGTTCATGTGCAAAATTTTTGAGAATCTGAAAAATTGTCAGGCTCTTTTGCATAACTCCCCTTACAATTATTTCCTTTTACTCAGATTGTTAAAACTTTTATAGTAGTCTAATTTATAAGATCACAAAGTTTGAAGGTTATCTACATAATGCCAACCATTCTTAATTTTCTTTCATTACTGCAAAATTCTAAAAATAATTTTATCTCAGCATTTAATAAGACCTGGTATACAGTATTCAGCTTTACATTTGGCTAATATCACACTCAAAAAGTAATTTCCATTCAATTAATATATTTGATTTCCTCGGGGATGTTATTAATCTGAAAATGTACTCATATAGCCAGTGTTACGCCGTCAAAATCTTCTTACTTGGCTTGACAACACAATCAAAACAGGTGCTCTAGAAAAGTTTAGATCTATAATCCACATCATTTATCATGCATTTACTAATTTATTATTACACTATGAATTGAATACTTTACTGGACACTACTCTTACAAATATCTGTAGAAATAAGACATCCATTAAAGAAAAAAATAAACATTAATTTAACTTTAGTAAGATATAAAACAAATAAAAAGCAAATGTATTAGCAAATGTGAATTTGAGGCTATTGCCATAACCTTAAATGAGAAAGGTGGCTAGAAAGAAAAGGACTATGAGCACCATGACAGATGGATATACACAGGCAGATCTTGTAAAACAGAAACCGTAATAGAACACACTTAAAGGATAACTCCACTTTTCTGGGAAAAATATAGCAAATATAAAAAATAATAATAAAGCATATACTGTACAATTGCTACACAAACCATATTGTAATTTAAAGTGGTTCTAAAGCCGTCAGGTTCTTTACCTTAATGCATTATATGCATTAAGGTAAAAAACCTGCTGTGCTGAAGGGTCCCTCCCCTTTTTTTTACCTAAACCCCAATCTGATCAAGCAAAGTGCACAAGAGCAGCGGCTCTTGCAGCTGTCTCCCTCCTCACTGACCAGATTGATTCCAGCAGGAGCCAATGGTTCCTGCTGATGTCAATCTAATGCTGTGACAAGGCAGCAAGGGGCGGGGCTGAGCTGCCTGGTCTGTGTCAATAGATGCAGACAGGGCGGCTCGGGAGGGAACCAACAAAGGTGCCCCCATGGAAAGCAGCTTTGCATGGGGGCAGTTGCCGAAAAGGAGGGGCATGGAGCACCAGCAGGGGACCCAAGAAAAGGAGGATTGGGGCTGCTCTGTGCAAAACCATTGCACAGAGCAGGTAAGTATACTCTGTTTATTATTTTAGTTAAAAAAATGAAGGTTTAATTTTACTTTATTGTTATTAAGAATTACCTTTCCTTTTCTATCAGCAATCTGTCAAATTCAATGCAATATGGCAACCTGGAGGCCTTCTGTACACAGTTGGTATGCAGAACTTCCCCAGAAATGTAATCTCCTGCTTGTCTAACTGGCTCACTCATTTTCCCAGAAGTCTGCACATAGATACAAGTCATATTTTAGGTATCCTCTGCAAGAAAAAAAAAATATCATTTTTCGGTGAGATATTCCCAAAGTGTGCTAAAATCTAATAAGTACACCAGGTGGCGCCATCCACACCTACAAAATCATGTGACAACATTGTTTTTGAATATAAAATGTATGTATGTGTAAAAAATATAAATATATTAGGGAATCAGCTCTTAACAGAGTATGAATACTCTTTGCATACCAATGTTTAAATAAAAGCACTAATCCCTTAAAACTATCATTTAGTGCATTGTTAACCATTTCAATACCGTGCAATTTTACACCTTCCTTCCCAGGCCATTTTTCAGGTTTCAGTGCTCTCACACTTTGAATGACAATTGCGCGGTCATACAACACTGTACCCAAACTAAAATTTTACCATTTTCTTCACACAACTAGAGCTTTCTTTTGGTGGTATTTAATCACCGCTGGGGTTTTTATTTTTTGCTAAATTAACAAAAAAAAGACCAAAAAGTTTGAAAAAAAAACACATTTTTCTTTGTTTCTGTTATAAAAGTTTACAAATAAATAATTGTTCTTCATAAATTTAGGCCGAGATGTATTCTGCTACATGTCTTTGGTGAAAATAACCCAAATTAGGATGTATTATTTAGTTTGTAGGAAAGTTATAGAGTTCACAAACTATGGTATAGATCTGAATATTGATCAATCCTGAAGTACTGACGGCCAATCTAATTTCTTGAGGTCCAAGAATGTCAGAATAGTACAGATATCCCCAAATGACCCCTTTTTGTAGAGTAGACAGTCCGACGTACTTCATAAGAGGCATGGCGAGTTTTTTGAAGTTGTATATTTTTGTCATAATTTTTCGGAAAATGAAAAAATTAAAAAAATTATTTTTACTATTTTTTTTTTTACATACTGTCACCAGTGCAGTACAGCATCATCATATAACTGGCATGGCGGTGAACAGGGACACTGACTGGTGACAGTATGAAAAAAAAAAAAATATATATATATATTTTTTTTTATTATTTTTAATTTTTTATTACATTTTTTTTAAGATTTTTTTTTCATATTTTACTATGACCAAAGTAGTACAATGTTACCATAGTAACATTGTACTACTTTGGGGAAGTGATCAGTATTTTTATTTATTTTTTTTTTTTTTACACAATTTGCTTATAGCAAAGAATTACTTTGCTATAAGCAAGCATTTACCTGAATGAAATCGATTCATTCAGCTTTTCTTTTTTTTTTTGTGCTTAGCTGTGATTTGGTCACAGCTAATCACATGACATGTGCATGTGATTAGCTGTGACCATTCACAGCTAGGTACTAGTATACAATGAATGGCATGAATGAAGCCATCCATTGTATACAACTGTCATGTGACCTGCTGTGATTGATCACAGCAGGTCACATGGTACCAGCAACGGGAGCCGGTACTCGGATCTGTCATCGGCCGTGTCCGAGGTGCACGGTCGGTGACAGATCGCGCTGCTGCGCCGCTCTGCATTAGCGCAAACTGCGCATGTGCGGGAGCACGCCAAATGGCGTGCACCCGGAATGCAGGAACACTTTTAAGCCGCCAAATGGCCATTGGCCGGGCGGCTAATGGTTAAAACATCATTGTGAAAATGTGAACACAAATAAACTGCTCAAAAAAATTAAAGGAACACTTTGAAACAGATCAGATCTCAATGGGGAAAATTATCATGCTGGATATCTATACTGATATGGACTGGGCACAGTGTTAGGAATGTAAACATTTTCATGGAAATGAAAATGATCAACCTGCAGAGGACTGAATTCAAAGAAACCCTGAAAATCAAAGTGAAAAAATTATACAGCAGGCTAGACCATTTTGCTGAAATTTAATTGCAGCAAATCAAAATGGCCCCCACATGCTTGTATGCATGCCTGGCAACATCAGGGCATGCTCCTAATGTGACGACACATGGTGTCCAGAGCATCACTGAGTTCCTGGACAGTCTGAGGTGTAACCTGGCAGCGTCGGATGGACCAAAATATGATATCCCAGAAGTGTTCTATTGGATTTAGGTTAGGTGAATGTGGGGGCCATTCAATTGTATCAATTCCTACATCCTCCAGGAACTTCCTGCATACTCTTGGCATTGTTGTGCACCAGGAGGAACCCAGGACCCACTGCACCAGGGTAGGGTCTGACAATTGATCCAAGGATTTCATCCTGATACCTAATTGCAGTCAGGGTGCCATTGTCTAGCCTGTAGAGGTCTGTGCGTCCCTCCATGCCTCCCCGACCATCACTGGCCCACCACTAAAATGGTCAAGCTGAATGATGTTACAGGCAGCATAATTTTCTCCACAGCTTCTCCAGACCCTTTCATGTCTGTCACATGTTCTCAGGGTGAACCTGCTCTCATCTGTGAAAAGCACAGGGTGCCAATGGCAGACCAGCCAATTATGGTGTTCAATGGCAAATGCCAATTGAGCTCTATGGTGCCAGGCGGTGAGCACAGGGCCCACTAGAGGATATTGGGCCCTCAGGCCACCTCATAAAGCCTTTTTCTGATTGTCTGGCCAGAGACATTCACACCAGTGGCCTTCTGGAGGTCATTTTGTAGGGCTCTGGCAGTGCTCATCCTGTTCCTCCTTGCACAAAGGAGCAGATATAGGTCCTGCTGATGGGTTAAGGTCCTTCTACAGCCATGTTCAGCTCTCCTAGAGTAACTGCCTGTGTCCTGAAATCTCCTCTTGAGCCTGTGCTGAGAGACACGGCACACCTTCTGGCAAAGGCACGTATTGATTATTGATGTGCCATCCTGGAGGAGTTAGACTGCCTGTGCAACCTCTGTAGGGTCCAGGCCTCTTGCTACCAGTAGTGACACTGACCCTAGCCAAGTGAAAAACTAATGAAAAACAGTCAGGAAAGATGAGTAGGGGAAAAAATGTCAGTGGCCTCCACCTGTAAAACCATTCCTTTTTTGGGGGGTCATCTCATTGCTGCCAATCTAGTGCACCTGTTGTTCATTTCATTAACACCAAAGCAGCTGAAACTGATTAACAACCTCCTCTGCTACTTAACTGACCAGACCAATATCCCAGGAGTTTTACTGACTTGAAGCTATACTCTGATTTAAAAGTGTTCCTTTAATTTTTTTGAGCTGTATATATAAACACTACGAATACCAGTCAGTGTTACCTGGCGAAATCTCAGCAGGATCTCTTTCTCAGACCCATAGTTTTTATGACAATACACAGATATAAAGAGAAAGAATTCCTCCCATAGCATAGTAAGTTTTGTAAAAAAAAAGCTATGGCTCTGAGAAGGAGATCCTGGTGAGATTTGCCTCTTTTATAACACTGCCTGATATACATGATATGCCTGAACTTGAACTGGATCTGGAGATCCTGGTGATGTCTGCTTCCTTCATTACTTGCTCTGATCATATGAGAAGCGCGGATTGTGATTGGTTCTAGTAAGCCTTTCATTTTACCACACGTTGGTGGTGAAAAAGCATTGTTTATCGCATTGGAAACAGGTTTTGGGTACATGGTTGGATTGCCAATATTTTGAAAGGACAATCAAAAGTTTTATATGGACATTCTGAAATGTTTAGCGTTGTAGTGTTTATATAGTTGTGGTCATATTTTCACAATGATGTTTTTACAATGCACTAATTGATAGTTTTAAGGGATTAGCACTTTTATTTAAATATTGGTATTCCCTAAGTGTTAATTACGGTACTTCTAAAGGATGTAAATCTGCAACTTTCCTCATTAGAACACTGCAAGTGCATCAGCTAATAATGTACTATAAAGTAACGAGTTACTCCCATATAACAATATAACACACTATTATGAAGCTTTATCAAATGTACTTCAAATTTAATAATTGTTCTCATGAAATCCTTATAACAACTTTAAAGCGGAGTTCCAGCTGAAAAAATAAATAAAAGTCAGCAGCTACAAAAACTGTAGCTTCTGGCTTTTAAAATACAGCCACTTACCTGTCCCTCGGTCCAGCGGTGTCCTCACCATGGCTGGTTTCACCAGCCATCTTCTCTCCCCGGCGCCAGCATCTTCAGTGTGGGCACCCGGCTGTGACAGCTTGCGGCTTTGTAAATGACCCCGTAGTCTTCTGGGACTTGTCACGTGTCCCAGAAGACTATGGGAAGAGAGGGGGGAGGACAACGTCCACTTTCGATCGCAGCAGAAGTGGGAACGGGTTCCCGTTAAATTTGGGCACCTGTTCGCCCGCCTACAGGTGCCAATCTGTAATGGGGAGCAGGGGCAAAGAGTTAAGGTGGAACTTCCCCTTTTGGGTCGAGCTCCGCTTTAAGTACATCATCATATTTTCATCCTATCTTTACACATCTTTTTATTCGATTGCATGTATTTTTTCTACTGCGTCTGTTTTTATTGTATATATTTATCCATTATATACTTTACCCATATATTTATTATTCCTTTTCTCATTTATTTTGCACTCATTTTAATAACAACAATATTTTTATCTGATCTCTTTGGATTTACAACTCTTATGAGTACTATATTCTGAATGCCCTCTTTATACACCTTTTTTTGCGGCCTATATACCATATTGTATTTTATTTCCCCTTCATCCAGTGTTCTATACACAGTTCATGAAAAAGTGAACAGTTTTATGCCACAAAACGCATTGTCTTGCAACATTTTGGTTCGACCAATCCTTACCGTCTAATAAGAAAACGTTCAAGTCTCATCTTTTACCATGGGTGTCTATTATACTTAGGGTTGGTTCACACTAGAATGCATGTGCTTTTGCATGTTCCCATGTGTTACAGTTTTGACAACCCATTCATTTCATTGGGCTGCCAAATGCTTGGGAAAGCACAAATCGCACCTCACTAAACTGCATGGTACTGAGGTACCATATGGTTTGGTGACCACAAACATAAAGCAATCAAAATCCAGCCTTACTGATAAAGACAACACCAGTGACATTTCCTCAAGTCATGCATCCTCTCACCTTAGGTAAAACTACCACCAAATCCAACATTGCACACAATAACCGCTAAGCAGAAGCCTCCTTATATATTATTATATATATAGCGCTAAAAAGTTCGCTCAGCGCTGTACAGAGTAGTGGGGGACAGTACATGAGACAATACAGTAACGAAACAGGGGTATGCGAGGGGTTCGAGGGCCCTGCTCTTTCGAGCTTACAATCTAGGAGGGAGGGGATAGTGGCACAGGAGGAAGTGGCTGTGGGGGATGGAGTGGTAGGAGAAGTGGAGGAGATCGGCTGTTAAGTGAGGGTGGAGTAGGCTTCCCTGAAGAGATGGGTTTTCAGGGTGTGCCTGCAGGTGAGAAGGGTAGGTGACAGTCTGATGGATTGGGGTAGTGAGTTCCAGATTATGGGGGAAGTCCTGGTGAAGTCCTGCAGTTGGGCGAGGGAGGAGGAGACCAGGGAGCTAGAAAGTAGGAGGTCTTGTGAGGAGCGAAGAGTGCGGGTTGAGTGGTATTTGGGTATCAGGTCGGTGAGGTAGTTCGGGGCAGTGTTATGAATGGCTTTGTACGTGTTAGTAGTTTGAATTTAATGCGTTTGGCAATCGGGAGCCAGTGGAGGGAATGGCAGATGCGGAGCAGTTGGTAAGGTGGATGAGTCTGGTCGCTGAGTTCAGGATAGGCTGAAGCGGGGATAGCCTGTGTTGGGGTAGGCCGATGAGGAGGGAGTTGCAATAGTCGAGTCGTGAGATAATAAGGGAGTGTATGAGTTGTTTAGTAGTGTCTGGGGTTAGGAACGAGCATATTTTGGAGATGTTGCGGAGGTGGAGCCTGCATGAGTTTGCCAGCGATTGGACATGGGGTTGGAAGAGTCCAACCCCATGTCACACCTAGGACTTTGGCTTGCAGAGTGGGACTGATGGTGGTGTTGTTGGTCGTGATGGAGAGGGTGTGGGCGCAGGCTGGGGGGAAAATTAGGAGCTCGGTTTTGGAAAGGTTTAATTTGAGGAAGTGGAGTGACATCCAGTCTGAAATGTCGTTCAGTAGGTGGGTGATTTGGGCGGAGACTGAGGGGGTGAGGTGAGGGGTGGAGAGGTAGATTTGTGTGTCATCGGCGTAGAGGTGGTAGTTGAAGCCGTGGGAGTGTATCAGTTGGCCAAAGGAGGAGATGTAGATGAAGAAGAGAAGGGGCTCGAGTACAGAGTCTTGACGAACCCCAACAGAGAGGGAGAGAGAGGGGGAGGTGGTAGCGTTATAGGCAACGCTGAAGGAGCCTTGGGATAGATAGGAGGAGAGCCAGGAGAGAGCTGAGTCTCTGATGCCAAGGGAGTGTAGTTTATTAAGGAGGAGGGGTGGTCAACTGTGTCGAAGGCCGCAGAGAGGTCGAGGAGCAAGAGAACTGAATAGTGGCCATTAGCTTTGGCGGTTAGCAGGTCATTAGTGATTTTGAGTAGGGCGGTTTCGGTGGAGTGTAGGGGATGGAAGCCAGACTGTAATGGATCGAGGAGGTAGTTGCCATTGAGGTGGGAGCTTAGGCGATTGTAGACTAAGCGCTCAAGGAGCTTGGATATAAATGGCAGCAGGGAGATGGGTCTAAGTTTGCTCAGGTCGTAGGGGTCCAGGGAGGCTTTTTTGAGTATGGGGGTGATGTGCGCGTGCTTTAGGGGGGAGGGGAATGCACCAGTAGAGAGGGAGAGATTGAAGATGTGGGTGAGGCAGCGTAGGATGGAGGAGGAGGGTGCCCGGATGAGTTGTGTGGGGACAGGGTCAAGGGGGCAAGTGGTGAGGCGGGCTTCTGTGAAGACCTTAGTGATCTCTTCGGTGGTAGCAGGGCTGAAGGAGTGGAGTGTTGGGGAGGCTTTAGTGTGTGGGATGTGTTAGGTGTGGTGGGGGTCAGGGCGATTGCGAGGTCAGAGAAGGGGAGAGTTGCGGGGGGTTATATTGGGTGGGAGGCTAGGTGGGGAGGTAGATTGAGCATTGGCGATGTTCCTACGGATTGCGTCGATCTTGTTTTGGAAGTGGTTGGCAATCTTGTGGGCAGTGAGTGTGGTGCTGGATGTAGGTGGGGGGAGAGAGCAGAGAGTTGAAGGTAGAGAAGAGCCAGCGAGGATTGGAGGAGAGCGAATTGATGAGGGTTATGAAGTAGGCTTGTTTGGCGGCGTGGAGGGAGGAGGTGTAGGTGAGGAAGGCGGATTTGTAAACGCTTGAGAGGATCTGGTTTTGCGCCATAATCGCTCCAGCGCATGACTGCATCATTTAAGATTTTTGGCGTGGTCGTTCTGCCAGGGTTGAAGCGATTGGGGTCTAATGCTGCATGTGGTTAGGGGTGCTAGGGAGTCTAAGGCAGCTGACAGCGAGTTGTTATACGCAGTAGTGGCCAGGTCAGGGCAGGACAGTGGAAGGATACTGTCGTACAGGTGGTCAGCTGCGGAGTGGAGAGGGGCCGGGTTCAGGTTGCAGAGGTTACGGCTGGTGATGGTATGACGTTTGGGGGGGGAGGTGTTTGAGGACGGGGAGACGGAGAACGTATATACTGAACTTATACAGTATATAATCTAAGGCGAGAGGAAGCTTTATGCTGGTGCTGTCTTTGTCAGTAAGGCTGGATTTTGATTGATATGAATTACATCTGCGCCCCAAGTAGTGTGTGGCTGAGCTCCATAAGTGGTTTCTTCCCATCTTGTCTCTGGAGGAAGCCCTAATACCATATGTTATAGATATGAGGTAACAGACATGTTTGATTTAGGTATTGGTTGTTTATTTTGGTGAATTATATTGATGAAGATTGCTTGTTTAGAGGGTAATTATGATTTCTGTCTATATTTCAGTTGGTTGGCAGCATGAATTGTCCCCTTCTCCTTATGGACTAGTAGAGCTGTTGGGTTTGATCCTATGGCCGTCCTCTCCTTCTCCTGGCAAGATTGTTTGTACTTCTAGTTCAATTCTAATCTGGATGTGGGCTCCTGATTTGGGACCCCTCCTTCCTTGTGAAAAAGCAATTGTATTACCACCGAATACCTCCTTGTAAGTGTGCTCCCAAGAAGGATATTGTAAAGGATTTCCGGCTAAGAGAAGATCGCCGCAGCACATGAATCTGCGCATACGCAGAATCCCGACAAGGCATTCAGGCAGGCGGGCACTAGGACCCAGGCACACCTGTCACCAATGACGGCGCCGGGCAGGCACTAGGACCCAGGCGCGCCTGTCGGCGCTGGGCGGCTATTTAAAGAGCACCTCCGTGCTGATTCAGTGCTGACTGGTCTTCAGCTCCCCTACCTGTGTCCTTCTTGCTTCTGAACATTTCCTTGTTGCTGACCCGGCTTGCTCCTGACCCCACTCCAACTACACTCCTGCTCCTGGTTGCTGACTCCAGCTCTGTTCTTGACTCTGGCTTCTCCTGCTGATTTTGTACCTCGCTGCCCGATGGTTGATGACCCTGGCTACTCTATGACCCTGCTCCTGTCCTGTGTCCTGGCTACCTACATTGCCCTGCTGCACATTGGGTATTGCCCAGAACCTGCTCTGCCTGCTATTCTGGTAACCAAATCAAAGGATACTCTGCCTACCAAAGTCATCATCTGCGAGAGCCGCAAACAACCACCACTGGCGCTCTTGTCCCCCTGGTCCCTAGACTCCCTCTGTTCCAACCTCAGCGTGGTCAGGGCTAGTGACACAAGTGAGGCCGACCTCATCAATTCAGTCTCCGATCAGGTACGTGACAGATATTATGTTAACATAAATTTTAAAATGTTACTAAACCCACAACAGTAAAATCAGTCTGTATATGCAGTAAAGCATGCTTGTTATACTCACTGTGGAACCTAAGGGGTTAAACCTCTGTCTTGTGTAAAATGGCTGTTTGATCCTGTCTTTTCTGATCCTCATCTTCTTCTTCTTCTGTCCTCAATCCATCTGCTGATAGAACAGAGCTCTTGGAGTCACTCTGCACTTGCTCAATTTGGTGTGTATTGCTAGAAAGTTCTATTTTTCTTTTGGAAGGTGCATGTAATCAGCGCAGGGCCAATCATCACTGTCCAGACAGAGGGTCAGGGGTTATGCAGCCTCAAAGGACAATCAAGGGAGAATGAAAACTCCTCCTACAAGCTTAAACCAGTGCTCTGCTAGACACTGATAGAAGTCACAAGACTGCTCTAACTGCTGATGAGAAAAAGTATTTAGCAGTTTATATTTACTAAAATAGTTGCATTTCCATGTACTGTGGGAGACCAGATATAGTGAATGCAGGGTCCTGGGTTTAGTAACTCTTTAGTTGCCTTATTATTTGATTCCGTTTTCTTTTACTTTTTTCTCAAGCTTTCGAGTACTTTCTGAATTAAGTAGTTACATCATTTCTTGGATGGATCTATCTTTGCAACATCTCTGGATGAATGTTTTCACTTATATGTGAGTGCTTGTTTTATGGGGATATTGGTATTTTATGAGTATATATCATTATATGATTGGTTAATCTGGCTCCCTCCTTTCTGCTGTCTCTTTTGTCAGCCATTTCTCAGTTCAATTAGTTACACAAACCGTCTCTACTATCACGCTATATGAGCTTTTTTGAGCCACATACTATTTCCAGTTTGGGACGACCGTTGGCTGCCACTGTTTGCCACCCCTGTTCTAGCTGCTCTTAAGTGACATGTGAGTGTACATGCACTTATTATGGTGAACAGTAACTCATGTAAAAAATATGTGTATCTAATATGTATTTTCATATATAGATTACTCTGTCCTGACTGCAAGAAAAGAAGCATCTATGTGAAACACGTTGACCTTTTTTGGATTATCATGCTATAGAGTTATGTACAACAATCTAAATAGTTTACCATGACAGTTGTAACCAGGGGCGGACTGACAACTCATGGGGCCCCCGGGCAATAGGGGATCATGGGGTCCCTGTGTCCTTGCCCAAACTCAAAAAAGCCTATGAAAAAGGTACCAGGGGCATCTCATGGGGCCCCCTACTGACCTCGGGCCCTCTGGCAGTACCCGAGTTTGCAAATGGTCAGTCCGCCCTGGTTGTAACCATATGTAAATGACTTGGTTTCCCTTTTACATTTTAGTATTTGTATGTTTTATTTATGTAAATAAAGCTGTATGACAAGTTTACTTGCTTGTGTTGTCCCTGGTACCATTAAAGTTTGTTTTTCCTTTTTTTTTCTTTTTCCTTCTATTTTTGTGGTATATGATACATGGGTGTGGTACTAAACTGGCAGCATCTTTGCAATAAGTCTTATCTATCTATGGGGTTGATTTACTAAAACTGTTGAGTGAAAAATCAGGTGCAGCTGTGTATGGTAGCCAATAAGCTTCTAACTTCAGCTTGTTTAATTAAAAACCTTCAAGCTGATTGGTTACTGTGCAGAGCTGCACCTGGTTTTGCACTTTTCAGTTTTAGTAAACCAACCCCTATCTGTCCATCTCTATCTATCTATCTATCTATCTGTCAGGGCTCCCGGGTATGACCAGAGGTATGTGACTGACGCAGGGAAACGCAGACTTCAGATATGTTATAAACAATATAATTTATTAACACTAACAATACAAACATAAACGCAGTGCAATACTAAAACATAACACAGTGCAAACGAACCAAACCAAACCACCCACAGATAACAGTACATACAATGCAAGCGTCGTCAGGCAGGCCGGGTCAATAACAATCGGGCAGGTAGGTACAGGGGGAGCAAGCGGAGAATGGTAGGGGTCACAAGCCAGGTTCAGCAGGTAGCGGGCAGCGTGGTACAGAGGGTCAGGCAGAGGGATGGTCAGGAACAAGCCGGGGTCAGAGCAGGAGAGGGTCAGCGTAATCAGAACAGGCAGAGTTTGGCAACAAGGAAACGTACTAGCAGGAACACAGGAACAGGAACAAGAATGCAGGATTACAAGATACAGGGCCCAGGAAAAACACACACACCAAGGTAAAGACTGCAGGTCTGGCCATCACTTAAATACACCTGCATAAGCAGTTTCAGGTGTTTTGCTGACTGCAGGGTTGAGTCTCTGATTGCTGGGAGCACCCGCTGGCCAGCCCTGGTACTGCAGCCCACAAGGCAGGTGAGTCCCACCACTACTGGCAAGTCCATTCCTAACACTATCTATCTATCTATCTATCTATCTATCTATCTATCAGGCTAATCCCCTAAAAAACTAAAGAAAAAAAGCACAAAATTAAAATTGTTAGTTACTAAATTCTTTAAAGTTCATTATATATATAAAAAAAAATAAAACAAGAATTCTGATTGGTCTTTGTAAGCATCCATTTACATTTTGTGCTAATGTTGCTGTCTATCTACATTATCTATCTATCTTTCTATCTATCTATCTATCTATCTATCTATCTATCTATCTATCTATCTGTCTATCTGTTTTCAGTCTCTCTATTTTTTTCTCATAATGAATTCTATGTCAGAGTTATGGTTAATTTTATAGCACCACCATTTAGAATGTATCTATTTTTTGCTCCTTTTGCAGACACAATCAATATGTTTACTTCGCACTGATAAATCATGCCTGAAATATTTATGGACAATTATTATTTACCATGACAACTTCCAGATGCTAAATTGCTAACACAATTCTCAAAGTCACACTGCTAAATTTCCCAAAAGCAATAAATATAGATTTTTTTTTTCTTAGTGAATGAGGATCCTTACTGGCTTATGATATAAAAAGAATAGGAGTTGTATATGTTCCGTAGTTTGAAACAGCTATTAAATGTTACACGTTACATAAATAATAGAAAATACATTTAAAGCTTCTTAAAATTATAGTTGAAACCATTATATCAGCAAGAGGCTGCGGAGTTCTATAATTAAAGAACACTGACCTGTGCTATTAAAACATAAAATGAGAGATGTGAAAATAATTACACAGCAGCTTTGTAGGTAGTTTTGCTACTAATCTTTTTTATTCTTACTAGGCAGTACCAGCCTTTGCGAATCGGCTATGTCCCTTTATCTAGATGGCCATAAGAATGACCATGTTGGAAGTAATAGATCTGTAACTTTAGGCTACCTCTGCCCTATACAGCAGTATATCTAAATGCACCACCAGTGACTAGAACATAAAGAAGTAGTTGGTCCTATCCTCTGTCTCTAAATTACATGTATACCCTACTGAATAACATTTAATTGAAAGTGCTCCAAACCATAAACTATTGCCTTTAAAAAAATATTAAAATACTTATTTTTCCCTTGTTTTCATCATTTGCTGCATCTCAGTCCTTCTGATCTCCTGCAACATCTTTGTAGGCACTTCCTATCTGAATGTACTCCATCAATGGTTACATTGTTCAGTGCTATGTTTTTTATGGTGACAACAGTGAACCATTCCTGCATAATACGTATTAAAATGGTCAGTTGTAGTCTCTATCAGAAGGGTGACAATGCACAGTAGTGAAGAACATTGTCACATATAATAGATTTGAAAATATTGAAAATACTTTTGAAATTGCAAGAACAAATTAAAGCATCTCTCTCACACACTGAAATAATTTCCACTAAATCCATTTCTACTAAAACAATTCAAACTAAACCCATACCTGTAAAGAGATTGAATACTTTCTCTTGCAGGTCAGCAAGAAGAACCAGTGGGAGCTATGGGGGACCATGAAGACTGGCACTGCTGGAAATGTCAGTTTCCCAGCAGACTTAGGGGAACAGTTCTAGTATTTGGCAGCATTCATCGGAGCAGCAGAAGAGATAAATATTTAATCTCTTCTTTACTGATATGGGCGTACTATAAATCATTTCAGTGTATTATGGGTTCACTATAAAGCTGAAGTCCAGGTTGATTAAAAATAAATTCAACCCAGAAAAAGGCATCTGGAAGCAGTAAGGAAGTACTGTGGGGCACAGCTTTGGATTGAAGTTGAATATTGTTCCTACTGTTTGCTGGCTCAGTTGTACCTTTAGAATGTCAGTGAAAACCCAAATGTTTGGTGCTCACATTATTTTCATTCTGTTATGAACCAGGCTGGTTATTTACTTTCTGAGAGAAAATGGCATTAACATTGTAAAGCAATGCCATGCGTTCAATTCATGTAATCTATTTGTAATTAGATGCACTAACAGCATAAGCATGTATTACATTGAAGGTCAATAGCAGAGTAAAAATTGATCAACAATTTTATAAGTACTAGCTTTGCAGTCAAGTACAGAAAAAAAAGGCAGCTCAATGCTGATCAAGCAGGGAAAATCTGACAGGGTGGTTGTACAGAAGGTGATTGGTAGATCAACTACTGTACAACCACCGGGCCCATACATGAATCAAAATTCAGCTATTCCCCACTGAAATGGCCAAATTTCAATGCATGTATGACTGGCCTTAGGCCTGTTTCACACTGACGGTCCGATCGAGTCCTCCTGTCAGTTTTTCAGGCAGACCCGATCAAACCATCCATAGACCTTTATGGACTGTTGGTGTCCACTGACACCCTCTGGTATCCAATCCTGTACACCAAAAACAGATGGGGATCCATTCTCCATCCATCCATCCGGTGGATCGGATCGGATGACAGTCGGGTGAAAAAGGACAAGCAGTCGGGTGGAAACAGACAAGCAGTTCGTTTCCATCCGCCCGTCCCATAGAAGTCAGCGGGCTGTGTCTGTGTCCACTCTGCAGAAGCGGACACAGACCTGCCATCCGCCTGCTCAGCGGGGATCAGAGGAGAGATCCCCCGCTGAGCAGGCAGATCCTCTGACGGGTTTGCCTCTTGTGAAAGGGGCCATACTCAAAAAGACATTCCCAAGCCTCATGTTCAAGAATACTTTGATAGAAATGCAATGTGAATTTCTGTTTATTATTACAGATGGCCACATTGTCCAGAAGCTATCATACTCCTCCAGAGCTCTGTCTTACCAGTACATATTGGATTTTACTGTTTCTGAAAACTGCTTATAGAAAGTAATGTGCAATAACCATTGTCTTAGTTTTTGTGACAACTATTTATACAGAACCAATTATAATTTTGGTTTTACTGTGTACTATCAGTGTGTCTGAAATGGATGCCACCAGTTTAGTTTGGCTGTACTGTTTGGAAGAGCCACTAATAGTTTTTCTTTTTTTGCTGTGTTTCTTCATTTGCAAAACAATCAACTTGGTACCAATCTGATCTGCTTATGACCATGAATGCATCTTTTCTCTCTAATACCATTCATCATCAACAACAAAGTACAGGCATAAACTACTTTTTTACAGTGATACATCTTCAGGGGGGCCCTGAATTGCACACATGACACTGTCCCCCTGCCAAAACCTACCTTTTTGGTTTTCAGATTATTACCACTTTCAGGTTTTCCATTGTCCTCTATCTCCCTGTTGGGACAATTTCCCTGATATCAAGACATTTGCAAGCACTTCTACTGTTTCCATTTAAATTACATTTTTTTAATTAAAATATCCTATGGCAATTGTTGTGTTGTTTTATTATCAGCCTGGAGGTCAGTTCTAAACAAATTGCTGCAGCTCTGTATTTATTAGTGCATCATTAAATGCATTTTTTAAATGCAAGCAGTACAGGCACTTAGATTTGACTTGGTATTGCAGTCACTGAGGTCTCTGTACAACAAAGCTCAAACTAGGAAAGAGAGATGCAGCACAAGTAGCTAACCAGGTGCATTGCAAATGTAGGAGACTGCAGATAGAAGGAGAGAGTAGAGCAGCCAAGAGGTGAACTTATCAGTCTTCTGCTTCTTCTTTCACAGTGAAGTTACAAGGTGGGTTTGAGTAGGAGACCTATAGATGATATTAAACCATAGTAGAATAAAGTCAGGTAATAAGAACATTAGATACCGAGGAATTTGAAGTATTCCAATTTTTGCCAGAAGGAGTCACAAAAGAAAAGCTTTCCATACCCAATGGAAGGTCGAGATAGTTGACTTTTTTTTAGCTTGCAACAAGGTGTCAATTGCGCCCTTTGACAGCTCCAGATGTCTTAGAGACCACCTTTCAACTTCCAAGCCATTAATTTCTGACTCGTGGGGTTCAGATGGAACACCCCATTCTGAACCAGGAACAAACTAGGAGTGTAATTGGTTGTTCCTTATCCTCTATACAAGGGGAAACCTAGGCCGGCACGGCCAGAAGAGCAGGGCTATTATTGCCCCCGCTTTGCGTTATATCTTCAGGAGAACCCTTAGAATAAGATGGATTGGAGGAAAGATGTGCAGTAGGCAAAACCTCCACGGCCTGGAAAGGACATCTTGGCCCAAGGTCTGAAGATCCCAAATTAGGAGAAGTAGAGGGAAACTGGAAGTTTATTGCTGACACCATCAGATTCACATCTGATGTCGCCCAGGATTTTTCCGCAATAATTTGGAATTGAGGCCCCATACACAGTGATCTATAAAACTCTGACTCTAGTCAGCCTTAATGTTCTCCGTTCTTGGGAGGTATGAAGAAAGGGTAAATTCCCTTCTGCTCAAAGGAAGATTTGACAGGCTATTCTCAGGAGAAGCAAGCTTCTGGTGCCCGCTTGACAGTACAAGCAAGCCACTGTAATCTGATTTTCTGAAAGCACCTGCACCACTTTTCCGAATAACAGATACTGGAATGCTAGCAGAGTGAATCAGGAAGCTACTAACTCTAGGCAGATAGGAACTCTGCATAGTCTGCCTCTTCTAATGACCTTGAACCTGGTGACCAAAGCTGTGGGCTCCCCCAACCCACCAGCCTGGTTCTGGAGGCTCGAGAGGGACATTGCCCTTCCGATTGTGCAAAACCGTCCAGGTTAATAAGTGGGTTATCGGCCCTGGTACAGGGATCTTCCAGTTCAATACATGATGATCCCACTAGTGAAGGAAACTGAATTGAAACTTCCTTCCTCAACATCTGACCAAAGGAACAACTGGGATGGTGGATAACAGAAGGCATGCACTCTCTTGGCAATAAGCAAGGTTTGCTCATTACTTCCCTCATCTGAGTCTGGATCTTTTGGACTTTCTTCTGGGGGAGAAAGATGTAGCAGGAACTGTGTTGATTGCAGTTGACTCTTTTGATGGTTGATTATCCACCCAAAGCATTTGAGCGTGTTACATGTTAGAGACACGTGATCCATCATAAGACTCCTTGATAGGGCCAACAGAAGGATGTCATAGAGGTAATGAAATATCCGAAGACCCCTGAGTCTCAGAACAGCTATGATGGTTGACAGAAGCCTTGTGAAGGTTCTGGGAGTGGTGCAAAGCCCAAATGGCAAAGAAGGAACTGGAAAAGTGCCCCTTGTATGCAAACTTGAGAAAGCGATAATGAGCCAGAACTTAAGGGGGCATGCAGATAGGTGCCTGCCAAACCCACTGAGGCCATCCAGTCTCTGACTTTTACCACAGAAATGATAGCCTCCCAAGAATCCATCTTGAAAGGAGGGGCCTTCATAGAGGAATTCAGATATTCCAGGTCTAGAACTGGTCTGAGGGCGCCTGAGGACTTGATCACCAGAACCAAAGAGGAACACTTGTCTTCGCCCCATTCTTGTCTTGGTACAGGAAAAATAGCTTAAGCTGTTAACAATTCCTTTATAAATGCGTGCAAACAATTCAGTTTATCTGGACACATTGGTACCCGAATTCCCCCAATGTATTACTGAGGGGCATTTTTTCAAATTCTAGCAGATATCCACTTCGGATAATATCCAGAATTCAAGCATCCTCCACTTCTTCCACCCAGACCTCCCTGAATAGAACCAATTTTGCTCCCACTTGAGAGAGCTGGGCGGAGACTCCTTCCGAATGACTTGTCAGAAGACCTAACTGGTTGGCTTGATTTGGACTTGACTCCCTTGGGAAATGCTGCACTGCCATTCTTTCAATGTCTGAAAAATGACCCACCAGGCCTGTACACACTGGCTTCTTTGAAACAATTCTTACAGTAACTCTTCTGAAATAGCAAAAGGACTGACGTTGCCATCTCTTCTCCTGCAGGATAAGCCCTGACTTCCTACCGGATACCTGCTGAATGGCAGCTTTAAAGGTCTTGACAAAATGGGGCTTCCCATCAAAGAGAGTTGAGCCAAGGCTGTGTTTAGAGGTACTGTAAGCAGACCAATGCTTTAGCCATATGGCTCTTTTGGTGTTACTGTGTGAGCCATTAACTTTGCTGTTATTCTGACTAGATCCACTGCTGCTTCAGCAATGAAGTCCACAGCTATCCTGAAGAATTGCACTTTTCCTGAACCACAGCACTCCATTTCTGCCACCCACAGTTTGAGGGCCATAGGGTATGGTCGTGCCACAGTGTACATCCTCTTCAGATCTGTATCAATATTGCAGTCCATTGGATCCCTAAAAGACACCGAACCTTCCAGTGGAAGCGTTATGTGGCTTTCAAATATCTGTAAAGAGATGGCTACTTTATTCTATATATATATATTATATATATATATATATATATATATATATATATATATATATATTCCATAATTTGCCATCCCTTTGACACACATTTTTTTCTCTGTCTTTTGGGTGAAGAACTATTTTTGCTGCATGTACAGTTTTACTTGCTGTGCATCTACATCTTTGTCACATGCCCCCTACCTAAGATAGGATGTGTATACTAATTTGCCCACCAATTCACCTGGCCTCAGCTGAACAGCCCCAACAAACCACCACTTCCGGGTGGGTTGGAGAAGAGGCTCCGGAAGAGGTAGAAGACCTTTTCCTGTGCTGGCCAGAGGATTTACTCTTCTTGGAAGCGTTTCAGTGACTAGATTTTCCTCGTCCCATTTCCGTACAACTGCAATGAGCCACTGGTGATGGCTTACTAGAATGACCACTTGGCGGATGTTTAATCCACCCTGGACTGTTCTAGTGAAGCAACTTGTCCTAGACAACAGGAGACAGGATTGCTTAGGATCGAGTTCTTGGCGGACGCTTTATTCCACGCTGGAGTCTTCTTTCTGCCAAAAAGGTACGCAGATAGCACTCTTTTAAAAAGTAGCAAAATATAAATAAAATAAATAAATAACAAATAAAAAGAAAAAAGACCTCTCCATTAGATCTTCAGTGCTTGAAGCTGCAGCTTTTAGCAACATCCTAAGGGGGAATATAACCTAATTCACATCTCAGAGTCATAATACATGTTCATGCCTCCAAGGTAGACAGGCAAGCAGCTGAGGTGACCTAGAGGGAGCAGAGCAGCAGAAACACCCAGGCTGGAGTACCAGAGTGATTAGGTAAACAGGTGGAGTTCATAGAGACACAGCAGAGTCTTCAGTAGCCACAGAGCTGCAACACAAGAGAGACAGAGCCAGCCTCTAGATAAAGCAGTAGCTTCCTGTGTCACAGAGAGTCCCGACAGCTCCATAGCAACCCGGGAAGTTCAGCACCCGCCGTCTTAGCAAGTGTACCACCTAGCCTGCTCTGTAGCTGGATAAAACATAGCCGCCATGAATGTGGGGATTACCAGCCCCAGATGCCTGCCAGCCCACAGACCTGCTGAGATATGGACCACAATTGTCAGCCAGCCCACAAACCTGCTGAGATATGGACCACAATTGTCAGCCAGCCCACAGACCTGCTGAGATATGGACTACAAGCATCAGCTAGCCCACAGACCTGCTAAGATATGGACTACAAGTGTCAGCAAGCCCACAGACCTGCTGAGATAAGAACTACAAGTGTCAGCCAGCCCACAGACCTGCTGAGATATGGACTACAAGTGTCAACCAACCCACAGACCTGCTGAAATATGGATTGCAAGTGTTAGCCAGCCCACAGACTTGCTGAGATATGGACTACAAGTGTCAGCCAGCCCACAGACCTGCTGAGATATGGACCAGTGTACTGAGATATGGGACTACAAGCCAGCCAATATATGCACAGGTAAGTCATCCGCCTTAGAAATTTTTAAAACACACATAACAATCCCCGCACCAAGGGAGCCCACTGCACAGAGAGGTTTACAGCCCAAACAAGGGGTCTTCTTACCCAGGACAGGCTGAACCTGGGAACGCTATAGGAGAGAGATTTTTCATGGTGTCTGGAGCGAGGATGAAAAAAGAACTCTGAGATTTCTGTGCATTTAGATGTATGTCTTTATGCCTGGAGTTCAGCTTTTAGCCTAAAATTAAGATTAAGATGTTTATTTAAAAAAAAAAGTGAAGTGCAATAACATGTCTAAATAAATGTTTTCACCTTTAAGTACATTTAGCTAAAATCTGACTGTTTACTCTAGATTACTTTTATTTTTGTAGCCAATATATTGCACAGAACTTTACAAACCCATTCACAATACCTTAGAGAAATGCTCTACAAATGGCCAGACCATGCTAATACCAGTTGTGTAGGATTCCTTTTAACCTATAAGGGTTTAACCTGCCTAGCGGTAATCCCTAGCGTAGCTTGGGGTT
Source organism: Staurois parvus (assembly GCF_062004578.1). Taxonomy (NCBI): domain Eukaryota; kingdom Metazoa; phylum Chordata; class Amphibia; order Anura; family Ranidae; genus Staurois; species Staurois parvus. The sequence goes on along the minus strand of NW_028318993.1, from coordinate 390,140 downwards.
ACGTTCAGTCCCAGAAGCGGTAACCCCCGAACTACACTCGGGATTACACTGCAGCGCTTCTCCGCGATCTCTTGAGCACTTACCTTGTCCTGTGGTCCCGGGATGCCCCCCCTGCAGTGTCCCCGGCCATGTCCATCTGTCTTCCGGGTTCTGTGTCCTGCAAGTGTCGGTACATACGGAGGGCGGAACCGGTGGGAATTTCAAAAATGTAAAAATTTGACATTCACTCAATACACTAAAATCTGATAGTATTACATTACTGTATCAAACCATTTCACATACATTTTGTCCCGAGTGCTTTGTCCTGTGCCCTGCCTGCATTTTTACCGTTCTTTCTGCCTGGAAACTGAGAAACGTTCATGGCATCCAAAAAGCATCCCTTTAGGTCAAAAGCAGTTTTAGACCAGCTAGAGAACAGTGATAGTAAATTAGAACCACTTGCAGAATTGAGTGATAGTGATTCGTGGGGAAATGCGAACGAGCTCAGTGATGTGCGAACTTGGCGCTCTATTTCAAATTTCAGTGTTTCTGGTTAGATGACATTATTTCATTAAATTTATCATTATTATATTATTATTTTTTATGATTATTGATTATATTATAATTTATGATTTTGTTTTTAAAATTTTATCATATCCAGGATGTTTACTGGACTCTTGTTTGGACAGATTTCAGTGAGTTATTCCTAAGAATTACAGGCCTACAATAAAAAAACAACATATTTCCATTGAAAACAATGTACCGCTTTGAGCACAGAAATACTGACATAATCATACCGCTAGGGAGGTTAAAACCTGGAGCCTGAATAGCAAGTGTTAAATGTTTAGCCACCATTCTATTGGAATGTATTTACTAAAGCTAAATAGACTGTTCACTTTGCAAGAGAAGTTGCACTTTGCTTAGTAAATAAGGTGAATCTCTGCTGACACCCATAATCCAACCATGTGCACACAAATTGTTGTTCTTTTATTATTCTTGCATGTGATTTAACGTGTTCACTGTGTATATTGCAAAGTAAAATTGCACCACTTCACTGCTTCGCTGCTTCACAAGCTCTGGGGAAGATTTTCTTGCAAAGTGCAATTTCCCAAGCAATGTGAACATCCATTTTCCTTTAGTAAACCATCTTCTATAAGTTTACATTTTTCTGTGTATTGTCTTAAGAACCAAGCCTGTATATGCACTGAACTAATACAAATGTTAGTTGTTTAATAGCAAGTTTAACTTTTGACCTTAACTATACATTTAATTAGGTTTTTTGGGGAAAAGCAATAGCTTAGAAAGCCATTCTAATCAATATAAATATGTATAATTAAATATATGTCTCTAAATTTAATTAACATGGGATTACTTAAAGATAATGATCTTATATATTATTAAAGAAGATACTAAAAGCCACAGGCAGACATATAATAGTCTCTTTGCTGTCTTTAGAGGTATGCAAACTTGTTATATTTGCCAATAAATTAGGCAACTATAGGTCAGAAATTTCACCTCCAAAGTTAGCAAATTTGAGATGTTAACATATTTCTGTAAACTCTTGTATGGCTGCATTAAAGATAAATGTGCTTATTTTTCAAGTGTGGAGGGAGTGTTGCAATGTTAATGATGGCAACAACAGTGGCCCATGCCCGCTTAATGCATGTTGAAATGGTCCGTTGTAGTCTCCATCAGAAGCATTATTTTAAAGCAGAAGTAGAGCCAAAACTCTTTCAGCCCTATAGCTGTGGGTCACAGAGCTATAGTCCACTGTTGGGTGATGTCACTCAGCCTGTCCAGGTTCTAGAGAGATCCCAAATTTAAAGTTAGGATTCACCCAGATTCCTGCCCGGCAGTTGGCATAGCCTCTCAGCACACCGCTGAGAGCCTAAACCAGCCATTCCCACTCAGTGTTGGCAGTCTCCAGCCAGATTTTTTACTGACAAAACATAGCAAATTTACTGAAGGAGCACATTTTTTACTGACAGCCTAAAAAAATTAACTCAAAAACTAAAACAATCAATATTTAAACAGAATAAATACAATATGGAAACACTGACAATACCCAGAAAAAGTATTTTAACAGGTTTACACTTACAAAAGTCAACACAGCATGACAAACTATCAGCCCCTGATATTTACAGACAGTTGTAAAAACTGCTGATTTTTACCAACTTTCTGCAAATTTACTGACGGTTGGCAACCCTGCCCCCGCCAGTGCTCCAGTGATTGCTGCAGGGGCAGACAGAAAGCCACAGGCTAACAGTCACCACTCTGGTCACTGAAGACCAAGAACCAGGCGATCAGCGGTCTTTGATCACTCAGTTCTCCATCTTAGAGGTGCTGGGGGACAGATGCAGCATTGGACCGATGCTGCATCCACGTAGGTGAGTACGTTTTTTTTTGTTTTGTTTTGTTTTTTTTAATCCACACTTCTATTTTAACACAATTTGCACATTTATATATTTTTAAATGACTTTTGAAATGCCATTGATTTATCAATGCTTTTATAAGATTTGTGATTGAGTTTACATCTACAGTACTTTAACTCCTTCATGCATCACTCATCACACTCAAACTTCCAAGGCAGGTTGGAATTTGATTTGTGACTGAGAGAAAATCTTAGTATTATTTCATTGCTGTCAAATAGAAGAGAAAGCAATTGGAAATCAATCCATTTCCTGTCTAGTGTAGAAAAGAAGAGAAATTTATTGAAACCCCTTTAGAGGGAATATAGTCAGCAGTGAAAAAGATGTTCTCTAGTAGAGTTAGGAGGTTTCAGAACCTCTGTCAGGATTTTAATGTTGTGTCTCTATGAGGGAGATTTCTTCTTACTTCCTGTCCAGGTGATGTGTGACAGAAATATCCTCCCTGGGGCACAGACAGAATTTAAAATATGATTTACAAAAAAAAACAACTTGTCAGCTGGGACACAGTAATTAAAACCCAACAAGGGACATTAGCCTTCTTCAATCTGCCAAAAAACTGGATAACCAAGTGTTCCTTTAATAAAAAAAAGGTATTCTATATTGTTCTTGCATATTTTTACAGAACTACGTAATATAATTTTAAAAGATATAGGAAGCCATCCCATGAGACTTGCTGCCCTAGACTTACATTTCAATGTAAATATTACATAATTGTACAATAGAACACAAACATTCTTAAAGCATAAAACATGAAGTGTATTTTAGTAGTGTTTTAATGATTACTTTCCCCTCCCTTTAGAGTAAATAGTCAACTTCTACAAAAAGAAAGCATTGGAAACCCCTAAGCATTCATCCAGGGATATTGATCATAATGTTCTAATATTTGCAAGGTTGTTATCTGTCTACTCCTATTAACATTTTCATTCAATAGATCTTAATTTTCAACCTCAAAAAATCAATAGCATATCTCTGAGATACTTTCAGTATTTAGTGCAAGAATTCCACTTCGTAATCTGTTTGTAATAATTAGTAAATAAAGTATTAGTATGTATGGCAAATACATATAAAAGTGTATAATAATAATAAATACTTAGAAATACTCTGTGCTGTCTGGGAACACCAATTACCAGGCCCCTTCTGGTTTCTGTACTTCACCATGATAGATGGCATCACCAACCAGTAGTGAAGTGGAGGAACAGATGGGTCAGAGCCATTGCCACACAAGAGGTTATGTATATTTGCATCAATGTACCCTGGTATGTAGGGCTCTCAGAATGCTCTGGAAAATGTTTATTGGCTAAAACAAGATCAAGTTCACTTGGTGCCAGCAATGTACACATTAGGGTCACTAGTTGCTCGGAAAAGCTTTTAAACATTTACATATCTTATGTCAAAGATTATAACTGGAAAAGATGAATGAGTGGATTGCAGCGGATCACTATTTTAGAGAATCGAATGATTTCCTCTTTTGTAAGGTTTGCTAAGGCCTAAGTATTAGCTAATTGATCCACACTAACTCTATGGAGAACAATTTAAAGGGTAATTTCTCCTCAAGCTTATTAAACGTAGATCTAACCCTACCTGGATGACATTTATTTGACATGATGTGTGTCATAAACATTTGCTATGTTTTCTTTCATAAAATACTGTTTTAACCATTTTTACATACATTTTTGCATCTCATAGCTGCTGATCCCCTATGCCATTTCCAATCTACATGCACTAATTCCAGCACTGGCTGAACATCATTGCTTCCAATAGTTTAAAACAATGAACAATGCCTACACAATATGCATCAGATCATCCACCTGTAGTCTCCATCGGGGACCCTTGTGGCAGGGTGTCACCCCATAACAGAAAGTCTTGAAACAAGGATCTTCATGGCAGGATCATCGGGTATTATTTTAATGAAAATGGTAGCTTTAAAAAGCTTGAAACATTTACATTAGCAAGTTAAAGTGTATCTAAAATCAAACTTTTTTTTAGTTTTGGATGAAGTTTTATAGGGGTTAGCAACTCTTTCAGGTTTTTTTGTGATTTGCATCCTATCTGTGGAGACTCAACATCTCTATTTAGCCTAGAGACACTGGGACTGAAAGGGGGTGATTTACTAAAGGCAAATAGACTGTATACGTTGAAAGGAAAGCTGCACATTGGAAGGGAATTTTCCCCAGAGTCTAGTGAATGATGTGAAGCTCTGCTGACTTCCATCATCCAAATATGTGCAAGCACAAATTCTGTTTTTTATTTTCCTTGCACACGATTGGGTATTCTTAGCAAAGTGAAATTTCACCATATTCACTAATTTCTTGGGAACATTCCCCTGCAAAGTGAACAGCTGATTTGCTTTTAGCAACCCCAAAGTGAGCGAAAATACCACAGTTTTAGCTATCACATAAACAGTAGTAGAGGCTTCATGGGAGAGGAGGGCCAGCCGACAACAACTGACATGTGACATCACCAGGGGCGGACTGACAACTCATGGGGCCCCCGGGCAATAGGGGATCATGGGGCCCCTGTGTCCTTGCCCAAACTCAAAAAAGCCTATGAAAAAGGTACCAGGGGCATCTCATGGGACCCCCTACTGACCCCGGGCCCTCAGGCAGTGTCTGAGTTTCCAAATGGTCAGTCCGCCCCTTGACATCACCCGTAGGCTTGCAAGGAAGCAACAATTGTCGGCTGGCCCTCCTCTCCCCTGAAGCTACCAATGGGAGCTGATCACGTGACCGGACACCCTAAGGATAGATAAGTATATGCACCTTCCTTCTACAAGGTAGTTAGAATAGAATTTAGAAAGGGGGAGGTTTAAGCATAGTTAGGCAATAGCATGGAATTCCACTTTAAGTACAAATACAGTTTATATGATAGCTTGTTGAATCATTTCTCAGCTGTTTACATCTCTTAAGATTCCAGTGGCTGGATCTCTGGACTTGAGGTCCCAGCTCTACTGACTTTGTGATAAGGAAGGTTCATTTTCCATGGATTACTTATTGACTTTACATTCCCAAAAATATAACAGGAGGTCTGAGACTTCATAGTGAATGGAAGTCTGGGCTTCTGTTCATCTAAAAAGGAATGGATCAGACTGGATTTAATTGTTTCTACTTTCTACCCAGTTGTATTACCTAATGGAGTAAAGTGTGATTATTAAAATCTGCTGACCCAGCATGAAGCTATAAAGGGAAAGATTGCGTGCTTAAATATTTAGTTTAAAACCCTTCTATTATGTGATATTACTACTCTGTTTATGTTTTTATTTGCATGCCCCAAGGACTACAGCTTTAATGTCTCTTGCATAATCACACCGTCCAGGTTCTGATCCCTTTTACATATTTATGACTTCAGGTGATATTTTATGAACACAATTATTCTAAGCACCAAGCAGTGTCTCATATAGAGTTAATACAGAGCTCTTTATGACAAATGGAATCTTTAGGGTTGATTTGAGCAATAAAAAGTTAATTTGCTAAATGCAGACAGTTCTTTTACCCTCATATAATTATGAGCATATTCTCCAGATTATCATTAAGATTGTTCTATGTATAAAGAGTCATCATACACAGTAACTCTATGCAATGAATTGCAAGCTGTAATATATAGGGCCCAATGCACCATTTTTGAAATTTAAAGAGAATGAAGATTAGCACAACGTAAACCAATAAATAACTCTGCAAATTTATCATTCAAAGGATCGAAGAAGACTTATTGCTGGGGGAGGGATGGGGAAGCAGTATACAAGCTGAACACTGTGGGACAGATAAACTGCCCCACCTTCACTATATAGAATAATATCAGTGTCAGTTTAAAGGATAAATTCACCTTTTGACCAAAAATAATAAATGCATATTTTTTTACAGGTGCAAAAATGGGAATGTATTATTTTTGGTTCCAGAAGCCTGTAAAGCATTGCACCAGCGATCTGCTGATGCCATGCAGGTCTCCTGCATACCTGTCAGTATATCTGATTGCCCGTATGGGATGTACGGGCAAGCAGATACACTGAAAGGAAAATTCAATGAACTACCACGGTGCTCCACAGTGCCGTAGTGGTTCATTGAGAAATAAGTTGTTGGGACTTGTATTAATTAATTCACAGAACACTGTGAACAAATGACGCGGCCATGTGGGCGGAGCCCTTAACAGCCCCTTTTTTTCAAAAGTGACAGCTAGTACTGGGATCAGGGGGTGGGGGGGTGGTATTGAGCAGCGGCTGCAGCATAAGGTACATGTTTCATGTTCCACCCTAAAACAGGTGGAATATGTAATGTTCCAAAGGTGAACCTATCCTTTAAAACATATCTGTCACCATTTTCTATATGTGTGTTTATAAAGAAAAAAACTGTTTCAAATGCCTTTATAAGTATGACAAATTTATTAGGGCCCAATAACACAATTGTGTACATTAATGCATGCATTAACGCACATATTTTGATGCATTGGTAAGATGACAGTGTCTCTTCAGTTGGTATGTAACTTTGTTTAGAATGCTAATATGATGTGTATAATATGATGTGTTCTTTAGGTATCTTCCAACGTAATGCCTTCCACTGCACGCAGGTGCAAAGTTACATATTTTAATCTATATCATTATGCAGATCTTAACTGAATAGGACTTTGATGAATCAGAAGGTGCCACACAATGATCCCTGGATGCCAAAGGGGGGAAATGCATTTGCAATTCTAATTTTAACATGTACAAATTTTAGTGCATATAGATTGACAAGATTTGTATGCAAATTGTAGAAGGGGAGTCACACATTTTCAGAAAATCACAGTGATGGATGACTTATGATTTGTCAAAGGCAGATATGTATTGTACACATGCTCTGTTTTTTTATCAGCATGTACAAAATGATTTATACTTTATCTTGCCACTAAAATTACATCCCGAAGCCTATTTGAAAGTTTGGTTTCTGGAGATGTGTGTTACATGGTACATGTACTGAATAAAAAAGAGTTTCATATGTTGACTTAACATCTAAATGTGATAATAAACAGCAGTATTTATTGTTTTTTTTTCTTTTTTAGAATGTGAGAAATCTTTGATGCTAGTAAATATCACATAGGAAGGCAGAGTGTATTATAAACTTGTCTTATAAAGAATTTTAAGTGGAATTCCAGCGTAGTCTTACAAATGTTCCATTCCCCCTCCTAACACCAATACTGACCAACCTGCATAAAAAAATTGCCTATATTAACCTATTTTCAGCTTGCTCCAGTCTGTTCACATGGCCCCTGTGTCAGCCAGCAGCTAATGCAAGGGAGAGGAGAGAATGCCAACAACAGATGGGCCACAGGAGCCTATGGGTGATATCAGCACTCCAGGCTTTACCAGCCATTGTTGAGCACTCTCCTCCTTTCCCCAACAGCAAGCAGTGACTTACAGTACACGAAGAACCAGATCGAAGATAGCTAGCTTTTAAGGCTAGCTAGGTTTAACTGAAATTCCAGTTTAAAGTACAGCACACATACATCAAGGCCTAACTTCAGTCAAATCTTTTTCTTTTGAGCTTTGCATAGAATATACAAATATATAATATATCTTTGTGTAGAGTAAACTATCTGTGACCCTTCACTTCCTGTCTTGTGACTTCCAAACAAAAAATAGAGGATGTGGTTGTCACAAGAACTGGAATATACAGACAGCAATAAAAAATATGCATGATCTAATCCTTTCCCAAAATAGTGAAAGTATGTTTTGTTTAGTTTTTTGTTTTTATTGGTCTGCATTCCCATTCCCAGGGACTACTGATCACTTTTTCCACCTTCCCTCAGCTTCCCGACAGCCAAAAGGGAATTCTTCACAATAAGGAATAATTTTTACAGCAGAGCTCCCAACTGTCCCTTTTTCGGGAACCTAAGCCCTCTTAGAAGTAAACACTTCTGCACACGGACATCAAAATAACTGCATTTTTATCATTACTGATTTTTTTTTTTTACGAATCTTAGTGCAGTTCTATATTGTTCAAAACAGAAAAATCTGCTTCTGAGGTCAGTAATTTATAGGTGTATGTTTTTAAATGCGTAGACATATGTAAACACGTATGAGCAAAAATAGTAGTGAAATGGAATGGAAATTAAATTGTATGCATCTAAGCCCTGTACAGCACTTCATGTGCAGGATCTTTCAGCAAGTCTCTGCTAGCAAGATCCTGCATAGATGATCAGTAATTTCATCACAGTCATGTATGAGTTTCCTTATAGACTTTTATAAATACTTGTATTGTTTAATTACCAAAATATCCTAAACTTTCCATCCAACCTTTAAATTATTTTGTTTGTTATTTTGAAAAAAATAGTTTGCATATTAATTGTCAATGATCCATGTAAGCAGGAATGTGGCAGAGTGTCCTATGCCTGCCTACATATGATAGTTCTTGTCTTAAAAAAGTTTCCCACCACATAAAGTTAGAAGGTTTAGTGCGGGAGTGTTGGAAACATATGCAGATTCTTTAGGCTGCCAGCAAATTGACTCCTTTATTCCCTTTATTCCAAGCACATGACCTATATTTTATATTGTTATTTAGCATTTTTTTAAAGACAATATGTTGGAGCTCTGTCAATAGGTAGATGGCTCACCCATTCACCTCTGTCACAAAACTTCACCTGTATATAAAAACCAATGGGTTGAAAACATTTGCCAATGTGATGGTGGGGTGATGGGGAGCAGGTCTGTTCTGCATCTGAGTTCTCTGTGTTCTTTGTATTCTTGGTATTTTATTAGAAAAGTCACCACCACTTTTTTTTTATTGAACCTATAGCTACACTATAAATTCTGGGTTACTCCAGAAAATCAGTTATTTTTTTCTACCAAGTAGATTATTCGACGTGCTTATAAACTTGTTTGCCCCAATTGTCTTTTTTATGTTGAAATTACTTTCAGGAATTAGTTGACTTCAATCTGTTTCTCAATTTATTTGACATTGCTTATGCCAAGGCTATTTCGTTATCATTTTTATTTTCAAGTTACCTGCATATGTCATGTCTTATGTTAATAAGTGTAAATGTGCTAATAACTTCAGCAAATGTTTTCTTAGCTATGATTAGGTTGAGCATTAGTTGTATTTATATTTATAATGTATGCAAAGACACACAGCGGAAAATGACATATAATTAATATTCTAATGATGTTCTTTCCCCCCCTTTTTTGCACAAGGTCATCATGTTTGCATTTTGTAAGTTCATTTTAAGTTGAGGGATCAACTTGGACACTCTGAGAATGAAAGTTCTCATTAAAAAGCATAATTACTTCATTGCCTGGTGGAATTAAGCAATTAATTCAATGTGAATGGCTGTTAATAATGTAAAGATCAGCATTAAGACCACTGGATGGTTTCATTGTATGTGCTGTAGCATGCAACCATTATCTCAATTTGCTCTCTTCATTCTTCAGTTTCTAGGTTGTCTCTCTGGCTTTCTATACTTATTTGTGGTATATTTTATGTGAGAAAACAACCAGACAGAGTAAGAAATGATTGCTTTTACAGCCAGCATGGCCATAAAAGCAATTATAGTATTAACCACTTCCTGACTGCCCTATAGCAGAAATACTGATATAGGGCAGCACGGGTGTGCAAAATCACGTATATGTATGTAATTCGCGCTCCCGCTGTGTTCGCGGCCCGGGGGGGGTGTGCGCACATGCCCCCACCGCCCCTCAGGTGCCATGATTTGCTCCTAAAGGGATCAATCATGATCGATCCTTGGCATTCCTTGCCCTATTGGGGATCTTCTTGTACCTGTGTTTACACTTACACAGGTAGAGGAAATAATGAAACCTTCTCTCTCTGGGCACATTCCGTCCCAGAGAGAGAAGAAAGAAGACACAGTGAGTACATGTAGCACACTTGCACACAGAACACTTAAGGACACATTTACCCCTTGATCGCACCCCCCCCCCCAGTTAACCCCTTCACTGCCCTGTCACCAGTGTAATAATACAGTGTACAGATTTTTTGCTGATAACAGTATTAGTGTTGCTGGCAACTTCAGATAGCATTAGAGTCAGTTAGCATCCCTCCCAGATAGCGTCAGATTGCCCGTCAGTACATCAGTCTTCACATTTAACCCTTTGATTACCAGGAACACGCTCACATACACAATAAACCTCCATTGCTAGTATAGTATCTAAATGTATTGATATCTTTGATCAGATCAGCACTATACCAGCATTCACATTAGTATAGTGTCCCCAAAAATGCAGCATTAGTGGGATCAGCCCTAGAACCTGCCAGCACCTGCGTTTAGCCCCTACGCTTACTCACGCTCCCCCCCTCTCCCCCAGCAAGTGCAGTGTCAGTGAAGAGGCCTACAGGATTCTAAGAATGTCAGATGAGAGCGAAGGGGAAGATTCCCTGACACAATCAGCCTCAGAATAAGAACCTGTAGAGAGCAGCGCCACCCTGACAGATAGCTCAGATGATGAAGAAGAGGTCCATGCTATGGTCAGGCCTACCCGACCCCATTCCCAGGTTTCTGAGATATTACAATCGCATGATGACTCTCATATGCAGCAGAGTGCCAGTACTAGTGCCACTCTACCTTTTGGTGAATTGGCGAGCACCAGCAGCCTAGTACATCCTGGTCTTTCATATACCAGCACTGCAGTATCACTTAGTGACATGGCGAGTCCCATAAGTGCAGTACGAGCTGGTGTGGTGGCGAGCACAAGTAGTGTCCCGCAGCCACCAAGAACTCACACACAGGCCCATAGAGCCCCTAGTATCCTTCTGGATGTGCTTGTAAATCCCGATTGGCAGCCCACAAATTCTGCAGCACCCGTACTTCCCCCATTCACTGCCCAACCCGGAATTCAGATGGAAACAGCAAATTTAAATACTCTCCTTGATTTTTTTGGAGCTGTTTTTCAGGGCAGATCTGTATGCATTGATTGTGGATCAAAGCAATTTATATGCACAACTTTTTATCGCCGCCAACCCAAATTCAAACCTTGCCAGACCATTTGCATGGAAACCCATTACAGTTTCCGAATTTGAAGTTTTTTTGAGCCGAATCATCAATATGGGCATTACTAAAAAAAAAAGAATTGCCATTGTATTGGTCCACAGACCCGATTCATCATATGCTCGTGGCCAGGCATAGATATGAGAGTATAATGCGTTTTATGCATTTCAATGATAATATACTCTGTCGTCCTTGGGATGACCCTGAATTTGACCGGCTCCACAAAACTCAGCCTCTGGCAAATCACCTTAACCAAAAATTTGCAGATGTCTATACTCACCAGCAAAACATCTGCTTGATGAATCCCTCATTAATTTTTCTGGCCGGCTTGCATGCAAACAATTTCTCCCCAGCAAAGGTGCCAGATATGGGGACAAGATGTATAAGACCTGTGAGAGGACAACAGGCTATACTTATATGTTTCGGATTTACAAGGGAAAAGTTAGTCACGTGGAGCCCCCCAGATGCTCAGACTACATGATGAGCAGTGGCAAGATAGTTTGGACTTGGTGTCATCCTTTTCCCATATGGGGTACCACTTATATGTGAACAAATTATTCAAGTGTGCCACTATTTAGACATTTGTACAATCTTGGAATTGGCGCATGTGGCACCGTGCGACCTAATCGCCGGGGCTTCCCCCAACGGCTTGTAAATACTAGTCTTAGGGGGGAAAAGCCTGCTTGAGAAATGAGGAATTGCTCACAGTGAAGGGGAAGGAAAAACTGGATGTTTTCGTCCTGTCTTCCATTCATGCAGACACGACCATCCAAATTTCCACAGAAGCTGGTGTTGTTGAGAAGCCAGATGATGAAGCCATACTTAGTTTCCCAAAAACCCAGATGCTGGTACAAAAAAAGAGTCTGTCTATTTATTTCAATTGACTCTATATAATGCTTTTGTGCTTTACAAACTAACTTAATGTAGTGTATACTTCCTAAAATTCCAGGAAGAGATCATCATGGCCCTTTTGTATCCAGACGGTACTGTGGCCCAAATCCCCAACCCAGATGCAGTTAGCTGGCTGCATGACAGGCATTTTCTTGATGCCATTCCTGATACCCCAACCCAAAGGGCACACCAAAAAAGACTGTAGCAGACAAGAAATTAGGTGTGACACCTGCTTTTTTTGTCCCTCCTGTCCTGGCCAATCTGGTCTCTGCCTCAAGGACTGCTTCCGTAGCTTCCAAACACTACACACACTAGTGGAGTATTAGTATAGGGTACAGCACTGCACAGGTCAGGGCACATATTTGCACAGGGTCTCGAAAGGTAGTCAGGAAACAGTCTTGTTAAGTAAGTTCAATTTTTAAAAAAAAGTAAAAAAAAAATATAAAAAATAAAAAGTACAAGTACAAAAAAAAATGTTAAAAACCAAAAATATTTGTACTTTTTTTTGTTGCTATCATTGTTGTTACTGTTCTACTGTTACGATTTTACTGTTTTATTGTTACTGTTCTATTGTTAACTTTTGCTGTTTTCTTTGCAGGAATACCATTCAGCTGCAGCACTGACCTGTTTATTCTGACAGCAGCAGGGTCTTGCTCTCAGAATATACATAAGTAGATGTGTGCAATGCTGTTGGATGAGATTTTTCATCTGCAGTTCAAAAAAGAGCATATATGTCGAAGCATGGGAGCCTGGGGTGGCCAGTGGGTAGATGGCCCCTATGCTTCGGTATATATTTAAAAAAAAAACATTTTGGCAGAGATATCTTCATCTACATCGATCAATGTAAATAAAGGAATCTGTTATGTTCTTTTTTTTCATGTGCAGTTATCAGGATTTTTCTTTTACCAAAGGCATGTAGCAAAATACATTTTGGCCTAAATCTATGACGAAATTTGAGTTATTTGGATATTTTTTATTACAGAAATGAGAAAATATATTTTTTTTTCAAAATTTTCTGTCTTTTTTTATTTATAGCACAAAAAACAAACAAACCCAGAGGTGATCAAATACCACCAAAAGAAAGCTCTATTTGTGTAAAAAAAGGACATAAATGTAATTTATGTACAGCATTGCATGACTGCTCAATTGTCAGTTAAACTAGCTCAGCTCTGTACAGCAAAAAAATGGTGTAAATTGCACTATCTATACCATAGTTTGTAGACGCTATAACTTTCACACAAAACAATCAATATACACTTGTTGGGATTTTCTTTACCAAAGACATATAGCAGAATAAATTTTGGACTAAATTTATGACTAACTTTGAGTTTACTATATATTTTTTATACCTGAAAGTAAAAAATATTGGGGTTTTTGGTCTTTTTTTTTTTTATAGCGCGAAAAATAAAAATCAAATACCACCAAAAGAAATCTGTATTTGTTTGAAAAAAATGACATAAATTTAATTTATGTACAGTATTCCATGACTGCCTAATTGTCAGTTAAACTAGTGTAGAGCTGTTTAGCAAACAATGGTGTAAATTGCAGTATCTATACCATAGTTAGTAAATGCTATAACTTTCACACAAAGCAATCAATATACACTTATTGCGATTTTTTTTTTTTTTTTTACCAAAACATGTAGCAGAATACATTTTGGCCTAAATGAATGACTAACTTTGAGTTTACTATATATTTTTTATAGCCGAAAGTAAAAAATATTGTTTTTTTTTTTAAATTACGGTCTTTTTTTATTTATAGCGCAAAAAATAAAAAGTGCACAAGTGATCAAATACCACTGAATGAAAGCTCTATTTGTGTTAAAAAGGACATACATTTCATTTGGGTACAGCATTGCATGACCGCGCAATTGTCAGTTGAAATAGTGCAGTGCTGAATAGCAAATAAAAGGCCTGGTCAGGAAGGGGGGTAAATCCTCAGGAGGGTAAGTGGTTAAAAAAAAATGTCACTATGGTGACACTGTACTGCTAGGGTAATTGTATGTAAATAAATTAATAAATAATGTAAAAAAAATGAATTAGCAAAAATTTAAAACATTTTTTATTTTTTTCTATATACTTATTTGGGTTATTTTTTTACCAAAAAATGTAGCAGAATACATTTTGGCCTAGATTTATGAAGAAAGATTATTTATTTGCAAACTTTTATAAGAAAAACACATTTTTTCACAAATTTTTGATCTTTTTTATCATTTATATATCAAAACATAAAAAAATCAGTGGTGATCAAATACCACCAAAAGAAAGCTATATCTGTATAAAAAAAAAAGATAAAAATTAATCTGGGTACAATGTTGCATGCCTGAGTAAATGGCATTCAAAGTGTGAGAGTGCTGAACACATTTCGATCAAGAGTCTAGATCTTCTTCAGGGGTTTATGACCAGATATCATAATCCACATAAATAATAAATTAACATGTCCAGAACCATTAAAAGAACAGACACTCCCTCTGGACCACGGAGCACCAAAGTCAACCAGAATACCCAACAAGGAACATAAGGACCCAAGATGCTACTGAGGGAACTATGCAAAAAATACTAAAGACAAGCACAGTGAGGGCATCAGGTAGTTAGACCTCCATGTTGAAAATAATGTTATAATTTTGGAAATCTCCAATACATTTGTCCAAAAGTGTTTGTATGTGCTCAGGTAGTGTGGATCCAAAGAGAGAGATCAGGGCCACACATTATTTAAGCTGCATAACAGATAAGTGTAACAATTGTGTGCAATAGGGACATGGAAGCTGTAGGTGACAACCATCTTGTTAAGGTCCCAGCCATTTTGTTTTTCATGAGCAATGATGTTCCTCCCCTCCCTCTTCCTGAAAACGGCAGAATTTGTAGCTGTAAGTTATAACACACTTCAAAAGCGCCTCTTATCTTAACTAAAACACAACAAAACACAGCAAATAGACCTGGTCAGAGTTGTCAAACATTAATTGAGGATGTCTGTATCCATGAACCATGAAAAAGTCTTCCCTCTGACCTATCATAAAACAATAATTACTCAGTCAAGCCATCACACTACAGATGATGTGTAAGGCCATTTAAGCTCTGGGAATGCAGAGAGTGCCATAAAATGTCTATTACGTAACTTAACAATTCCACATACAATTCATAGAATTCAACAGGAACAGTAAACGTTAATATATTTCAATGTGGAATATCATACCGAACAAATCAAGGTCATACATGACTATGTTAGCACATATGAAAGGGGAGAAAGCAGTTTCTTGCCTCCTGGGTGACAAGGTATGCTGTGTTTGGTATCCCTGGGTTCAAAGTATAATTATGAATATTAATCTGCCAGTTTGTAGAATAACACCAGCACATACTGGAAGTTATTAATATTAGTATGAAACTGTATTTGGGACTTGGTCATAAACTTGGTGACCTCCTAGCACTAAACCAGATGATTGGTCAACTGTTCTCTGTCCACACCCCTTTGATACCAAAGAAATGGGGAGGACAAGACCTGGTAAGCGAGCTCTTGTTTAACGTCAACCAAGGAACATCATAACGGACTTGAGAGCCATGGCAACATTTTTGCTTGGGGAATTGGACTATGGTAAAACCAGGACTTTGCAAGTATTCTCCATGTTCACCTCCTTTATTTCTCTGTGCATTATTGTTCTCTTTATGTCATTGCAACATCCTTTTCTGTAAATATTTTAATTTTTAAAAGTGTTAAAATGATCTCTAAGGCTTTTAATGCAAACTAAAGAATCCCTGTCTCTTGAAGAGTGCTACTTATAATAATCATCTGAATATACAATTGTGTTCAAAATAATAGCAGTCAGACATCACTAACCTGATCAATCACTGTTTTTGGTAGAAATGATATTTCTACATGGCAAATAATTTACTAGCAGGTGTAGTAGAGTAATAGAAATCCAATAGACCCAACAGTCATGACATGCATGCTGCTGATTCTGTGTAATTGAATAACTAATTAAAAGGGGCATGTTCAAAATAATAGCAGTGTGGAGTTCTATTAGTGAGGTCATTCATTCTTTGAAAAACAGGTGGCAATTATTGCCCTTATTTAAGGAAGGAAGGCAGCAAATGTTGTACATGCTGGTTACTATGCATTTCTCTCTGAAATTCTGAGCAAAATGGGTCGTTACAGACATTGTTCAGAAGAACAGCGTACCTTGATTAAAAAGTTGATTGGAGAGGGGAAAACATATAAAGAAGTGCAGAAAATGATAGGCTGCTCAGCTAAAATGATCGCAAATGCTTTAAAATGGCAACCAAAACCTGAAAGACGTGGAAGAAAGCGAAAAACTACCATTCAAATGGATAGAAGAATAGCCAAAATGGCAAGGACTCTGCCAACAATCAGCTCCAGGAAGATCAAAGAAGGTCTAAAGTTACCTGTGAGTACTGTTACAATTAGAAGATGCCTATGTGAAGCCAAGCTATCTGCAAGAAGCCCCCGCAAAGTCCCACTGTTGAAAAAAAGACATTTGCTAAAGAGGTTACAATTTTCCAAAGAGCCCATTGACTGGCCTCAAGAGAAATGGCGTAACATTTTGTGGACTGATGAAAGTAAGATTGTTCTTTTTGGGTCTAGTGGTCGGAGACAGTTTGTCAGACGACCCCCAAACACTGAATTCAAGCCACAGTACACTGTGAAGACAGTGAAGCATGGTTGCACAAGCATCATGATATGGGGATGTTTCTCATACTACAGTGTTGGGCCTATTTATCGCATACCAGGGATCATGGATCAGTTTGAATACATCAGAATACTTGAAGAGTTCATACTGTCTTATGCTGAAGAGGAAATACCAGTAAACGTGCAACATCTTGGTTCCAGACCAACAAGATTGACATGGAGTGGCCAGCCCAATCCCCGGATCTTAATCCAATAGAAAACTTGTGGGGTGACATCAAAAATGCAGTTTCTGAGGCAAAACCAAGAAATAGAGAAGAACTGTGGAATGTAGTCCAATCATCCTGGGCTGGAATACCTGTTCACAGGTGCCAGAAGTTGGTTGACTCCTTCTTCATGTTTTGATTTGGAATAGAATGTGTAGTGTTCCCAACAGGGTGGATTTGATTTAAATCAAACTGATTGAAATCACGATTTAAATCACGATTTAAATCACTAGTCAGTAAGGCTTGATTTAAATCATAGTTTTCTACAGACACTAATTCTTGCTGGTATAACTTTAATGCAAGTAGATGAAGATTTTTAGAATAACTTTTCATATTAGTTTTTTTTATCCCCAGTTTAATAGGTTAATCATTCATATTTGGACAACTTTTCTGTTGTACTTAGGAAGGAGAAAAATAATCATTCCCTTAATAATAACAATTTAAATAGATTTATTCAGCTGAAAAAATAACATTACAGCACATGTTATTTGCTTAAACAAACATCCATGTTTGTTAATTAATTTGGCTAAACAAAATATATATATTTTAAGAAACTTAGACTGTCAGCCCCTTCCTCCTCACACTTAGTTTCACTTTTTTCTTGTGCAGATCTATTCCACTCCAAACAATCAGAAAAATATTGTTTCTATTCTATTCACTGAACTTCTTGAAACTTAGCACTGAAGGGGTTGATTCTGTATTCATAGGTTTGTAGAAGTTAGGATTAAGGTCTTTTTCTTAACTCTGTTCATGTTAGAACATTTTTGCTGTGAAGAAGAGGCATGTGATCTCCGCTGAGTCAAATTCAGTTTTGAGAACTGCAAAAGTAAACCAAACATCTGTGATAATATCTTGTAGGCAGAGAAACTGCCCAATAATCTCCTAGATTGTAAGCTCGAAAGAGTAGGGCCCTCTTACCCCTTGTGTACTGTTTGATGTTACTGTTCTGTTTCATGTATTGTCCCCCCCTCAATTGTACAGCGCTGAGCAAACCCTTTGGCGCTATATAAACTCGATAAATAAATAAATAAAATAAATAATCTTACAAAAACCTCTGGAAGAGCATGACATTGTGAATGGATTAATGGAATTTATTTACCAAAATAATTAAACATATACAGCCTTATTCTACATAATTAAAAAACTAATCTTTATTTCATCTTGGAATAACCTTTGGATGGTAATATATTTTCCTCAAAAAGCATTTTATTAAAAAGAATCCGATTTAAATAAAAAAATTCCAATTTTTTTTTAAATCATTGATTTTTATCCACCCTGGTTCCCAATGCATTTGTGTGTATGGAAATAAAAGCTATTAGAAGGATTTTGAGCTTTATTCACTTTTTTCAACACACGGCTATTATTTTGAACACAACTGTACCTGTTTGTGGTGACAGTGTGTGTTACAGACGTTTATTGTTCACTTTTGTTCTTGCTAACATTGTGAAGGGTTGAAAGTCCCAAAGCTATCTGGTGGCAGTTTGGAGTTTGAAGGGTTAATTAAGTAATTAACCTAACCCAGTGACAATTCCTCTCAGGCTGCTGGCACCTAGATTGTGGTCCCATAGAGCTGGAAAATCTCTGTGCAGGGTGCAGCTCAGGATGGCATTGTTACGCAAGTGACAGCGCAGTGTGAGATTGGCTGGTCCTTTATCACGAGTTGGTGAGAAGGGCAAGGGTCGGGCACCGCGTTCGTCACAATAAAGACTACTCTCAGCTAGCCAGCAGCTCATTAGCTCAAGCAGATATTATACATTTTGTGCTTTGATGCTTCTAACTTTTATGCTACTGCCTTGGCATTGGCTGTTCCGTTTTTTTTTATGCTAAATATAATCATTATCTTAGATACGGTTGTAATTTGAAAACTTTAATGATCTTAAGAATAATATAACTAATAGCTCATACTGAAAGCTTCTCCACTGCTCTCATGTTCTTCTAAAGCGCAACTGAGATTACTATAAAATGTGAGTAGTGTCTCATGGTCAGATTAGAAGTTTTCAAAGATGATCTTCAGACAAGACTTTCTAATTCTGCAAAGACATTTTGTTTTCCAGCTAACACTGCCAAACAGCATAGCTCAGTTCAGAACAACGTAGTAAAGAGTGCAACCCCAGCATGCAGTTTGGAAAACAGCAGTAGCAGAATGATGAGTCATAATTACACCGTTCAATCTGCTTTCTTCTTTAATCAGCATGCGTACTGTCAGAAATGTCCATGCAGCAAAGACTGATTGGCTCCTAGCACTGGCTCTCTTCAGCCTGTTCTCTAAAATAGTCCTGCTGGAAAACCAGCATCCAATCACCGCCTGTAGCCAAAGGCTGCAGTGTTGGTCTGAGTATTCTGATGGGATGGTGGAGCTATTTTATTGTCAGAATAAAATAGCATGGCAGGGCATTGCTTGTGTGGATTTGGGGATCTATCAATCAACAGGGCATGCACTCTCAGCACAAAAAATGTTTACATCGTGGCGTATATATGCAGCCACTCAGCGTTAAAGGCCACCCACCATTAAAGGATTCCTTAACTTTGTTTTTCCACTAAAAGTGCAAAATATAGTTAGGTAAACCTCTATTAGGCCATCCATTTCTGATATTTGCCCATGGATGTCCCTTGTGCTGATGTGTCCCTTGTGCTGATGTGTCTTTTGTTTGGTGAAATGTCCCCCATGGTCCCGCCCCCCACGCTGTAATCATATGGTGCAGTGGAAGTCAACAGAAATAAAGAGTTGTCACAGGTTCTTATCAAAAGTGCCCTACTATGTTCGCTCTTTTCTGCCCAGCTCCTCCATTCATAGTAGCCATACTACAGCTTATGTGACCGAAACACAACCAATGAATGGAGGACAGGCAGATTATTGAAAGTTTCACCCCCTTCAATTAACCTCCCTGGTGGTATTCCCGAGTGTAGCTCGGGGTAAAATTTCAGTACCACAAGCGATAACCCCGAGCTACACTCAGGAATACCATGCGGTGCTGCTCCGCGATCCCTGGATCACTTACCTTGTCCTGCGCTCCCGCGATGTCCCTCCTGCAGTGTCCCTGGCAATGTTATCCGGCGGGTGCCGGCATCTGTCATCTGGGTTTCGTCCCCTGCGAGCGTCGGGACGTACGGGGGACGGAACGGTGGGAAATTTGAAAATGACAAAAAGTAACATTCACTAAAATCACATAGTAAAACATTACTGTATCAAACCATTTCACATACATTTTATCCCTAATGCTTTGTCCTGTGCCCTGCCTGCATTTTTACTGTTCTTATTGCCTGGAAACTAAGAAATGTCCATGGCATCCAAAAAGCGTCCCCTTAGGTCAAAAGCGGTTTTAGACCAGCTAGAGAACAGCGATAGTAAATCAGAACCACTTGCAGATTTGAGTGATAATGATTTGTGGGGAAATTCGTCATCAGACACTGAAAATAATTTTGCGACTGCTCAGTGATGTGCGAACTTGGCGCTCTATTTCAAATTTCAGTGTTTTTGGTTTGATTATGTTATTGAATTAAATGTATTATTATTATATTATTATTTTTTATGATTATTGATTAAATTATAATTTATGATTTCGTGTTTCAAGTTTTATCCTACCCGGGATGTTTACTAGACTCTTGTTCGGACAGATTTTAGTGAGTTATTCCTAAGAATTACAGACCTACAATATAAAACGCCAAATTTCCATGCAAAATAATGGTACCGCTTTCAGCACCAAAAATCTGAAATAATCATACCGCCAGGGAGGTTAAAGATCATGTTTCATTCAAAGAAGCTGTAGTATGACTTCTATGAATCAAGCTGCTGGGCTGAAAATGGTGGGCAAAGTGGGTTCTCTTGATGCAAACTTGTGATGGCTCCTCAGATCTATTAACCCACATCTCACTGCAAGATTATGGTGTGGAGATGAGGAGGGTATTGCATCGATAGAGGAGCATTTCACCTAAAAGAAGAGGCATCAGCACAATGAACATATCCTACTGACTGTAACTTATGTCCCTTGTGCTGATTTTTACGTTTTTTATTTTGGCTGCAATTAGGTTTTAAGTCAGTCAGTTGGTCAGTTGGTATCTGCCATCATGACACTAGTTCAGCTAACAATGCTCATTACTGATTCAGCAATTTTTTCTTGCATGTGATTGGGTATGCTTTGCAATGTGGTTTTTAACACTAAGCTAAATGAAAATTGCCATGCAAAGTAAAAATTCACTTTGCGAAGTGAACATTCTCTACTTCTTTTGTATATCAACCTTATTACTTTTCACAACCATTCATTGAATTTCATACTGACAGGTAGTGTATTACTGTGTATTATATGTATTATATTTTATCGTTATATGTATTATATTTTATCTGTATTACAGTAAAAAGTGCAATGTATGTGTACATTTAAAAATGTTATATATTAAAATTCCTATATCTATTCTACTACTTATAGGATAGGACAAAGACTTACACAAAATCATATGAGGGTTAATTACATTTTATCTCATTTTGGATTTTGCATGGATAAACATTTTCATTATGCAGATGGGATGAATATTTATGCTTAATGAGTTGCTTTTTGACAGATTCTAAAATAAGTTAATAAGCATTCAGAGAAAGGTTAGTATTAATTATATTTCAGTCACATGTTATCCCCAGAGTGACAGATATTGGTATTTGCATGCTGATTTTTAAGCTGGTCTTGTTCACAAGCGTTGGTGTCTTGATGTACACTTTCATTGTGGTTCAGCCATCCTAGTCATTCTCAAAGGCCTCTTATCATTATATGTCACAGGCTGAAAAAATATTGCCATATCAGTCAGTTAATAACAGAGGTATTTGCTAACAAGATTGTGGAATAGCATGAAAAGGAACTGTCTGTGAATGCAAAGTAAGCTAAACCCACTACTGAGAAAGCTTAAGACCTTATAACCATCCTGTCCTCAGGATCACTTCCACATAACCTTATGGAAAATCCATGGGGCCACGAGGTATTCCTGCGTATTAGAGTGGCACTGGCACCATAATATTATCTTTTATTAAAATTTACAATCAATAAGAATCAATGAGGTACTTGCCTACCTTACCTAATCACATTATTTAGGGTAAAAAGTACCTCTTTCTTGCCAGGAATGAAAATCCATTTGCTGACTTCCACAAATACTGTGCATGATCCACACAGCCAGAGTGAATATTATTATTATTATACAGTATTTATAAAGCGCCAATAGTTCGCTCAGCGCTGTACATTACAAAGGGGGACAGAACATGTGACAGAACAATACCAATACAATGCAAAACTTGAGGGCCCTGCTCTTTCGAGCTTACAATCTAGGAGGGAGGGGATGGTGGCACAGGAGGAGATAGCTGTGGGGGATGGAGTGGTAGGAAGAGTGGAGGAGGTCAGCAAGTTAGCAGGGGGGTGGGGTAGGCTTCCCTGAAGAGGTGGGTTTTCAGGGTGGGCCTAAAGGAGAGGAGAGTAGGTGATAATCTGATGGGTTGGGGCAGGGAGTTCCAGAGGATAGGTGACACCCTGGAGAAGTCCTGGAAGCGGGCATGGGAGGAGGAGACCAGGGAACTAGAGAGAAGGAGGTCTTGTGAGGAGCAGAGTGTGCGTGCTGGGCGGTACTTGGATATTAGGTCAGTGATGTAGTTCGGGGCAGTATGGTGGACAGCTTTGTACGTCAGCATTAGGATTTTGAATTTGATCCGTTGCGCAATCGGAAGCCAGTGGAGGGATTGGCAGAGGAGGGTGGTAGAAATGGAGCTGTTGGAAAGGTGAATGAGTCTGGCAGCCGTATTCAGGATCGACTGAAGCGGGGATAGCCAGCGGCGAGGCAGGCCAGTGAGGAGGGAGTTGCAGTAGTTGAGTCATGATATGATGAGGGAGTGGATGAATATGAAGAAAATAGTTTTTAATTAGGCTAAACATGTTGGATAAAGGTGAAGTAAGGACAGAGGATCAGCAAGGTGCAAGAAAAAAGGAATGCTTATCTAATTATCAAATACTGTATGCCTGACCTCTTGTATGTGGAGATATATTTTAGATATACAGTATATAAAAATGAAGCGCTAAAGGGGTATGGCCACATGTGTTGTGTATATATACAATTATATATATATATATATATATATATATATACACACTGCTAAAAAAAATAAAAGAACACTTTTTAATCAGAGTATAGCATCAAGTCAATTAAACTCCTGGGATATTGATCTGGTCAGTTAACTAGTTGCCGACCGCAGATAGCCGAATGACTGCTGCACTGCGGCCGGCCAGTTCTGAGTGGACGTCATATGACGTCCTCCCAGAACGCGCTCTCCTGCGCGCCCCAGGGGGCGCGCACCCGGCGATCTCTGTGATCGCTGTGTCCTACGGACACAGCTGATCACGTGATGTGGTAAAAGGCCAATCACAGCGGCTTTTTACCACGTGATCAGCGGTGTCCAATGACATGCTGATCAGAGGGAAATGCAAGTGCCGGTTCTCGGCTGCACTTTCCTCACGCTGTCAGATCGTGAAGAAAGTACTGCCGAGAACCGGCAGTTGTCAGAGCGGGGATCGGCACCGATCATCAGGGCACTGATGATCAGTGCCCTGATGATCGGTGCCCAGCAGTGCCACCCGCAAGTTCCGCCCACCTGTGCCCAGCAGTGCGCCCACTAGCTCCGCCCACCTGTGCCCAGCAGTGCACCCACCTGTGCCCAGCAGTGCACCCACCTGTGCCACTCTGCAGTGTCACACACCTGTTCCCAGAAGTGCCACCTACCTGTGCCCAGAAGTGCCACCCACCTGTGCCCACCCACCTGTGCCCACCAGTGCCACCCACCTGTGCCCACCCACCAGTGCTGCCCACCAGTGCCACCCACCAGTGCAGCCCAGCAGTGCTGCCAGTCAGTGCCGCCAGTCAGTGCCCAGCGGTTGCGCCAGTCAGTGCCCAGCAGTGATGCCAGTCAGTGCCGTCTATCAGTACCCATCATCAGTGTCACCTATCAGTGCCGCCTATCAGTGCTGCATATTAGTGCCGCCTATCCGTGACACCTCATTAGTGCTGTCTATCAGTGCCGCCTATCCGTGCCACCTCATTAGTACTGCCTATCAGTGCCCTTTAGTGCTGCCTATCAGTGCCCATCAGTGCTGCCTATCAGTGCCCATCAGTGCTGCCTCATCAACGCACATCAGTGAAGGAGAAAAATTACCTGTTTGAAAAATTTTATAATAGAAACAAAGAAACTTTTTTTTTCTTCAAATTTTTTGCATTTTTTTTATTTATAGCGCAAAAAGTAAAGCACCCAGTGGCGATTAAATACCACCAAAAGAAAGCTCTATTTGTGAGAAAAAAATGATCAAAATTTCATATGGGTACAATGTTGCATGACCGCGCAATTGTCAATCAAAGTGCGGCAGCGCTGAAAGCTGAAAATTGGCCTGGTAAATAAGGGGGTATAAGTGCCTGGTAGGCAAGTGGTTAAGTAGCAGAGGGGGTTGTTAATCAGTTTCAGCTGCTTTGGTGTTAATGAAATAAACAACAGGTGCACTAGATGGGCCTGAGACCCTGAGACAACCCCCAAAACAGGAATGGTTTTACAGGTGGAGGCCACTGACATTTTTTCCCTATTCATCTTTCCTGACTGTTTTTCACTAGTTTTGCATTTGGCTAGGGTCAGTATCACTACTGGTAGCATAAGGCAATACCTGGACCCTACAGAGGTTGCACAGGCAGTCCGACTCCTCCAGGATGGCACATCAATACGTGCCATTGTCAGAAGGTTTGCTGTGAAAAATGTTGGACTCCCCCACATATCTTCACTCTCAGGGTGACCAGGAATGTAAATCTCTCCAGCAGGCACACACACCGCAGTTTCATCACCGCAGAGAACAGACACCAGGCCAGGAGGAGGAGAACTGAGTTTGTGAAGAAACTGCGGTGTGTGTGTGCCTGCTGGATAGATTCATATTCCTGGTCACCCTGACAGTGAAGATGTGCGGGGGAGTCCAATATTTTTCACTGGAACGGGAATAAAGATATTTTTCTACTAGCAAGATTCTTTGTTTACTGCGGATTTCTGGATCAGCTAACCTTCGGCCTTCAAAGCTGTACCTGGACTCTGCTAAGTCCAGAGACATCTCCATACAAGACACTACAGTCCATCCTCTTGAGGAGATAGAAGAGCCTCCTTCTGGTTATCCTCCTCACTGTTTTACTTCTCTTCTCCCTGAGAATATTCCTCCACTCCTTTCCAGGGTCCAGAGACATCCTTCTTCTTCTTCACACCTCCATACAAGACACTGAAGTCCATCCTCTGGAGGAGATAGAAGAGCCTCCTTCTGGTTATCCTCATCACCATTTTACTTCTCTTCTTCCTGGGAATATTCCTTCATTCCTTCCTGGAGGGATTCCGCCCTTAGATGGCTCAGTGACTGGAGATAAGAATTGGGCAGTATTTGCTTCAAAGAGTCATTTCATTCAATACTGGTTTGCTACTTACTTCTGGTGAGTGGATAATGCTGGAAGAGAAACACGGAAGTCACAGAAGTCACTATTATTGTTTGCTCACCATTTGATCACATCACTGTCTGGGACTAATATCCAGTCAAGTTCTATTTTGGGACATATCACAGTGGAGTATCTGTGTCCCTGTCATTCATATGTTGGACATTATTCATTGTATTGTTTGGTAACACATTTATAACTGTTTCATAGATTTTAGCACTGCACCATTTTGCTTATATGTCTGTATAGTAGGAGCAGAGGGTTTGCCACATTGTGCCAGCTGCATCCTTTATTATTATTAATTTATTTGCGCTCACCGTTCACATTTTTCAAGCATTTGATATGTTTTCTATTTTCTATTGTGAATAAAATATGGATTTATGAGATTTGCAAATCATTGCACTCTGTTTTTATGTAGATTTTACACAGCGTTGCAACCTTTTTGGAAATGGGTTTTATAAATATACTGTATACATACAGACAGAACTAGAGCATTCCTTGAAATAGGAATAACATTAATATGTTCTCTAGCTGGTGAAAAATGTGAAATAATCTCCACTGCTTAGGGGAGGTTAAATATCTTACTAAATGTAAAAAAATATAGCTAGTCACTAGGTATAGAATACATATTGACTGATTATATATATATATATATATATATATATATTGTCAGTGGGGTAGGAAATTAATATTTTCTCTGTTAATGTAAGTTGAACAATGATTACATTTTTTTTTCGTTGCTTTATTTGGTACTACTAGGCTTTCTGAGCATATGTGATGGGGCTTTTGAGATAAAACTTGATAGACATAATGTAGATCTTTTTCCAACAAATGACCCTGCATCATTAAACTGAAATAGCACTTAAGGCACTCTAAAGTGTGCTTAAGTCACACTTAAAAGGTCTCACAGTGAATATTATCCTATATCGATTTAGCATGGCTTATGTGTTTTTTAGAATACTGTTGCAGTTTGATGGATCAGGGCTCATGTTCCTAATATTCCATAATGAGATTACACTTTGTTGTTTAGCACTTTCATTATGTACAGGATCAGTACACCTATTTTAGCCACTAGCCTACAGGACACTTATACCCCCTTCCTGCCAAGGCCAATTTCCAGCTTTCAGCACTGTCGCGCTTTGAATGAAAGTTGCGCGGTCATACATTGTACCCATATGAAGTTTTTATCAATTTTGTGTGACAGAGCTTTATTTTGGTGGTATTTAATCACCTCTGGGTTTTTTATTTTTACTTAAACAAACCAAAAACCACTGAAAATTTTCAAAAAAAGTGATTTTTCTCCTTCACTGATGTGCTCTAATGAGGCTGCACTGATGGGCACTGATAGGCTGCACTGATGGGCATTGACAGGCATCACTGATGGGCACTGATGAGGACGCACTGGTACATGGCACTGATATATGGCACTGATAGGCAGCACTGACTGGCACTGATAGGCGGCACTGACTGGCACTGATAGGCGGCACTGGCTGGCATTGTTAGGTGGTACTGACTGGCACTGTTAGGTGGTACTGATGCAAACTGATAGGCAGCACTGACTGGCACTGATAGGCGGCACTGATTGGCATTGATAGGTGGCACTGACTGGAACTGATGGGTGACACTGAAAGGCAGCTCAGATGGGCACTGATATGTGGCATTGATGTGCACTGATATGTGGTACTGATGTGGCACTGATGGGCACTGGCACTGATGAGGACTGACATAAGGCACTTATGAGCACTGACACAAGGCACTGACAGGTGGCACTGCTGGGGCTACACTGATTATCAGGGCACACTAATGTGGTGTGATTGGACACAGCTGATCACATGACCGAGCTGACATCTTCGACTCTTTCCATGATCGGTAATCTGCTGTGTCCGAGGGATACAGCGCATCGCTGATCACCGCGATGCGTGCTCCCTGAGCCGCGCATGCGCAGTGAGAATGGGAGGACATCATATGACATCCTCCCAGAACGAGAGAACCACCTTGCGCCCGTCATATTACTATATGGCGGACGGGAGGTGGTTAAAATACATTACTTCATGCAAAAGTACAAAATTATTCATGTCCACATTGAAAACAAGCTATTATTGAGCGGATTACTAAAGACGTGATATTCCCTTTACCTTGTCCACTCCAAAACAATTCCAAAGGAATTTAAAAATGGTCAAGGTATAAAATATAATAAGCTCAATTCACAAATTCAGCACACCTGGATAAAAATTCAGCTTTTTGTCCCTTTTCTGTTAACTGCTTGGTTAGATCATTAGCTGCATGATCTCATTAGTACAATTTCTTTTCAATCTTAAATTTGGCTCCTGGCTATAGTCAATAACCATCAAAATAGCTGACAGCTTGTGTTCAAAATAAAACTGTTAGCCTACAGGTTTCCTAAAAGTTTTATTGCAAATATAATTCTTATCAATAAATATACAGTATGTACAAATGGTTCAGCGAAGGGGTAAATTTCAAATGAAAGCATAACATACAGTAAGTAACACAAATTACATATATGGTTTCTAGTTTCAATTGTCAACTGTTTCATACTGTTTCTTTAAAATATGTTGTACATTTAGTCCCCATAAATACATTCACATATATTCCAGAGATCCCAATCTGTATCTTACTTTGCTTATGCCTATTTAAAGTGACCTGGGGGGCCCAAGAGATTCCCTTAATTTGCAGGGTTATCGCTCACGTCTTGTTTTGGCTATGAGTCAGCAGGTGAATGCAAATCTCCCCAATGGGTCACAAATGGCAAAAACAAATCTTAAGGGGGTTATAACTCTATCCAAAATTAAAACAAAAATGTTTGCCTATAGTTCTAGTTTAAGCTGTGCTGTGCTGATCAGTTGCTTAAATATTATTCCAGAAGCAGATCTGAAAATGTAATACAAAAACTGATGAGTAGACTGCAGCTCCTTTTCTGAACATACACATCTAAATTGCCCCCAGAGATGTGTTCTTTCACTTTTGCAATCAGCAGGAAGTTGATGTATAACCCCCATGATTGCTGGTATGACAAGCCAAAAAAGGCATTACCCCCCCCCCCCCCCCCACCAACACACACTCTAAGACCTATACTGTCTACCCTGTGGAAGAAATATGGATATACTTACCTATTTTCAAACTGCTCCAGTTTGGTCACATGATCTGTCAGCTACATATACATAGCAGGGGCTTCAGGGAAGAGGAAGGAGCGCCAACAATGAATAGCCCATACTAAGCCTATGTGTGACATCACCACTCAGGCATTCCTGTGCTCTCTCCTGTAGCAAGAGCTGTCTAGCACAGGGGAGATCACATGACCAGACTGGAGTGGCCTGAGAATGGGTAAGTATATACATTACATATTTCTTCTACAAGGTAGTTAGTATAAGTGTTAGAAGAGGGTGGGAGCAGAATTAAAATTAGTTAGGAATTGCACTTTATTAATTGCACTCATAATTAAGACTTTATGTTACATGTGATATTATTACTCCTTTAAGATTTTTATTTCACTAATTCAATAAAATTCTTAAGTTTTGATGGGTTATCTTCCAGATAAAAAATACATTTATGAATCTCTTCCACATGGCGAGAATAATTGATGTTCCTTTTAATCAGATATTGGCTATAAATTCCCCATTTGCTGGAACTGAAGAAGTATATTTGCAATTCCATAAGCTTGGACTAACCATGTTTATATAAGCAGTAGTGGACTGCCAATTGCCTTTGAGAAAGATAGGTAGTCCTGTTGATATGTGTCATCCTGAATACACTGTTAAGCAACAAGTGACTGCTTATCTCAGGAAGCCACTGACTAGGGTTCATTTACAGCTCCAAATACAACTCTGTGTCAATAATAACAGCAGAGTTCTAGTAAGAACACAAAGTTATTACTATCTACTGAATGGATATGTTGAATCCTAGGGTGATATATTGAGGATTATCAGATTGCATCTGACAACAAGCATTTCTGCTTTAAACTACATAAACTACAGACCGCCTCCAGCACCCTGTTTGCCAATGTCTGTATGTAGGATAAACAATACAAATAACATACAGGTATAAGGCAATTCTGACCAAAAACTATTGCTTACATTGTTGTAGTACTGCTGAAAATAATTTATCTTTTGCTTTTACTCTTGAAATATTAACCAGTTACAGACACCGGGCATGCTCCACATGCTCAAGAAATCTTCATTGACGTATACAGGGTATGGGTAGTATTCCCCATTCTGCAGCAAAACAAAAAATGAAAAAAATAAATAAAATGCAGGGGAGGGAGAAGGAAAATGTACAAAGAAAACAAAGCAATAGATTGTGAGGGTATATTTAATCTCAGCAGGGTTGAATTAACTGAACACTTTAAATAAGGTTTTGAAGTTTTCCCCGACTTGAAATTTGAACAAATTTGAGACATTCATTGATGTTTGAAAGTTTATGAGAATAATTAAATATTGAAAGACATTATGGCCCTGATTTACTAATGTGCATAGACACATTTCCGTGGGATAAAGTCTACTTTTCATCAGAGTCCCTCTACTTTTAGACGGCAAAGACATTTACTAAAGAAAGAAGTCTAACAAGTAGACTTGAAAGCGAATTTACTAACTAGGCACAATCCAGAAATCAGTCTAAGAAAGCAGACGTCCTAGAAGCACATCTAACAGAACGAAAAATCACTGCAGAAACATGTTCACATTGAAATTTGCTTTTCCAAATATCTGGACTTCACTTTAAACTATAATATTACATTTCAAAAAATTTTTTCAATGGTTACAAAATAGTTTTTTAAGGGAATTCATGACAGTCAAGAACTAGACGCTTTTCCAACGTCTATGCAGTGATAGAAATGAGCATGTGCAGGACACAATTTAGCCATCTGCTGTGGGTGCTTTCTTTTTAGACGCTGTTTAATAGTAAATCCCTGTGTGCAAGTCGGCAATCAGTCGCATTTACTGTGTTTAACAAACAGCACTATTTGTAGCTAGGCATATCTTTATGTATTCTAATTTGATTTCCTTAGTTCTATTGATTCTGTTTTTGTTTCTTATCCTTTAATTATTTCAGTAATCCGGATATGACCAGAGATGTGTGGACTGACACAGGGAATATCAGGCTTCAGGAGTGATGTGGATAATAGAATTTATTGTGAGCTACACCAGTATACAAAAACGTACAGCGCAAACAAAACCCAAATAACCAAAAACCTTCACCCAGTATATACATGTACAGCAATCAAGCGTAGTCAGGCTAGCCGGGGTCATACATAGGAGATCAAACATGGGAAGCAGATAGGAAGACAGAACACAGATCGGATCACAGGTAGCAGGTAACAGGTTCAGGGAAACAGGATAACAGAGGCTCATGGGAACAAACACCAAGGTACTGATTGCAGGCCTGGTTACTGTTTAAGTACACCTCCTGCAATCAGCCTCAGGTGATGGCTTGATTGCAGGAGGTGAGATCCTGGCTGCTGAAAGGCACCTGCTGGTAAGTCCCAGTATTGCAGCCCATAGAGCAGGTGAGCCACAGCACCACCAGCAGTGAGCCCTTTCCTGACAGTTTTACATATTTCGAAGATCTAGATAATATATATTTTGACAGCTGACTCTAGAAGTAAAGGTCGGCAATTAAAAAATGGTGTGGGGTCCCCCCTCCCATCCATACCAAGCCCTTCGGGTCTGGTATGGATCTTTATAGGAAGACCCACGGCAAAATATAAAAAAAATGGTGTGGGGTCCCCATCAAATCCATACCAGACCTTTATCTGAGCATGCAGCCTGGCAGGTCAGGAAAGAGGGGGGATGAGTGAGTGCCCCCCCCTCCTGAACCATACCAGGCCACAAACCCTCAACATGGGGGGGTGTTTTGGGGCAGGGAGGCTCCCCCCCCAAAGCACCTTGTACCCATGTTGATGGGGACAAGGCCCTTTTCCCCATAACCCTGGCCGGTGGTTGTAGGGGTCTGAGGGAGGGGGTCTTACCGGAATCTGGAATCCCTCTTTAACAAGGCAGCCCCCAGATCCCGCCCCCCCCCCACGTGAATGAGTATGGGGTACATGGTACCGCTACTTATTCACAAAAAACAAAAAGTGTAGTGTAAAAAAAGACAGGACAAGGTCTTTGACAAGTCTTTTATTAAAAGAAAAATCTAAAAGAATGTCCCCTGAAGTAGATCCAACATCAATCATGATGTAAACCGCCGCCGACCCGAAAAAAGTAAAAAAAAAAAGTTCCGTTCCCGACTATGGCTGCCAGCCCTCTGCTCCAAGCTGGGTTGATATCTCTTAAATATGTAAGGGGTGGGGCCACCTAGGGACAACATGCATGTGACCCCACCCCATGTGACATCAATGATCACTAGGTCACCCGGATGATGTCACTCTCCTTTTTTTTATTTATTATGGTGCTGGTTTTTTAATGTAATTCTCGCTTTTTTTTTCACCATGGCTCAGAAATTCAGCTGTCACTTTCCCCCAGCTAAAAGAGAAAGTTTTCTTTCAGTTTTTTTCCCTAAAGAAAACAATATTTACTTTTAGTTTATTAAAAGAAACAAAGTTTCCTGTAACTCCGGGGAAAGTGACAGCTAAGCTTTTGAACTATTGTGAAGAAAAAAAAAGGCTGGTGTTTGCATTTAAAAATCAGCACCGACATACATTTTGTATTGCAAAGAAAAATATTAAAAAATTTGTAAACTGAGCCATTATTTTCAATGGATTTTCATTCGTAAACTGAAAATTACGTTAACCGAGGCGTTGGTAAACCAAGGTACGCCTGTATTAGTATTGCAATCCTTTGTATTGGGATACATAGAACCAACATACATCTGAATTGGCAACATAGCACAACATTTGTGACACATTGGAGATATCTGGCTAGTTACTGACCTTGCCCAGGGACTTAGGGTTGATTCACACCACAGAAATACAGGCTGGATTGGTGTCACAGCTCTGTGGATAAGTGGTTAGCACTGCTGCCTCACAGCGCTAGGGTTATCGGTTTGAATCCCAGCCATGGCAATGAAGTTGCATGTTCTCCCTGGGCGGCTGCCCTAAAATAGATGTGCTGGCAGTATCTTTGCTTTCTGTCTAAATGATCCCTAAAATGTGAATTAGAATGAGGCCTTGTCTGTTCAAACACCTTCAAAGCTGCACCTTATGTGAATGTCAAACAATGGGATGAGATAAGGGCCTGGACTAATGATTGATTTGATAATGCTGGTTTGCAATTCGCCCCCTTTTGGGAAGGGTTTGTCAAGCCAAGAGCTGAGAGAGAAAAGGATTTGGAGGGGAATCCCCATGCCAAAATTTAACAAGATAATGGCGTGGAGTCCTCCCCCAAATCCATAACAGACCCTTATCCGAGCATGCAGATACCGCATGCCTTCAAAGATTTTTTTCCTTTGTTGAATTGTCTGCTTGGTTCACACTAGATGCAATTTAAAATTGCGCTTTTGGATGGCAATTTCGCTGTGTTTTCTGTAGATTTCCCAATGAGTTATTGCGTTTTCAATTGTGTTATACATTGCGATTTCTATTGTAGTCTATATGTGAAATCGCTACAAAATGGAAACAAAGTTAGACAAGAACTACTTTTGAAACAGTGCTGCAGCAAATCGCGTATGTTAAGACACTCATATTCCCATTCATTAGATCCAATATCAGGTGTGATTTAAATTCCCAAATTGCACCTGAAATTGCGCAACCTGGATGCAACTTGTCATGCGATTTGCATGCCCAGCGACTTGCAAATCACATGGCAAATTGCACCCAATGTGACCGGGGCTAACACCACAGTCACATCTAATCTGATGTGGAAATCGGGCAACTTACAGTGAAGTCACACAATTTCAGAATCATATTGAATGTGAATGGAGCCTATAGTGGACAATAGGGTGCGACTTGGCCTATGATTTGCAAGTCGCCTGTCATGCAAATCGCATGCCAAATCGCACTCGATGTGACTGGGGGCCACCCCGGTCACATCAAAGCGGATTTTGAAATGGTGCAATTTACACTACGGTCACTTACAGTGAAGTCGCATGATTTCAAAGTCAGGGGAAATGCTGATTTAAAGTGCGATTTGCAAGACATCTGACACAGATCTCTCTGCAAATCACATGAAAAGTAGTGTATTAATTACTTTATAAATCGTTGCAGCTCCGACCAAGCTTGAACCACACCAATATGAATGCTCTAATAGCGGTCACATTGACTGCGACTTGGCATGTGATGCCAAATTGTACCCTATTGTCCGCTATTAGAGCGGTTACATGGGTGCATTTCCGACACTGATTTCTAAAGTAGTACATGTACTACTTTTGTGGTGATTTGCATAGATATCTGTGTCAGATGTCTTACAAATCGCAAGGACATTGGCAACTTCACTGTAAGTCGCACAATTTCTAAATTGGCTTTGATGTGACCAGGATGTAAGGTCTTTTTATGTTTGATTTCCGGAGTGTTTTCAGTATTGCATGCAAGATGTGGTCATGTGACTGCCTTAACGCATGCGATAATCTGGAGTGAATTGTGCCCATAGTGCCAATAAATGTTGCCCTGTGGTTCCCCTTCACATCCCTGTTCAATGTTCTGTTGTATGCTGCACAGGTACACTTCACTGTTGCTTTTTTCTGACTCTGATTTGTGGGGCCTGTATACCAAGGGTTAACACAGGTGGGAAGAGAATTAATCAGGCGCAAACACTTTCTCTGACCAAATGAATGACAGTGGTGGGTGTGGCCTTCATTGGGGGTGGAGCCTTGTTTGGCATTTCCCAATGCAACCTATGTTATATAAAGACCTGCAGTAGTGGGTGCTTGTCCAGTTAATAGGGCAGGTTATTTTCAGCAAGTCCTTGCTTGTGGTGGTTTGGAGAGGAAGAGATAATGTGCTAAATTGCCCCAGACACCACTCTGTGTTTTGATGTGGGTTGTAAATGTTTTGCATTTTTTTCCTTCTAAAGTGTGTTTGTGTGTTATTGTACAATGATTGTGTGTTTATTATCTTTGCATTGTAATCCTAACATATGTCAATTGCTCTGCTCTTCCAAATCTGCACTTGGCTATAGTTTGCTTCCTTATTTAGACTGAAATGTAGTTTTAGGACAAACCTGATGAGAAATGTATGTGTGGGGGATTTGGGGAGGTGAGAGGTGTTTGTTATTTTGGCACTTATGTATTTTTATATTGATATTTTGATCTGGAGCCTGTGTTGTGGATAGATAATCCTACTTAGTGATGGTGTGTGTTAATTTTATGGCCTAGAAAATGTTGCTTGATTCATATTACCCATTTGCTTCCTGCTGTAACCTGTGAAAGCACAGTTCATTAGAAGTATAATCTTTAGGTTGTAAGCTCTTATGAGCAGGACCGTTCTATTTTAGCAACATCAATTCTGCTTTTTTTTTTCCCACCAAGAAGTTGACTGTACCTACTTGTTGCTGCTGTCCAAATAAATGTGGAATATATTTGATCAATAAATGTTTGGACTATGTATTTTTGGGGGGTTATTTCATGTTCAAGTTCAATATACTAGCACCCCTAACACTTCTTTTTTGTGAGCTATATAATATGCCCAAATCTAGCTTGTTACAGTGCACATATGCAAGTATGTCCAAACTAACAAACCAAAAGCCCCCTATTGCACCACAAGACAATGTTATGTACCAATGAATAGGTCGTGTTCAATGTGCAGCTAGCTATTCTTTTTCTACAATCCTCTTAACAGTAATAAATTAGGCCCCCAATTTATGTTGACTTTGGCCTTTACTGGTAAACATATATTCGCTAATGCCAAATACACAATAGAGCTGCAAACATATATTCGCCAATGCCAAATACACAATTGAGCTGCAAATATATATTCACCAATGCCAAATACACAATTGAGCTGCAAATATATATTCACCAATGCCAAATACACAATAAAGCTGCAAACATACATTCACCAATGCCAAGTACACAATAGAGCTGCAAACATATGTTCGCCAATGCCAAATACACAATGGAGCTGCATGGAAAATTGCTATGGTGCACAAGTAAATGCCAACACGGCTGTTGGAGGAGGCGTTAGATTAGCTGTCATACCGGAAATATGTCATTACATTTGCGGAAGGACGTTTGCACACACCTGGAAGTGGTAGTGGTGAGTTTTAGTGGATGGGAGTTGTGGCAATTGTGCGCTTAGACACATGGATGCTGGCAACCATTTTGTTAAGCTCTATACCATTTTGTCTCATGACTCTCATAATTTCCCCCCCCCCGAATGGAATGTGAGTCTGTAGTGAAGGGGGGTCAAAAGTGCATAGGCACAGCTGAATAAGCTCCATGGTTGTAAATTCCTAATTAGCCTAGTTCCAGAATGTCTGCTTCACAACCACTTTCCTCTGCCCGGTCGTAAAACCATAACTCAGTCGGTCACGACCTGTAAGCATTACAGCAGAGGGTGCCATGAAACGTACATCCCACATGAGTCATTTTTCATACAAATTCATAAACTTCAGCAGGAACTAGACACATTGATATGAAGTATATATTCGGATAGGTAATTTTAATATGAGTCACATGACACCTTACATCCCTATGTAGCGCCTACAAGAGGGTAGAAATCAATATCTTTTATCTGGAGTGGCAGAATATGCTACAGTTTGGTATCAGTGCATTTGGAATATGATTCTACATATTAATCTGCCAGTTGCTAGGATGCTACCTGTACCTATTGAAGGTTATTGACAGTAGTATAAACTTGCAAGGGATTTGGTCATAACCTTGTTCACCTGCTAACACCCATCCCCAAATGAGGCGATTGGATATTTGCTCTCAGGAGACACCCCTTTGAGATAATAGAAAAAGACTGACAGCCTGGAAAAAAGTAAGATCTCTCCTTTTTTAACATCAGGAGCCATCTTTGGAACCATCTTTGGGAGAAAGGCAACCTTTTTGTTCAGACGATTGGACTCTGCTCAAACCAAGGACTTTTGCAAGTATCCTGTCTTCTGAAACTTCTTTCTTTTATTTCTCTGTTGTTTTATTACTCTCTTTATATATATTTGTTACATCTTTTTCTGTAAATATTTTAATTGCACCATTTTGACCTTTTTAGTAATAAATCCTATTTTCTGAAAAGTGTTGAACTGTTTCTAAAGCTCTTAATGCAAATTAATCCCTGTCTCTGAAGAGTGTTACTCTATGTATTAATCCTCTGAATACATCTGTCTGGTGGTGGCAGTGTGAAGGGTTAATTGTGTAGTTAACCTGACCCAGTAACAATCACTCTCAGGCTGCTGGCACATAGATTGTGGCCCCACGAGCTGGAAAATCTTTGTGCATGAGAGTGGCATTGTTTCGCAAGTGACAGCGCGGTGCGAGATTGGCTGGTCCTTCGGTCACGAGTTGGTGAGAAGGGCTGGGGTCTGACCGTCACAGGAGTGTTGTTAGGAGAGTTTAGTGGTAATTTGCAAATCTATTTTTTAGCTTTGTGAATTGTTCTTTAGTGGAATTCCAGACCACATCTGGACATGGTGAGATCGCTGTTCTTGACCAAGGAGCTGATCCTCATTTGCAGGGGAAACATTATTAATAATTGTTGTATTTTCAGTTGAAAACATGTCCAATTCCTAGATACATTGAGGTACATACCAGAGGTTCAAGGTATTCAATAGAAGAAATTATTGTTCTTCCTAACTATACAGGTGCCACAGACACAAGCATACACCCAGAGCCACTTTTAGATATCGCGTTTGAGGAGCAGCACCATAGACTTGAATGGGAGGCTTCAACTCCTCCTGACTTGACATGAGGTGCCAGTTTTGCCACGATGCAATGCTAACGCTTCAGTATGAACAGCACTGTGTGCTGCCATGTGCAGAATTTTCATAGGTGTTTGAGAAGCGTTAAAAATGCTTCCCAAACACCTATCTGACGCCTGCTGACAAAGCTAGTGTGAACATAGCCTAAGAGAAGAGAAACAAAGTTGCAATGAAATATAAACAGAAGGAAAATTGAAAGTTTCAAACTTGTCAGAAGAACAGAACGCAGGTAAGATTCACTCCCTTTCCACTTTCTTGTCAGCAGCCAAAATCTTAATTGATTGATCAATATTCCTGGCTCTAACAGAACCCTGGAAATTGACCTCCATATTTTTTCCATTCACAATAGTCTGTAATGTCAAGGAGTTTACAATCTAAGGCCAGAAACTCAGACATATACTAGGTCCAATTAACCTAACAGCATATCTTTGGAGTGTTGGCAGAAACACACCCGTACAAAGAAAGCATGCAAACTCCAGATAGGTGCAGCCATGACTGGGATTAGAACCCATGACCCAAGTGCTGTAAAAGTTCTGAGTGCTAACCACTAAGCCACTGTAGCAGACAGAGTTTGAGCTGGAATGTAGAATAAATACATGATTAAAGAGAATGAAGATATATAATTATATTGGGAAATAAGTACTAGACATTCAAATCATTTGAGATATAAGTGTGAAAATGTTTGACATTTAAAAATAGAATATATGACATTCATTAGGAAATGTATTAGTTGGCCAATCATTTTTGGAAAAACAGCAACAACAAAAAATTATATTAAAAAAAATTATAATATAGGTGTGCTTTTTATTTTAATTTATAAGTATTCTCATATGCAAACAGATAAACGCCAATGGGACAAAGCCTGCACTTGTGCGCCACCTAGTGAACATATCTGGCATTGCATCTAGAAATACTCCCAATGTGATTTCGTATTTACGAACAGGAGAGTGTCTAGAAAGTAGACTTTTTTTAATCAGCTTGCTGGGCGCCTTTCTGAAGACTGACAGGTCTTGATCGATTTAAATGAGTCTGCCTGAGTGTTCAGCATCTGCTGGTAGACTCAATCCTTAGTAAATCAGGGCCTTTTTGTCAAAGGAAATTGCTAGAAGTGATGCTAGGCTACAATCTAGTAACCCAGGTGATATAATGCACACTGGCCTCAGCTTCGCTTTGTAGGCTACTTTCACACTGAGGAGTTTTTGAAGCATTTTTGCGGTAAAAAAAATGTATGTGAATGTATATCTATGTATGTTTTCACACTGAGGTGGTGTAAAAACTCCTGCTTGCAGCATCTTTGGGGCATGTTTGGGAAGTTAAAAAAAAGTCCCAAAAACACCTCTTCCCATTGAAATCAATGAAAAACACCTCAAAAATGCCTGAAAAGCACCTCAAAAATGCCTCTGAGAAGCATTTTTGGTGCAGTTTTTAAGTCACGTGTCCTTTATAAATGCTCAGAAAGCACGTCAAAAGCACGGTAAAAATGCCTATGCGTTTTTGCTGTGTTTTTGCTGCAGATCAGTTTGAAAGTAGCTTTACCCCCCAGGTAATTTAGCTGCCAACTTAACTGTTTTTAAGGACATGGTCCTTAAGGATCTTGATAGAATTAATGTTAAAGATGAACAGGATAAACATTTGCAGATGGG
The DNA here is from genome assembly GCF_062004578.1 of Staurois parvus. Classification (NCBI taxonomy): domain Eukaryota; kingdom Metazoa; phylum Chordata; class Amphibia; order Anura; family Ranidae; genus Staurois; species Staurois parvus. Next base: position 351,057 of record NW_028318993.1, on the reverse strand, counting down.
TATTAAACCCCCTATGACAGAAAACATTTAGTAATTTGTCCTGCAGATAAGGGTGGGCCTAGTTTTATTAAATAAGAGGATTATTTGAAGGAAATGAAACAACTGACTGAATTTGTCCAATAATAACACCTATGAAATATTAAGGAGGGACCCCACCACAGGTTAAAAAAAAGAACCTCTATCCCCTGCAAATGCTCTTTGGATTGTGACGATTGTGTGCAATAGAGACATGGACTCTGTACACAACAGCCATCTTGCTTATGAACAATCACCTTCTCCCCTCCTCCCTCCTCTTGGAATGGAATTTGTATCTGTAAGTTGTAACAAAAATTCAAAAGAACCTCTTATCTTAAATAAAACACAAATAGATGAGCTCCAGAGCTGTAAACCATTAATTAGTCTTGTGCAGGATATCTGTTTTTCAGAAACTATGAAAAACCACTTGCCTCTGCCCTATCGTAAAACAATAACTCTAGAAATGTAGAGTGTGCCATAAAACGTCTTTTCCACATGTAACCATTTTCACATGTAGTTCATAGCATCCACCAGGAACTGGGCACATTAATATTAGGTATATATTTGGAAAGATCATTTCATGTTGAGCCGATCAAGGTCATACATGACTATGTTGGCACATAGAGAGGAGAAAGCAGTCTCTTCCCTCCTGGGTTACAAGGGTATGCTGTGTTTGGTATCCCTGGGTTTGAAATATAATTCTGACTATTAATCTGCCAGTTGCTAGAATGCCTCCTGCACATATTGAAGGTTATTAACATTAGTATGAAATTGTAAGGCGACTTGGTCATAAACTTGGTGGCCTCCTAGAACCCATCCCCAAACTGGATGACTAGTCAGTTTTTCTCAGGTGACACCCCTTTATTATCCTAGAAAAGGGCTGACAGGCCTGGTGAAGGGGAGCTCTTGTTTAACATCAATCAAGAAACATCTTAACGGACTTGAGAGCCAAGGCAACATTTTTGCTTGGACAATTGGACTCTGCTAAAATCAGGACTTTGCAAGTATTCTGCCTTTGTAACATCTTTTTGCAATATTTTAATTGCACTATTTTAACCTTTTTAGTAATAAACCCTATTTTGAAAAGTGTTGAAACTGTCTCTAAAGCTTTTAATGCAAACTAAAGAATACCTGTCTCTTGAAGAGTGATACTGTATGTAATAATCCTCTGAATATATCTGTCTGCAGTGACAGTGTGTGTTACAGACGCTTATGGTAATATCATAGTGTTATTGCTAGGATTTGTGAGTTTCCTCCTTCTCTGTAAAAAGGTGGTGGTGGCAGTGTGAAGGGCTAATTGTGTAATTAACCTAACTCAGTAACAATCACTCTCAGGCTGCTGGCACATAGATTGTGGTCCCACGAGCTGGAAAATCTTTGTGCAGGGTGCAGCTGAGAGTGACATTGTTATGCAAGTGACAGTGCAGTGTGAGATCGGCTGGTTCTTGGTCATGAGTTGGTGAGAAGGGCAGGGGTCAGACGCCGCATTTCATCACACGGGGCTGTACACTGTAAGTGCAATACTTTAATAAATTGAAGCAGATTTTGTTGCTACACTATGGGATCTCTTCTTTATGTTTATCTTTCTCAGTGAGAGCATTATTTAGGATTTCTGTGTTATAGTATGGATACAGAGGAAATGTAGTGACCAAAACATACAGGAAAGAATATGCAGGAAACTTGTTACTCACATCCAGCTGTCATCCATCAAACAATTAGATCAATTCTAATCAGGAAATTCATCAAAGAAAAATTGCTCCACACTTGAGGGTTTTGAACCCAGTTTCAGACAGACTAAGGCTGGTCATACACTATACTTCTCAAAATTCTTAAGAAAATTGTATAATGTATGGCCAGCCTTAGAGAGAGAGAGGCTACAAAGAATGTGTTTCCAAAGCTTAAAAAAGCTGTTTTGAACAGACTGGGCTGATTTGATTGACATAAATTAAATATAGTAACAACAGAAAATCTATGTGTCAATCTTGATATTGTTAATTTTGTTACCATTTTTCAGCAGAATTCTATTAGATAACTCACATCATTAAGCAACATCTTCTCATTTTATACACAATAAGGATCTTTTTGCGATTCTTAAAAATGGCTGTGGTTTTTTCAGCAGACTGGCCCCCAGTTTGGGGAGTATGTTGCCCCCAGTTTATATAGCTCAGAGGATTCTTATAATCGCAGGACTTGGCTTTCAACTAAAGGTTCTTATTGTTGTTGGCTCAACACATATTGATATGGCAGAAAACGTAAGAAGTGTACTAAAGTTACACCTTTTTCCACGGGTGAGAGCCATTTGATCAAACAGTATACTAACTGTGGATCTACATTTGTAGTTTCTGTGATAGAGTGTGGTGTGTGCAAACTTCATTATGTGGGGTGCACAATATGCCCCCTAAGAGCTTGAAAAGCTGAACACTATAAAGACACTAATAATTATAATGCCAAAAAATATATCTAATGTTTGGGTAGACTTTAGAGAAATCCATCCTGGTAATTTAGACTCTTTCTTTTTTTGGCATAGAGCAGGTTAAAAGATCCTTTAGAGCGGGAGACACTCATTGCATCTTATTGCATCAAGAGGTGTGGTGGATCTACAATTTGAATCACAGGGCACCACTCTGTCTGAATCATAGATGGGATATGAATTTGTTTTTTAAATGATGTATTTATTTATTGTAATAATGATGTTTACAATTGTTTTTCTGTATCCATTTTACAGTGCCTTGAAAAAGTATTCATACCCCTTGAAATTTTTCACATTTTGTCATGCTACAACCAAAAACGTAAATGTATTTTAATGGGATTTTATGTGATGGACCAAAATAAAGTGGCACATAATTGTTAAATGGAAGGAAAATGATAAACGGTTTTCAACATTTTTTACAAATAAATATGTGAAAAGTGTGGTGTGTATTTGTATTCAGCCCCTCTGAGTCAATACTTTGTAGAACCATCTTTCGCTGCAATTATAGCTGCAAGTCTTTTTGGATATGTCTCTACCAGCTTTGTGTAACGGAACCGACCCAGACTGCGCTTGAGTACTTCAGTTAGAATACCGCTTCCTCGTCCGAACACCGACAACAGACACCACAGCCGACCATACAAGACTAGACAACACCAGTCTGTCTGAAGATGGAATTCACTACAGAGCAGACAGTCCGACTCCTGAACTGGAGTAGAGGAGAGGCCAGCATGATCAGCTCTTTCAATTCACATGTCTAGTTTAGAATCAGCAACCAGAAATAGTCCTCACATGGCTGATAAATATTACTGTCCCATCTGAAGTAATTCCAACTGCATTCTCAGCATTCATTAGTCACCCTGTTCCCCTAAGAGATATAGGGTGACTTGCACATAAGAAGAATATGGTTAGCTGAGACAGGGGTCTCCCAACCACTGCAAAGTAAGCTGGGTTCCATGAGCCCCCTGCCCAAAGTGACTCCCGCCACACTTTGCACATCTAGAGAGTGAAATGTTTGCTCATTATTCTTTGCAAAATAGCTCAAGCTCTGTCAGATTGGATGGAGAGCGTCTGTGAACAGCAATTTTCAAGTCTTGCCACAGATTCTTAGTTGGATTTAGGCCTGGACTTTGACTGGGCCATTCTAACAGATGAATATGCTTTGATCTAAACCATTCCATAGTAGCTCTGGCTGTATGTTTAGGGTCGTTGTCCTGCTGGAAGGTGAACCTCCACCTCAGTCTCAAGTCTTTTGCAGACTCCAACAGGTTTTCTTCTAAGATTGCCTTGTATTTGGCTCCATCCATCTTCCCATCAACTCTGACCAGCTTCCCTGTCCCTGCTGAATAAAAGCATCCCCATAACATGATGCTGTGATTAGAGATGAGCGAATTATTCAAAAATTAGATTCGGCTGATTCGCCGAATTTGCGGGAGAAATTTGATTCGATGCGAATTTATTCGCTGCGAATTTGACTTATTAAAAGGGTTTCTAGGCTTCAGAGAGCCTTTATATTAGTGCAGAACACTGTACCTTTAATTTAAATGCCCTTGGAGTCTGCTGGGGAAGAGAAATAATACTGTCAGTCAGTATGACATGCAGATGAGTGCCGTCGATCTTAGAATCACCGCACACTTCACTCATTTGGGCAGTCACGGGGCACGACGAAGAAGAAGAAGGAGAAGAAGAAGAAGAAGAAGAATGAAAAGAAGAATGAAAAGAAGAAGAAGAAGAATGAAAAGAAGAAGAGGAATGAAAAGAAGAATGAAAAGAAGAAGAAGAAGAATGAAAAGAAGAAGAAGAAGAATGAAAAGAAGAATGAGAAGAAGAATGAAAAGAAGAATGAAAAGAAGAATGAGAAGAATGAAAAGAAGAATGAAAAGAAGAAGAAGAAGAAGAATGAAAAGAAGAAGAATGAAAAGAAGAATGAAAAGAAGAAGAAGAAGAATGAAAAGAAGAAGAAGAAGAATGAAAAGAAGAATGAAAAGAAGAAGAAGAATGAAAAGAAGAAGAAGAAGAATGAAAAGAAGAATGAAAAGAAGAAGAAGAAGAATGAAAAGAAGAAGAAGAAGAATGAAAAGAAGAATGAAAAGAAGAAGAAGAAGAATGAAAAGAAGAAGAAGAAGAATGAAAAGAAGAATGATAAGAAGAATGAAAAGAAGAATGAAAAGAAGAATGAAAAGAAGAAGGAGAAGAATGAAAAGAAGAAGAAGAAGAATGAAAAGAAGAATGAAAAGAAGAAGAAGAAGAATGAAAAGAAGAAGAAGAAGAATGAAAAGAAGAAGAAGAATGAAAAGAAGAAGAAGAAGAAGAATGAAAAGAAGAAGAATTCCAGTACAGCAAAAAGTGTATCTGCAGAGAGATCCGCTATTTCTGACAGTTCTCTGACAGTTCCTTCACATTTACAGCGGTTGAAACATTGTATCTATTTGTTTCTGAATAAAAACATCTGTATCCTAAATGGAAACAAATAGATACAATGTTTCAACCGCTGTAAATGTGAAGGAACTGTCAGAGAACTGTCAGAAATAGCGGAGCTCTCTGCAGTGACACTTTTTGCCGGCTGATCGGGGAAAATTCGATTCGTGCATCCGAAGTTTGCTAAAATTCGGATTCGGTGCGAATCAAATTTTTCCTAATATTCGAAACGAATTCCACTTCGCCAAGTTCGATTCGCTCATCTCTAGCTGTGATCATCATGTTTCATGGTGGGGATTGTGTGTTCAGGGTGATATGCAGTGTTAGTTTTCTGCCACACATAGCATTTTGCTTTTTGGCCCAAAAATTCAATTTTGGTCTCATCTGATCAGAGCACCTTCTTCCACATGTTTGCTGTGTACCCCACATTGCGTCTCCCAAAGTGCAAAGGGACTTATTATGGCTTCCTTTCAGCAATGGTTTTCTTCTTGCCATTCGTCCATAAAGGCTACATTTGTGACGTCAACTAATGTTGACATCACACATTTAGCCAAATTTAGCCTCTTGACAGATTCTCCCACCTGAGCTGTGGATCTCTGCAGCTCCTCCAGAGTTACCATGGGCCTCATGGCTGCTTCTCTAATTAATGCTTTCCTTGCCTAGCCTGCCAGTTTAGGTGGACGGCCATATCTTGGTAGGTTTACAGTTGTGCCATACTCTTTCCATTTTTGGATAATATATGGAACAGTGCTCCGTGAGATGTTCAAAGCTTTGGATATTTTTTATAACCTAACTCTTTTATAACCTAACTCTCCAGAATTTTATCCCTGACCTTTCTGGTGTGTTCCTTGGCCTTCATGATGCTGTTTGTTCACTAATGTTCTCTAACAAACCTCTGAGGGCTTCACAGCACAACTGTATTTATACTGAGATTAAAATACACACAGGGGTATCAGAGTAAAGGGAGCTGAATACGAATGCACATCACACTTTTCAGTCCTATGTATTTGTAAAAAATTTTGAAAACCATTTATCATTTTTCTTCCACTTCACAGTTATGTGCCACTTTGTGTTGGTTTATCACCTAAAATCCCAATAAAATACATTTACGTTTTTGGTTGTAACATGAGAAAATGTGGAAAATTTCAAGGAGTAGGAATACTTTTTCAAGGCACTGTATGTTTCTATACAGCTGCAAGAAAAACTATGTGAACCCCTGGGGATTACGTGGAGTTTTGCATTAATTGGGCATAAAATGTGCTCTGAACGTCATCTAAGTCACAACAATAGAAGAACACAGTCTGCTGAACATAATACTACACAAACATTAGATGTTGCCATGGTTTAATTGCACATAACATGTAAACATTCACAGTGCAGGGAGGAAAAAGTATGTGAGGCCCTAGCTTAATGACTTCTCCCAGAGCTAATTGGAGCCAGGAGTGAGCCAACCTTGACTCCAATCAGTGTGATGATATTGGATGTGTTGCTGACAGCTGTCCTGCCCTTAAAAAACACACACCTGTTTTGGGTTTACTGGTTTCAAGAAGCACTGTCTGATGTGAACCATGCCTTGCAGAAAAGAACTCTCAGAAGACCTACAATCAAGAATTGTTGACTTGCATGAAGCTGGAAAGGGTTACAAAAGTATCTCCAAAAGCCTTGATGTTCATGTGTCCATGGTAAGACAGACTGTCTACAAATGGAGAAAGTTTAGCACTGTTGCTACTCTCCCTAGGTGTGGTCGTCCTGTAAAAATGACTGCAAGAGCACAGCACAGAATGCTGCATGAGGTAAAGAAGAATCCCAGAGTGTCAGCTAAAGACCTACAGAAATCTCTGGCACATGCTAACATTTTTGTTGACACATCTACAATAAGGAAAACATTAAACAAGAATGGAGTACATGGGAGGACACCACGGAGGAAGCCATTGCTGTCCAAAAAGAATATTGCAGCACGTTTGAAGTTTGCAAAAGAGCACCTGGATGTTCCACAGCACTATTGGCAAAATATACTGTGGACAGATGAAACCAAGATTGAGTTGTTTGGGAAGAACACACAACACTATGTGTGGAGAAAAAAAGGCACAGCACACCAACATCAAAACCTCATCCCCATTGTAAAACATGGCGGAGGGAGTATCATGGTTTGGGGCTGCTTTGCTGCCTCAGAGCCTGGACGGATTGTTGTCATTGATGGGAAAATGAATTCCAGAGTTTGTCAAGACATTTTACAGGAAAACGTACGACCATCTGTCCGCCAACTGAAGCTCCGCAAAGGATGGGTGATGCAACAGGACAATGACCCAAAGCATACAAGTAATTCAACAAAACAATGGCTGCAACAGCACAGAATACGCCTTCTGGAGTGGCCCAGTCAGAGTCCTGACCTCAACCCGATTGAAATGCTGTGGCATGACCTTAAGAGACCGATTCACACCAGACATCCCAAGAATATTGCTACACTGAAACAGTTTTGTGAAGAGGAGTGGTCCAAAATTACTCCAGATCGTTGTGCAGGTCTGATCTGCAACTACAGGAAACGTTTGGTTGAGGTTATTGCTGCCAAAGGAGGGTCAACCAGGTATTAAGTCCAAAGGTTCACATACTTTTTCCTCCCTGCACTGTGAATGTTTACATGTTATGTGCAATTAAACTATGGCAACATCTAATGTTTGTGTAGTATTATGTTCAGCAGACTGTGTTCTTCTATTGTTGTGACTTAGATGACGTTCAGAGCACATTTTATGCTCAATTCATGCAAAACTCCACGTAATCCCAAGGGGTTCACATACTTTTTCTTGCAACTGTAAGTGCAGTGATTTTTTTTTCTGTTTGCCGTTTTTCTTCATTGTTTAAATATCATTCTCTGATTGATTTTAATTACCAGGTCCCACCTCCTTAATTGGTTTGGAAGTGTACCTTAGGATCTATAAATGTGATTTTTTTTTTTTGTAGTTTAGTATGCTATGCATAAGTCCATAATGGCTAGAACACGTTAGCTGTAATCACTGTGTTTTCTACATGTAGCCAATAAAAAATTTATATTTTGGAGTTCACCAAGTTGCCGACTAATATCTGCCATTAGTCAGGTGTAAAGGGACTGTACATCCCAGCCAGGAGCATGGGCCTTCAGCCACATATTTTCTAATCAAGCAGTAGAGCACGGGTATCGTATTCAGTGACTACACATGATGTCAGTTAAAGCGACAAGTTTAAAAAAAAAAGTTCTTTTTGTAAAATAAAATTGTTCCTATTCGAATCCTAGTTTACCATAACCAACCCTAATAGCTACTTCTTCCCTTAACCATTATTCTTGCTGATTTTTTTTTTATTAATGTTTTTCTATCCATTAATATTTAGCCTTTTTTTCATTATTATTCATTCATTTTGATTTTTTTTATGTAAAAAAATGTGGAGAAAAAAAGCCTTTATTTCCTTTTGTAAATAACTTTACAAAGCTTTGTACCAGAACTGTAATTTTAGTGTCAGGTTAAGTTTCAGGTTAGACAAAAGTGTGTTTTGTTAGTTGTATCTCTTAGTCTTGCATAAAAACAAAAATAAATTTGCAAGACAATATCGCCAAAGAAACCATGTTTTGTCCTAAAAATCATACATGTAGTACTTTAATTTTTACAAAGTTATTCCTGAATAAATAGGTCCATAGCAGAATCATAAAAATTGCTTGGTCCAAAGAGTGTAAGAGCTGAACTGGTAAAGCATATTCCTGCAAATAATAAATGCACCCATATTGAAAAAAGAAATAATGTGCATTTATTTATTTTATTTATTTATATATGTATTTTACATTGGATCCCTCAAAGCATTGCAAATGTGATTGGCACAACACAATGGCTCTGGCCCCTTTCACACAGGCGGTTATTCTGCTGCAGGTAAAAGCATGTTTGAATTCAAAACTCAATGCACAGAGAACATTTGTGCCTTGTGGTTGTACATTGCGATTAACAACGATTACGTGCCTTTACATGCAGCTGCGTTTAGCTGCAGTGGAACATTCTTGTCATTTCTATATCAACTAAATTGGGTTTTTTTGGTCCCGTGACTACCCACAGTGCATTTGTGCCCTCCCATTTCCTGTGTCTTTGTTCAGTGTGTTCGGTGTCTGCTTTTTTCGTCATTGAGAGGACTTTGACCTTTGCTGAAGTGTGATCATAGATTACAGAAGCAATTTGATTGCAGTGCTTATTTTGCTGTTTATGAGTATGAAAAGGAGGAAACAGATGGATCTGATTCAGCGGAGGAGACATCGTCTCTACTGGGTACATCCGTTGACCTCCCAGCGTCCATCTATTGGTTACTTTGCCCTCATGTTTTGGAGAAATGTGCACTCACCCAGACAAGCTCTACAATTTTACCAGGATGTCGGTGGCAAGCTTCGATCAGTTAATAGACCTTGTAAGAGGACGTCTGAGCTGAATGCACACCAACATTAGACAAAGCATTAGTGCGGAAGAATGGCTGTTAGTTACTTTAAGGTAGTTTTTCTATATGTTGAATGGATGTTTGAATATATGTGTAATTTTTTTATCTTTCCATATTCTTTATCAAATATTTTCAATTTTGTATTGCAGATACCTTACTACTGTTGCCAGTTTCACCTCCCTACACCATCATTTTTTAATGGGGATCTAAACTGTGTCAACAATTGTGGATGACACTTGTCTTGCCCTGTGGGAAGAACTGAAAACCTCAGTAATGCCAGAACCAACAGCCAGTTTGTGGGAAGAAATAGCTGATGAGTTTTGAGAGAAAACTAACTTCCCAAATTGCATTGGGGCATTATATGAGAAGCCATGTCTGTCTCATTAAGCCACCTAATTCTGGTTCTAACTTCTTCAACTACAAAACATATTTCTCAATTGTTCTGCTAGGACTCTGTGATGCAAATATGAACTTTATAGCTGTGGATGTTGGCACCTATGGAAGTTCTGGAGATTCTAGAATTTTCCGTAATTCTATGATGGGTCAGTGTTTCCAATATGGGGTATTTGACGTGCCACAATCAAGGCCTTTGCCTGGCACTGCTGGCTCTGATCTGCCTCTAGTGGTTGTAGCAGATGAGGCATTTGCATTATCAACCTACCTCCTTAGGCCCTACACGAAGCATGGCACAGATTCCAGGAAACACATATTTAATTATCGACTAAGTAGAGAACGCCGAACGGTGAAGTGTGGTTTTGGAATCTGTACATCAAAATGGAGTGTTTTGGTAACATCAACCACACAGTCAACGTAGTTTTGGCATGCTGTGCTCTGCATAACTTTTTGAGGATAAATGAGAATGTGTCCAGTGATTCGCCAGAACAGATTCCAAATGAACCCCTAGGTCATCAGACTGGCACTTATCGAAGAAGGACAGATTCCATGGCAAAATAGATATATCTAATCTTTTGGTTGAAAAATGCATATATTTCTTTTTTTTTTGTACAATTGTTACTACCACTGCTGTACCTTTTTTTAATTTTTTTACCATTTGTACATTTTGATATATTGTTATAGATAGTATACAAGTTTTAACACTTTGATAAAATTTTAAAAAAAGTCATCACCTTTGCCCAATTATTTTGGATTTATTTATGTAAACTAGTAACACATTTGTTAAACAAAGAAGAAGAGGGTCGTATCTCTGATTTGTATCATAAATTCCTGGTCAGTTCCTTTCCCACACCTACTTTATACAGACAAAAATGGGAGGTGGATAGTGGTATCACCTTTTCGGATGAGGATTGGGACTCCATGGTGGACAACATACGTAAGAGCTCCATATCCCTTTCTGTTCGTGAGACTGCCCTCAAGGTATTAACCAAATGGTATTATACCCCGTCAAGACTACATGTCTTGTATCCACAGACGTCCCTCGTATGTTTCCGTGGCTGTGGCCTTACCGGTACTTTGGTACATACATTTTGGGCTTGCCCAACTTTATCCTTGGTGTGGCGCAGGATATCCGAGGTAGTTACTGCACTGGTGGGTACCCCGGTACATCTGACTATACAGTCCTGCCTATTGGGTGTTCAAATCCCGGGGGTTCAAACTAGTGTTATGAGATTGATACATACTATTTGTACATCCACTCTGTGGGCTATTGCCCTACATTGGAAATCTCCTTCGGTACCATTGGCCTCTGTTTTACATAGAGTAGATGCTGTGATGCTCATGGAACGAATTCATTACACCATACTGGATAAAATGCACTTATTTGATAGAAAATGGGAATCTTGGAAGGTTTATAGACATTTACTGCATGCTTAGGGCCATTCCATTTGAGGATTGCCTGATTTGTACTGTTGGCAGATATATAATTCTACCTATCTCTTTATTTATATTTCTCATGTACTTGAATTCTATTCTCTCTTCTTCTTTTCTTTTCCTCTTTTTCGATATGATTATGCCTTTTTGGAATGTACAATTCAACTGTGATTTGTTACAACTGTACACATTGTTTGAAGCTATACTGTTATTTTACAGACTATTTCTTGAAAATAAAAACCGTTTGTAAACAAAAACATTACAAAACCCTGAACACACATGATGGCATGTATAATACAACAAAAAATCCCTTTGGAATAGTTTGAAAGCTTTTTAGTTTCAAGTATACAACTCTTTTTTGACTCTGTACTGTAGGTGTGATAACATGAGTCGCAAAAATCCCTTGCAGAAATCACAAAAAGTTCAAGTATTTCCAGGCAAAAAAAAATATTTTGTTTCATACAGAAGGGCTGTGAGCGCAGTTTACTTACAGTGCTTACAGTGGCCACATGTATTGCTTGAAAACATGATTTTGTTTAAGAACCTTGGGTTCTAAAACATAAAATCACACTGCTAAATGTTATCAGGCATCAATTGAAAATGTATCATGAACTGCTTGTGGTGATTTTGTGTTGGTAACCTCTCTTTTTTTGCAAAATATCAGGAGTTTGTTTGGCTATGTTCAACAGGATTTGTAAATCGTGAAAAGTATACTGTAATTTTTCTTATTTGGACACATTTTGTTTTTGCTGGCTGTGTGCAGACAAGATGGCGTTTGACTGGAGCAGAGGACACAAAGGGGATAATGAAATGGTTAAATTATTATTATTATACAGGATTTATATAGCGCCAAAAATCATCAGGTCGTTGGATTAGCTGTTTACAACAAAGTTATCAGTCAGATTAACCACAATGTAAAAATAAAACAGGCAGATAAACAACAAATTAGAAGCAATAAAAAAACTACAAGTGTTCATAAACTGGGTAAGATATGGAAGAACGGCTATGTTCCCTGCCAACATCTATGGGTGAATCAGATTGGGAGGATAAAGATAAGGGTGGACGACATGGGTTTGGCTGCTCATGCATTCTTTGAAAACCCTGATTAGAAAGTGTGTACATCGGTAGGGGTCCTGAGCAAGAATGCCTCATGGCAGGTGTAGTGTCATAACAATGATGGCTGGGCAGTGATTTAGAGCAACTAGGTGTATTAAAACCCAATGCCCAGGGCTAATTCTAGGAAATGGGCATTGTTCTTTGCAAGCAGAAGATGACGAACATAATATATGCATATACAGTAGATCCCCTTTAACTTCAGTATGCTGATCAGGAGGGACCTCTCTGATTGCAGACAGTAAAATTCTGCAAAACATCACATCGAGGTCTGAGATATTCAAGAATTCATCAGCAACTTGTGAGGCAGTAGCTAGCGATTTTTTTTTCAATTCTTCAAATTATTCTTCAATAGGAGGCTCATGCTGAGGACGGCATGTTTGACAGGTGGTGGAACTTGACTGGACTCTTTTATCTATATTTTCCTGTAAATTTAATGAGAATACAGATTATGCTTTTCTACAAATCAGTCACTGCACCAAAAACAGCTGTATTTTTGAAGGTGTCAAGAACAGAAAGATTGTGACATGACAATTGTGACATTTTTGAAAGAAACATACCACAGGTGGTTGATTTTCCTCAGGAGAAACTGTCTCTGCATTTGTATCTTGGTTTGTATCACCTTTCATTCCATTGTCTCATGAAATACTTGCACGCCTTATTGCAGGTACGCTTGAGATGGTTCTAGATAAACATAATAGCAAACAACTTTGAGGATCAAGATTCGTGTATAATTTCTCTACAAACCATATAGTTTTTTCAGTGTTTACATTTTTCTTATCATAATCAGGTATAGCGTAAACTACAGGATTGCACTCTAGCAATAGCTGATGGAACATTTAAAATAGAGGTCAGATGCCTCCAGGATAGTAGGAATACTATGCAGAAATAGTGAGTTTTGCAGATGTCTGCAGCAGGAAATACTATCCATAGATAGAGCAAATAATAAGGTAGTTAAAATTAGACAGTTTCTTGGATGCAAAAAATATTACATAAACTTATGGTCGCATCTCTGTGGTGCGCCTCAAAAATGACAAGGCCTCTGCATGGGGGTTAGGCCGACAGTGTGTTGAAGGTGCTTCACTTCTCTCTGCAGACTTCTCTTCATGGAGTTCCTTCCTGTAGCGTTCACACAGGGACCTCCATCTTATAGAAATCTCCTTTCCTGCAATGTATTCCATTGGAAAATATTAAAGCAGAGATCCAGTTAAACTGAAAAATAAAAGTCAGCAGCTACAAAAACTGTAGCTGCTGACTTTTAAAACAACCGTATGACACCATAGCAAACAATTACTATAGGAAAATACATGTGCTATTTTTCAGATATGGTTGCTATGGGCAAATGATCCCCTGTACAGTTGTGCTCAAAAGCTTGCATACCCTGGCAGACATTGTGAAATTTTGGCATTGATATTGAAAATATGACTGATCATGCCAAAAAATGCTCTTTTATTGAAGGATGATGTTCATATGAAGCCATAGTTGTTTGGCTCCTTTTTAAATCATAATGATAAGAGAAATCACCCAAATGGCCATGATCAAAAGTTTACATACCCTGGAATGTTTGGCCTTGTTACAGACACACAAGGTGACACGCACGGATTAAAATGCCAATTAGAGGTTAATGTCCCACATCTGTGGCTTTTTAAATTGCAATTAGTGTCAGTGTATAAATAGTCAATGAGTTTGTTAGCTCTTACGTGGAAGCACTGACTAGGCTAGATACTGAGACATGGGGATCAGAAAAGAACTGTCAAAAGTTCTGCGTAACAAGGTAATGGAACTTTATAAAGATGGAAAAGGACATAAAAAGATGTCTAAAGCCTTGAATATGCCAATCAGTACTGTTAAATCGCCTATTAAGAAGTGTAAAGTTTGGGCATCTCTTGATACCAAGCCAAGGTCAGGTAGACCAAGAAAGATTCCCCTCAGCATTGGATGGCCTGTCCTGGAAATGACTCCTAACAAGGCAGTCCTTGAGTGATCTAGACCTTTTAAATGTAATTTGAGGATAACCCCTAATATATTTATTTACGATGGGGTCATCAGTGCATTTTTTTTAAATTTCTTCATTTTCCAAAAAATTATGGCAAAAAATTACAACTTCAAAAAACTCGCTATGCTTCTTAATACCTTGAGTTGTCTACTTTCCAAAAAGGGGTAAGTTGGGGGATATTTGTGCTGTCCTGACATTTGTGGGCCTCAAGAAATGAGATTGGCCATCAGTACATTAGGACTGATCAATTTTCAGATATATACCATAGTTTGTGAACTCTATAATTTTCCTGCAAACATAATGATAAACACTGATTTGGGTTATTTTCACTAAAGAAATGTAGCAAACTACATTGTGGCCTACATTTATGAATGTACAATTTGTTTGTAATTTTTTTTAACAGAAACAAATGTTTGGTCTTTTTTCATTTATTTAGCAAAAAATAAAAATAAATGCTGATTAAATACCATCAAAACAAAGCTCTATTTGTGTGAAACAAATTATAACTATGTCGTTTGGGTACAGTGTTGCATGACCACGCAATTGTCATTCAAAGGGCGACAGAGCTGAAAGCTGAAAGATGACGAAGGCAGGAAGAGGGTAGAAGTGCCTGGTATTGAAGTGGTTAAGGGCTGGTTCACACCACAATGTCTGTGTTTCGGATGCATTTTTGAATGCATGATGTTGATGCATTTTTGTCCCCTCTTCTTTTTGCTCATTTTAATTGGGAAAATGTTTTTGATGCATTTTGCCACATTCCAGATGCATTGCATAAAGAAAAAAAATGCAACATGTTCTTCTTTTGTTGACTGCACTGGTGTGAACTACAGCCTCCCCTCTGATGATGTGCCTGTAGCACGAAAAAAGGCCTAAGGAGGAGCTGTGCAGAGCGTGACGTCATTTCACCGCTGGAGCCACGAGGAGGCCCGGCGGCCATCATTACTGGAGTCAGTACTGCTGCTTTTTTCTTGTTCTCTTATGACATTGATTATGCACACTGCCCTGCTGTTTTTATAAATAAAATACTTTTTGGAAGTACTACACTATCTCTGGCATCTGTTTTCTGGGGCTCCTATGTGGAGCTATCATCCCCACAGAGAAAGCACTTTGCCACCCTGAGAGGAGGTTTTTGTGTGGAGCACCTGGCTGACCTTAAGGGGACCCCTGGACCTGACTCAAGAGTCTGTGATGACCCACCATGAGGGAAATGCCTGCTGCCTAACCTCTGATGTACCCATTACCTGGGATGCTTGATCATACATGCGCATAACCCATGCGTTTCCGGTGAGTGCGCATTTCTGTTATTTGAAAGAGTAAAGGCCGTGGAAGTTCGCATTTCTCCAGTGAAACACTGTGATTACTTTATTGATACTTTATTGACTCTTTACTATTTTCAACCACATATTTATTTTTCTAAGCGCTGCACTCTGATGTTTTATGGTTATATTCATATTAAACACTGTCCATATGTTTTTGGTGCAGAATAAAAATGCATTAACTGCATTTGGAGTGAACCAGCACTAACTGATCTCCTTACATGCCATGCCATCCCTGCTCTGTATACCAGTGTTTCTCCTAATTGCAGCATCTCTCTCCCTTCTACTTCTTAATACACTGAATGGTTGATTAGACCAAGACCGATTTTGCCACAAAAACAGCAACTTTGCTTTCACCAATATTTTGCCAAAACCACCCTCTATTTTTTAATAAACAAATTAGAGGCTAATTGGCTTTATTTATATGCAAAGCCACATCTGATTTTGTGGCTGAGATCAAGCCATGTTTATCAAGACAATAATGTGAGACCAATTATGTCCACTTAATCCCTAATAGCACAAAAATACGTTTATACTCAACTTCCTCATTCGTTCCAATAGTACATTTTACAATAATGTAATTTGGCCATTCTTAATTTTGTTGAAATCATGGCAAACCAAACACTCCCAATCTCACTCACATTTAATATGTTATCTATAGTGGTTTTTATATGCTCTGCTTCAGAGGTGTAACTAGAACCTTCAGGGCACCGGTGCAAGACACCATGAAGGTCCTTGTTGACCATCCTACCCTCAGAGCTCAGGGCCCTTTCCACTGATCCTGGAGCCCTTTA
Organism: Staurois parvus; assembly: GCF_062004578.1. NCBI lineage: Eukaryota > Metazoa > Chordata > Amphibia > Anura > Ranidae > Staurois > Staurois parvus. Next base: position 334,668 of record NW_028318993.1, on the reverse strand, counting down.
CTCCCATTTTGGGGCCCTTTATTACAAACCCACAGTGGAACCCTTTCGCATGTTCTGCAGTGGGCCCCCTTCATGCTGTCTTGGGGCCCCCTACAGTGGTAGAATGCTAGGGCCCAGTCACAAGTGTGAACTTTGAAACCTAGTAGTTCCAGGACTGGTGTCAGTATTTTTTTTTTACCATTCTATTTTATTTTTTACAATTTTGTTTTTGGTTTTTTTTACAATTTTTTTCAGGAGCACCATTGGGGTTGCTTTGGTGAGATATCAGGGGTCTAAACTGAACCCTGATGTTCCACTTTAGAGACAGAGAAAGGAGATTGAGGACACATCTCTCACTCTCCATCTTTGCAGCCTCAGCAGCACAGAATGAATGGACAGGAATAGCTCTGTACAGAGCTTCCTGTTCAATCACAAACTGAAGCATAGTAAACACAGTTTACTATGCTTCAGTTATGAATGGACAGAGCCATTGATAGGGGACATGGGGGGCCCTCAAAAGCACACAGGGGCCTGGGAACAGCATAAATAAGAGTAGCTTGGATAGGAGGGGCAACATAGAGGAACACATACCCTCCATTTTCCTCCTGCAGTCTCTGAATGGAGGTGGGAGGGAGAAGAGGAGAGACACACTTTCAGTGTCTGCATGAGGAAAATGAAGGGCATCGATTCCTCTATATGTTTCCCCCATAGCCAGGTGTGCAGGGGAACCACATGGGCCAATTGTGACCCCTACAACCCCTGTAGTTACACCCCTGTTCTTCTGTCTTTGTTCACAGATAAGATTCAAAGCAGAAATCTTCACTTTATCCTGTTTTGTAAATATTGTTACTCAGCTTCCATCCATGCCTGGACAGTAATCAAAGGTTTCTTTATTCTTCTATCGGCTCCTTTTTCTATCCCTGTATGCTCAGCCCTTTAATTCTCATATTTCACCTTCAACATAACCTTGCACTAAACATGGTGTTGTCTATAAATGGTAAAACATGAGGCAAAAATAAAAATACTGGTGCATGTCATAACTACTGTACATCAATCTTTAACAACTGTAAAACTGTCCACTACAGGCATCCGCCAAACGAAGTAGCCTCAGTCTATTATAAATGCCACTTGGCTTGTAAATCGTCCTTCTTTCTCTTTTATTTCTTTTGCTGCAAGTCATTCACTATGCTAGCTTTCCAGTGTCCAAAGAATATAATTCCATATTTCTGTTCCAATATACAAACTCCATAGCAAACTTGCATCTTTTTATATTTCTTGTTCTCCTGTTATGCACACATATGGAACCTTTGCTCCACCTTCCTACCATCACAAGTAATCAATCATAGAATGTATTTAATTCTCACTCAGCATAAAACATAAAATTAAATAACTGAATGTTCAAAGCTTTCTGTATTTTCTTTCCAAATGCTTTATTTTCCTCCAGAAATTTAGTTTAAAAAAGTGAATCATCTGTCACCAAATAATAACTTCTGCTTCTGGCATTCCACAAACATTGTATGATAAAGGGCATTTGTAAGTACAGTGAAGCAACTATTATAGGTAAAACTGAAATGCCATATGTTTCTCCCTTGCACTACAAATGACAGGCGTGAAACCCATTGGGAGATGATATTTCAAGCATCCCATACAACCTGGACTTTGATTTAAACTCTGATGTATCCTTAGGGATAGTGCAAATATACGAACATTGTAGGGCATCCAGAATACATGGAGGTGTTGAACACATGCCATCTGTTAAGTTACCCTTTGATTTGTAACAAAGGCTCCTGGATAGTTTGCAATTCTGCAGATTGCTCTTAATTTAATAGGTGCCAATGGATATAAAATAAATTACTACAGTAGAATTCCATATGTTGTGATGTTCATTGGATGCATGACTGGTAGTAAGGATTATTTACAGTCATTATTCATGAATGCTTCATACATATTTAAACAAATAAAAAAAATAAGACATGAAACTCATAAAATAGTGCATTTTTCATTGTTAAATATGCCTTCATTAAATATGTTGTCCTATTCCAAAATAAATAATAAAAAAGTAACATTTCAACTGTAGAACCCATGGCAATCATAAAACGTATTAGTAATTCTGCCAATTCAATAAAAATTGTGAGTTATTTAACCTGTTATGTGTAGATACCTGTAATTCTTCATAATAAATTATAATCATCCAGTGCTGACATTTCAAGAGTGACTGTGGGACTAAGGCACAAGTCAAGCATCACCAGAGAAGTAATTGTAAATAAAGAACACATAGACATCACCTGCAGTGTACAGCAGAAAAAAACTATTGGCCATTTTGACAGAATCAAGGATTGGCTGCACATTAATTTGGAGTTTTCATATAGGATCACACCGGTATATGGAACACATAGACCACTTACACCAAGATTTCCCATTTCCTCCTCCTTCTCCCCATTACTTGGCTGTTACCAGTTCAAACACCAGAAACCATCCTCATTACCACTTCTTCTTGTCTACAGTGACTAGTTCACTTCTACACAAGACTTTTCTGCCATCAGTTGCAGTAACAAGGAACAGAGAGAACCAGGGGCGGACTGACCATTTGGAAACTCTGGCACTGCCCGAGGGCCCGGGGTCAGTAGGGGGCCCCATGAGATGCCCCTGGTACCTTTTTCATAGGCTTTTTTGAGTTTGGAATAGTAATAGAAGAAGCGCCAGCAAAATAAATCAAAATAAAGCTGCAATCCTAACCAAAAAAGAGATACGTAATATAGATGAATAAAGGAATGCGCTAAATAATAAATTACCAGAAAAAACTAAATAATATAATCAATACAAAATAATGTCCATAATGTTAATATAAGTCCAACCACCATAAAAAGTGATAATTAATTCTGGAATCTTGTATAAATCAAAAAACACTGTGCAAAAATCCACCACCGGAAGAAATGAATAAACTCACCAGAGCTATATGCTGATCAAATTATAAATCAGCATAATAGCAATTGCTCTGGGAGCGATGATCTGTAGAGGTATCCAAAGTATGGAAGCAATATACTGCATTCAGCCAATCAGCACATATGGAACTGCCTTATCAGCAAGTGGTCATCATTTCTCCATAAATATTGGTAATGCTCAGGCAATCAAGAAAAAATATAATGGTGCAGTACGTTTAAAACACATATATTTTATTAAAACATCAGATATGCACTCACAAAAAAAGTGTCTGAGCCGACACCAGCAGTGACAGCCTGTGAGATGGCATTCCTTTATTCATCTATTTTTTGAGTTTGGGCAAAGACACAGAGGCCCCATGATCCCCTATTGCCCGGGGGCCCCATGAGTTGTCAGTCCGCCTCTGTTAGTAACGCATCTGCTATGCATTTTTAGCCTCATCCCAACCAGTGGTGAGGGTGTTCTTCTCATTTCTCTTCTCTTCCTTACCTCCTCATATATCATTAATTATGTCTAAGCAGGCAAACAGAAATATGTAGCCGATCACCTTTTTTACCAACTAAAGATGCTAGAGGTCACGTTGCCAGTGGAGCATTAAGTGCAATACTAGCTAACTCCACAGGCATTAATAAACTTATGGAGTGAACTGGCATTCAATGAGGCATACCAAGCCACCATTATTTCCTAAAGACTTTGCTGCACTGTACACTCACATGGATCAAAATGACACTGCATGTCTTTCATGGCCCATAGGATCTGACTTGCTGCTATTTTGTTCTGAAGGACCCATATGGGGAAAGCTACAGCTGTAGAGATACTGTTCCTATGTTTGCTGCTTTTAGCCCTGGAAGAATACTGAATTAATTTTAACATACGCTAAAAATACATTTAGGATAAGCTCCATGTGCCTGTGAATTAGAAGCTGAAGCAGTTAAGCTTTTGTTTATATATATATATATATATATATATATATATATATATATATATATAATCGCTAACAAAATCATGCAGACTCCACCTCCGCAATATCGCCAAAATCCGCACATTCCTAACCCCAGAAACCACTAAGCAGCTCATTCACTCCCTCATCATATCACGACTCGATTACTGCAACTCCCTCCTCACTGGCCTGCCTCGCCACAGGCTATCCCCGCTTCAATCGATCCTGAATATGGCAGCCAGACTCATCCACCTTCCCAACCGCTTCGTTTCCACCACCCCCCTCTGCCAGTCCCTCCACTGGCTTCCGATTGCCCAACGAATCAAATTCAAAATGCTAACACTGACGTATAAAGCTGTCCATAACTTTGCCCCAAACTACATCACTGACCTGATATCCAAATACCACCCAAAACGCACTCTCCGCTCCTCTCTCTAGTTCCCTGGTCTCCTCCTCCCATGCCCGCCTCCAGGACTTCTCCAGGGCATCACCCATCCTCTGGAACTCACTATCCAATCCATCAGACTATCACCTACTCTACTCTCCTTTAGGCGCACCCTGAAAACCCACCTCTTCAGGGAAGCCTACCCCACTCCCTGCTAATTGCCGATCTCCTCCATTCTTTCTACCACTCCATCCCCCACAGCTTTTCCTCCTGTACCACTATCCCCTCCCTCCTAGATTGTAAGCTCCAAGGAGCAGCGCCCTCGAACCCCTCGTGTATCGCATTGTATTATTATTGTACTGCCTCATGTATTGTCTCCCATTGTAATGTACAGCGCTGAACGAACTGTTGGCACTTTATAAATACTGTATAATAATAATAATATATATATATATATATATATATATATATATATATATATATATGTATGTATTGTAAAAGAGCATGTGACCAGAAATAGGAGACAAAAGGGGGTTGATTTACTAAAGGCAAATAGAATGTTCACTTTGCAATAGAATTTTCCCCAGAGCTTAGTGAATGTGGTGAAGTTCAACTGACATCCATCAACATGTGATTGGGTATTCTTTGCAAAGTGAATTCTCACCACATTAAAGTGTTACTAAACCCACAACGGTAAAATCAGTCTGTATATGAAGTGAAGCATACTTGTTATGCTCACTGTGGAACCTAAGGGGCTATTTTTTTTTCTTTGGGAGAGTGCATGTGATCATCACAGGGCCAATCAGCACTGTCCAGACAGAAAGTCAGGAGTCATGCAGCCTCATAGGACAGTCAGAGCAGAATGAAACCTCCTCCTACAAGATTAACCAGTGCTCTGCTGGACATTGATAGAAGTCACAAGACTGCTGATGAGAAAAGGTATTTAGCAGTTTATATTTACCAAAATAATTGCATTTCATTTTCTGTGTACTGTAGGAGACCAGATATAGTGAATGCAGGGTCCTGGGTTAAGTAACACTTTAACTGAGTCTGGGGAAAATTCCTTTGCAAAGTGCAACTTCACCTGCAAAGTGAACAGTCTATTTTCCTTTAGTAAATCAGACATACACCCGCACAATGCCAACTGATCCAAAATCAATGCTAGGTGAAGATTGTTATTACATAACACTATTACCTTAATGTAGATGACAGCTTAAAATTACTCCTTTTTGCAGTGGTATAATCTGTTTATAGAGGAGAGAAGTTGGAATGCAAGCTTTACTAGCTCCCTCCCCAAATACTACTAAATAAATGAACAAATAAGACAGACACACACACACACACTAGAATTGGCATTTTTTTGCACTTTGGCACTTTTATTGGTATAACTGAATAAATAAATAATAAAATCTAATATAATTTATTGAATGTAATAAATAAACTTGAAAAGATTCCAGAACTTTCTTAAGGGTCACGTTGAGAGCTGCTTTCCCGCTCACACAGCATTCAGCAGGCCATTAACCTCTTAAACTGCCGATTGAGATAACTGGTTGAAATTTATTAAAACCAAATTAAATTAAGAGGGAGCAACGGCTGCATGCCCATGAAAGTGGATCCTGAATACTTGCCCACTTTTTACATTCCAGATGTACAAAAACAAAAAGGTGTGCAAAATCTTGTAGCTAGGTTTCATTAGAAATCATCCACAGTCTGAGTAGAAAGTCCTACCAGGTTGCCAGTATGCTGCAGAAAAAATCCATTGCTTTCTGTGTGGCAGAAATGGTGTTTCTGCAACTGTTGGACATTCTGCTGAATCAAAGCTAGAGCTCTCCAATCAACAATGATTTTTGCTGAATTAAAAATTCTAGTTCTGTCTCAAAAGGAGCATACCAAACCATAGCAAAAAGACCAAGTTCCACGCAGTGAAAAGCAAGCTGTCTAGGGACAGGCTTCTCTATGAAGGAACTGAAATACTTTGATCACTTTAAGTTTTGATGCACCGCGGTTGCATTTAAATGGTTTAAACTAAAGTTCAATCGACTTTAGGTTTTCTTTTTTGGTAAATTTACTTTTTTCGCACAGAAAAAAGCATTTAAAATGTGCTTCCACCATGGTTTTGGTATGCTCCCTATCCACTCTTGCCATTTTTTTAAATCATATTTTATTGCAAAATGTTATCCATAAACAATTACAGGATTCAGAAGAAAAGAGATCTGATTTCTCATTGTATCATATGGTTAGGCTCATTGGCATATCATACAGATGGAAGTCTCAAGTTATAGACAGCATTAGATTAATTTACTAAAACTGTAGAGTGCATAATCAGGCTCACTTCTGCAGTAAAACCAATCAGCTGCTAACCTCAGCTTGCTCAATTAAGCTTTGGCAGTAAAACCTGGAAGCTGATGGTTTCTATGTAGAAGTGGGTCTGATTTTGCACTCTCCAGTAAGTAAACCCCAATTGTTTGTTCCGGTTGGGGCCTAAAGAAAAAAGCCATTGGAGACATGGGGAGCTGACCTGATAATATTCAGTTGAAAGAAGGGAGGGAAAACAGTGTACTTCATAACATAAGAGATAACCTACATCATAATCAAATAATATGATTAACTGTTGGTGACATTGAGAAAAATAGTCTTAAAGAGTCTGATGCTGAGACTGTAGAGATATTATTATTATTATTATTATTATTATATTGAGTTTATTTAGCGCCAAAGGGTTTACTCAGCGCTGTACAATAGAGGGGGGGGGACAATACAAGAAACAGAACAGCAACAACAACAGTACACGAGGGGTTAGAGGGCCATACTCTTTCGAGCTTACAATCTAGGAGATGACAAGATATTCATCAAAAGGGAGAGGGGGGCCCGCAGAGAGAGCTGGGAGACAAGGAGCCCTGTAAGGAGGACGATTTCTGTCAGAGGATGAACTGTGGAAGAACTGGCATAGCTGCCAAAACTCAATATAGTCATGCTAATGTGCACGGAAATGCATGCAGAAATGGGGTGTGGGTGCCTGTGAGTATGCCCATGCGCATGTCCGTGTGAATGCACAGATGCCCGTACTCCATGGCGCACACAAAGCATGACAGATTCTGGTGCCCAGTGGTCTATTTAGAGAGAGCAGGTTAGCCACAGGTTGCTGGATGATCATCAGTGTCCTATATCCTGTGCTCCTGTGTTGCGATATTCTTGGATTTCCCATTGCTGACCCGGCTTGGTCTTGGACCCATCTTGGTTTCTTTCCTGGCTCTGACTTTGGCTTGTTTATATGGACTTTTCTTGCTGCCTGCCTACTGTGTATGACACCGGCTTGGTCCTGACTACTCTCTTCCTGTTCCTGACTGACCTACTGTGTATGAGCCTGGTTCCAGCTCCTGACTCCACTTCCTGCTTCACTCATCTGTCAAGATCTGCCTGTACAGCTAGAGTGTCATCTGCTTCACTGACATCACTGCATGGTCAAGTCTCCATCTGGTGCCTCATCTACTCTGATCTTCAGGCAACTACACAGCTGACAACCCATGCTTCTTTGGATGCAGCACTCCTTGTCTCCACTCTCAGGGGTGCTCTGCACTCAGCCTCAAGGGAAGTCCTCTTGTCACCTCGGCCTCCGACCAGGTATGTGACAATTTCACACTAGGATTAACAAGTAGATATATAATTTTTTATTTTGTCAAGGAGCCACTGGGAATGTAAAAAAAGATGAGGAGCAGTTGTCATGTAGTTCCACCACCTAGATAAGAAATGCGAGGGTGCAGAACAAAGGTTAAGTTACACATCAAACTTTTTGTTTGTATAGATATAGTAGGGGAGGGGGGCTTTGACAACAGTGATAGCAGAAGCAAGAGAAGAATTCAACTTCTTAATAAAGGATTGCCTGTTAGTGAGTAGGCAAACGCGCATCCACTTTGAGTCAGTAAACTGGTGTTTTGGTAAGAGACTCACAGATTTGTCATCATAACCAAATAGCAGTAAGAAGGGGTCATTGATGCATTGGAAGGTAGTTTATCCAGAACTGGTATCTTTAGAGATGAAGTAGGGTACATATGTCCTATTATCACGGATACCGAGCTGCTGGTATACTGTGAAACAGGCATAACCAGAAATATGTGGACTTGTATGGAACACACCAGGCACAAATATGATATAAAATAATGTAATTTGTTAAGAATAAAGTTAACAACAATATAAATGCACCTCCAATATACCAGAACCACATGAACCAAAACCAGAGAATCTAATGAGTGAACAAACAACGAGCAACTACCTAAACCAAATATACAAAGATTAGGATATGGCTGAGAAGCATTGTCAGTTTCAGAGACAGGGCCATGCACAGGAAATCAGGCAGAGGGAGAAAGAAGCAAGCCAGAACAGGGAGAGGGAACACAGGAAAAGGAGAGAGGAGGCAGGCAGAGGATCAGGATTAGAGTACAAGTACATGGTTTGCAGGTCAGGGGCACATGGGCAGAACACCAAGGCAAGAAAAAGAGGGGCGGAGCCTGAACACGGCGGTGCAGGAGAGCACGATGTAAGTGCTCTCCGACAAACCTCCATTTCCAAACCACCCCAAAGAGCCCTCCTAATGGAAATCTCCTGAGACCTACCTGGTTGAGGGGGTTAGCCGGTGGAGCTGTGCCGGTCCGGCGGACGAAGACTGAGAGAGCGGGTCCCGGGCTGCCTGAAATGCTCAGGTGGAGATCGAGGATGGAGCATCGGGTTGCCGGGGAGACGGAGTGATGCGGCATGACCACGAGATCAGCAGGAGCTCTGGAAGAGGGAGAAGCCGACCGGCGTCCCGAGAGGGGAAGGAGATGCCGACCTGCTCCCTAACTCCCTTGCCTGTATGCTAACTTGCCTCCCAGCCTGTACGCTAGTTGGGGGGTATGCTGGAGGCCTACACACAGACCCACAGACAGCCATATAAAGAAGAAGACCCTGGAGGAATCCCCCCAAGAAAATAAACAGAGGTGGAATGCCGGATGGTTGCAGCCTGGAGCCGCCTCACAGGAGATTCGAGTGAGACAAGGAGGAGTGAGATCGGCCTAGGCTGGCTGCATATTGGACTGTGTGATATATTTAAATGCTCAGTAAAGGAGAAAAGGGGGATTCCCACGGGAAGGTGAGGACGGAAAAGAGGAAAAGGGATTAATCGGCCCTAGAAGAGGATATTAATGTGTAAATGGACAAATAGTAGATTAAAACTGGCGTCCTAGTACATAGTCTGAATACCTATCCTGGCTTTATAGAAAAAAAAACAGATTTCATAAGAAGATATGAAGAACAAAAGTGCTAAAGGAAGTGAGCTTAAAGGGACCCAAACTGGTACGATTAAAAAATACACGTCCCAGGGAAATGTGACTCCAGAAAGACCCCAAGGTGGAAGTGAAAAAGGGGAAATGGAAATTAGTTTGGAAAATACCCCCAGATTATCTCTGGAAATGAATAGTAGTAGTCAACAAGTGATAGAAAATATGGAAAGGAAAGACCCTGAAAGTGATCTACAAGTATCGAACAAAAAAGAGATGGCGGAAATGTTTAAAAGTGTGGAAAAAACAATAAAGCAAGAAATGGCAACTATTCGGAAAGATCTGGGGCATTTGTTATTGAGAGTGGAAGAAATGGAGGAAAAGGTTAAAAATCATGCCCAAAATATTTCCGAATTAGAAAAAAGGACAATTACTATTGGGAAAGCTCAGAGAAAACTACTTTATAAGATAGAGGTACAAGAAAACAGAGATAGGAGGAGTAATCTTAGGATACGAGGAGTCCCAGAGATTTCAAGGGGGGAAGAACTGCAGGAATTGGTCTGTAAAATCTTAAACTCCATAATGGACAGTTCTGATACAGAGTCGATTAAACTGGATGGAATCTTTAGAACAGGAAAGTCTCAACAAGGAAACAGGAAGGAAAAATCGAGAGACATAACTGTGCAATTACATAAGTATGGAGATAAGGAAGCGATTTGGAGGAAGATCAAGGGAAGAACAATTATTAAGTATGGAGATATAAACATTCAGATTTTTGCGGATTTAGCACCTAAGACTTTGTGGAGAAAGAGATCTTTGAAACCCCTGCTAGAGCAGATGAGAAAACAGAATGTGCATTATAGATGGGGAACTCCATTGTGCCTAATTGGATGGAAGAACGGGGTTACAGCTTATCTGAGATTCCCTGAGAGACTTCTGTGAAAGACTTGATTTGCAAAGAATAGAGATTCCTGGATGTGAAGAAGAAGGGGAAATAGGAGTTATGGGGAAGGAGGACTGGCAGTTTGTTAGAGGGGGGAGGTAGGGAGGAGAGAGGGGAGAGGGTTAAAACATTTTTTTTCTCTCTTCCCCCTCTCTCTCACTTCCTCCTCCTTATGGTATCTCTTCTAAAGATTTGTGTTTAAGAGTTCAGTGGAAATCTATCAAGCCAATTAGATAGTAGGAGGGTAATTGGGGAGGTTGGAAGGAGGGAGAGCCGTTCATGGGTGGAGTTTAGCCCCAAGGGTGAATCAAAAGTGGGAATATACCCACAAATGATTAGTAGGCATTTCACAAGCCTATAAATGTGAGGGGGGAAAAATGGGAGGGGGATGGGTGGGGGGGGGTGATAGATGGGAAGAGGGGTGGGATGGGGTACTGGAAGGGAGGTGGTGTGGGAGGGGCTTTAGGGACAACACTCTGCATGATAGAAGGAGGTATAAAAGCAGTGATACAAGAAGTATGGAAGAATTACGGTGTATAACATATGATGTCAATGGGTTGAATTGTTCTAGGAAGAGATTTAAGTTATTCAAAGAGCTGCAACATAGAAAAGCTTCGGTGTTTTTTTTGCAGGAGACACATCTTGAGAGTAAGGCAAATATTAAGTTGAAATCTAGAAATTACCCAACATGGTTTTATGCAGATTCCCCAATTAGGAGAGCTAAGGGAGTAGCAATAGGGTTTGCAAAAAACATAAGGTTGGAGATAGAGGAGAGAGAAATAGATCCTGAGGGGAGATATTTGTTTTTGAAAGGTAGATTGCAAGAGATGGAATGTACAATTGCGAATATTTAATGCCCAAATAAGAGACCAGAGTTATATTTGAAAGGTGTTTTGAGAAAACTGATGGCCTTCAAAAAGGGACGCTTGATAGTGGCAGGGGACTTGAATTTCTGTATGGATCCACAAATGGATGCAACCTCTTCTGTGCAGCGAGAGGGAGGTAGGTCTCTGAGAACTTTAAAGAAGGTGATGCATGAGTGCCAACTGGTGGATATTTGGAGAATAATACATGGAAAAGAGAGAGATTATACCTTCTTCTCTAATGCACACGAGATGTATTCAAGATTGGACTATATATTGGTTGATCATCAACTTATAGAGATGGTGGCTAAAGTAGAAATAGAGGCAATGTCTCTCTCATACCATGCCCCTGTTGTATTGAAATTAGAATGGGGGAGGCGGTTGACAGGTGGTATAGGATGGAAGTTGAATGAGGCTCTTCTCCTGGATCAGGAGATTGATCAGAAGATTAGAGAAGAGATTGAAAGATTTTGTTCAGGAGAATGAGACGGAGGAAGTGTCGGTGGCTACAGTATGGGAGTCCCATAAGGCCTACATAAGAGGTATATTGATCGCGTCCGGGGCAAAAAAGAAAAGGGAAAGAAGAGAGAAACTTACTGGGCTGTTAAAAGAAATATTTGACCTGGAGCAGATACATAAAAATGGAATAACAAAAGAGACAAGACAGAAAGTAATAAAAAAGAAAGAACTAGAGATATTGATGGAGGAGGAATGGAGAAGAGTTTTTAATAGAGTGGCAAGTGAGAGGTATAGATGGGGAGATAGACCAGGAAAATATTTAATGAGAGCTGTGAGGATAAAGAAAAACAGGAATTATATAGAGAAAATAAGAAACCCCAAGGGAGAAACAGTTTATTCTACTAAAGAGATCGTCAAGGTGTTTAAGGAATATTATAGTAAATTGTATAATATTACTTCCCAGGATTCAGTAAATAAAAGTGGAAATGAGAGCAGAGAAAAAAGAAGGGTATATTTAAAAAATGCAGGACTATCGAAGTTAAGTGAAGATCAACTGAATTCCCTTGATTTAGAAATTACACAGGAGGAAATAAAACTAGCATTAAAGAGTACCATGACGGGGAAAAGTCCAGGCCCAGATGGATATACTGTGAGGTACTATAAAAAATATAGTGAATTGTTAATACCTAAATTGAAGAAATATATGAATGCCCTGGGTGGGGAGATGGAGAGGAGGCGGGAATCTTTATAGGCCCATGTGGTGCTTATTTAAAAGGAAGGGAAGGATGCTTCTCAGTGCTCTAGCTATGAACCAATCTCACTTTTGAACATAGACACTAAGTTATATTCAAAGGTTTTAGCAAATAGGTTGAAAGATTTAATGCCAGAATGGATTCAGGGGGACCAGGTGGGATTTGTGCCAGGGAGGGAGGGTAGAGACAATGGGTTGAGAACTTTATTGCTTATCCAGAAGGCTAGGAAGGGGAAAACTCCGGTAGTGGTGCTTTTGATTGGTGCTGAAAAGGCATTCGATAGAGTAGATTGGAGTTTTATGATGGACACTCTGGAGACCCTAGGATTGGGAGTTAGAATGAGAGAGTGGATAGGAAAATTGTATAGAGAGCTCTCCGCGGTTATTGTGGTTAACGGAGAGAAGTTGGAACCTATTAGGATGTCAAATGGAACAAGACAGGGATGCCCACTGTCCCCATTGTTGTATGTATTATCATTGGAACCTTTGCTGGCAACAATTAGGAAAAATATGGAAATAAAAGGAATACAGATAGGAGGAATTGAACATAAAGTGGCAGCCTTTGCGGATGACCTGTTGTTCTATGTGGGAAATCCTAGGATAACACTCCCAAATTTAATGAAGAGTTTAAAGGATTATGGGGGGTTATCAAATTTGAAAATCAACCCAACAAAAACTGTGATCTTAAATGTAAATCTTCCGAATAGTGAAAAAGAAAAGATACAAAAAGAATTCCATTTTATATGGAAAGATAGAGAGATGTAATATCTAGGGGTTAAACTCACTGCTTCATATACGAACGTGTAAAAATCAAATTATATCCGACTTTTCAATGAGATTAAGGAGGAATTAAAGAAATTGGGAGGAGGTAATCTGTCTTGGATAGGGCGCATAAATCTGATAAAAATGGTAATTGTACCTAAAATCCTGTATAAATTTCAGATGATCCCAGTTAAAATTCCGGAGGTTTTTTTCAAGGTAATTAAAAAGATGTTAACAAGATACATATGGAAAAATAAAAAACCTAGAATATCTTATGATTTGTTGAGTAGAAATAGAGAGGGGATGATTGGGAGTGCCAGATTTTAAGAGGTATTATAGAGCAGTAGTTCTAGCAAGAATTTATGACTGGACACACAATCCAGAGGGGAAAAGGTGGGTCAAGACTGAAAATGAATTAAGTGGAGTTGACTTCAGTAAAATCATATGGGTACCAGCACAATACAGAGGATTAAAAGATACCACAAGTGTTTACACATTAAATGTTTTAAAGGTTTGGGACGGATTGCACAGGTTTATGAGATGGGATTTTAATTCACAGTTGATTTCACTGAGGAACACAGAGTATATTTCTCCAGGTAGGGAGGAGAGCACAGGAAAATGGTTTAAAAAGGAGGAGATTCAACTGAGGGATATTATGGAAGGGCAGGAATTGAGAACACTTAAGGATTTGAAAAAGGACAAAAAGGGAACTTTTTATTAAGATAGATGAGTGGAGATATCACCAATTAAAACACTTTGTCGGGAGTCTTCCGGAACCTTTGAGATTGAGAAAGGATTGGAATCTGTTTGAGAGGCTCTTTGGAATCACGTGGAGATGGGAAAAGGGGCACGGCAAAAGTTTATAAGATTCTCACTGAGTTAGACACACACAAAGTCAATGCACAAAATAAATGGGAAAGGGATTTGGGAATAGAGATAGATGAAGACAAACAAAGGAAAATATATATACTAACACACGAGAATATAAGCTAGAGAGAGGTGGAGGTGAACTGTAAGTGTTTAACAAGATGGCACATTGCACCGAACGTTGAATACAAGATGAGTGGGGAGAATGCACCAGAGTGTTGGCAGGGGTGTGGAAAGATAGGTACATTATATCATATATGGTGGGAGTGCCCAAAGATTCAAGGTTTTTGGGGGACAATGGTTCATTTAATTGGGATAATCTCTGGGACAAAGGTAGGTTTGGACCCAGAGTTGTGTCTACTACATAGTTCAGAGCTATCAGTGAATAAATACAAGGATTCGGGTATATGGTACTATCTGAACACGGCAAAGGGTCTGATACCTAAGTATTGGCATAGCTCAGAGGTGCCGAGAGAAGAGGATTGGGTGGAAAGAGTGAACCAGATATGTAGGATGGAGAAACTGTATTATATGCAAGAAGACAAGATGGGGTTATATTACAGGAGGTGGGGAAAATGGGAAGATTTTGTGTCCAAGGTGAAATATATGAAGTAGTAGAGTGGGATAGGTGAAAGTACATATTACTTAGGAAAAGATGTAATGAGAAATGCAGAGTGGATGGTTTTACTTGTGGGGGGGTTGGTTTTTCAGGGCGGGTGGGGGTATTAGTTAGGGGGAGGGGGTAAAGGGAATAAAAATAGAAGGGGAATAAAGATAGAAAGGGATATAATTAATGGTTTGGATACATCTGAAAGTTTTGTATGTTATATGAGAGTAATGATGAAATATGTATTTTACATGGAAAATGAATAAATATTTAAATAAAAAAAAAACACCAAGGCAAGGCAAAGTAGCACAAGAAAGACTAAATACTCTTTCAGCAAGGAGCATCAGGAGAAGACCGATTACTATCAGCTTCTTGCTGCTGAGAGACTCCCACTGGTGGAAACCTGAACTACAGCCCATAGGTCTGGGAGCCACAGTGCCACCTGCAGGTGAACCAATTACTGACACCTGCAGTATTTTGAGTTTCTCTTCATGTTCCACTCAAGATCATTGAGATGGTTGTTTGAAATCCTTTTAAAAGTTTTTTCATGAGGTTTTCAGTGGATAAGTCTTTGGCCCATTGAGATACATTGGTGCCATCTACGTTGTTGGTAGACAAAACTTAGTTTATGGCTGAGATTGAGGTGCTGCCATTGTTTAGGGGGCTATCCAGAAAGTTTGGTTGTAAGTTACTTGTGATATCTCTTGTATATTGTTTCCAATAAGTAGTGATTTGTTGAAAATGGAAAATTTGTGTGAGATTAGATGCTCTAAATATAGTTTGAAAAGATTTAGGGTGATAGGACCCTTTATAAACATAAAAAGTAGGGTTCGCAGACCTGCACTGTTACATACAGAAAAGGTACAATGTTCTGATCCTTGAGGGAACATTGGGTTTAGTCAAAATTTGATTGAAACCTGAGGTATAAGGGGAGAGACCCATTGTTTTCCTGATCTCTCTCAAATATACAATAGTGTTTCTGAAAACAATACTGTTACGCAGTGGTGGCAGGACAGTGAGCAATCCCTGAGAGCCATTTATGATTCCAAAGCAATTTGGGAACTTGGAAGTGTTACAAATTCCTTTTGTAGGCTGCTGTAAATTATATCAATCTGTATCTCAGGTAAGCCTTTCCTATGTCCCAGAAAATAGTGGTGTTCCAGACATGTTTAGCCATTGTGTCCGAGAATTCCTCCCAAGCCCATTTTAGCATATTAGGAAAGAGTCTTTTTTTTGCAAGGAAGATTGGAAAGCACCACAGAAAAGAGTTGCTTTCAACAGGAGTGGCAAATAGGTGAGTGATCAGATATAGCAGTTTCATGAATGTCCATGTCATTATCATATTAGGGGTATAAAAAAGGTAATCCAATCAGCCTAAGGAATTTTGTACTATGGAGAAATGAGTCAATTTCCTATCCAAGGTATGTGATATTCTACACAGGCCAAGGCTACTAAGGGCAAAGATAATTTCAACAATGATATATTAGTTGGGGAAGATAGAGCAGTTTTCTGTTTGGAAGAAGTCTTTTGTGACCATCTATCTTTCAATTTGCTCATTAAAGAGTTGAAATTGCCTCCTATAATGTGCCTTGGTGATGGGTTTCGCAGAACTCATGTAGCCAAATGTCAGTGTTGGGAGAATTGGGAGCATACACATTAGTTATAGAGTGAGGCTTTCGCTGTTTACACCTAAGCAAACTGTGACTTTGAAACCTTCTTGGCCATGTTTATGAGATGTAATAGTGTACAACAATGTCTTGTGAAGTAATATAAGCACCCCAGCATGTCTACCATCAGAGGGAGAGCTCACAACTTTCCCTACACACAGTTTATGCATGTGCCAGTAATCACTTGCCATTAGTGGGTTTCCTGTAAAAGAGCTATGTCAACCTTAATTCTTTCTAAATGCCTTAGTATTTTCCCTATCTTGTTAGGGGACCTAAGGCCTTTAGTTTTCCATGACACTATGGGGTTTATTTACTAAAGCTGGAGAGTCCAAAATCAGACTCCCTTCTGCATAGAAACCAATCAGCTTCTAACCTCAGCTTGTTCAATGAAGCTTTGGCAATGAAACCTGGAAGCTGATTGGTTTCTATGCAGAAGTGAGTCTGATTTTGCACTCTCCAGCTTTAGTAAATAAACCCCTATGGGTCTGGTGTGGTCTGATTGTGGTATTAGATTGTAAGGTTCTCCACATTATTAGAGGCTGGGACGTCAGTGCAATCCTCCTACAAGAAAGTGATTGCAAACCAAGGTAGAAGAGTGAAGAGCAGCTCCGCTTGAGTATTTGAAGTATGTTTCAGTGGGTATGCAAGAAGCAAATGTGTGCAGAGCCAATCGGAAGTTCAAAGAAAAAGTTAAAGGATAACAAGTAAACAGATGACAAACTAACAGGTGGATCACAGCTTTACTTAGCCTAAACCAGAACAAATAAGGCAAGATGACCAGTACCATAAACATTGAGGGGCTTCACTTTTTTCCTCAGTACTTGAGAAGTTTTAAATGTGTTCCTTGTGACATTGAAAACCCTTATAATGACTGCATGGTGTAAGAGGTTTCCAAACACAGCCCAGTAAGACAGGGCTTCAAGAGTCCTGCATTTAGTTAGCTGCTTGGATAGTGAGGAGGTTTTGCCCATGTTGGCATGAAACAAGCTTTAACTTATCAGGTTTACAGCATGACATATCAAAAAAGCCTTCACAAAAACAAAACTAATTGATGTCAACATATATTTGGCTATGGACAACAGTTTGTCTCGAGTTGAGTGTAGATGGAAGTGGGAGCTGGTCAGTCACAGGGGCAAGGTCTTCTTCTCTGGGATGGGGTCGCTTGGAGCTTGCTCCTATGTTTGGCCTTTGCTCCTGGAATCCGCTGTTTTTTTGGAGGTACTGAGGGTGTCTGTTCGTGTGTAGATGAGTTAGCCAGAAGTGCTGCCACTTCTGAAGAATCCTTAAATGAATATTGCTGGCCATCAGGTATCTGAAATCGAAGTATGGCTAGGTAGGCAAGTGTAGAGTGAATGTTATGGTTACACTGATCAGTGTATATTTTTCAAAGGCTCTACATTTACTCGAAACCTCTGCTGAGTAATCTGCAAATATTAGCAGTTTAGCGCCATCAAGCATTAGTGAGTTGGTTCTGCAGAACAGTTGCAGAACAGTGGTCTTGTCTGCACAGTTCAAGTATAGTATTTGTCTATAACTGGTCATTTGACTATCAATGGCCAATTGCATCCAAAGGTGAGAGTCCCCGATCTGTGAGCTCATTCCACCGTAAATACCCCATCTAATCCCAGGGCCTCTAGGATATGAGTGGAACATAGATTAGCTAGAGAGGAGGTTTTAATAGTCTCAGGTACATCTATGACCCTGATAGTGCTTCTGCATAATCATCTAGCTCATCTTCTAAATCATCAAGCTTCTCCATTACTGAGGTGCTGTATTTAATGGCCTTTGCTAGGTCTGCATGAGTCTGCAATAAGACATTCTCTAAAGAGGAGATTATGTATCCTGCCTCTGACAGCCTATGCACTGGGACTGCAGCTCTTGCTTTAATTGTAAGATGCCAACATGTTCAGCCTCCTCTACCACTGTTTTAATGGTGGGCTTGAGAATTTTAGCAACCTCTGCAGTAATGAAAGCGTGGATCACATTCAGTTTCATATCAGAGGAGGCTGGGGAGCAGTGGCTCTGTATATGAGAGAAGAGTGCAGCAGCCATATTTCCCTGATCCTTCTGCTGCTGAGCCAGGAAGCACTCCATTGCAGGTGGTAAAGAGAGAGTGAGATTGGCACTCTAGGAAGGAGTGGGTTTCCGGTTTTATAGACTAGGTTTTTCTTCAGTGAAGAGGGATCACTGTTGCTATCCTGCT
This sequence comes from Staurois parvus, assembly GCF_062004578.1. Lineage (NCBI taxonomy): Eukaryota > Metazoa > Chordata > Amphibia > Anura > Ranidae > Staurois > Staurois parvus. The sequence continues at coordinate 316,053 of NW_028318993.1, read as the reverse complement.
GCTACATTCAGCTCCAGTATTGGAAGCACTAAATTTGGCACAGGGAACCAGACGCCCACGTTTTCTATTTTTAACCAACTGTTGAGCCACGTAATGCTGTTTAAAGTGTTACTAAACCCAGGACCCTGCATTCACTATATCTGGTCTCCCACAGTACACAGAACATGGCATGCAATTTTTTTAGCAAATATAAACTGCTAAATACCTTTTCTCATCAGCAGTTAGAGCAGTCTTGTGACTTCTATCAATGTTCAGCAGAGCACTGGTTAAAGCTTGTAGGAGAAGTTTTCATTCTGTTCTAGGAGGATCCAAAACTCCTGACCTCCGTCTGGACAGTGCTGATTGGCCCTGTGCTGATCACATGCACTCTCCCAAGAAAAAAAAACCTAACGATGTTAAATTTTCTCCCCGTGCCTGCATGGGTTTCCTCCCACACTCCAAAGACATGCTGGTATGTTAATTGGCCTTAGTATGGATATGTATGAATGTGAGTTAGGGGCCTTAGATTGTACACTCCTTGAGGGCAGGGACTGATATGAATGTACAATATATATATATATATATATATATATGTAAAGTGCTGAATAAATTGACGCCACTATATAAGTACCTATAATAAATAAATAAGGGTCCATAGCTATCTCAATATTTGTAAATGTAATATGGATCTGAAGTGTTTCTACATGCTTAAAGTACATATAACCCCAAATTTAATGACATTTACTTTCCTAAAGCAATGTGTATCAAAAACTGGCACTTACTTAAATAGAATACCTGTTTTTACCATTTTTCAGCATTTGTTGCATCTCAGTGCTGTTGATTTCTTGCAGCAGACAGTGAAGGGAGCACCCCATACAATAATAAGCTCATCCTTCTGTCACTCTACTTTCTCCTCCTATCAGCACATGAATTGATTGGTTCCTTGTACTGATTCTTCCTCTCAAACTCCAGCTATGCTGTGCAAGGACTCCAGAACGCTGATGCAAGGTCAAATTCAGATACTAACAGTGCTTTCATTAAAAAAAAATATTTACTGATGTATTACTGTTTACAGGGCAGCATTCATCTGTGTCTATTATTTCAGCTTTAATGAATAGTGTTCAGTTTTAATGGTCGCTGTACCAGAAATGCTGAAAGCAAGATCTTTTTGGATAATAGAGTTCACATGTGCCACATTTACCTTCCTAGCCATTTGACAACTAATTGTAAATTCATAAAAGTTTGGATTTTTTCTGTTCCACAATACTCAGCACATATAATTAGGTATTAAACTTACTACCCCATCCTATACTCAGGTTGTTGCTTAACAACATGTTCATTTGCAGAACAGTGTTTTACCATTCCCTAGCTCCCTTTCCTTTAATAGCTTACAACCTAGATGATCCCAACATCTCTTACACGGTAATAATCTGATGCTTATTTTGTGATAATAAATGTGGCTAGCTGTCTCCTACCTTTACCTAAACCACTCATCATTACAGCTAAGCATCAGTGAGAGCATCATATATCTGCATAAAGTACAAGTTTATCTCTAGTGTATGTTTGAACAGATCCTTCTTATCCAAAGTTTAAACATTCTTCCATCACTTCTATTTCTTTGCCAAGAAAAATGCAATATATTATAATGTAACCTCCAGTATGCTTTCTATCTGTCAGTTTTCCACTTGTAGACTTTAGGATACATTTACATCTTATGATGTTCACTTATTTACAAGTATTTTATGTGATTTGCGATATGTATTTTTGTAACAGATAAGCTGGGAAAATTCCCCTATATTAAGCTTTAATTACGGCCATGTATTCTCTGTAAAAAGCATAGCCTCTATTAAAGTCTTCTAGACTGTCCCATGATATCAATTTGCAAATGCAGAGACGGAGTAAGTTAGAGGCACAAATTGCCATGCGTTGAAAGACAAAAGAAAATCTTGGACATTAACTTAAACAGAAAAGAGAGAACTTAATATAGGGCTTTAGGACAGCTGGCAATGCAACATTTGCCTATGTTAAACCATTTTTTCCTTTTCATGTTAGTTATTTTTATTAACCTTCGAAGGCACGTTATTTGGCCAGCAAAAATATCCCTGCTATCCTTAGTTTACCTTTTCAAAAAGTAGTATTAATTTTTATAATAAATATTTTTTTTTTGCTTTTTAGAATAAGCTTTTTTTTTTTCTTAAAGCTTCCTTAACAGCCAACTTATTACAGAATGTAGAGTAAAGAAAATGTAAAGATAGATAGATAGATAGATAGTCATAAGGAACTCACTTTTGTCAAGAACATGGATTCTCCCTTTTCTTTGCTAATCAAACTTTCCACTCCCCAACATGTTTTTGTTTGGTTCCTTTTTTGTCAGTTGCTTTCTTGATGCACAAGATATTCTACTTTTTCATTTCCTTTGACATTTTATTTTGCTTTGTTTTTTTGCTTCTTACACAATATTCTTTTTTCTCATTTTTTATGTGAAATATTTTTATGTTAAGTAACGCTAATATCATTTTTTTTAGCATATAGTCTCATGTATACTTATAGCATATATACTTATGAATGTACTGCCATGTGCATTGAGCATGCCCAGGGACTTAGACTTTTAAGATATATTAACTAAATAGTAGAAAAACTGCACTTGGTGCTCAGCATCTAACAAAAATCTAAATCCAAACTCCCACAGTTGTCATCATGTACCCCACGGAATGTACCCCATTCAATGTGTGTTGGTTATATGTATCCCAATAAAAGCATCATAGTATTATTCCAAAAATGTGATATGTTTCCCATCATAAATGCACATAATAATTCCACAGTGAATTCCAATAAAGAAAAAATATCAATTCATAAATAAACATACATCTGGATGAAAGTCCACCACCTATTTGTAAATTTCCAAATAAAATAAGTAGTTATGTGTAGGAGGGTTCCACCATCATTTTAAATATGGCCATATGTTTTCACTCATGAATGTCAATAAGCAGCCTTGTGAATTCCACACCAACACCAATTGCAGCTTCTTAACAAACAATAAGACCCCAAATTATAGGTGGTCTTATAACAGCATGTACATTAGATCATGCTTTGCTGGGGTTTTTTTTGCCTTCCTCTGGATCATCTGTGGGTATAGGACTATAACTTTTTTTTAATGGTTGAACTGGATGGACTTTCGTCTTTTTTCAGCCAGACTAACTATGTAACTATGTAATAAACTTTATTTTTTCCAAAGTGGAATGCATTGTTAACATTCATACAAATAACAGGTAAAAAAGGTAAACAATAATTGTGCATTTATTATTTTTGTCCAAAGGAGCCTGTAAAGCATTGCACCAGTGATTAGTAGATTGCTGATGCCATGCAGATCTCCTGCAGACTTGTCAGAATTTGTACTAGCCATACAGGATATATGGCCAAGCAGATATTCTGACAGAAAGCTTGAATGAACTACCACGGCACTCCACAGCACCATGGTAGTTCATTGAAAACTACAAGCTGACAGCTGCTAAGGCTGCCGGGACTTGTAGGCACTCATTCACAGGACCTCTGTTTTCAAATCTATGGGGAGAAGTTTCCTTGTACTATCTGTCAGAGGGGAGTGGGGGGTGGGCGCGGCTGTGGCTATGGGAACATGTTATATGTTCCATCCTAAAAAAGGGTAGAACATGTAACATGTTCCAAAGGTGAACTTATCCTTTAACATGTCAACCTGGGCCTTTTGTTTTTTTTTTAATTCACTCTGAGGAACACCAGTCAATTTGTACATAAAGTCAAATAGTTTTCATAATAAATGTATGGACAACACAAAAGGAAATATATTTGCATGTGTGGGAGGCAATGATGGTTCATAAAAATTAGTTATCACCAGGGGCGGACTGACAACTCACGGGTCCCCCGGGCAATAGGGGATCATGGGGCCCCTATGTCCTTGCCCAAACTCAAAAAAGCCTATGAAAAAGGTACCAGGGGCATCTCATGGGGCCCCTACAGACCATGGGCCCTCGGGCAGTTCCCGAGTTTCTAAATGGTCAGTCCGTCCCTGGTTATAACACACAAATGGTCTCAGGACCAGCTCCCAGACCAGAATTACATCATCAGATTTGCGGAAGTACTTTTGCACGCACCCAGAGAACAAGGGAACACAAAGCAGGTTTCAACTGTGTGTATTTATTTATGCCAATGACCACTTCTGCCTCACTTCTTGCAATCATGGCTGAAGAGCAGGAGCTGATGCTGCTGGGGCTGGCTATGTTTGCAAGAGCCTTCTTCAAAGCAGAGAGGAGGCACACAGTCAAGTTCCTTCACCAGCCATGGCTTTTTTTGCACCATGTGTACACTTGAAAAACATGCAGGTCTCTGATGTCAATTAGAGGTTTTGCTTAAGGAAGAGGCAATTATACACCTCTTTGAGCTTATCCCTACCCTCAAGGAGCTCACATTCATACATTCTAGTGCCAACTAACCTACCTGCATGTCTTTGGTAGAATATATAGTGTTACCATGACTCAAGAATTAAGATATGTAATTATAAGAAGATATTCTAAAAAAAAAAAAAAAAAATTGGAATTAGACATTATAACCTATTTGTCATATAATAGAGATATAACTGTCATAGATTTGAAGGGAAACCCCTTTGGCAAAAAATAAAATAAAGTGTGGCTTCCCCCCAAAATCACTAACACACCGTTATCTGGCCATACAATCCTGCAGACCAGGAAAAAGTGTGGAAGAGCAAGCCCCCCCCCAAATTAGATCAGGTACTTATATAGCGCTGTCAATTTACACAGCGCTTTACATATATATTGTACATTCATATCAGACCCTGCCTTGAAGGAGCTTAAATAATAAAGTCCCTAACTCACATTAATTTACTAGGGACAATTTAAACAGGAGCAAAACGAAGAATCCGCATATCTTTGAAGTGTGGGAGGAATCCTACACAGGCAGAACATCCAAACTCTGTATTTAGTAGCATGGTTGGGATTGGTACCAGCAGAAGGCAGAAGTGCTAACCATTAAGCCATGATTCTCACCATACTGTAGAGCAGGGGTTAACATTTCGAGTCCAGACCTACTAGCCGGTCACAAAACTTACTCTCCACCAGTTTCCCCACCCAACCTTGCCCAGGCTCACCCCCAACCCCACCCCCGGTCCGCACCATTACTGTATACAGTTGCAAGAAAAAGTATGTGAACCCTTTGGGATTACGTGGAGTTTTGCATGAATTGGGCATAAAATGTGCTCTGAACGTCATCTAAGTCACAACAATAGAAGAACACAGTCTGCTGAACATAATACTACACAAACATTAAATGTTGCCATGGTTTAATTGCACATAACATGTAAACATTCACAGTGCAGGGAGGAAAAAGTATGTGAACCTTTGGACTTAATAACTGGTTGCCCCTCCTTTGGCAGCAATAACCTCAACCAAATGTTTCCTGTAGTTGCAGATCAGACCTGCACAACGATCTGGAGTCATTTTGGACCACTCCTCTTCACAAAACTGTTTCAGTGTAGCAATATTCTTGGGATGTCTGGTGTGAATCGGTCTCTTAAGGTCATGCCACAGCATTTCAATCGGGTTGAGGTCAGGACTCTGACTGGGCCACTCCAGAAGGCGTATTCTGTGCTGTTGCAGCCATTGTTTTGTTGAATTACTTGTATGCTTTGGTCATTGTCCTGTTGCATCACCCATCCTCTGCGGAGCTTCAGTTGGCGGACAGATGGTTGTACGTTTTCCTGCAAAATGTCTTGATAAACTCTGGAATTCATTTTCCCATCAATGACAACAATCCGTCCAGGCCCTGAGGCAGCAAAGCAGCCCCAAACCATGATGCTCCCTCCGCCATGTTTCACAGTGGGGATGAGGTTTTGATGTTGGTGTGCTGTGCCTTTTTTCTCCACACATAGTGTTGTGTGTTCTTCCCAAACAACTCAATCTTGGTTTCATCTGTCCACAGTATATTTTGCCAGTAGTGCTGTGGAACATCCAGGTGCTCTTTTGCAAACTTCAAACGTGCTTCAATATTCTTTTTGGACAGCAATGGCTTCCTCCGTGGTGTCCTCCCATGTACTCCATTCTTGTTTAATGTTTTCCTTATTGTAGATGTGTCAACAAAAATGTTAGCATGTGCCAGAGATTTCTGTAGGTCTTTAGCTGACACTCTGGGATTCTTCTTTACCTCATGCAGCATTCTGCGCTGTGCTCTTGCAGTCATTTTTACAGGACGACCACACCTAGGGAGAGTAGCAACAGTGCTAAACTTTCTCCATTTGTAGACAGTCTGTCTTACCGTGGACACATGAACATCAAGGCTTTTGGAGATACTTTTGTATCCCTTTCCAGCTTCATGCAAGTCAACAATTCTTGATCATAGGTCTTCTGAGAGCTCTTTTCTGCGAGGCATGGTTCACATCAGACAGTGCATCTTGAAACCAGTAAACCCAAAACAGGTGTGTGTTTTTTAAGGGCAGGACAGCTTTCAGCAACACATCCAATATCATCACACTGATTGGAGTCAAGGTTGGCTCACTCCTGGCTCCAATTAGCTCTGGGAGAAGTCATTAAGCTAGGGCCTCACATACTTTTTCCTCCCTGCACTGTGAATGTTTACATGTTATGTGCAATTAAACCATGGCAACATCTAATGTTTGTGTAGTATTATGTTCAGCAGACTGTGTTCTTCTATTGTTGTGACTTAGATGACGTTCAGAGCACATTGTATGCCCAATTTATGCAAAACTCCACGTAATCCCAAGGGGTTCACATACTTTTTCTTGCAACTGTACATGTCATATCACTATAATGGAGTACAGGGGAGTTGGGATATACATTACTCAGTAATGTATATCCCATCTCCCCTGTACTCCATTATAATGATATGACATGTTATATACATATACAGTACTTACTGTCCCCCCGAGTCCCATGCAGCGGTGGAGAGGGTGTCTCCTCTCAGCCTAGGAGAGCGGACCTCTCCTGCACCGGTCCCCTCAGTGGCGGTGCCGCAGAAGCCAGATACCGGAAGTCGTAAACCTGAACTCAGCTTCACAATGAGGCTTGGAGCGCAGGTGCAGTCGCTCTATGCCTCATCTGTGCTCACCGCTCGCAGCCGCTCGCCACAGAGGAATCTCTCCTCACATTTGGTGAGTGGGTGAGCGCCTTTTTCAAGCCCTGCTGTAGAGTATATAGTAGTACTATTATTTAAGAATAAAGATATATAATTATAAGAAGATATTATAAGAAAATTCGAATTAGACATTAAAAATTGTTTGTCATATAACAGAGATATAACTGTAATTTTTAGACTTATATTTAACATTAGAAAATAGTATGAATTTCATTAAAAAATGCATTTGTTTGCAGAACATGTAAAAAACACAATAAAAGAAGAGAGTTAATAATAAAATTAGCACCAAAAGAAGTCAAACAACATATGACACTTGTCACACACACACACACACACACACACACACACACACGTAATTTGGTGTCTAACATCTGTTTCGCCTTATTCTTAGTACAGCAACCCCATTGCATTGAGCAAATATGCAATAAAAAATAGGTTATACTGCAATATATAGTAACGCACCAACCCACCACAGCTTCTACTGGTCCCACCAAATGACCTCCATGTTATTACTGTGTACTGCAATGACATTGAATTTGGCAGGAGGAACTGTGGGGGATACAGGAAATTGACATACCTATAATTGTTTCCCTGCAGACTACAGAGGATCATTTCATAGAAATAGAGAAGGATTCAGCAGTGCTGACAGCAGGAAAGTATTTTTTCTTTACAGGTATGTGCTTGCCTATAATGTAAAGTCTTTGTAGGGTTTTAATATTTCTGTTTTCTAAAAAACAAATGTTAAAATATGTTTTATTACTTCATTCAGGTAAGTATTAAAGTGATATTAAAGCTTTGGCTTAAAAAAAAAGGCACTCCTCCCCCTTCACCAGTTCCCCAAATAGCAATCCACTTGCTACAGAGACACTGATCACTATGCTTTTTCCTCATTGGCTCACTGACTGTGACTGACAGCAGTGGGAGCTAAAGGCTCCTGCTGCTGTGTCTCAGCCAATGAGGAGAGAGAGACTTGGGACAGCTGAGGCTCCCGTACACTTTGCTGGATTGAGAAGGGGCTGTCAATCCAGCGAAGTGTACGGGAGCCTCAGGTGAGTATTAGGGGGCTGTGGAGGAAGCAGCACACAGAAGGTTTTTTTACCTTTATACAGAGAATGCATGAAGATAAAAAATCTTCAGCCTGCACAACCACTTTAAGTATAGCATATTAATGCTAATAATTATATAAAAAATGGAACAAAATAAATCAGGACAAGGACAAAACCTCAATCTCTTTTGCTAGAGGAGATGGTAGTTTATCATCTTTTGGATTAACAGAGTCTGCCAGAAAACCAAAAATCTTGTTTGTATGACAGTGCATGTGATGTTAAATGTTTGTGTAAAATTTAGATATCATATAAAAAAATGAAGTGTTAGTTTATAAATTTGCAAACAATAAAAAAGTTAAATATAATAGACCAAACCCAGCATATTTCTGTTTTTACAAACACACATATTATTTTGCATTGTCATATTCTTATTGTTTATGGTTGAACAACCATAGTAGTTAATGAGAATGTTAAATAAATGTAAAATGCACAGCACAGCACTCATAAAGTATACACAGTAAGATGATAACATAAGTATTCAGATAATATACACGTTATGAATAAACTCACCAACACCAAAAGGTTTGAAATAATGATGGAGATCATTAGGAACAGGAATTCTCATACAACTCTAATACACATAATAGCCCAAAAAATCCACCAACTCAGACTGCCTCTGGAGGTCTTACCAAAACCCCTCAGAATTGAAGAGGTTACCTCCTAATCGATCTAGGATGCGTTCTGATCAGACTCTTTCTGCCGACACTGCAGCTTGAAGCTTTAAGCCCATTCAATATCCAGCAATTATTTGCACCAGGATATAGCAAATAGCGCCCTCTGTAACGTGGGCTGCCCATATCCATCTACTGTATCAAGCTCACTTCATGCTTGACAGGAACGCACCAGAATACAGAACTCTGATGCTTTTCCTCCCTGTAGGGACTTCCTCAGAGGGGTGACCTGTAAATAATAAAAAAGTAAAAGAGAATAAACCAAAACCATAAGATTTATTATTGCAATTTTTCCCATGAAAATAGATCTCAGAAACCTCAAAATAAGAGTTGTTAGAGCCCACAAGACCAGAAAGAGTTAAAGAAACTTTTTTATGGAGGATGAAACCCACACTGCTGCAGGCATAATTTGCAGGTACCTATAGGTGAATGCTGGTACCTCCAGCAGGCTTTCAAATCTTTCTAATATAGAAAAATTATGGGCTGTTATGACTTTGGCATTTCCTGATAGTGCTGAAGTTTGCCTGACCTTTCTTGTCTCTTGTACATTTTTATTATACACTGAAGTTAATTTCAAAAGTATATAGAATACTCTTCCACTGACAATGGAAATTTTTGTTTTGCATCTTTTAGTTTCGGATGCATTTGTTAATTGAAGAGTTTCGTTTTGTCGTATTCGTTATGTTGAACTGATTAGTTTTTGGAATTCATTTTGTCTCTTTGGCATTTGTTTTGTATATTTGTTGGTCCGGGTGGATTAGAAACATGTTGCAGTTTTTCCAGACGAATACTATATATTTAATATATTATCGAATCAGATGGATTCAAATCCAAAGGATTCAATATTTTCAGACAATAGTCCAACCAACCAAGAGAAATGGCATGAGCCGATTGGATAACATCAAATCATATAAGTGGTGAAGCGCTCAACTTATAATTATCACGTGAATACTCAAATCATATTAATACAAAATAATTGTAAATAATTATAAACTAGTGCAATATCTTCATACACATAACAACTATATCCCTGGTGATATAGTGAAAACTTATATCTTTTAAACTGTGCAGAAAGTGAAAAAATACAATAATTAAATAAATAAATAGTGATACCACGCTGTGAAATTACTGGCAAAAGTGTTCAAAATAATGTCACTCCATGCTGCAAATAGTGCTTTTCGTGTAAATCTTGACGTGACTCCCCTCAATAGCAGAAATGCCCCCTCACCTTCCACATTCGACCCTTGCGGGTCACAGAGCCTTTTTGTATATATCTCTTTCTCTTTGATGTTCTCCACTGCCTCCACCGACCATAATCCACCTCCAGGCAGTAAGTACCTCTCCAATTACTCCCCTCATGCACCGAACTTTGTCAGGTAAACCTCTCCTCCACTGCCACCTCCGACCAAATTCCTCCTCCAGGCAGTAAATATCATCCAATACCCCTCACACAATGGACTCAGGCTCAGAGTGATTCATGTAAAACGATAAAACAGACCTCCATAGTGTAACATCGCTTTATTAGACTGATCCAATATAGTAAAATATTGCACTCACATGTCCCCACGATATTACAGGCAGTTTCCCATATGCTATGGGTGTATACAGGAGTCCCAAGATGGCGTCCAAACCCGGAACCGGAAGTACGTCACCGCTACGTCGACGCGTTGCGCCACTGTCACGTGGCTTCTTCAGGATACCGTATTGGATAACCGCACTTCCTTTTAACTCCTCTACACAATCTACAAGGGGCGTGTACAATACCTCCATTTTCATGGAGCCCATTATACAAGGACAGCCGCGATCTGCCGCTGATTCCCCTAATTCCAAACTCTAAAAGGGCATAAGGAATTACCCATATATAAAAACTACATGGGGCATATATATTTTCTCATGGGACCCCCTGTATATAGGACAATATGCTAATCAATATAAACAACACCCCATAAAAACCTTTTATTACACTACATAGGTAAGTATACTAAACCCAAAAAAAATCCCATAAGTTTAATATTGTAATTGACATAAAACCCAATAAAAAATCTACTCTTAATATTTCCCCTCCCACCTGGACATATGTATATCTAAATTTGTGTATATAACAAATATGCAAATATACACCAAAATTATTTTTATAAAAATTATAAAAAAATATATATAAAAAATATAAAAATGTATATACCCATATACATAAAACACCATTACGTAAGTAAATATATTATTGTAATGGATTCCAATTATTTTATATTATAATTAATTTGAAGAAATATTGCAAATATTAAAAACCATGATTTAAACTACTTCTAAAAAATTCTAAAAACTGTAAAAAGGGCTCCTATATAGTACCCATACCACATGTTCACAAGAATGGAATCATCTATAATATACAACCTAAACCATATATTGTTACAAATCATCTTAAAAATCATTAATGAAGCAATTAAGATCAAATTCAATGTTTAAGCCTCTAGGTGTCAGCGTTTGCATAAGGAAAATCCATTTGGACTCCGCCTGACTAATTGTTCTCACTTTGTGGCTCCCTCTCCAGTGCTTTTTATAACGTTCTACTCCCCAGAATTTCAAGCCCGAAGGGTCATTAGCATGATGGCTAGCAAAGTGTTTGGAAACATTGTGTTTTGGGTTCCCCTTTAATATATTTTTCACATGTTCTCTTAGTCTCACGCACAAAGCTCGTTTAGTGCGTCCCACATACTGCAGACCACAGTTGCACTCTAAAACATAAATCACACCTTCAGTTTTACATGTGATAAAATCATTGATCTCAAATAAACGCCCATTACTATTAGCCATAAACTCTTTTTTCTTTTGATTTTGCCCTTTAGTGGCTTTGCAGACACTACATTTTTTACAGGGAAAAAAACCTGTAACATTAAACAAGGTACTCTTACAGGGCGTTTATTTGAGATCAATGATTTTATCACATGTAAAACTGAAGGTGTGATTTATGTTTTAGAGTGCAACTGTGGTCTGCAGTATGTGGGACGCACTAAACGAGCTTTGTGCGTGAGACTAAGAGAACATGTGAAAAATATATTAAAGGGGAACCCAAAACACAATGTTTCCAAACACTTTGCTAGCCATCATGCTAATGACCCTTCGGGCTTGAAATTCTGGGGAGTAGAACGTTATAAAAAGCACTGGAGAGGGAGCCACAAAGTGAGAACAATTAGTCAGGCGGAGTCCAAATGGATTTTCCTTATGCAAACGCTGACACCTAGAGGCTTAAACATTGAATTTGATCTTAATTGCTTCATTAATGATTTTTAAGATGATTTGTAACAATATATGGTTTAGGTTGTATATTATAGATGATTCCATTCTTGTGAACATGTGGTATGGGTACTATATAGGAGCCCTTTTTACAGTTTTTAGAATTTTTTAGAAGTAGTTTAAATCATGGTTTTTAATATTTGCAATATTTCTTCAAATTAATTATAATATAAAATAATTGGAATCCATTACAATAATATATTTACTTACGTAATGGTGTTTTATGTATATGGGTATATACATTTTTATATTTTTTATATATATTTTTTTATAATTTTTATAAAAATAATTTTGGTGTATATTTGCATATTTGTTATATACACAAATTTAGATATACATATGTCCAGGTGGGAGGGGAAATATTAAGAGTAGATTTTTTATTGGGTTTTATGTCAATTACAATATTAAACTTATGGGATTTTTTTTGGGTTTAGTATACTTACCTATGTAGTGTAATAAAAGGTTTTTATGGGGTGTTGTTTATATTGATTAGCATATTGTCCTATATACAGGGGGTCCCATGAGAAAATATATATGCCCCATGTAGTTTTTATATATGGGTAATTCCTTATGCCCTTTTAGAGTTTGGAATTAGGGGAATCAGCGGCAGATCGCGGCTGTCCTTGTATAATGGGCTCCATGAAAATGGAGGTATTGTACACGCCCCTTGTAGATTGTGTAGAGGAGTTAAAAGGAAGTGCGGTTATCCAATACGGTATCCTGAAGAAGCCACGTGACAGTGGCACAACGCGTCGACGTAGCGGTGACGTACTTCCGGTTCCGGGTTTGGACGCCATCTTGGGACTCCTGTATACACCCATAGCATATGGGAAACTGCCTGTAATATCGTGGGGACATGTGAGTGCAATATTTTACTATATTGGATCAGTCTAATAAAGCGATGTTACACTATGGAGGTCTGTTTTATCGTTTTACATGAATCACTCTGAGCCTGAGTCCATTGTGTGAGGGGTATTGGATGATATTTACTGCCTGGAGGAGGAATTTGGTCGGAGGTGGCAGTGGAGGAGAGGTTTACCTGACAAAGTTCGGTGCATGAGGGGAGTAATTGGAGAGGTACTTACTGCCTGGAGGTGGATTATGGTCGGTGGAGGCAGTGGAGAACATCAAAGAGAAAGAGATATATACAAAAAGGCTCTGTGACCCGCAAGGGTCGAATGTGGAAGGTGAGGGGGCATTTCTGCTATTGAGGGGAGTCACGTCAAGATTTACACGAAAAGCACTATTTGCAGCATGGAGTGACATTATTTTGAACACTTTTGCCAGTAATTTCACAGCGTGGTATCACTATTTATTTATTTAATTATTGTATTTTTTCACTTTCTGCACAGTTTAAAAGATATAAGTTTTCACTATATCACCAGGGATATAGTTGTTATGTGTATGAAGATATTGCACTAGTTTATAATTATTTACAATTATTTTGTATTAATATGATTTGAGTATTCACGTGATAATTATAAGTTGAGCGCTTCACCACTTATATGATTTGATTTCACACATCTTGCGGTATAAAAGAATAGGTGATAGCAGCTTACTCACTAGGTTCTGTGGAGCGCAGGGGGATTTTTGTATTTTATTTCTGCTGGATTGGATAACATCGGCTGGCATCATGTGCATCTGAATGAACGAATGGAATCAAATTTGGATCCATTTGTTATCTGTATTCGAATTGAACAAATTTGAAAATTTAAATCATTTTCCCATGGGCCTGAGCTACTATCGCATCATGTGACATCATCCAAATGAAATAAATGCATTACTTTTTTCTGATTCATAGACATTCCTTACTATGTCCATTCAGAGATTTGTGTGCATCCTAATATCTGAAAATGAAATTTTCATCCAAAAAACAAATTGTAATGAAATAAAATGCACATGTCTACTCTTCCGCTTCCGCAAGGAAGACCCAGCAGCAATCTTACTGTAATGCAGCAGACACCACTGGTCTCCACACTTTGCCCAGTCCCATTACAGCAAATCCATTTGATACAACACATTCTCTGGTGTCTTGCACAAATGAGTTTTGCAAATTTACTTTGTCGTATGGTCTCCTTATGACAATATGATTAAGCACTAAAGGTGCAAAATAAGTTAAGATTTTTGTCTCATTCCAATGTATGATGTCTTCTTTTTAATAAACATCTACTAATGTTGCAGGACATCATTGAAAATTTCTTGCATCACATGGATTAACCCAGTAAAGCTTCCCAAAAAGCTTCAACTTTTCCTTGAAGTGTCAGAGCATTGTCTGCCAGAAGCATTCTGCCATGGTAAGAAAGTTTGGTAGTCTGCTGCAGGTATGTTCTCCTCTAGGTGCTTGCCCTTTATATCGTCATTGGTTTTTAACCCCATGATAGAGTATCTTTAAAACTGCACAGACAGAGTACATGTTTACTTTAACCATGAAGGTCCAATCATAGTTAAGGACCCTGTTTGTCACAACTGTACATAATAATACAATAATAATAAAAATACAGACTCCCATGGTTTTAATAACACACCAATAATCAAGAATGCAGCAAAGGTTACACCATTATCAGAATTTCATTACATATTCGCACAGTCCATAAGGGCAATGGGCAGGAAGCTTTCACACAGAAAATGAACACCTATTAAAAGTAATATATAAGACAGGAATGAAAAGATCACAGTCACTTGGTAAAATTGTCATTCATTAGCACTTATCTGTTCCTGTCAGAATTTCTACTGTGATCTTTCTGAAAGATTAATTTGGATATTCCAGTACAGTGTGTGACCTGCTCAGAATTTTCACTTCGAAGATATTAAAGTCTGCTGAACAGTCTGAGGAATTTAAGAGTTCTGAATATAATAAAGACTCTAATTGCTTATCTCACTTGAATTCTTTGGGTTCAGAGTTCACTGCAGTCTACCTGAGGTGGAGACCAGCACACAGCTCTGATTATTGAGGATTATTTAGGGGAAAATTATCCTGAAATGATATGATTGACTTAATGTAAGCCATTATACCATTTGTAGGAGGATTGTGTCTCCAGCAAAGGTTACATCTCCACGGAGATGGCACAACAGGTAATGTGATTCTACAATGCTTAAAATTGTTATTAATACTGTTTAAAATGGTTAACATCTACCTGCTTCACAAAGCAGAAGAACCCATAGAGGAAAGATTAACATTTTTGTTTAGTAAAGGTAGATGTGAATTGAGTAATGTGCATAGACAAAATGTCAGAATCAGAATTAAAATGTTGCTAATTTTAGTATGATAAACTAAAATATAATTGGTTGCTTGGGTTACCCCACTTTGTACACCTTTTTTTGTTCTCTGCACTGCTTTGCTAAGTAAGCTAATATTATTAGTTACTATGAAAATATAAACCAACCAAAAAGAGAGAAACCCGGATTTATGGCTAATCACTTATTTACATATGCGGTAATATCGCATACGATTACAACTAATATACCAGAAAACCTTGGCCATGAAACATTGAAACCTAGCTATATCCAGGTCCTATATTTTAGCATAAATAAAGTAAATACAGCATACACAAATAAGGATTGTGTGATAAACTCAATGAGTCTCCCAAGTAATTATCTGTAGGTATACTACAATGATCAAGGCAGAATCAAGCAGACACATCTAATAAATTATGGTAAAAAAAAGTGAACATCAAGCATACTGTATATAGCAGCTTATAATCCAACCATCTGCTAGTATGTGACCACTATGGTCTTCTTATGGTCCCAGTATGTGGTACTCTAAGGGTCCGCCACCACACACTATATAATCAAACATACTCTGTATGAGACACAGCAGGCATACCATGTATTACTGTGATGGTCAATGTAACAGAACCGACTCCGACAGTACTTCCATTAGAATACCGCTTCCCAGTCAGAACACTGACCACAGACATCACACCTGACCATACAAGACTATACGACACCAATCTTGAAGTAATCCAGAAAGTAAACTAATTTATTTTAACACAGATACAAGATATATACACTCAGGGGACAGTCCCCCCTCCCTGCATAATGACACAGGGCAGGACAATCTACATTTAGTAACAAGAGACACTTGTTCACACCAGCAGACAGTCCCAAACTATCCACCAGCAGAGAGTCCCATCAGGAGGGAGGGCTGCTGGAGACATCCCCCCCACTAAGCTAATACACATAAACACATACCCATAAGTTTCCTCCCAAGCAAGACAAACAATAGAACAATGGGATGCAAACACACAACACCAAACAATTCACAACCCCCACCTATCTCCTAGACATGTCTACACAATATTAGGACAGAACACCCTGTACCCCTAACAGGCACAGGGTGACTTACACATAAGAGGGATATGGGGAGGTGAGACAAGGGTCTCCCCACCTCTCCAATGTGAGCTGGGTTCCATGGGCCCCCCATCCAAAGTGACTCCCGTCACAGTGAATATATGATTGACCACTTAGATGCAGCAACACAAAATCCTGGCATCTGCCAAAATATGTCCAATTTTCCAGGACTGGTGCGCCTGGGTGAAGACTCACTTAATGTATACACCAAACCTAAGGTAATAGAGATCACTCTTGTAGCATCAAAGTTGATAAAGACAACTCAAAGAAAACTGTGCAAAAATGGTCACCATCACATATAATACAGACAAGCCACATCTGTGGATATACCACAGTCAGGTAGAACTGAAGAAGTAGATACATTGGAACCTCCACCTAGACCCTGAACCCTGCCAAGCAAGTCTCCGCAAGAGCACGTACATCCTCCCGCAAGAAACAGTCACACAACGCCCTTGATCCAACCACCCAGACACCACTCACGCCAACCCAGCTTGACCCAAAGGACAAGAAGAGCCGCACAACACTCCAGATCCGACCACCCAGAGACCACTCACGTTGACCCCAGCTCAACTTGACCTAAAGGACTAGAACTCTAGCTGATAGACAATACAACGGGAAACCCCACTGCACGCTAGACAATCTCCAATCAAGTGCCCCTGGAAGCCATCTCTCCTCACCCGATCCCCACTCCCTACACCCTTAAACTCTAGCTACCGGAAGACACAGCGACGAGATACGCCACTGCACGCTGGACTATGCGCAGCCAAGCCTCCCACCACACCTATCCGCCACCCCGTGTACCTCCCTAAAATGCCTCTTCCACTCCTCCTCCTCATATTCCTCTCCTCAGCTCCCAAAATCTCTTCTCTATATCCCTCTGCTCCTCCCAAACAACTGTTTTTTATGCCCTCACTGCTTCCTTCGCCCAGCTCCTCCTAATACTCCACTCTCCCACTGACCCGAACACCTCCACTGGTAGACTTACACGCTCCTGCACATCCTGCTCCCATGCCACCTTTCTCACCTTCTCCTCCTAACCATGGGGGACATCTCCTTGAACCCTGGCCCTCCACCACCTCGCTCACCCACATGGCACCCTCCCACCTCCACGTCCTGCCATAACACCCTCAACCTAGTATCTGTCCCCCTGCTCCCTAAAACTACCCCCCCCATTTTCATGTGCACTCCTGAATGCCCAATCGGTGTGCAACAAGCTCACCGCCATCCACGACCTCTATGTTTCCCACTCCCTCAACCTCCTAGCGATCACGGAAACCTGGATCCAAGCCACTGACTCTACCTCCGCTGCAGCACTCTTCTATGGAGGTCTCATCTGGACCCACTCACTTCAGACCCAACAGTCGTAAAAGTGGTGGGGTTGGCCTGCTCCTGTCACCACAGAGCACCTTCCGAGTCTTCCCAAACCACCCCTCTCTATCCTTCTCCTCTTTCGAGGCCCACTGCATCCGACTATTCTCCCCAACCCCCCTGAGGATTGCTGTAATCTACCGGCCTCCTGGACCCGTATCCCGCTTCCTTGATGACTTTTCCGCCTTGCTACTCTTCTTTCTCTCCTCCGAGCTACCCACCATCATCCTTGGGGATTTCAACATCCCTGTCAACATCGACAACCTGGCCACATCCCAACTCCTCTACTTAACCTCCTCTTTTGCACTCGCACAGTGCATACAATCCACCACCCACTCCGACGGGAATATCCTGGACCTTGTCTTTTCCCATCTCTGTGCTCCCCACAACCTCACAAACACCCCCTTCCCTCTCTCTGACCACAACCTTATTACTTTCTCTGTCTCTTTGTCCTCTAATGCCTACCCCTCCAAATGTCCTACTACTACCAGCCGAAACCTCTGCAACCTGAACCCTAAACCCCCCTCCACTCTGCAGCTGATCAACTTTATGACAGCATCCTTCCCCTGTCCTGCCCCGACCTGGCCATGACTGTCTATAACAACTCGCTGTCAACTGCCCTTGACTCACTAGCACCTTTAACCACACAAAACATCAGACCCCAAGCGCTCCAGCCCTGGCAGACTGATCACACCAAAACTCTCAAACGACACAGTCGTGCACTGGAGCGACTATGGTGCAAAATCAGATCCCAACTAGCCTTCACCCGCTATAAATCTGCCTTCCACACCTACACTTCCTCCCTCCACGCTGCCAAACTGCCAAAGGGCATCGCCGCTGCTCAAACGTCCTCCCCACCCATCCCTTCTCAACAACCCCCTCATCACCCCTCTCCCTCGGCCTCATCACTGTTCAGACCTCCACCCCACCTAACATTCCTCAGACTGAAACCCCCTCAACACTCCACTCCTTCGACCTTACTACAATTGAGGAGGTCACCAAGATCTTCTCTGAAGCCCGCCTCACCATCTGCCTCCTCGACCCTGTCCCCTCACAACTCCTACGACCTCCCTCCTCCTCCATCCTACGCTCCCTCACCCACATCTTTAATCTCTCCCTCTCTGGCGCATTCCCCTCCCCTCTGAAGCACGCGCACATCACTCCCATTCTCAAAAAGCCCTCCCTGGACCTCACTGACCCGAACAACCTTAGACCCATCTCCCTGCTCCCATTTACATCCAAACTCCTCGAGCGCTTAGTCTACAGTCGCCTAAGCTCCCACCTCAACGACAACAACCTCCTCGATCCCCTACAGTCCGGCTTCTGTCCCCTACACTCCACCGAAACTGCCTTACTCAAACTCTCCAACGACCTGCTAACCGCCAAAGCTAATGGCCACTATTCAGTGCTCCTACTCCTCGACCTCTCCGCAGCCACAGTTGACCACCCCCTCCTCCTAAAAAAACTACACTCCCTTGGCCTCAGAGATTCCGCTTCTCCTGGCTCTCATCCTACCTATCACAACGTTCTTTCAGGGTTACCTATAATGCTACCAACTCCCCCTCACTCCTCCTCTCTGTTGGGGTCCCTCAAGGCTCTATCCTTGGGCCCCTTCTCTTCTTTTCTCCATCTACACCTCCTCCCTTGGCCAACTCATACACTCTCACGGCTTCAACTACCACCTCTATGCCGATGACACACAAATCTATCTCTCGACCCCTCGCCTCACCCCCTCAGTCTCCACCCGAATCACAAGCCTACTGAACGACATATCAGATTGGAAGTCGCTCCACTTCCTTAAACTGAACCGCTCCAAAACCAAACTCCTAGTCTTCCCCCCAGCCCGCACACCACCCCCCACTGACTTCTTCATCACGTCCAACAATGCCACCATCAGGCCCGCCCTGCAGGTCAGAGTACTTGGTGTCATTCTTGACTCCAATCTATCCTTCCAGCCCCAAGTCCAATCACTAACAAACTCATGAAAACTCCACCTCCGCAACATCACCAAAATACGCACGTTCCTAACCCCAGAAACCACCAAGCAGCTCATCCACTTCCTCATCATATCATAACTCGATTACTGCAACTCCCTCCTCGCTGGCCTGCCTCACCACAGGCTATCCCCGCTATACAGAAGCTAGACTCATCCACCTTACCAACCGCTCCATTTCCGCCACCCCCTTCTGCCAATCCCTCTACTGGCTTCCGATTGCCCAACGGATCAAATTCAAAATCCCAACACTGACGTACAAAGCTGTCCATCAAACTGCCCCAAACTACATCACTGACCTAATATCCAAGTACCACCCAACACACACTCTCCGCTCCTCACAAGGCCTCCTTCTCTCTATTCCCTGGTCTCCTCCTCCCATGCCCGCCTCCAGGACTTCTCCAGGGCGTCACCCATCCTATGGAACTCCCTACCCTAATCCATCAGACTATCACCTACTCTCCTCTCCTTTAGGCGCACCCTGAAAACCCACCTCTTCAGGGAAGCCTACCCCACCCCCTGCTAATTGCCGACCTCCTCCAATCTTCCTACCACTCCATCCCCCACAGCTATTTCCTCCTGTACCACTATCCCCTCCCTCCTAGATTGTAAGCTTCAAGGAGCAGGGCCCTCGAACCCCTCATGTATCGCATTATATTGTTATTGTACTGTCGCATGTACTGTCTCCCATTGTAATGTACAGCGCTGAGCGAACTGTTGGCACTTTATAAATACCGTATAATAATAATAATAATAATACATTCTTGACCCAGAGAAATCCGCACAGAGTTCAAAGAAAGCATTTATTAGGCCAAAGCTTGACTGGTAAAACTTGTGTCTGCATCTAAGTGGTCAATCCTATAGTCACTAATGCACTAATACCCAGTATGCCATGTCTCACGCAGAGTATATTTGATTACATATATATATATATAGAGAGAGAGAGAGAGAGGGGGGGGAGACAGAGACAGAGAGGGAGATAGAGGGAGACAGAGAAAGAGAGTGCTTACAGTACCACACACTGGGACCCTATGAAGACCATATTTGACATGTACAAGCAGGCAGTTGGACACTAAGCTACTATGTATCATTGATGATTAATTAAAGTATGTGACAATTTATTGGATGTACCTGCTTGGTTCTGCCTTGATCACTGTGTATGGATGTCAGCCCCTACTTCTGTGTGGCACAACAAAAATCATTGGATTTATTTACTCACAGGGAATGTGCCTGTAAATATGAAATATTAGCACAGGACTTCATGAAATTGAAGTATACTTACAAGGATACTTCTTTAGAGACTTGTTGAATTTGTCCCTCATTTTTTAATTGTGTATGGTGTATATTTGACAGCTGCATATACTTTTTCTTGGCTCACCTCACATCAGCACACCATGGGTTAATCTTCTGTAGGTAATGCTCCCGGACAACCTCCAATAGCAAGAAGACCCTCCCTACTGATCCCCGGTGTTCTTCTTTTTTGGTCTCTGCAGGCCACCTGCCAAAGTTTGCAGAATGGATGGATCTTGGTGAGCAGTATCCCCCCTACCGCACCTCCCCCTCAGTTCTCTGCCTCTCCTGGTTTGGAAGACCCTGTGTGTGGGTGGAAAATCCCCCTAAAGCCAGGGTTACCCTTGTGCCTGAGTTGTGGGCATCTGTTGCTTAAATAGTACATATCTTACTGGCCTTTGTGGTGCTTCTCATGGACACTGTGGCTGCACTCTTTGTTTTTCCCCAAACTGGGTCTCCTTAGCAGGGAGCCATGCTCTGTCTTTCTCTTCCTTATACTCATCTGAGGGTGGGTTCCCCACCCGTTGCCTGGCAACCAAGTAAACAAAGGCAGAGAGCTGGAGAGCTGGGATGGCCATGCTTCCTGCCTCTCTGCATGTCGGTTCCAGGTAAGCCAGTCTCTCTCTCCCTGCCTTCCTTTTTATCAGCAGAGGCTGTAGCTTGAATAATGCTTCTTTTCTTTTAGTCCTGACTGCTTGGAGACCTGCCTGTGGACTTAGCAAGCTGCTTTTTGTTTCCTGCTGAATTCCCTCACTGTAAGATGCTTAAAGGGGACATGACATTGAAAAAAAAAGAGCAAAAAAGGGGGAAAATAGGAGGTGGAAGATGAATGTTTTTCCCATGATCCCTCTCTCATGTGACGATTCTTGTTTTTAGATGAGCACACCGCAGAGGTCAGAGGCATGAAGATCTAAAGAAAAGAATGGTGAAAAGAATGCTTACCATTTGCTCATGTTTTATAGTCTCAGTTGTTTTGCAGGAGTCGAAGCCCAAAGCATAGATGCTTGTCAAAGTCCCACCAACGTTCTGTGTCCCGTGGTGTCATGGATCCCTTCCATCTGCACGGAGGCCCTCGCTCTCTCCTGACCCATTTGAACAAGGGGTCCAGGCATCTACCTCAGCCCAGACACAAGCGGAACATCCCTGACAGGGCCTATGCTGGGCCTGCAAACTCCCAGCTTTTCCAGGAAATCTTATCTGCAAGACCTGCCTTAGAGAAGTGGCAGCAGACAAAGAGGCAGATGCAAAAAGATTTAAAGATTATATCTGTATCCTCAGATCCAGAAGAGACTGGGCCTGTGACCTTTGATTATGATCTGGTAGACCCCTTTGTGGAAGCCATCAAGGAAGCCCTGGGTTGGGAGCCAGAGTCAATTCCACCACAAAAGATCTGCACGTTTTTTCCTAACCTGAAAAAGGAGACCTACCTTCCTGGGCTTTCCAGAAATTAAACAATTAATCAAAGATGAGTGGGAGAAACCAGATAAAGACCATGTTTGCAAAACAGACTCTCAAAACTACAGCAAATGGCCCAACATGTGTCCTTACCACTGGAGAACTCAATTACCTTCAGGAATCCGAGGGCTTGTCGAGTGAATGCAGATATTAAAAGAATTTATTCCATGGCCGGGTCAGCCTCTTGCCCTGACAGCCTTGTCTAAAGCCTTGAAGACATGGCTTTCTAACATTAAGACTGCCTTAAACTCGAATGTAGACCCCTCTAGAATTATTACAGCATTGGAGGAGCTGAACCTATCAGCGGATTCCCTTGCGGAGGCCTCAGTTGATCTAGTAAAGCTATTAGCCAGATCTATGGCCAATGCAGCTACAGCAAAGAGGGCCCTGTGGCTTCGTCATTAGTTGGCAGATGGAGCTTCCAAACTGGCCTTCTGCAGCTTACCATACAACAGCAAACTACTTTTTGGAAAGACCTTAGAAGATGCGATCAAATGTGTTACAGTGGATAAATTGGCTCTTCTCCCTCAGCCTGGCCAAAAGAGACAACTTGGACAGCCCAGTCAGTCACCCTTCAGGAGGCGATAGCTTACAGGCCAGGGAGGGATAGACCTCAGTGGAGAGGGACTCACAGTTCCTTCCTTCGGGGTATCAAATCTAAGGCAGCCCTGGTGACCAAGGCGAGTGGAAAGTCTTTTTGAGGGTGTGCTGTCCAGGTCCTTCCGGTAGGAGCAAGGCTAACCTCCTTTTGGAGGGTCTGGGCTGCAAAAGCTACAGATCACTGGGTCCTAGACACTGTAAAAAAAGCGGTGCAGAAGAACAACTGGTTCATTTCGGTGGACCTTTCAGATGCCTACCTTCATGTTCCCATAAGGAGGCAACATCAGCAGCTTTTGAGGTTTACAGTACGCAACCACCGTTATCAATTCATGTGTCTCCCTCTCGGCATCTGTACCAAGGATATTCTTGAAGGTTCTCCTTTCCATCATTTCCCTAATTCGCTTGAAGGGAATAAGAATATACCATTACTCAGATGATATCCTCATTCTGGGAAACTCCGCTCAACAACTCAAGGAACAACGGGACCAGGTCCTTCGGTCCCTAAACAGATTTGGCTGGATGGTAAACGTACAAAAGAGCTAGCTCCATCCCTCCCAAACAGTGAAGTACTTGTGAGAAATATTCTCTACTTCTCAGGGACAGGTGTACCTCCCAGATAGTGCCAGTGTACCCTAAGCACAATGAGATCAGCCTTTCTCTTAGCCAAGGACTGCATGGTCCTGATCAGGCTGTTTACCGTTATAATTCCAGTAGTCCCATGGGCCAGGTGACACATGAGAGCATTCTAGGTGACCTTCTTGAGCCAATGGGATGGATTATCCAAAAACCAGAAAATATATATACCAGAGGGAGAACGTCAAGATTTAGGTTGGTGGACTGTGCCAGAGAATCTATCCCGGGGGGTACCCCTCAATCCGGGGGACTAGACTATTGTCACCTCAGATGCCAGTCTTCAATAGTTGGGGGGCCCACTGTCAGGGAAAACAAATGCAAGACCGTTGGAACCCGCAAGAACACAGGCAATCAAACTATTTGGAACTCAAGGCAGCCTATCTGGCTTTACAGGCTTTTCAGGAAGATCTCCAGGGAGCCCAAATGAAGATCATACTAGACAGCAGGACCACGGTAGCTTACCTCGCCTGCCAAGGGGGGACAAGGAGTCTAACACTCCTTCACCTTTCAGCAGACATCTTTGCTTGAGAACCTTCAGGATCTGACAGCAGCATATCTTCCGGGAAGCCAGAATCAACTGGCAGATCAGCTGAGCAGACAGTTCCCCAAACACAGCGAGTGGTCACTCCAACCAAAGTACCTAAAAACAATCTTCAGGAAGTTGGGCACTCCCACAGTCGACTTAATGGCAACTCCTCAAAATGCTCAGCTTCCTCTGTGGCCAGATACAGATGCCCACGTGCCCTAGCATAGGATGCCTTTTTGCTTCACTGGGTTTTTCTGATGGTGTGCATCTTTCCACCAGTCCCACTTCTAATGAATGCTTTATTGAAAATCAGAGCAGAAAGGGTCAATACAGTGTTGGTGGCTCCCCAGTGGCTGAGGAGGCCTTGGTTTCCTATGATCATGAAGATGTTGTCAGCTCCTCCAATCCTGTTTCCGGCTAAGAAGGATCTTTTGACATAGAACCCGTGGTGATACTCCAACCTGGGACTGGGACTAGCAGCATGGCTGCTGAATCGGCCCAATTAAGGACTCAGGAACTCTCCTCCCAGGTGGTACAGACATTAATGAAGGCCAGGAAGGGCTTAACTAACCTCACGTCTGAGTGTAGATCTGGAGAAAATTTGTGGAGTTTGCTCATCCTGAACACTTTCCTTCTGAATCTCCTTCTCTGCCCAACGTACTGGACTTCCTTCATTTGGCCTTGGATAAGGGGTTAGCATATGGGCTAAAGATCCTCTAATTAGGCGTTTCCTGCAGGTGGCAATTCGCATTAAAAACCAAAGAGATGCTTTATACCTTCTTGGGATCTCAGCCAGGTCCTCAGGTCACTCATGCAGGCTCCATTTATACTACTGGACTCTTGCTCCCTACAGTTACTGACCTTAAAGTTGGATTCTTTGGTCTCGGCTAGAAGAGTTTCAAAATTTGCTGCTCTGTCCTGCAAAGAGCCTCACTGTGTGATCCTTCCACAAAAAGCCATTGTACGATTAGCTCCAAGCCTGAGACCTAAGGTCGGAAAATTGGGAAGCAATCCTTCCAAGTTTTGATCAAGCACCTTTGACTTCTCGAACCGAGGATTTCAGCACACTGCATCTGGTGAGCTTTCCATATACTTGAAGAAATCTGCTCCTGTCAGGAGGGTGGATAACCTTTTTATCCTCCCAGTAGGTGCCAAAAGGTGTGAGGCTGCGACTTTGAGAATTATTTCTTCCTGGGTATCACGGATCATCACTCTAGCCTACAAGAACCAAGGTCTGGCTCCTCCGAAAGTTATACGTGCTCATTCGACGAGAAGCATTGCAGCCTCCTGGGCAGCATATACTAAGGTTCCGTTAGAGAACATCTGTAGAACGGCAAGTTGGAGTTCCTGCCCTACCTTTGTATGCCACTATGGCCTGGATATTCAGGCTACAGCATCTGCAAAATTCAGGACAGCAATGGTGTCGGCAGCATTACAAGAAAAATAAAAGTTTTTTTTTTTGTTTTCCTTATTATGCAGCATACCTTTACTGGGTGTCCTTTGTTTTCCTGCCCATTTTTTTCTTATTGCTAGTTAATTCCCATGGCGTGCTGATGTAAGGTGAGCCAGGAATATGTCCCATACTTACTTTATTTAATTTTCCTTTCCTGGCGTATCCTCACATCAGCACAACTCTTCCCACCCTGGTGGCCTGTCCCTATCTAGTTAAAGAACACTGGGAATCAGGAGGGAGGGTCTTTTATTCTAGCTATTGGAGGTGGCCCTGGGGGTTACCTATGGAGGATTAACCCATGGTGTGCTGATGTGAGGATTTTCCAGGAAAAGATAATTACGGTATGGGACAACAATTTTCCTTAATGTCAATATACTGTATAGGAGAACAGGATATGGTAAGGTTTTTAAGTATCTTGGTCAAGGTTTCTATATTTCTTTTGTGCAATATATTTTGTAAATTATGCTAGAAATGGTTTCTGGTTTATTTGACATATATAATATCGCTGCATTCTTCGGTGATATTATATGTTAAAAAAAAATGGTTTAGTTCATAAATCAAGGTTTCTCCCTTTTTGGTTGAGATGGTAATTTTTGTATTTGAGTCTACTATGAAAATATGAAATAAGTGAACAGGAAATATTTATTTTAAGAGACATTTAAAATATTTATTGGGTAAAGCGACAGATAAACATTCTGTATTGGTACAAGGGCCAGGCAAAGAGGCAGTAGAGCAGGGGCGGGCTGACAACTCATGGGGCCCCCGGGCAATAGGGGATCATAGGGCCCCTGTGCCCTTGCCCAAACTCAAAAAAGCCTATGAAAAAGGTACCAGGGGCATCTCATGGGGCCCCCTACTGACCCCGGGCCCTCGGGCAGTGCCCGAGTTTCCAAATGGTCAGTCCGCCCCTGCAGTAGAGAAACTCAACCTAGGTTCTATGGCTGAGGGAGCACTGCTACAGGGGTAAGACTGTCATGCTACATGGTTAGTCTGGCTCTAGGGTTGTGCTTTTATCATCAGTGATGATATATGAAAGAGTGAGTAAGCCAGAAAATGTTTCATTGTATCTACAGTAAATGGACTATAGTGTTTGTTATGATTGCACAAATCTGATTCCCCCTATTTGTCCCTATCTACTTAAATGAACAGAACCGCAGTCTTGACAACATGGCTAAGCACTGGTCAGCAGGATGTTAGATATCTGCAATTTGTGGAGCAATTTTGGACTGTGCCAGTATCACTAGGACAGTATTTGTATCAAGCTGGAGGGAATGGCACAGGGGAGCCAGACATGCTGTGTTTCTGAAATTGTTGGCACAGATGCAGATGTACTCCTCAGGAAGACAGGAGCTGAAATTTAGGGATCACACTAGAAGGTGGTGGTTGCTGAGTTGTAGACAGCAAAAGACACAGACCTTGGCTGTTAGTATCTGATACTGTCATACTGTCCCAGTAAAACATATAGCAGAATCAAGTAGAGATGTGCATAATTAAAAAAAAAAGTTTTGTTTCATTTTTAATTCATTTAAGTCAATCATTTCTTTCTGTCATTTTTTTTTTTATGTTAGAATGATTTGTTTTGGAATTAAAATCGTATATTCGGATTCGTTTCATATATTTGTTGTTCTGAATCAATTCATTTTTTCGACATTATGTTATTTCTGTGACTTTCTTGAAACTTGTTGTTTTCATTATAATTTATTTTGGATTCACTGAAATTTATTATTGTGATTCAGATATTCTGATACATAATAATGAAAATTTTGTCTGAATTTCGATTTGTAACAAAGTGAACCACATGTGTCTAGAATCAAATTAGAGGGTGAAAACTTCATGAAACCGAATAAAACAGGGAGTGATAGAGTTTGAAAATTCTTAGACCTGAGCATTATGTAACACATGTGGTGTGATTTTACAAGGCTGTACCAACTTCTCTAGGGCTGTGGTAGGACTGTACCATCAGAATCACTATTGGACAAGCTTAAAATCTGCTACATATAATTATATAATAATAATAATATATTTTATTTTTATTATTATATGCTTAATGGTATATGACTACATTTTGCGTGAAAAAAAATGTTTCTTGTTATGTCTATACAGTGTACTGCTATGCTATGATTATTATCAATCTCCTAGATTGTAAACTCGAAAGAGCAGGGCCCTCAATCCCCTCATGTTTTGCATTGTATTGGTATTGTTCTGTCACATGTTCTGTCCCCCTTTGTAATGTACAGCGCTGAGCGAACTATTGGCGCTTTATAAATACTATATAATAATATTAATAATAATAACAACTTGTACTATTCTTTTCTGTCTGTCTGTGCTCTACTGTCTCTATTGACTTCCACCATCCAATAATGTGCAAGCAAAAATACTATAAATATATATATCTATATATATCTATATATATATATATATATATATATATATATATATATATATATATAGAGTCACAAGTTAGCCTGCAGTTTCTTGTTTGTGTATTCTTACCTCCTTGCTACAGTGCTGTTCCTGATCTCTTTCACATGGATGTTTGTCTGTGCTCACCTATGGGCGTTATCTGCTGTTCTCTGGGTTTTATTTCCTTTCCTTCCATCACTTCCTAGCCTGCCTCCTTGTTTGCCTGCCTATATAAGACATGCTCAGTCTAGGCCACTTTGCCTGAGCAACTTCCTAGTTGTCTGAGCTCCGGTGTGTTGCTATTGCCTGTATCCTGCATTGACTACTTGTTTACCGACCCCGACTTCGTTCTCTGACTGTGCTTGTTTTGCGGGGCTCTGGTGAAGAAGCAGACTGGGGTTTAGACTCCGCGCCCTGGGGAACCCCAAGTTGAGTATCTACAAGGGCTCACCACCACAGGTCCTTATATATATATATATATATATATATATATATATATATATATATATATATACACTATATAAAGTATTGGGACACCCCTCCAAATCATTGGATTCAGGTGTTCCAATCACCTCCATGGCAACAGGTGTGTAAAATTAAGCAGCTAGGCATGCAGACTGCTTCTATAAACATTTGTGAAACAGCTCAGTGAATTCTAGCATGGTACCTTGATACGTTGATTGGTTGCCACCTGTGCAATAAGTCCATCCGTGAAATTTCCTTGCTACTAAATATTCCACAGTCAACTGTTAGTGGTATTATAACAAAGTGGAAGCAATGTCAATAGCTAAAAACCTCCTTTGTGTGGCCTTCAGATTTGCACAACAACAGTGTGTAGAGAGCTTCATGGAATGGGTTTCAATGGCCGAGCAGCTGCATCCAAGCCTTACATCACCAAGTGCAATGCAAAGCGTTGGATGCAGTGGAGTAAAGCACACCGCCACTAGACTCTAGAGTAGCGGAGACATGTTCTCTGGAGTGATGAATCAGCCTTCTCTGTCTGGCAATCTGACAGGGGTTGGGCTTGGCCCCTTTGTTCCAGTGAAGGAAACTCTTAAGTTGTCAGCATACCAAGACATTTTGGACAACTGTTCCAACATGACTGCACACAAGGGCACAAAGCAAAATCCATAAAGACATGGATGAGCAAGTTTGGGGTGGAGGAACTTGACTGGTCTGCCCAGAGTCCTGACCTCAACCTGATAGAATACCTTTGGGATGGATTAGAATGGTGACCATAAGCCAGGCCTTCTCGTCTGACATCAATGCCTGACCTCACAAATGCTCTTCTAAACGAAAAGGTCAAATATTCCCATAGACACACTCCTAAACCTTGTGGACAGCCTTCCCAGAGAAGTTAAAGCTGTTATAGCTGCAAAGGGTGGGCCAGGTCAATATTGAACCCTACGGACTAAGACTGGGATGCCATTAAAGTTCATGTGTGTGTAAAGGCAGGCGTTCCAATACTTTTGGCAATATAGTGTGTGTGTATATATACTGTGTGTGTGTATATATATATATATATATATATATATATATATATATATATACAGTATATATAAAAATTTCCTTATACATAAAGCAAAAAGTCACCGCATTAGCTAAACTAATCCTAAATTCCCCTGCAACATTAACAACCTATTTGCCTGTAGTAAATAATCCCCTATTCGTCCAGACATATGCTGAGTTGCTTGTTTGTTGGAGAATACAGTTAAATAATATTGCACATCAGAATGCTGCCCCTAACAACACTTTTTATTTAATAATAAATATTATGTGACAAAAAGGGATTCATCATTCTTGTGGCCCAGGCAGCACAACATTTAAATATTACACAGTGCAGTGTAATAGGAGATTGCAATCTTCATTAAACCTTGCATAACAGTATTAGGTTGCATTATATCTGGTACCTGGCTTTTCTAAAAACTGTAAAGCTGCATTTGTCTTTAGTATGCACACATACCTGTTTGTGGCATGACTAAACTGGGCTTAACCATATCTCCCCTCTATCTACTTGAAGACAATTGTATTTGGCTGGACTATGTGGTGTTTATTTACTAAAGCTGGAGAGTGCAAAATGAGTCTCACTTCTGTATCAAAAAACCAATCAGCTTCTAACTTCAGCTTGTTCATTTAAGCTTTGACAATAAAACCTAGAAGCTGATTGGTTTCTATGCACAAGTGAGCCTAGTTTTGCACTCTCCAGCTTTAGTAAATAAACCCTCAAGTGTCATCAGTTTATCAATTAGCTAAATTACATGACTGTACTTGGTGTTTCTATACTATTCAAAACCTGGTAATTGCTGTTTCTGTATCTGATATCCCACTTTATCTCATCTATAGACCTATGTTTGGCCTTTATTGACTACAGCTTTGAGTTATAACTAGATATTCCATCCTCAACTGAATTTTCCAAACACATTGCGGAGCTGCTTTTAAGTTCTATGTTGAATATTGAAATAATGGCAGACTGGAGATAGTTGGCAAAAGGCAATAGACAGAGGCAGGACATTTGCTGCGAAATTGACTTAGAGTTTTTTTGCTTTTATGTGAAGTAAATTTTTTTCTTTAGTTTTGGATAGAGTAGGGCAGCATTCAAACTCTTGTTTGCTTTTTATTGCTTTAAATACCACACCAAATCTACACTCAAATCCCTAACCACCCAAACTCTATTGAAAAAGCTGCTGTATAGTCTTTTATCCCCCAGGATAAATAGTGATTAAATTATATCAATAAACCAGTGCTATAAATAATATATATGTGTACGTGTCACGGCATATAACTAAAATATAATAACATAAAACATAATCATAAAAAGTGCATATAAATTGAGTGATAAACTCATGCATAAAAATTGTCCTATACACCAACAATCAGTATATAAACAGTAAATGGCAGTTCATAAATAGCTCTTCACTGAATATATTCACCATATTCCAGATGTTTATTATTGGTCAAACCTTTACCTTCCATCATGCACCACATCTACTAAAATAGCAAGCTAACTAGAAATAATGAATAAATGACCTATTAGGTAATATAATTCCTTATAGTGGCAGGGATACAACGCCTCTGTCACTATTTTGCAAGTTTTTCCCACTCTAGTATTTAAAGAACAAATCATTACTAAAAGCCCACCTTTATATCAAATACTGTCCCCTATAAACCACCCCAAAAAAACTGAAATAATGCCTCTATGTCAAACAACAATACTAATATATGCTAAAATATTATTTTACCTATATAAAAATTCAACAAAACTAATATATATATATATATATATATATATATATATATACACACACACACACATGTATAAACTACTCACTCCCTCTAACATTACCAGATTTTAGTACAACCTTTATTATCCCAAGTTGCAACATACACCTCTTCATTCCCTCCAGTGATAAAAAGTGTAATTATTCTTATTGCACAAACCTCCCTTATTTACACCTATAATATCAGAATATATATATATATATATATATATATATTTCCTGTTATCATGGCATTCAGGTCTCAGAGTGCTGTTTATATGATTTATACATTCTTCATGCATAGAGAGGTCAGTCGATTTTCAGTGTTGTAAGCTTCCTGGCCTGGAATAGTCTTCTGGATATAGTAGATTTCATAGTCTTTTATGCTATCATTTTAGCCATAATACCCAGTATACAAACTTTGGAATCTAAGGAGTTGTCAGCTGAAAGGTACCACTCATGGTGGTAATAACAGAATTCTAGTATATTTGCAATTTGGGGCATCTCCAAAGCATGGTCACCTACCACAAGCAGGCTCATCAAGTTTATGAATTATACACAATTTCCATGGCATATAATGGGCCTGGGAAAGTCATTGGGTCACATTAAGTGACACTGGGCAACTGAATTCAGGGCTCTTTCACACTGTTCTCCAGTATTGGGTCCCATATCTCTGTCCCACAGCCTTAGAGGGGTAAACTTTAAGAAAATAAATGTGAAACATATTAAAAGGATTCAATATAAAGCCTTTGGTGGATGTGGTGTTTCCATAAGATAAAAATAGGAATAGGATTTATGAAGCAGTCATTTATGTCCCTTGGGCCTGTGTAGCATGGTGGAAAACATAGTAAAATTGCATAGAATATGGCAGACTAAACTGGTCTTGTAATATAAGAAAGGGCTGAAGGGTGCCAAATGCCAATATGTTATATAAGTAGGTAACCCTAAAGGCCCCCCATTTACTACATTATTTCAGTTTAGCAAGTTCTGTGTATGAGACACTTGCCCATATAACTGTGCGACCTGTTGCATCTGCTTGGCTTTGTTACAAATTTTGTGCACAAGCTTACAGTATATATAGGCAACACCTTATTAGACTTGTGGAAATGTTGGGAATTCAAACCCTAAGCCAATGTTCTATGACCTTGTGAAATGAAGAACAATGGAGTCTGCATAGTCAATCAAATATTCATCCACTGCACCAGGTCTTGAACCAATTGTTGTAGATGTGCCACAATTAAATATAACCAAGAGTTCAAAAGGACAACACCTCTCTTTAACTAGGGCACTGTAGCTGTTCTAGTCCCTTAGGTATTAGTCATTTCCACAACAAATCCCAAAAGATGGTGTTCAAACAGTGAAAAATAATTAGTGGAATTATAACTGGGGTGCTGTAAAGAAAATGCAATAATCGATAATATGAGATTGGTCCTACCTATCTGCAATAAACACAGTGGGGTTGATTTATTAAAGGCAAATAGGCTGTGCACTGCATGTGCACTTCATGTGCACTACAAGTGCAGTTGCTTTAGATCCGAGAGGAAGCTCTGAAATGAGTTCTGCTGATTTCTTTTATCCAATCATGTGCAAGCAAAATTGCTGTTGTTTTACTTTCCTTGCATATTCCCCTCAGATCTAGATCAACTGCACTTTCAGTGCATTTGCAGTGCACTTCCAAGTGCTCTTGGAGTGCACTTGCAGTGCACAGCCTATTTGCCTTTAGTAAATCAACCCCAATATATTCAAAACCTCTATCTAATCTTTAAAATAAGTAAAGGGGTGATATAAATCCCAAAGTACTTAAAAGAATTAGTATTTGGTGTGGGACAGGACAAAGTTATGGACTATGAGAAGTCACCATCCAGTAAAAGTGGTGTAGACAAATTGATAAAAAAAAAGTACAAATAGAGGATATTGCACTTTTTGCCCCCTGAAGGAAGAATGTGGTATCTTACAGTAGCAATAGGGTACCATCAGTGTATAGCATTATTTTTTTGTGTATTTCCCCATAGCAAAAACCTTTCTATACTGTCATCCTACCAGATCAGAGCAGCTAAAAGCTCTATAGCCTGGGGGAACAGTAGAGGTTAAAGCATGCATTGTTGTCAAGTGCTTCTGCTCATTGAAAAAGTAGGCCTCCTTCACGAATAGCTGCAGCTGGGTTGTCAACACCACCCATAGCTAAGTCCATGCTATACTGTCAAAGACGGTGGTGGGATCAAGTGCCAGCAAGGCTCCTGACTCTCTGTTGTCAGATGGTAGATTTTTGTGTCATAAAGCCAGCTTGATCTAAGTGACCTTGTTTAATCTGCTCACCAGAACCTTGGCTAATTTTTTTCAAACTTAATTGTAGGAGTGAGATGGGTCTGTAAAAATGGGGATCAGTAGAATCTTTATGAATTTTTACCAGGTTTTTATAGTAGTAATTTATTAAGTCTTGTCATACAGTAGATGGTGGAAGGTGTTGCCTACATAACGCATCATTAGACCATTCTAAAAACTGTAGTAATATACACTCTGCATAACATTTATAAACCTCTATAGGTAATTTATCATCCCTGAGTGCCTGATGATTGAGAAAAGATCTGGTTTCGACCTGCATTTCTTCTAATAATAGGGGAATCTAATTTTTTTTTGTGCGCTCAAGATAGTATTGAAAGGGTAAGGTAGATACTGGTGTAAAGATTCCTCAGACTGAGAGGCTTTTAGAATGTAGATCTTAGAGTAAAAGCAGACTAGTTCTCACAGTACTATGTCCCGTTAGTTAAAACTTTTTCCCCTGGGGTGACCAGTCAACTAATGGGGGTGAAAGGATTGTTGAGATTAGGCAATTTTAGCTAATAAGCTCTCTCTCCTCATAGTGGACAATTTACTTAATAACCTCTTCCTCTTTGCAGGTGCAGTGGATAAATACTTTAAAGCCAAATACCAAGTATTTTTCCATTGTTACAATGGTCCAGCTTGGACCAAGCACTACAGTGATTGCTATTTTCCTGCGGGTCCCATGTCAAGTAGCTGCCCTCCTGCATAGAGAACGCTCATTTGGTACGCTTTGCATTTTCTCAATGAATGCAAGGCATTAATTGATTGGATGAGGTAGAGAGGCAGGGTTGTGATGTCACAATCTCCAATCTGTCCAAACAGAGAATACTTTGCATTTCTTGAGAATCACACATCCCACACAGAAGAAATTGGATTAGAAACATTAATCCTCTGGAGCTGATGTACCTTCTGTTTCACCCAATGTTCCCCTAACGCTCTTGCTGTTTTTATACCATTTACAGTATTTCAGAGGTAAATATGCCTTGTAAAAAGGCTTTTAGCACTTTCCATCAGTTAAATACATCAGCAAAGGTGTCAGGAAAATGAAGGAATTCTATTGTTCAATAGATTTCTGTGTAATCTGATGTAGACAGAAGGCTTTTAGTTTCCAGAGCATCTTTTGAAGGGCACTAGACAGTTTAGCATTAAGCGAAACAAATGGGGGGGGGGGGGATCTGAAATCCCTCTAGGAGCATAATGGCTGGGCCACAAACATAATGAAGTGGCCCTATGGGATTGCGAGTCCTGGTACCCCTTGTTAAAGTTAAATAAAGCTTGCTTAGCTGTCATGAAGGTTTTTTGTTGCAGTTTTTGGCTCTCCTTTTTATCTATTTCAAGTTCCCCTTTTCCAGTATTTAGGCCATCTGTCCTGTCCACACTGCTTTTTCATCCTGGCAATCCTTTGTATTGTTTGATTCAGGGCTTTAATGGACTGTTATGTTCAGCTTGCGTCTTGGTGACTGAGCATTGGTGTTTGCCATTAATTTCAAATGTTATTGGTTTGTTTATTGTTAAATACATTTAAAAAAATGTATTTAAAAAAAGTATTTATGAGCTTTTAACCCCAATAAAGGGCCACGGCCTATTATTTTCCAAAGATATTTGTGCTGGTTGTTTCATTTAATTAACACCTTTTATTTCTGGGGATTTATTCTTACTTGTGCTTATGGGGTCTGTAATCCCATGTGTTCTACTTACCAAAAGTATCATGGTGAAAGATCTTACACATAAATTGGTTCTGGAAAACAACATATAGGTTTTGGAAAAACCTCCTTAGGATACTGATTCCTCCATATGTCAGCCAATCCCACCTATTGTAGAAAACTGGACAATGTGGTAAACCCTCCTATTATAGCTCTAATTATGCACTGAGCACATTCCTATTTCCGAATAACTACTAATACTTTGCAAAGGCTGATGACTAGATGCAAAAGAATAGAATAACTACCTAGAGATTATTTTTTAGCACAGTTAATGGGAAACTGTTTAGCATGTTTGTGTTTAGAGAAGGCTTTGGGCTCACAAGTATTATACTGTTGACCTACTGTGAAATTTGCACGCTAAAGATTGTGCCGGGTTGCGAATTTCTCAATATAGTAGCTTGCGGATAAGAATTGCAAATGAACAATTCAGTCATAACCATTATTATTATTATTATTATTATACAGTATTTATAAAGCGCCAATAGTTCGCTCAGCGCTGTACATTACAAAAGGGAGACAGAACATGTGACAGAACAATACCAATACAATGCAAGACATGAGGGGATCAAGGGCCCTACTCTTTCGAGCTTACAATCTAGGAGGGAGGGGGTGGTGGCACAGGAGGAGATAGCTGTGGGGGATGGAGTGGTAGGAAGAGTGGAGGAGGGAGGCAAGTTAGCAGGGGGTGGGGTAGGCTTCCCTGAAGAGATGGGTTTTCAGGGTGCGCCTAAAGGAGAGGAGAGTAGGTGATAATCTGATGGGTTGGGGCAGGGAGTTCCAGAGGATGGGTGACACCCTGGAGAAGTCCTGGAGGCGGGCATGGGAGGAGGAGACCAGGGAACTAGAGAGAAGGAGGTCTTGTGAGGAGCGGAGTGTGCGTGCTGGGCGGTACTTGGATATTAGGTCAGTGATGTAGTTCGGGGCAGTGTGGTGGACAGCTTTGTACGTCAGCGTTAGGATTTTGAATTTGATCCGTTGCGCAATCGGAAGCCAGTGGAGGGATTGGCAGAGGGGGGTGGCGGAGACAGTGCGGTTGGAAAGGTGAATGAGTCTGGCAGCCGTGTTCAGGATGGACTGAAGAGGGGA
Source organism: Staurois parvus (assembly GCF_062004578.1). Taxonomy (NCBI): domain Eukaryota; kingdom Metazoa; phylum Chordata; class Amphibia; order Anura; family Ranidae; genus Staurois; species Staurois parvus. Next base: position 279,430 of record NW_028318993.1, on the reverse strand, counting down.
TAGCCAGCGGCGAGGCAGGCCAGTGAGGAGGGAGTTGCAGTAGTCGAGTCGTGATATGATGAGGGAGTGGATGAGCTGTTTAGTGGTTTCTGGGGTTAGGAACGTGCGGATTTTGGCGATGTTGCGGAGGTGGAGTCTGCACGAGTTTGTTAAAGATTGGACTTGGGGCTGGAAGGATAGGTTGGAGTCCAGAATGACACCCAGTACTCTGGCCTGCAGGGCGGGTTTGATGGTAGCGTTGTTGGATGTGACGGAGAAATCAATGGGGGGTGGTGTCCGGGCTGGGGGGAAGACAAGAAACTCGGTTTTGGAGAGGTTCAATTTAAGGAAGTGGAGCGACATCCAGTCTGATATGTCGCTCAGTAGGTGTGTGATTCGGGCTGAGACCAAGGGGGTGAGGTGGGGGGTTGAGAGATAGATTTGTGTGTCGTCGGCATAGAGGTGGTAGTTGAAGCCGTGAGAGTGTATGAGTTGGCCAAGGGAGGAGGTATAGATGGAGAAGAGAAGGGGCCCGAGGACAGAGCCTTGAGGGACCCCAACAGAGAGGGGGAGTGAGGGGGAGGTGGTAGCATTATAGGTAACGCTGAAGGAGCGTTGTGACAGGTAGGATGAGAGCCAGGAGAGAGCAGAATCTCTGAGGCCGAGGGAGTGTAGTTTTTGGAGGAGAAGGGGGTGGTCGACTGTGTCGAAGGCCGCAGAGAGGTCAAGGAGTAGGAGCACTGAATAGTGGCCATTAGCTTTGGCGGTTAGCAGGTCATTGGAGAGTTTGAGTAAGGCAGTTTCGGTGGAGTGTAGGGGACGAAAGCCGGACTGTAGGGGATCGAGGAGGTTGTTGTCGTTGAGGTGAGAGCATAGGCGGGTGTAGACTAGGCGCTCGAGGAGTTTAGATGTAAATGGGAGCAGGGAGATGGGTCTGAGGTTGTTCGGGTTATTGGGGTCCAGGGAGGGCTTTTTAAGTATGGGGGTGATGTGTGCATGTTTCAGAGGGGAGGGGAAAGTGCCTGAGGAGAGGGAGAGATTGAAGATGTGGGTGAGGGAGCGTAGGATGGAGGAGGAGGAAGGTCGTAGGAGTTGTGAGGGGATAGGGTCGAGGGGGCAGGTGGTGAGGCGGGCATCAGAGAGGATCTTGGAGACTTCCTCGATGGTAGTAAGGTCAAAGGTGTGGAGTGTTGGGGGAGCTTCAGTATGAGGAATGTAGGGTGGGGTGGAAGAGGAGGTCAGAGCAGTGGTGGGGCCGTGGGAGAGGGGTGATGAGGGGGTAGCTGAGTGAGGGTGAAGGGGGTTGGAGAGAGTTTGAGCAGCGACGAAGTCCCTGCGGGCTATGTCGATGGGGAGGGGGGATAGGGGGGTAGCTGTGTGAGAGGGGACGGGTTGAGAGGGCGTGTGAGTTGCGGCAATGTCCTTGCGAATTGTGTCAATTTTGTTTTTGAAGTGATTGGCAATCTCAAGGGCAGTGAGTGAGGTGCTGGGTGGAGGTGGGGGTGGAGAGAGTAGAGAGTTGAAGGCAGAGAAGAGTCGGCGAGGATTGGAGGAGAGGGCCTTGATGAGGGTCAAGAAGTAGGCCTGTTTGGCAGCATGGAGGGAGGAGGTGTAGGTGCGGAAGGCAGATTTGTAGCGGGTGAAGGCTTGTTGGGATTTGGTTTTGCGCCATAGTCGCTCCAGGGCACGACTGTGTCGTTTGAGGGTTTTGGTGTGATCAGTCTGCCAGGGCTGGAGCGGTCGGGGTCTGATGTTGCGTGTGGTTAAAGGCGCTAGTGAGTCAAGGGCTGTTGAGAGCGCATTGTTGTAGGCGGTCAAAGCCAAGTCGGGGCAGGACAGGGGGAGGATGCGGTCGTGGAGTTGATCAGCTGCAGAGTGGAGGGAGGCAGGGTTAAGGTTGCGGAGGTTACGGCTGGTAGTAGTGTGACATTTGGAGGGGTAGGCGTTGGAGGACGAGGAGATAGAGAAGGTGATCAGGTTGTGGTCAGAGAGAGGGAAGGGGGTGTTAGTGAGGTTGTGGGGAGCGCAGCGGTTGGAGAAGACAAGGTCCAGGATATTTCCGTCGGAGTGGGTGGTGGATTGTATGCACTGTGCAAGTGCAAAGGAGGAGGTTAGGTGGAGGAGACGGGCTGTGTCCGGGTTGTCGAGGTTGACAGGGATGTTGAAATCCCCAAGAATGATGGTGGGTAGCTCAGAGGAGAGGAAGAAGGGTAGCCAGGAGGAGAAGTCATCCAGGAAGCGTGGTATGGATCCAGGAGGCCGGTATATCACAGCAATCTTCAGGGGGGTTGGGGAGAATAGTCGGAGGCAGTGGGCCTCGAAGGAGGAGAAGGATAGGGAGGGGGGGTTTGGGAGGACTCGGAAGGTGCTCTGCGGTGACAGGAGCAGACCAACCCCACCACCTTTACGACCGTTAGGCCTGGGTGAGTGGGTCCAGGTGAGACCTCCGTAGGAGAGTGCAGCAGGGGAGGTAGAATCAGTGGGCTGGATCCAGGTTTCCGTGATCGCTAGGAGGTTGAGGGAGCGGGAAACAAAGAGGTCGTGGATGGCGGTAAGCTTGTTGCACACCGAACGGGCGTTCAGGAGTGCACATGAAAACGGGGGGGAGATTTTAGGGAGCAGGGGGACAGATACTAAGTTGTGGGGGTTGCAGTAGGATGTGGAGGCGGGAGGGTGTTGAGCGGGTGAGGGAGGTGGAGGGCCAGGATTGGGGGAGATGTCCCCTGCGGCTAGGAGGAGGAGAAGGGTGAGAAAGGTGGCATGGGAGCGGGATGTGCAGGAGCATGAGAAACTCCTAGTGGAGGTGTTGGGGTCAGTGGGAGAGCGGAGTAATAGGAGGAGGTGGTGGGTGCCATAGAGGGGTGAGGGAAGCAGTGAGGACACAATATACAATTGTTTGGGAGGGGCAGAGGGATATAATGAATGGATTTTGGGAACAGAGGAGAGGAAAATGAGAAGGAGGAGTGGAAGAGGCATTTTGGGGAGGTGAAGAGAGCAGTAGTAGGGAGATGATAGCAGTGAGGGGGAGATGTACAGGTTGTGGGGTGGAGCAGAGGGGTAAAGAAATGAGATGTGGGAACAGAGGATAGTAATATGAAGAGGAGAAGAGGGGCGTATTATATAAAGGTACACGGAGTGGGTCTCAGGCATGTAAGAGATGTTCCCCAGGGTGTTTGCTTGCAGTCTTCCAGCATGCAGTAGAGCTTCTTGCTGTTGTTGTGTCTTCCTGCTGCTTGGGTTCTCCTGCTTTAGTTCAACTGCTGCGTTTAACTGCTTCTTCTACGCACTCGTTCAAGCCGCACTCAATCTGAAGCAGCACCCCCATCAGACTGTGCCCCCCATCAGAGATCTCCCCCATGAGCTGATCTAAATTTATAGGGAGATGCTCAAATGAGCATTCAACTCCACCCCAATTAGAAGCTGATAAAGATCACATGAGGAGTGGGGGATGATTCTCTCAGGAAACAGACACCAGTCGTAAAACGGGTACAGCTGAAGGTGAGAGCTGGTCAATATATGCAAAAATATAAATACACCATTTGTTCTGAGTATAGCAGGAGTCAATGCGTTTTGGAGTTAAGAGTGGAGGTAGGAGAAAGGTGCATTTACCCAGAAGGAAGGCAGCAGGAGTCAATGCGTTTTGGAGTTAAGAGTGGAGGTAGGAGAAAGGTGCATTTACCCAGAAGGAAGGCAGCAGGAGTCAATGCGTTTTGGAGTTAAGAGTGGAGGTAGGAGAAAGGTGCATTTACCCAGAAGGAAGGCAGCAGGAGTCAATGCGTTTTGGAGTTAAGAGTGGAGGTAGCCTAAATAGCATAAATGTCAATATACATAGGCTAGCTCATACCTTCTGCTCAGCGCTTATGCTGATACATAAGAATTCATCATAAAAACCCAACCTTGCGAATTGTATATTTGCCCCTGCCAGGAAAGAGCATATACTAAAGGGATCCATATATTCAATCAACTCCCACTACTTTTAATGTTGACCTAGTGATAATTATCTACTATCTATGCCTACATGAGCTGTTATGTTGCTCATTGTAAAAAAGTAGCTTTAATACTAGAAGTCATACACTGAAGTTTCAATACAGCATTACTTTCAGCAGCTTTTGGAAACAATGAGGTTAAGAAGTGGGAGATTTAAAGTGACTGTAAAGCTTATTTTTTTTTTTAATAACAAACATGTTAAACTTACCTGCTCTGTGCAATGGTTTTGCTGAGCAGCCCCAATTCCTCTCTTTTGGGGTCCACCACAGGTGTTCCATAGTAATCTGCTTGCAGGCTCACGCCTGCGCTGCCTCTGTGTGTCTACTGATGCACAGAGTGCAGTTTGGTCCCACCCCTTGCTCCCTCCTCACTGGCTCTGATTGAAAGAAGCAGGAGTCAATGTCTCCCATTGCTGTCTCTGAGCCAATGAGAAGTAAGAGAGCCGGGAGAGTTGTGTCTCCCATGCACTGGATTGATATTGGGCTCAAATAAGCAAGGGGGGGGGGGATCTGGGGGGAGCTGAAAATTGATGGTCTTTTACCCTAATCCAGAGAATGCATTAAGGTAAAAAAAAAAACTTCAGCCTTTACAACTACTTTATTGACCCAGCTGATCCTTGCCAGCCAATAGTGAGCTAACCTTAGAAGCATGTGACTCTAAAGGAATAAGAGGATGCCTTTTTAAAAAAACTCTTTATCCATTGACTATATGAATTTTTGAAAGAATCAAGAAAGGACATTCAGAATTACCAGTTCTCTGCATAACCCCAATCCTGCTATAGAGAGGCAAGGGAATGATAAAAAAAAATTGAAGACTCCAGAGAGAGAGATATCATATTACCCCTGTACAAATCATTAGTAACACCTCATCTGGAATATGCAGTTCAGTTTTAGGCACCAATTCACACAAAGAACATTGGGGAACTGGAGAAAGTACAGAGAAGGGCAACCAAACTGATAAGAGGCATGGAGGAGCTCAGCTATGAGGAAAGATTAGAGGAACTGAATTTATTCTCTCTTGAGAAGAGGAGATTAAGGGGGGATATGATCAACATGTGTAAATACATCAGTGGTTCATATCGTGAACTCGGTGTAGAGCTATTCACCCTGAGGTCATCACAGAGGACAAAGGGGCACTCTTTATGTCTGGAGGAAAAGAAATTTAATCTGCAAACACGGAAAGGTTTCCTCACAGTGAGAGCTGTGAAAATGTTGAATAGACTCCCTCAAAGTTGGTTATGGCCAGCTCAGTGGATTGCTTTAAAAAGGCCTGGATTCTTTCTTAGATACACAGAATATAACTGGATACTAACATTTATAGGTAAAGTTGATCCAGGGAATATCTGATTGCATCTCGGGGGATCAGGAAGGAATGTTTTTCCCAGCAAGTGCAAATTGAATCATGCTTTGCTGGGTTTTTTTTTTTTTGCCTTCCTCTGGACAACTGTAGGTATAGGATTATAACTTTTTTTTTTTTTATGGTTGAACTGGATGGACTTTTATATTTTTTTTTCAGCCAGACTAACTATGTAGCTAACTATGTACATTCAAATAGTTGTAAATGTTTGTTTCTCCCTTAAAGAGGAACTGAACTTTGGAAGCTCTGCCACAAAACAAAAGGACCAAAGACTAGTCCCCATTATTGCCGGTGGTCTCCCTGCAGCTTGTCTTTCATCCATTACTGATTTACCATGCCTTGTTCTGTGTCATATCTCTGTGTAGTCTGGCAATCTAAGTAGAAGGAAGGCTTTGCATTCTCAATTCAGATCCCCCAAGAAGCAGAACAGTGAACAGCACAGGACTGCCATCACCAAATCTTACTTAAAATCGCCTAAGATCAGAGACAGCAATGTCTTAGATAGAGAAAAAGAGAAATGTCTTAGATCTCACTGCTGCTGATATACAGTAGTGAGGCTATAGACACAAGAATGTCTAGGCACCTTCACATACCAAAGAGGGCACTGTTTTTTCCTATAGAGGAAGTCCAAAAAAAAGTAAGTCTTTCAGGCTTCTGGTTGGACATAATTAACATTTCTAGATGGTCCCTATAACAGCAAAGGTTCATGTTTTAACTTTAAGCCCACTTTAAGATTCAGAATGTGCAAAATTCAGTGATCCACCACAATCAATCAGAATTCGTATTTACAATCAATAAATTTAGTCGGGTGCAGGTTAATGCACTTTGCATTCCACTGCTGCAACCTATCCATTTGTAGACATGCGTAAGGTAAAACGTGCTGTAAATAACTTTTGGCTAATATTAATATATTATATGAATAATCACACATATTACAGTATCTGCCCATACATAAAGTAATAAGACCCTAAAAAGTTTCTTATTATACTGAACTTTTGTACTTACCTGGAATTCTTGGATCTTAAAGAATATTCTAAACACATAGCTTCATCTTGCTTTTTCATCTCTCTCTTGATAGCCAAAAGAAACACATAAGGGTTCTGCTATAAATAAAGCACTTATGGGTAATTACTGTTATTGGAGGGGCTAGGCACGCAGTCTTATAACCGTTAATTAGTCAATTTTCATTACGATAAATCAGTGAGGAAAAAAAGATTGCCTAATTACAAAAAATAATGGGCTGGGGACAGGATGTTTATTCACTTCCAGGAAATTTGGGCAGTACAGGGGACTCAGCAAACATATGCTAGATAAGGTTCGCTGAAGAAAAAGTTAAGCTTGTGCATTTGAGAAATACAAATGTTTAGAATGAAAAGGTAAGCTGGGGATTCTCCAGATGTTCAGTTTAAATGGTTCACAACTCGTGCTGAATTTCTTCATAATCATTGCTAATTTAAAGGGAAATTCCACTTTATGCCATATTGTTAACAGTATATGTAATTTAAATCTTAAAGTTGAAGGAAAGGCTTGTTATCAATTTACCTCATACACTATATTACACATTGATATGTTTAAAATATGTAATTGATGTTTCTTCCTAAATTTTTTTCTGTAAAAAACATCCCCGTCACATGACTGCATTGGCTGTGATGTTATACAGACAGCAGCTTTCGGGCATGTCTCTTGCCTGATGGTGTCATTTCTGGAAGTGATGTGTTTAGCTGGTGGGTGTGAGAGCATTTCTATGCCAGGAAGCCAGCCAGGGTAGTACTGGGGCAGGTGGGCCAGGGCAAGGTAGGTGGAGGGCTGGGCAGAGCTGTGCTGCATTCCTAAAGCTTATCCTACTCTACAAGTTTTTTTTTTTATTTTCATTTACCCAGCGGGCTGAATGAAAAAAAAAATGATAGCTCAGGAGGAACCACTGTACTAATTAACAGATGTTAGTACAGCAATTTCCACTGCTGTGCTATTGTGTTCTGATAGGAGTCCCCCCTCCCCCGAGCCATAACAGTCCAGTCAGCCATTAAGCAGACTTTTTTTGGTCATGCCCCTTCGACAGAAGCTGGCCTTTGGCTTCTCTCAGACTGGCTGCCAAACACACTGGCCAAATGTCGACCGGTTTCTATTGAACCCGTGTGTACTAGGCTTTACACAAACAGTGACACCGGTACCAGGAAGTGCCTGTGATCAGCAATATTCGGCTGCACAGACACAAAGTTGTTGGTGAAGATCAGAAGGATTGCTGGTTGTTTAGATTAGACTGTGGTTTCTAATCAGACAATCAGCAATTACAGTTATGCATCATATAAAATTGTGATTTATTAAATATACAAGGCAAGGGCAGGTTTTCATTTTTAACTGGAATCCCAATTTAATGTTTCTACGCTGCAAATCAAACAGCCTGCCTTCTCTTTTAAGAGTTTGCTAGCACACAATTGTGACTCACACCATAAAAATGATCACATAAATAAGTGGTCTTCAAACTGTGGCCCTTTGCTTACCTTTATCTGGCCCTTGAAGCACTATTTCTCCCACTAATATGAGGCACTATTCCTTCCGATGACACCAACAATGAGGCATCAGTCCTTCCACTGGCACCAACTCTGCGGCATAATGTCTCCACTGACTCCAATGATTGGGCACTATTCCTCCCATTGACACCAACGATAGTACAGTATTTCTCTCATTGACACCCACAATGGGGTACTATTCCTCCCACTGACACCAACAGTGGAAACTATTTCTCCCACTAACATCAATGATGGGGCACAATTCCTCTCCCTGACACCAACAATGGGGCACTATTTCTTCCACTGACACAGCAATGGGGCATTATTCCTCCCACTGATATTAAATAAAGGGCAATATTCCTCATATTGACACTAATGATGGGGCACTATTCCTTCCATTCATACCAAACAGTGGGACACTATTCCTTCCACTAAAACAAAATATGGGGGACAAAGGATTCCTCTTCCTATTGACTAAAGGCTCTATGTATTTTTTTTTACTACCACTGACTACCAAGACTGAGGCATTGTTAACTCTACCGGACATTTTGACATTTTCTAACCCCACTAGCCAAATTCTGAAGGAAAAACTGGACCTTTGGTTAGAAAGTTTGAAATGCCCTTGATATAGTTTTTAAAAATGCAGTGCACCAAACAAATGATAAACTAACAAATAATAAATATTTAATAAATATAATACTTCTCCCAATATAAACATAAGTATTAACATTATTCCATATATTGCTAAAAGTATTGGGACACCCCTCAAAATCATTTGAATCAGGTGTTCCAATCACTTCCATGGCCACAGGTGTATAAAATCAAGCACCTAGGCATGCAGACTGCTTCTACAAACATTTGTGAAAGAATGGGTAGCTCTCAGGAACTCAAGCATGGTACCGTGATAGGTTGCCACCTGTGCAATAAGTCCATTTGTGAAATTTCCTTGCTACTAAATATTTCATGGTCAACTGTTAGTGGTATTATACCAAAGTGGAAGCAACTAGGAACAAGAGCAACTCAGTCACGAAGTGGTAGGCCATGTAAAATGACAGAGTGGGGTCAGCGCATATATACATATACTCTTTACTAACTGCATACATAATACTGCGTAATTGTAATATGTCCTTCCAAAGCACTGTGAATACTATCCATATAGTCACATCAATCTCAATGTGAAAAACAGTCCACAAAATGTAAAGTGCATGCCTATACTGTGATCCATCACCTTCTTGGATACCACGACACATGTGCATTACATGGCTGTACACTCATCCTCAGTGATGGACCTCTAATTCATAGGAGATCTGAAACATCCAACATTGCAAATTTAAAGGGTAATTCCACTTTATGCTGTATTGTTTTCATTACTTTGTAATGTATATGTTGCTCAATAAATTAGGCTATAAGAGGTATAAGATGGAGCAGACACCTATTTGCTGTTGTTAGCAGTAACATTTACACTGTTACATAGTTAGTCTGGCTGAAAAAAGACAAAAGTCCATCCAGTTCAACCATAAAAAAAAAAAGTTATAATCCTATACCTACAGTTGATCCAGAGGAAGGCAAAAAAACCCAGCAAAGCATGATCCAATTTGCACCTGCTGGGAAAAACATTCCTTCCTGATCCCCCAAGAGGCAATCTGATATTCCTAGGATCAACTTTACCTATAAATGTTAGTATCCAGTTATATTCTGTGTATCTAAGAAATAATCCAGGCCTTTTTTGAAGCAATCCACTGAGCTGGCCAGAACCAACTCTTGAGGGAGTCTATTTCACATTTTCACAGCTCCCACTGTGAAGAAACCTTTCCATGTTTGGAGATTACATTTCTTTTCCTCCAGACATAAAGAGTGCCCCTTTATCCTCTGTGTTGACCTCAGTGTGAATAGCTCTACACCGAGTTCACTATATGAACCACTGATGTATGTATACATGTTGGTCATATCCTCCCTTAATCTCCTCTTCTCAAGAGAGAATAAATTTAGTTCCTCTATTCTTTCCTCATAGCTGAGCTCCTCCATGCCTCGTATCAGTTTGGTTGCCCTTCTCTGTACTTTCTCCAGTTCCGCAATGTTCTTTTTGTGAATTGGTGCCCAAAACTGAACTGCATATTCCCGATGAGGTCTTACTAATGATTTGTACAGGGGTAAAATGATATATCTCTCTCTGGAGTCTCTACCTCTTTTAATACAAGAGAGGATTTTGCTCGCTTTAGAAGCCGCAATTTGGCATTGCATGCCATTATTAAGCTTTTGGTCCACCAGAACTCCCAGATCCTTCTCCACCATTGATTCCCCCAGTTGTACCCCCCCTAGTATGTATGATGCATGCATATTCTTAGCCCCCAAGTGCAGAACCTTACATTTATCAACATTAAACGTCATTTGACACATAGTTGCCCAATTAAACAGTGCACTGAGGTCGGCTTGTAAGTTGAAGACATCCTGTAAGGACATTATTCCACTGCACAACTTGGTGACATCTGCAAAGACTGAAATAGGATTTTTAATCTCAGACCCTATATCTTTATAAGTATATTAAAAAGTAAGGGTCCCAACCAGGGGCAGAATGACCATTTGGAAACTCGGGCACTGCCTGAGGCCCTGGGGTCAGTAGGGGGCCCCATGAGATGCCCCTGGTACCTTTTTCATAGACTTTTTTGAGTTTGGGCAAGGACACAGGGGCCCCATGATCCCCTATTGCCCGGGGGCCCCATGAGTTGTCAGTCCACCCCTGGTCCTAACACTGAACCCTGGGATACACTACTGATGACCCCAGACCATTCAGAGTATGAATCATTAACCACTACTCTCTAAATACGATCTTTTAGCCAGTTTTCTATCCATTTACATATGGATTTTTCCAAGCCCGTAGACTTTACCTTACAAATTAGTGTGGAGAACTGTGTCAAACGCTTTTGCAAAACACAAGTATACCACATACACAGCTACCTCTCTGTCCAAGGTTTTGCTCACCCCCTCATAAAAAGAAATCCGATTTGTTTGACAACTTCTGTCTTTCATGAATCCATGCTGTCTGTTGCTTAAAATATTTTTTCCAGCAAGAACTCATCTATGTGGTCTTTTATTAAACTCTGCAGTATCTTCCCAACTATAGAAGTTAAACAGGTCTGTAATTACTTGGTAAAGATTTTGACCTCTTTTTAAATATTGGCACCACATTGGCCTTATGCCAATCCAGTGTTACCATGCCAGTCATTAAAGAGACCCTAAAATTAGAAACAATGGCTTTGATATGAGAAAGCTCAATTCTTTAAGGACCCGTGGGTGTATGCCATCCGGTCCATGTGCTTTATTCACCTTTATTCTGTCTAAATATTTTTGGATCATATCAATTGTGAGCCAATGTGGATCATCTGGAGCTGTGTCAATACCTTGCCCATTATGGACAAGAGCTCCCCCATGCTCCTTTGTATATACAGAGCTGAAGAAGGTATTAAATACATTTGCCTTCTCTTTGTCCCCAGTCACCCACTCTAGATTATTTTGTAAAGGGCCTACATGCTCGGACAGAACCTTTTTACTATTAATATATATGAAGAATGTTTGGGGGTTGGTCCTGCTATCTTTTGTAATCTGTCTTTCGTTTTCAATTTTTGCAGCCTGTATTTCCATTTTGCATATTCTGTTATATTCTTTGTAATGTTTAAATGATGATAGTGTTCCTGCCAGGGTCCTGTCCATGACAGACGTTCTGGAAGATCTGGCATTTCTGCCAGTACTCTACATGGCCGCAGAAGTGCACATCAGCCTCAGTCTGGTGCCAGACGGCCTTTATAAGGAGGCTCATCACTTCCTCTAGTTGCTGGATGATCTCTAGCTCCCCGTGCCCTGTTCCTGGTTCCTGTTTCCTGTAATTCTGACTTGTGATTTTCTGTTACCGACTCGGCTTGCTCCTGGACCTGTCTACTCTGATTTGCCCCTGATCTGACCTTGGCTTGGCTTACGGATACTCTTTCTCTCGCTCCTCTGTGAATGACCTCAGCTATCCCATCTGACTACGTCTGCTCTGACCTGATACCTGCTCTGACCTGGTGTCAAGGTCCTACCTTTTCCCAGAGGTTATGTTACTCCATGTGCTAGCATCCATCTTGGATTTCTGCTGAGCATGATGGGAATCTTTTATGCCTTCAGGTCTCTGAGGTCCATCCCCCAGAGGGGTGTGGCTGAGTACATATAAGCCTGGGATCTGCACATGCTCTTTGCACTTGTGTCTTGTGTCTTTGTCTTGCTACAGCTCTGTGTATACGCTCGTGACTCTTCTGGTATTCTGACTCGGCTTGTGACTAAGACCATTCTCTGTGTTTCCCTTTGATCTGACCTTCCGTTGCTGAACCCGGCCCGTGACCTGTGATTCTCTGTCTACTGTTCTGTACTGTTTTGTCCCGTTGTTATTGACCCGGCTTGTCTGACTACGCTATTGTCATTCTCACCAGCTACACGCCATTGGCGGCGGCCATTACCGCAGCTGGGGTGTCTCGGGGGCCGCGACCTGGTCCCTGGTTGCGTCAAGTCCATCCCCACCATCAGGGGCCCTGGTGAAGGGCAGCCTGGGACTTAGACTCCGCGCCCTGAGGGACTTCAGTCTGTTGGTGGTGGTTGTCGTCAGCCAGTGCGTTACCCTGCCACTAGGCCTACCTGTCCGTTCCACAGCCCTGCCCTGACATTACACAAGTGCCATGAATCCTGACGGTGCAGGTACGCCTTCACTTCCAATGTTGGTCGCCAGACTGGATCAACAGGATCTCCTGTTGGATCAGTTCGCTCAGGCGTTGCAAACTCTGCTGGCACGCACCGCGCACCTTACTCCTGGTGTTATTAGGCCGGTGGTCGCTCCCGCTGCTGTTCCGCTTGCTGTGCCTACCGCCGCTGCTGATGCGGCACCCGCGGTGTCCAGAGGTATGACCGGTTCAGCCCCTCTTCCACAGCGCTTTGGGGGTGAGCCGAGTCAGTGTCGTGGGTTCCTTAACCAGGTGGGGATTTACTTTGAATTAATCCCCTACGCTTTTCCGACTGAGAGGTCAAAGGTGGGTTTCCTCATCTCACTACTCTCAGACAAGGCCTTGGCCTGGGCGAATCCCTTATGGGAGAGGAATGACCCAGTGATTCACGAGTTTTCCGGTTTTGTCGATGCCTTCCGTAGGGTATTCGATGTACCGGCTCGCTCCGCCTCGGCTGCCAAGCTGCTCATGTCTATGCATCAGGGTTCACGGACCGTGGCCGAGTACGCCATAGAGTTTCGTACCCTGGCAGCAGAGGTGGGTTGGAACAATGAGGCTCTGGTGGCTGCGTTTTCTCAGGGTCTTTCTGATGCATTAAAGGACGAGATCGCAGCCAAGGAATTGCCTGTGGAGCTGGAAGCACTAATTTCCTTCCTGATCCTGATTGATACTAGGCTCAGGGAGAGGCCTTCACTCAAGGAACGCCTGCGGAGGCCTTCCAATCGACTGGCACCTGCGTTTTCTATCCCACCCATTCCTCCCTCTCCTCCCACGCCTCCTGGGGATAGATTGTCTGGTGGTGAGCCCATGCAGCTGGGGTTTGCTCGCCTTTCCGAGGGGGAGCGGGTCGCTCGGCGTCGGGAGGGTCGCTGCCTGTACTGTGGTCTTGGTGGGCACTTTCGGCAGTCCTGTCCGGTCCGTCCGGGAAACGCTCGCACCTGAGATCCTGTCGGGGACTGATCTTGGGTGGAGTCTCCTCGTCCCCGGCGTTCCGCAGAGATAAGCCACTGATCACCGTTGTCCTCTCTTGGGCGGAGGGCTCGGTGACGGCCCAGGCGTTGGTAGATTCTGGGGCCGGCGGGTTGTTTATGGACAGCTCGTTTGCTGCCCAGCACTCCATTCCCCTGCAGGCTCGAGTTACCCCATTGGTTCTCGAGGCAATAGATGGCAGGCCCCTGCAACCACCGCAGGTTACCCACGAGACTATGCCAGTTGAAGTAGCTATTGGGGCTGTTCACAGGGAGTTGGCCTGTTTCCAGGTGATTTCTTCTCCGCACTATTCGGTGGTTTTGGGGTATCCCTGGCTCCAGACGCACAATCCAACCTTTAATTGGCAAACTGCCGAGATTCTCTCGTGGTCTCCACAGTGTGGGGCCGGGTGCATCCGTGGGCCGGTTAAGGTGTTGTGTGCCTCCTCGGACTCTGCGTTGCCCACTGATTATGGGGAGTACCAGGACGTGTTTGATAAGGTACGCGCTGGTGCCTTACCTGCTCATCGTCCTTACGACTGCGCCATATCCTTGCAACCCGGTGCCACTCCTCCGCGTGGCAGGGTGTATCCTCTCTCGGTTGCGGAGAATAAGGCCATGGAGGAGTACGTTGCGGATGCACTTTCCCGGGGGCACATTCGTAAGTCTACTTCCCCAGCAGGAGCGGGCTTTTTCTTTGTAAAGAAGAAGGGTGGTGAATTGAGGCCTTGCATCGATTATAGGGGTCTCAATCGAATCACCACTAAGAATGCATACCCGATTCCCTTGATTACTGAGTTGTTCGACCGCCTTAAGGGGGCAACAGTCTTTACCAAACTTGACCTTAGGGCGGCGTACAACCTCGTACGGATCAAACAGGGGGATGAGTGGAAGACCGCGTTTAACACCAGAACCGGGCACTACGAATACCTGGTGATGCCCTTCGGGTTGTGTAACGCGACGGCAGTGTTTCAGGTATTCATAAATGATGTCCTTCGTGACTTGTTGCAGCAGTGCGTGGTAGTTTACTTGGATGACATCCTGGTTTACTCTGCCTCCATGGAGTCGCATATCCAGGATGTCAAGCAGGTGCTGCAACGATTACGTGAGAACGAACTTTTTTGTAAACTTGAGAAGTGCGAATTCCATCGATCCCAAGTTGCCTTTTTAGGCTACATCATTTCTGCGGAGGGATTCTCCATGGACCCTCAGAAGGTTTCGGCAGTTCTGCAGTGGCCTCGTCCCAATGGTCTTCGGCCCATTCAGCGCTTTTTGGGTTTTGCCAACTACTATCGGAAGTTCATCAGGAACTTCTCCACGCTGGCAAAACCTCTCTCGGACCTAACCAAGAAGGGCAGCAATCCTCACGAGTGGCCATCCGAGGCCATCGTAGCTTTTGAGGCTCTGAAATCCGCCTTCACTTCGGCTCCGATACTGTCTCATCCCAATCCTGGATTGCCCTTCGTCCTTGAGGTTGATGCATCCGAGACGGGAGTAGGCGCTCTCCTGTCTCAACGTCGGTCGCCCGATGGACCCCTACTTCCCTGTGGGTTCTACTCCAGGAAGCTTTCCTCTGCAGAGTGCAACTACCAGATTGGAGATAGGGAGTTGTTGGCAATCATTCTGGCTCTCAAGGAATGGAGGCACCTGCTCGAGGGCTCCGCGGTTCCGGTCCTCATTCTTACCGATCATAAGAACCTGACTTATCTTTCGGAGGCCAAAAGATTGACACCCCGTCAGGCCAGATGGGCCTTGTTCTTGTCGCGGTTCAACTATGTGGTCTCCTATTTGCCTGGTTCCAAGAATGTCAGGGCTGATGCATTATCGCGGCAATACTCTGAGTTGTCCAGGGAGGACTCTGAGCCAACCTCGGTCATACCTCCGGATCATATCCTGGCTGCCATTCGTACCAGTCTGACTTCTCCCCTTGGGGAGCAGATTTTGGCGGCTCAAACTTACGCTCCTCCCGAGAGACCGGAGGGTAGATGTTTTGTACCCGAGGGGTTGCGCACCCGTCTGCTGCGTACCTACCATAACTCCAAAACTGCCGGGCATCCGGGGAGGAACCAGTTGTCTTGGGTCGTCTCTCGGTTGTTCTGGTGGCCAACTCTCCGTGCCGACATCGCCTCTTATGTAGCGGCATGTTCGATCTGTGCCCAGAATAAATCTCCACGGCATCTTCCAATGGGTCTTCTGCAACCCATTCCCAATGGGGAGCGTCCTTGGTCACACCTGGGCATGGACTTTATTGTAGACCTCCCTGTGTCTCGGGGCCATACGGTCATCCTCATGGTCGTCGATCGCTTTTCCAAAATGTGCCATTGTATTCCACTCAGGAGATTACCAACAGCACAAGAACTGGCCACGGTCTTTTCCAGGGAGATTTTTCGCCTGCATGGGTTGCCCAAGGTGATTGTCTCGGACCGCGGGAGTCAGTTCGTGT
Organism: Staurois parvus; assembly: GCF_062004578.1. Lineage (NCBI taxonomy): Eukaryota > Metazoa > Chordata > Amphibia > Anura > Ranidae > Staurois > Staurois parvus. The sequence goes on along the minus strand of NW_028318993.1, from coordinate 263,442 downwards.
CCAGATTCTGGCGCGCCTTCTGCTCCCAGTTGGGCATTAGTCTCTCCTTTTCTTCAGCCTACCACCCGCAGTCCAATGGGGCTGCGGAGCGTTCCAATCAGGCCTTAGAACAATTCCTTTGGTGTTATATCTCGGACCATCAGGACGATTGGGTCGATCTCCTGCCTTGGGCAGAGTTTGCCAGGAACTCAGCGGTCAACTCCTCCTCCGGGATGTCCCCCTTCATGGCCAACTATGGGTACCAACCCGCGGTATTACCTGAGAGGTTCTCACCACAGGACATTCCGGCTGTGGAGGACCATCTTGCTGCCCTGCGTTCTTCATGGGGGCAGATCCAGAGGGCTTTGAGGGACTCGGCTCAGCGTCAGAAGTTCCAGGCTGATCGCAGACGGTTGCCCGCTCCTTCATACCAGGTCGGCGATCGGGTGTGGTTGTCTACTCGTAACCTCAATCTTCGGGTGCCCACACCCAAACTAGCTCCCCGTTTTGTCGGTCCTTTTCGCATTCTCCGCAAGGTGAATCCGGTGGCCTATGCCCTTGCCCTTCCACCTGGGATGCGGATCTCCAATATCTTTCATGCATCACTGTTGAAACCGCTGATCTGCAATCGCTTTACTACCTCTCTGCCTCGGCCCCGTCCCATTCGGGTTGACGGTCATGAGGAGTATGAGGTGAGCCGGATCCTGGACTCTCGATTGGTGCGCGGCCGATTACAGTTCCTGGTTCATTGGCGTGGTTATGGTCCTGAGGAGCGTTCCTGGGTTCCTTCCGCGGATGTCCATGCTCCTGCCCTCCTCCGCGCGTTTCATACCCGCTTTCCTCAGAAACCTTTTGTTGAGCCGCGGAGGGGGAGGGGCCCTTGAGGAGGAGGTACTGTCAAGGTCCTACCTTTTCCCAGAGGTTATGTTACTCCATGTGCTAGCATCCATCTTGGATTTCTGCTGAGCATGATGGGAATCTTTTATGCCTTCAGGTCTCTGAGGTCCATCCCCCAGAGGGGTGTGGCTGAGTACATATAAGCCTGGGATCTGCACATGCTCTTTGCACTTGTGTCTTGTGTCTTTGTCTTGCTACAGCTCTGTGTATACGCTCGTGACTCTTCTGGTATTCTGACTCGGCTTGTGACTAAGACCATTCTCTGTGTTTCCCTTTGATCTGACCTTCCGTTGCTGAACCCGGCCCGTGACCTGTGATTCTCTGTCTACTGTTCTGTACTGTTTTGTCCCGTTGTTATTGACCCGGCTTGTCTGACTACGCTATTGTCATTCTCACCAGCTACACGCCATTGGCGGCGGCCATTACCGCAGCTGGGGTGTCTCGGGGGCCGCGACCTGGTCCCTGGTTGCGTCAAGTCCATCCCCACCATCAGGGGCCCTGGTGAAGGGCAGCCTGGGACTTAGACTCCGCGCCCTGAGGGACTTCAGTCTGTTGGTGGTGGTTGTCGTCAGCCAGTGCGTTACCCTGCCACTAGGCCTACCTGTCCGTTCCACAGCCCTGCCCTGACACCTGGTACCTGACCTTGGCTTGAACCGACTACACAGTAAACATCCAAATCCCGGAAGGGCTTGCATACCATGCACAGGCACCTGCTGTCTGCAGACCTATCTCCGTGCACCAGCTGTGCTTCTGAATGGACCACCAACCAGCACTCCTAGCCGCAAGGGAAGCCCTCTCTCCGTTGGCCTCCATCACCAGGTACATGATATTTCTTTAATTTTTATATTGAATAAAAGCTCTTTTCTTATTATCTATAGCCTTTTTAACTTAGGCTGTAAGCCACATAGGTTTGATTTTTAGCCTTTTAAACTTGTTGCCCATGGGAATATATTTTGCAGTGTATTCACATACAGTCTTTTTGAAGAACTCCCATTTCTGTATTGTGTTCATCAATGCCAATATTCCCTTCCAGTCTAAGTCTTGGAGAGCAGCTCTCAGCCTTGGAAAATTACCTCTCTTGAAATTGATCATTTTTATTTTTCCCGTATGTGCTTGCTGTTTACAGTTAACAATAAATGAAATCATGTTATGGTCACTGCTACCCAGATGTTCTTTTATATGGACATTTGTAATAAGGTCTGCATGGTTTGAGATTACTAGGTCCAGCAGACCATCATTCCTAGTAGGGGCTTCTATGAACTGTACCATAAAATTGTTCTGTAGTAGGTTTCAAAATGTTTGCCCTTTAACTGTTCCTGCAGTACCATTACTCCAGTCAATTTCTGGGTAGTTAAAATCCCCCATTATTATCACTGTCCAAGCTCTTGCAGCCCTTTCGATCTGTGCAAGGAGCTGAGTTTCCACCTCCTCATTAATACTGGGAGGCTTATAACAAACTCTGATGATTACCTTAGCAGTACGCACCCCCATGTGCAGTTCCACCCATAATACTTCAGCCTCATCACACTCTCCATCAACTAGGTCCTCTTTCACACTCGCTCTGAGATCACTTCTCGCATAGAGACATATACCACCACCTTTCCTATTTACTCTGTCTCTCCGAAAGAGAACAGCTCTATTGTTCTCTCTCCGCAATGGGCGGTTGGATGAAAACAGACCGCCTGTCCGATATGATCCAACAGACAGAATGGGAATTGCATCCCCATCCGTCCCTTTTTGGCGGATCAGATCGGATGTCAGTGGATGTAAACGGACACATGTCCATTTACAGCCGCTGCTCCATAAAGGAGAATAGAGGTTCTGATCGGGTCCACCTGAAAAACAGCCAGCCGAACCCGATCGGAACGTCAGTGTAAAATAGCCTTTAGTCAGATGAGAGCGAAGGGGAGTACTTACTGCCAGAATCAGGAACAGAATACAAACCTGTAGAGAGCAGTGGCACTCAGACAATGGAGAAGAGGTCAATGCTAAGTTTAGGCATACTGAACTCATTGCCTAGGTTGCTGAGGTGCTAGAATTGCACAATGATTCTCATATGCAGCAAAGTGCCAGTACTTGTGCCATGCTATCTTTTGGTGAACTGGCAAGCACCAGCAGCCTAGTACATCCTGATTTTTTACACTGCAGTATCACTTGGTAATGTGTAGAGTCTGAAGAGTGCAGTACAAGCTGGTGAGGTGGCTAGCACAAGTAGTGTCGTGCAGCCACTAAGAATTCAAACACAGGCCTGTAGAGCCCACAGATTCTGTAGCATCCGTACTTCCCCCATTTACTGACCAACCCGGCATTTAAAGTGAAAAAGCATCGATCAGTTGTGGACCAAAGCAATTTATATGCCGAGCAGTACATAACCACCACCTCATATTTAAACCTTGCCAGACTATTCGCATGAAAACCTATCATGGTTTCCGAGTTTACATTTTTTATTAACCCTCAACATGGGCATTACTAAACAGAATGATTTGCAGTCATATTGGTCCACAGACCTAATTCATCATATGCCTGTGTTCCCTGCTGTAATGGCCAATCATAGATATGAGAATATAATGGGATTTATGCATTTCAGCGACAATACACTTTGTTGTCCTGGGGGTGACCCTAAATATGATTGGCTCCACATAAATTTGGCCCCGCCTAAGTCACCTTAACCAGAAATTTACAGTTGTGTTTACACTCCAACTAAACATCTGCATAGATGAGTCCCTTGCCCTTTCTGGCAGCTGCAGGCATCATCCTGATATTGTTATTTTCAGCCGGTGGTCGGCTTTAATCTCTTCACTCCTAGGGGTAAAAAAATCTTAAAGCCTAAGTAAAATTTTACAACTTTGACATATGTTAGTAAAACCATACATATCATCACAACTACTTTGTACATCCAGGTGAATTATACCTTATTTTTCCCAAGACAAATTGGGCTTTCATTTGGTGGGTGGTAAATGGTAATGGATATCACCTTAATTTTTTTTTATCAAAAGAAAACTGGCCCAAAATAGTAAAAAAAAATCCATTTTTTTATTTACCTGTGTGTTTCTTGTTACTACCACAACCTAACACCAAAGAACAACCCAAAATAAATTTTCCAGCTCTTGACGATCACAGCGATACCATATTTGTTGTTTGTACCTGTACTACAGCCCAGAAACAATAGTGCACTTTTTTTTTTATCTAAAACACACTAACACTGATGTCAATTTAAAAAAAAAAAATCCTGGCCTTTGACCCTGACCTGTAAACTTGACATGTGACCCTAACCTTGACCCAAACACTAACCCTGGCACTGAACTAGATCAAACCTTGATCTAGATATTTTTTCTTTATTTTTATTTTATTTTTTTAAATGTATTTATTTATTTATTTTTTCAGCAGTTTTTTTTCTCTATGCAAGGAGAGAAAGACAGAGAGAGAGAGAATTCAGAGAGAAAAAAAACAGTGACTGATCACTGTGATAGCCAATCAGAGGCTAACACAGTGATCATGTGACCCGGAATCGGGATTCCCAGGTCCCGATTGTTAGAACGGGACCTAGGGCTCTCAGTGACACCCTTGTCTTTGCGCTGGGAGCACGCTGTGTGGTGCTCTCCTAGCACAAAGGCAGATGCAGAAATATGCAGCCCCATGGAAAAAAGCCCAGTTCTGTGAGGCCGCAAATTTGTGTGACGTAGGCATCAAGGGGTTAATGTAAAAGCAATCCTAGCAGCTAATAAGCCTTTGGATTGCTTTCAGAAGCAGCGGGAGGGTGCGCCCCCCCCCCCCCTTCCCGCTGTCTTCCATGGCTTTCTCAGGCTCTCCTGTCCCATCGGGAAACCCCAGAATGTAGCCAGCAGTTCTGACGACTGACCATAGAGCTGATCGGAGACCGGAATGGCTCCAATCATCTCTATAGTCTAAGAGACCAGAAGCTATGAACATTTCATAACTTGGTTTTGCCGGATACAAACCGCCATTTTTCAATTGGGAAAGCATCTGATCACACTGATCTTAGTGTAATCAGATGCTTTAAGGCACAGGTGTCAAACTGGTGGCCCTGCAGCTGTCGCCAAACTACAAGTCCCATGAGGCATTGCAAGATTGACAGTTACAAGCATGACTCCCAAAGGCAGAGGCATTATGGGACTTGTAGTTTCGCAACAGCTGGTGGGATGCCAGTTTGTCAAACCTGCTTTAAGGGTAGAGTAGAGACCTAGAGTCTAATAGACCCCAGATTTCTCAGAAAAGGGTACCTTTCACTGCCTATTGCTATCACAGGGCATATTTACATTCCCTGTGATGACAATAAAATTGGTTGTGTCAGTATGTAAACAGCGATTGTACAATGTAAGTGAGGTAACACCGCCAATGTCAAAGGACAGTAACTCTAGCACTAGACCTCCTGTGTAGATCTAAATTGGTAACCTGTAAAGGCTTTTAAAGCATCACCTATGGATATTAAAAATATACTGTATTTTTCGCTCCATAAGACGCACCTGACCATAAGACGTACCTAGGTTTTAGAGGCAGAAAACAAGATAAAAAATATTCTGAACCAATGGACTGCAGACACAGTACAGGAGATGACCAGAGACTGCAGACATAGTACAGGAGATGACCAGAGACTGCAGACACAGTACAGGAGATGACCAGAGACTGCGGACACAGTACAGGAAATGACCAGAGACTGCGGACTGTACAGGAGATGACCAGAGACTGCGGACAGTATAGGGGATGACCAAGACACTGTGGACAGTATAGGGGATAACCAAGACACTGCGGACATAGTACAGGGGATGACCAGAGACTGCGGACAGTACAAGAGATGACCAGAGACTGCGGACAGTGCAGGGGATGACCAGAGACTGCGGACAGTGCAGGGGATGACCAGAGACTGCGGACAGTGCAGGGGATGACCAAGAGACTACGGACAGTGCAGGGGATGACCAAGAGACTGCGGACAGTGCAGAAGATGACCAGAGACTGCGGACAGTGCGGGGGATGACCAAGAGACTGTGGACAGTGCAGGGGATGACCAGAGACTGTGGACAGTGCAGGGGATGACCAGAGACTGCGGACAGTGCAGGGGATGACCAGAGACTGCGGACAGTGCGGGGGATGACCAGAGACTGCGGACAGTGCGGGGGATGACCAGAGACTGCGGACAGTGCGGGGGATGACCAGAGACTGCGGACACATTACAGGGGATGACCAAGAGACTGCAGACAGTGCAGGGGATGACCAGAGACTGCGGACAGTGCAGGGGATGACTAGAGACTGCGGACAGTGCAGGGGATGACCAGAGACTGCGGACAGTACAGGAGATGACTGCTGACCTTTGGGGAGGGAGGGGGAGCGGGTACCTGAATTTGACAGGTACCCGCTCCCACTTCCGCGGAGTTGTCCTCCCTTTAGTGTGGGCACCCAGCTGACAGCCTGGTGCCCAGTGCGCATGCACGAGAAGTGCTGCGCTTTGTGATTGGTCCGCCGTTTTCTGGGACCTGTCATGTGTCCAAGAAGACGCCGTACCATTCACAAAGTGCAACGCTGCTCGTGCATGCGCACTGGGCACCCGGCTGTCAAGCCAAGAGCCCACACTAAAGAAGCCGGCGCGGGAAGACTGCGCAGCGATGGAACGAGGAACAGGTAAGGTCCTGCTGCAGAGCTGAGCGGCCGGCCCGGTATTCTGACACGGCGGCGGTGGTGGAAATACCGGACCAGCCGCACCATATTCGCTCCATAAGACGCACTGACATTTTCCCCCCTTTTTTGAGGGGAAAAAAGTGCGTCTTATGGAGCAAAAAATACGGTATGTAGTTTGTTACCGTTGCACAGGCGTGCACAATTTTAAAGCATGTTATGTTTGGTATCTATTTACTCAGTGTAACTTCATCTTTTATATTTTACCAAACAATTGGGCAATATATTGTGAGTTTTTTTTGCATTTGAAAAACCATTGCACAAATGCTTTGTGACATAAATAAATTGCAACACCTATCATTTTATTTTCTAGGGCCTCTGCTTTAAAAAAATATATAATGTTTGGAAGGTTCAAAGTAATTTTCTAGCAAAATATTCAGATTTTTATCATGTAAACAAAAAGTGCCAGAAAAGGCTTGGTTTTCAAGTGGTTAGAAGAGTGGGTGTGACATGAGCTTCTAATGTTGGGCATAAAATGCCACGATAGCACAACACCCCCCTCCCCCCTGTTTTCTGAGAGGCATGTTGAGTACATGGAAGATTTTATTTTTGGCCACAAATTTTTGGAAAATGACCCTCCAAATTTTTTCCTGTCACTTAAATGATATATTGCTCACACATACCATTGTTATATGTGGAATTACACAAAATACATTCTTCGAGCATGGAGAACTAATATACAAAATTGATTGGTTAAACCCAAAAGTGTTATTATTTACCATTACTTTTCCTTTATTCTGTTTTTTTCAAAATAAATAATAATTGATTAGTTGGATGAAAGGTTTAGTTCACAGAAAATAAATTGCGTCAAATGATGAACAGCTGGGAATTATGGATGTTTTATAAATTCTGTGCCTGTAACAAAATCAAAACCCTGCATGTGAATGAATGTAGATATCCTCCTGCGCTTTAATGGATGATAATATATCTAATTATAGCTGCTGCCACTCAACTTGGACCAATAAGTGTATACTCAAAATATGTGTGAATAGTGAAGCGCTATAACAATCTAATCTACCGCTGGTGCATACTAAATTAATATTGCCAACATAGTAGTGCTCAGTGGAAAATCCAAATTAAATTAATTTTTGAACAATGCAAAGTGAACAATCATTAAATAAAATGAACATCTAAATGGTGATGGTGATTATTCAAAATAATAAGGATAACATCACATGTTATGTGTATAGCCACACACTCATAAATAATAAATAACAATAACTGATGCAGCAAAAATCTGTGAAATATCAAAGCATAAAGTCCATGCAAGTGTAATTGTGCCCACGTGATCTTTACTCTAGTGAAAAAGAGAAAAGGATCCTCTAATGGCAGCAATGCCTGCTCATCTCCACACCCTGACCCACATAGGGCCAAAAGGCTATAATTCACAATATCAGGTTCTCTCAATTCCGCTCCTCATCAAAGGGACCATGGAATGTGATAAAGATTTCTCTCAAGCGCACCTTATCCACTCCACCTCCACTCAAGAAAGTATGCATAGGATACAAAACAAAGATCCTTCCATAGTGCAGTATTTTATTAGTAGAACACAAATAAAACTACTAGTTGCACTCACATGTATTCCCAGCAAAAAATGCCTGTCACCACATCCTATGGGTGTACTGTATGGTAACTGGGTAGAGCAAGATGTCTGCTGTAACGGGAAATGCATCAACTCGTACCGGAAATGACGTAGTGACGCGGTGCGTCAAGTGCCTCGTGACTTCATCAGGGTTAACGCCCACCGGTGACCATAGTGTTTAAATACAGACACTGTCAGGTGATATTCCTAATGAGGGGGCACCACTGACCACTACATAACTGAGCACTACTATGTTGGCCATATTAAAACCCTGCATGTGTCACAGAATCCTGCTACTGTGTGTTTTAAGCATTTCCCTTAGATTTTTTTTTTCCCAATGACTGTGCTGATATCCCCGTTGAGAATTTTAGGTCTTCATAAGATCTGCCTGTTGCCAGAAAATGTAAAATTGCTATCAACCTCTCTTCTGTGATAGCTTTTCACATAATTTAATCTTGTTTGGTAATATGCGGTTGGACAAGGCCAAACACTGTTTTTTCTTCACATTTTTTTCCACGTGTCCTCCTCAATTGTTATAATGCCAAGCATCCTGACTGCAACTTTCTTCTTTTTGCTGTATCTCTTGAAGTCCATTGTCATGTGCTGTGTGAAAGAATAATTTTGTCGTTTGTGTGCCACAATTTTAACATTAAGTGGGAGCATAAGGAGGGAGCAGGGGCGGACTGACCATTTGGAAACTCGGGCACTGCCCGAGGGTCCGGGGTCAGTAGGGGGCCCCATGAGATGCCCCTGGTACCTTTTTCATAGGCTTTTTTTAGTTTGGGCAAGGACACAGGGGCCCCATGATCCCCTATTGCCCGGAGGCCCCATGAGTTGTCAGTCCGCCCCTGGGAGGGAGTGTACAGTAGGAGGAGAATATCTGTAAGGTCAAACTACATTGCATCACTTCTGGCAAATAAAGGGAAAAAATGTAGTTTTCCAGGGCAATTTCCGATACAACGATGGCATAATTGTATGAAAAAAATCTAACACTTTTTGTTTTCGTTCTACTGATTGTTCATTTTTCGACTGATAAGTGGCCTTCTTAAATAAAGCTCAATGAAATGGTGAGCTCTCTACTAGTAATTAGAGAATTCTAAAACAAATTGGGAATTAATGTTTCACTTTTTAGTATAGATACTTTTAATTAAAAAACATTCTTAGATATATAACCTTGTATTATATAGTTAGGTGTCAATGTTTACTCTGTCCAATTTTCTCTTTTTACAGATACAACCCTATTCTCTTTACACCTGACTTCAAAGCAAATTGTTTTATTTTTCACTGTGCATTTGACAATTTCATTACAGTAAACTGCAGAGTGCGACTACTACACACAGGAGAAAGCATTTTCATGGAAAGGAATGATTGAAAGTTGTTAGAAAGGAACAGAGTACATGCTTATAGTACTGCTAAGCTAGATAGCTTCATGGTTCAGTGAATATAACAAAAAGGATAATACTTAACAATATCTTCTTTGTGTTATAAGCCTACGGATATAGGTGAGATGTTCTTTTTCCAAGAAAGGTAAGAATATAGAGACCTACATATGATAGCAAGCTTTATCATGTGTGCACTAAACAAGTGACTGAAAAACCAATAAGAACCAATGTTTAAACAATGATCCATGTTCAGTTTTCTGTAATGCTTGCAATATACTTGTGTGGCAATTTCTACCAATTGCTTTCAATGCAGGCTTCTTTCATAAATACATTATAACAATATTGTTACAGTGTGTTTTGACTTTCAACGCTGGTTTCAGGCTTCAGGCATACATAGCTTGCGAAAAATAATTGTAATTATTAGAAAGTATTATTTTTCCAAAACAGTAATCAATGTTTGGAATAGACAGAGGTAATGAGTAAGTCAACAGTAAATGGATTCAGTCATGCTTGGGATAAGAATAGATTTATATATATATATATATATATCACAGAGGTCAGACGTTTCCTGTAGTTGGCCACCAGGTTTGCACATATTTCAGGAGGGATTATGGCCCACTCCTCTTGGCAGATCCTCTCCAAGTCATTATGGTTTGGTGGCTGACGTTTGGTAATTTGAACTTTCAGCTCCCTCCACAGATTTTCAATTGGATTAAGAGCTAGAGACTGGCTAGGCCACTCCAGGACCTAATGTTCTTCTTCTTGAGCCACTCCTTTGTTGCCTTGGCTGTGAGTTATGGGTCATTGTCATGCTGGAACACCTATCCACAACCCGTTTTCAATGCCCTGGCTGAGGGAAGAAGGTTCTCACCCAAGATTTGACTTCTTGGTTTGACAATTGGTTCATTGCCCCATCCATTGTCCCTTTGATGCGGTGCAGTTGTCCTGTCCTCTTAGCAGAAAAACACCCCCAAAGCAGAATATTTCCACCACCATGTTTGACAGTTGGGGTGGTGTTCTTGGGGTCATAGGCAGCATTCCTCCTCCTCCAAACACGGCGAGTTGAGTTGATGCCAAAGAGCTTGATTTTGGTCTCATCTGACAACAACACTTTCAACCAGTCCTCCTCTGCATCATTCAGATATTCAGTGGCAAACTTCAGACCAGGGGCGGACTGACAACTCATGGGGCAATAGGGGATCATGGGGCCCCTGTGTCCTTGCCCAAACTCAAAAAAGCCTATGAAAAAGGTACCAGGGGCATCTCATGGGGCCCCCTACTGACCCCGGGCCCTCGGGCAGTGGCTGAGTTTCCAAATGGTCAGTTCACCCCTGCTTCAGACAGGAATGGACATGTGCTTTCTTGAGCAGAGGGACCTTGCGGGCAATGCAGGATTTCAATCCTTGTCTGTGTAGCGTGTTACCAATTGTTTTCTTGGTGACTGTGGTTCCAGCTACCTGGAGATCATTGACGAGATCCTCACGTGTAGTTCTGGGATGATTCCTCACTGTTCTCATGGTTATTGACACTCCACAAGGTGAGATCTTGCATGGTGCACCAGACCTAGGGAGACTGACAGTTGTTTTGTGTTTCTTCCATTTGCACCAACTGTTGTCACCTTCTCACCAAGCTGCTTGGCGATAGTTTGGTAGCCCAGTCCAGCCTTGTGTAGGTCTAAAATCTTGTCCCTGACATCCTTGGACAGCTCTTTGGTCTTTGCCATGGTGGAGAGTTTGGAATCTGATTGTTTGATTGCTCCTGTGGACAGGTGTCTTTTATACAGCTAACACAATGAGATTGGCAGCACTCCCTTTAAGAGACTGCTTCTAATCTCAGCTTGTTACCTGTATGACAGACACCTGGTAGCCAGAAATCCTGCTGAATGATAGGGGATCAAATACTTAGTTCTCTCATGAACATGCAAATTGAATTTTTTGTTCTATTCTGTCTCTCAGTGTTACAATACACCTACCGTTCGATTTTTAGACTGATCATTTCTTTGTGAGTGGGCAAACATTCAAAATCAGCAGAGGATCAAATACTTATTTATTTCACTGTATTTCTGTAAGTAAATTTTATTAGCAGTTAAGTGAAAAAAAGTCCTTTTTAACACCCTTATCAACCATTAGTTAACCTTAGTTTGTTATTATCTACTCTTTCCAACCCTTCCTTCATCAGAAGTTTTTTGTTGGTTTTATTTCCTGTTTGTATGCAAACTTTGTTTTTGTCCATTTTGCTGATTTGTTTTTGTAGTGCCAGATTAAAAGATGCGTAAATTTAAAAACGAAAATTCAAAAATAAATGAACCAAGCTTTGTAACAGAAACATGATTTAGTTCCTATATAAAAGGGAAACATCACAAATTCAAATTACACCTCTGATAGGTCATGAGCTTAGTCCCCGGATGGAGGAACTTATTTTGATTATTATAATGGTAATGACAATTTGGTTCTGTTTTACCATACTTATTATTAGAGATGAGCGAAGAAATGAAAAATTCGATTCGGCTGATTCGGCGAATTCCAGTGTGAAATTCGATTCGATGCGAATTTCTCCGCTACGAAGATGACTTATTTAAAGGGTTTCTAGGCTTCAGAGAGCCTTTAAATTAGTGCAGAACACTGTACCTTTAATTTAAATGCCCTTGGAGATGAGGAAGGAGAAGGAGAAGGAGAAGGATGAGAAGAAGGAGAAGGAGAAGGATGAGAAGAAGGAGAAGGAGAAGGATGAGAAGAAGGAGAAGGATGAGAAGAAGGAGAAGGATGAGAAGAAGGAGAAGGAGAAGGATGAGAAGAAGGAGAAGGAGAAGGATGAGAAGAAGGAGAAGGAGAAGGATGAGAAGAAGGAGAAGGATGAGAAGAAGGAGAAGGATGAGAAGGAGAAGGATGAGAAGGAGAAGGATGAGAAGAAGAAGGCTGAGAATAAGGAGAAGGATGAGAAGAAGGAGAAGGAGAAGGATGAGAAGAAGGAGAAGGATGAGAAGAAGGAGAAGGAGAAGGATGAGAAGAAAGAGAAGGATGAGAAGGAGAAGGATGAGAAGAAGAAGGATGAGAAGAAGAAGGATGAGAAGAACGAAAAGGATGAGAAGAAGAAGGATGAGAAGAAGGAGAAGGATGAGAAGAAGGAGAATGATGAGAAGAAGGAGAAGGATGATAAGAAGGAGAAGGAAGAGAAGAAGGAGAAGGAGAAGGATGAGAAGAAGGAGAAGGATGAGAAGAAGGAGAAGGATGAGAAGAAGGAGAAGGATGAGAAGAAGGAGAAGGATGAGAAGAAGGAGAAGGATGAGAAGAAGGAGAAGGAGAAGGATGAGAAGAAGGAGAAGGATGAGAAGAAGAAGGATGAGAAGAAGGAGGAGAAGGATGAGAAGAAGAAGGATGAGAAGAAGGAGAAGGATGAGAAGAAGGAGAAGGAAGAGAAGAAGGAGAAGGAGAAGGATGAGAAGGAGAAGGATGAGAAGAAGGAGAAGGATGAGAAGAAGGAGAAGGATGAGAAGAAGGAGAAGGAGAAGGATGAGAAGAAGGAGAAGGATGAGAAGAAGAAGGATGAGAAGAAGGATGAGAAGGATGAGAAGAAGGAGAAGGATGAGAAGAAGGAGAATGATGAGAAGAAGGAGAAGAAGGAGAAGGATGAGAAGAAGGAGAAGGATGAGAAGAAGGAGAAGGATGAGAAGAAGGAGAAGGAGAAGGATGAGAAGAAAAAGGATGAGGAGAAGGAGAAGGATGAGAAGAAGGAGAAGGATGAGAAGGAGAAGGAGAAGGATGAGAAGAAGGAGAAGGAGAAGGATGAGAAGAAGGAGAAGGATGAGAAGAAGGAGAAGGATGAGAAGGAGAAGGAGAAGGATGAGAAGGAGAAGGAGAAGGATGAGAAGGAGAAGGATGAGAAGAAGGAGAAGGAGAAGGATGAGAAGAAGGAGAAGGAGAAGGATGAGAAGAAGGAGAAGGATGAGAAGAAGGATGAGCAGAAGGAGAAGGATGAGAAGAAGGAGAAGGATGAGAAGAAGGAGAAGGATGAGAAGAAGGATGAGAAGAAGGATGAGAAGAAGGAGAAGGATGAGAAGAAGGACAGTTCTGTGACAGTTTCTGTCTATTTCTGACAGTTCTGGGACATTCACTCCATACAGCGGTTTCAACCGCTGTATGGAGGGAATGTCATAGAACTGTCAGAAATAGACTATTAATGACAGTTCTGGGACTGTCCTTCCATGCAGCGGTTGAAACATTGTATGTATTTGTTTCCATAAATGGATCCATTTATGGAAACAAATACATACAATGTTTCAACCGCTGCATGGAAGGACAGTCCCAGAACTGTCATTAATAGTCTATTTCTGACAGTTCCATGACATTCCCTCCATACAGCGGTTAAAACAGCTGTATGCAGTGAATGTCCCAGAACTGTCATAAATAGTCTATTTCTGATAGATCTGGGACATTCACTCCATACAGCTGTTTTAACCGCTGTATGGAGGGAATGTCATGGAACTGTCAGAAATAGACTATTAATGACAGTTCTGGGACTGTCCTTCCATGCAGCGGTTGAAACATTGTATGTATTTGTTTCCATAAATGGATCCATTTATGGAAACAAATACATACAATGTTTCAACCGCTGTATGGAAGGACAGTCCCACAACTGTCATTAATAGTCTATTTCTGACAGTTCCATGACATTCCCTCCATACAACGGTTAAAACAGCTGTATGGAGTGAATGTCCCAGAACTGTCATAAATAGTTTATTTCTGATAGATCTGGGACATTCACTTCATACAGCTGTTTTAACCGCTGTATGGAGGGAATGTCATGGAACTGTCAGAAATAGACTATTAATGACAGTTCTGGGACTGTCCTTCCATGCAGCGGTTGAAACATTGTATGTATTTGTTTCCATAAATGGATCCATTTATGGAAACAAATACATACAATGTTTCAACCGCTGTATGGAAGGACAGTCCCACAACTGTCATTAATAGTCTATTTCTGACAGTTCCATGACATTCCCTCCATACAACGGTTAAAACAGCTGTATGGAGTGAATGTCCCAGAACTGTCATAAATAGTCTATTTCTGATAGATCTGGGACATTCACTTCATACAGCTGTTTTAACCGCTGTATGGAGGGAATGTCATGGAACTGTCAGAAATAGACTATTAATGACAGTTCTGGGACTGTCCTTCCATGCAGCGGTTGAAACATTGTATGTATTTGTTTCCATAAATGGATCCATTTATGGAAACAAATACATACAATGTTTCAACCGCTGCATGGAAGGACAGTCCCAGAACTGTCATTAATAGTCTATTTCTGACAGTTCCATGACATTCCCTCCATACAGCGGTTAAAACAGCTGTATGCAGTGAATGTCCCAGAACTGTCATAAATAGTCTATTTCTGATAGATCTGGGACATTCACTCCATACAGCTGTTTTAACCGCTGTATGGAGGGAATGTCATGGAACTGTCAGAAATAGACTATTAATGACAGTTCTGGGACTGTCCTTCCATGCAGCGGTTGAAACATTGTATGTATTTGTTTCCATAAATGGATCCATTTATGGAAACAAATACATACAATGTTTCAACCGCTGCATTGAAGGACAGTCCCAGAACTGTCATTAATAGTCTATTTCTGACAGTTCCATGACATTCCCTCCATACAGCGGTTAAAACAGCTGTATGCAGTGAATGTCCCAGAACTGTCATAAATAGTCTATTTCTGATAGATCTGGGACATTCACTCCATACAGCTGTTTTAACCGCTGTATGGAGGGAATGTCATGGAACTGTCAGAAATAGACTATTAATGACAGTTCTGGGACTGTCCTTCCATGCAGCGGTTGAAACATTGTATGTATTTGTTTCCATAAATGGATCCATTTATGGAAACAAATACATACAATGTTTCAACCGCTGCATTGAAGGACAGTCCCACAACTGTCATTAATAGTCTATTTCTGACAGTTCCATGACATTCCCTCCATACAGCGGTTAAAACAGCTGTATGCAGTGAATGTCCCAGAACTGTCATAAATAGTCTATTTCTGATAGATCTGGGACATTCACTCCATACAGCTGTTTTAACCGCTGTATGGAGGGAATGTCATGGAACTGTCAGAAATAGACTATTAATGACAGTTGTGGGACTGTCCTTCCATACAGCGGTTGAAACATTGTATGTATTTGTTTCCATAAATGGATCCATTTATGGAAACAAATACATACAATGTTTCAACCGCTGTATGGAAGGACAGTCCCACAACTGTCATTAATAGTCTATTTCTGACAGTTCCATGACATTCCCTCCATACAACGGTTAAAACAGCTGTATGGAGTGAATGTCCCAGAACTGTCATAAATAGTCTATTTCTGATAGATCTGGGACATTCACTTCATACAGCTGTTTTAACCGCTGTATGGAGGGAATGTCATGGAACTGTCAGAAATAGACTATTAATGACAGTTCTGGGACTGTCCTTCCATGCAGCGGTTGAAACATTGTATGTATTTGTTTCCATAAATGGATCCATTTATGGAAACAAATACATACAATGTTTCAACCGCTGTATGGAAGGACAGTCCCACAACTGTCATTAATAGTCTATTTCTGACAGTTCCATGACATTCCCTCCATACAACGGTTAAAACAGCTGTATGGAGTGAATGTCCCAGAACTGTCATAAATAGTCTATTTCTGATAGATCTGGGACATTCACTTCATACAGCTGTTTTAACCGCTGTATGGAGGGAATGTCATGGAACTGTCAGAAATAGACTATTAATGACAGTTCTGGGACTGTCCTTCCATGCAGCGGTTGAAACATTGTATGTATTTGTTTCCATAAATGGATCCATTTATGGAAACAAATACATACAATGTTTCAACCGCTGCATTGAAGGACAGTCCCACAACTGTCATTAATAGTCTATTTCTGACAGTTCCATGACATTCCCTCCATACAGCGGTTAAAACAGCTGTATGCAGTGAATGTCCCAGAACTGTCATAAATAGTCTATTTCTGATAGATCTGGGACATTCACTCCATACAGCTGTTTTAACCGCTGTATGGAGGGAATGTCATGGAACTGTCAGAAATAGACTATTAATGACAGTTGTGGGACTGTCCTTCCATACAGCGGTTGAAACATTGTATGTATTTGTTTCCATAAATGGATCCATTTATGGAAACAAATACATACAATGTTTCAACCGCTGCATTGAAGGACAGTCCCAGAACTGTCATTAATAGTCTATTTCTGACAGTTCTGGGACATTCACTCCATACAGCGGTTTCCGGCAAAAAGTGTATGTGCAGAGTTCCTCTATTCTGCAGATACACTTAGAGGAGCTCTGCAGATACACTTAGAGGAGCTCTGCACATACACTTTTTTCCGGTTTGGAATTATTCTTATTTTCATCCTACTTCTTCTTCTTCTTCTTCATCCTCATCCTCATCCTCTTCTTCTTCTGAGGATGAGGATGAAGAAGAAGAAGAAGAAGAAGAAGAAGAAGTAGGATGAAAATAAGATTAATTCCAAGCCGGCAAAAAGTGTATGTGCAGAGCTCCTCTAAGTGTATCTGCAGAGCTCCTCTAAGTGTATCTGCAGAATAGAGGAACTCTGCACATACACTTTTTGCTGGCTTGGAATTATTCTTCTTTTCATCCTACTTCTTCTTCTTCTTCTTCTTCATCCTCATCCTCAGAAGAAGAGGATGAGGATGAGGATGAGGAAGAAGAAGAAGAATGAAAAGAAGAATAATTCCAAGCCGGCAAAAAGTGTATGTGCAGAGTTCCTCTATTTCTGACAGTTCTCTCACAGCTTCTTCACATGTACAGCGGTTGAAATATCTGTATCCTAAATGGAAACTAATAGATACAAATTGTATCTATTAGTTTCCATTTAGGATACAGATGTTTCAACCGCTGTACATGTGAAGAAGCTGTGAGAGAACTGTCAGAAATAGAGGAACTCTGCACATACACTTTTTGCCGGCTTGGAATTATTCTTCTTTTCATCCTACTTCTTCTTCTTCTTCTTCTTCTTCTTCTTCTTCTTCTTCATCCTCATCCTCATCCTCTTCTTCTGAGGATGAAGAAGAAGAAGAAGTAGGATGAAAAGAAGAATAATTCCAAGCCGGCAAAAAGTGTATGTGCAGAGTTCCTCTATTTCTGACAGTTCTCTCACAACTTCTTCACATGTACAGTGGTTGAAACATCTGTATCCTAAATGTAAACTAATAGATACAATGTTTCAACCGCTAAACATGTGTTCCTTCTGTCAGAGAACTGTCAGAAATAGCGGAGCTCACTGCAGGGACACTTTTGCCGGCTGATCGGGAAATGTTCGATTCGCGCACCCGAAGTAGGCAAAATTTCGGTTTCGACACGAATCGAATATTTCCTGAAATTCGACTCGAATTCCGGTTCGCCT
The DNA here is from genome assembly GCF_062004578.1 of Staurois parvus. Taxonomy (NCBI): domain Eukaryota; kingdom Metazoa; phylum Chordata; class Amphibia; order Anura; family Ranidae; genus Staurois; species Staurois parvus. Next base: position 245,486 of record NW_028318993.1, on the reverse strand, counting down.
AGTTCGATTCGCTCATCTCTACTTATTATGACAGTAAGTGGAGTTAATCATACCTGGGACAAACATAGATTGATACATACACTATATAGAAAAAAAGGCAATTTTTTTAGTTCCATGTTAAAAAATGTATACATTTAAAAAGGAAACTTTTCATTTGAAAATAACTTAACCCAGCTCTGTAACAGAAACATGACCTAGTCCTTACTGTATATAAAAGGACACATCACAAAATCAAATTGCACATTTGATAAGTCATGAGCTACCTTAAAGTGTTACTAAGCCCACAACAGTAAAATCAGTCTGTACATGCAGTAAAGCATGCTTCTCTTCTCTGTTCCTCCTCTTGTTCATATGTCCACATCTTATCTCCTGATAAGACAGACTGAACCTGTAGCCAATTTGCACATGCTCAATTTAGTGTGTATTTCTAGAGAAGTTTTTTCTTTTTCTTGGGAGAGTGCATGTGATCAGCACAGGGCCAATAAGCACTGTCCAGACAGAGGTCAGGGGTTTTTCATCCTCCTAGAGCAGAAAGAAAACTTCCTCTACAAGCTTTAACCAGTACTCTGCTGAACACTGATAGACGTCACAAGACTGCCCTAACTGCTGATGAGAAAAAGTATTTAGCAGTTTATATTTACTAAAATAATTGCACTTCCATGTTCTGTGTACTGTGGGAGACCAGATATAGTGAATGCAGGGTCCTGGGTTTAGCAATACTTCAATCCCCAGATAGAGGAACTAATTTTTTTCATTATTATAATGTTAATGAAATTTGGTTCCGTTTTATGATACTCATTATGACTAAATCATGCTTATTTAACTATGCTGCAACATCCTCCTCACATCCCATTGAGTTTACAATGAGATATAGCTTCTTGAAAAATCTTCAGTATCTGACATACTTTGGGAAGTGTAAGATTCCTGGTCCCCCTATGCACCCTGTGGTTCCTACCATTGCCCTCATTATTACTACAAGACACAAAAGTAATGTAGGGGCCAGCAGATGAAATCACTGAATGCAGGCAGGAATCAAGCATTTAACACTCTAAAGACTCTTCATCCACTGTAAGAGAGCAGAGATTAGTGGCTTAGCAGCAGGTAAAGTTGAGTTGAGGTAAATATAAACTCTCTTCTCTGAAGGGGTCATTTTGTTTTTTATTTGTATTTTCAAATTATTTTTATATATTATTTCATGTTTGGTTTTCATTTGTACATGGTTACAAAAATACACTCAAACCAAAATGGTATACAGAGGGCTATACTAGCAATTGTACAGTTCCACTGAAAGCACAAAATGGCAGTACTCAGATTCTAACTTTAGCAACACGTTATATGACAGTAGGAACAGTACATTATACAACCATACATTCATAGGCATACATTTCAGAATCTACATTGATAATCAAAAATGTGCTTCAGATACATACTCCTTACCCCCCTTGGGGCTAAACTGAACAACAAAAACATAAAACTAGAAAAGGTACAATTTCTGGGGAAATTGTGTGAAGTGTTCTTGCCTCCACCAGTAGTCTACAACTGGAGTGGGCGGAGTAACTGGGTGGAGTGGCTTGTCACTCTGCTGCCTGCTCACACACCTGGGTTCAAATGGCTCACTCTACAGCAAGGGCAGAGAACAGTGGTTCAAAACAAACTGCTCCAACTTGCTCACTTCACTGGCGGTTGCCATGTTCAAACAGTTGTATTTTAAAAATTATAAATCCTACACTGAAGAGCTTTATATTGTGAGAATCACAAGACCCAGACCTATATTTTGATGCATAGTATGTCTCTGAAATATTAAAAATTAAGGCACAGTCGCAGTTTAGAAATTGCCCTTCAAATTTGAGGTGGCTAGAGTTTCAGTGAATGTCAATGGGCGGCGTGAGTTGCAAACAAATGGTCATATTGTGAAAACTATGGCTTAGCCGTGGACATTTTTAGTGGCAGCAGGGATAGCTGAACGTTTTGATATATGATTTGTGTAGGTGGGCTTGAAAATGAGGGAGTAATGGCGGTTTAGAAATCATGTCCTAATTTTTCAGCTCACACTCTAGCTTTTGTCAGCTCCCACCCTAGTTTTGAACATTCCGCCATTCATTCCTATGGGACCAATTTCACCACAAAATCGCTGATATTTCATGAACCATTTGGCAAAACGTTCCACAAAGTAATAGCACACCAATCAGGAACAATTCGCACGTTTTGGTATATTACTGTCTATGTAGTGTAAAAACTGTGGGAAGAGTTAGGGTGGTAAATTTGGCTATAATAATAACAATATATATGTGAGATAACAGTAAGTGGTCTTGCCATGCAAGAACACTTAATAAAATAGAGAAGGGAGTTCCAAAAAACATAACCCATCTCTCAGGGAATGAAGGCATAGTGCCACATCCCAATCAACAATATTAAATCCAGAAGGAACAAACCTCCAAATAATAAGGCACTGTACTAGATAATAAAAATAGAAAAAATATAAACATTTATTTATAAAAGTACATTAAAAAAGGTGGACCAACTATTCCACCAAATAGTAAACAAATATTTAAAACATTACCAACAGTTCACACAACTGAGTTTGACAATCCCATGCCCTGCTTTTAGCACCGATGTGTTTCACAGTCCACATCTGCTTCTTCAAAGGCTTCGCAGGGATCATGATGTTCAGATAGAATAACTTGCTATTGGTACAAAGAAACAGTATACACCGATGTCTACTGTCACAGGAAGGGAAGTCACATCATATACCCATTGATCCACCCCAAGAGGAGAGAGGAAGAGACCAGGCCAAACACTGGGCCACATAGAGGAGAAGAGGGGAGGAAGGGAAGGGAGTTGAAAAAGGCAGGAAAGGGGGGTGGGACGTAAACAATTGCGGTGCAATAGACAGGTGAGGGGGATCGTAAGAAGGAAGTTTTCTCAAATTCCTACATAATGCGTAAATTGATGACACTATATAAATACCTGTGAGGGAATAGGCTGGCCATCTCTTGCACAGAGTGCCATTTCTCTACTAAGTGCATGTCACTTTTTACAAAGGGACATCTCATCCTCTCATCATGTCTTCTCTGCTCTGCTCCTTTAGGTAACTGACTCCACTCTTCACTGAAACACTGAGATAGTTTGCATGGCTGAAATCAACATCTGCCTTGCAAAGACTTTTAAAACTGCGGTTTATACTTCTCTCTAATGAGTTACATTTACTTTTCATGGTGCCTTGGCCAGGATCAAACACCTAACCTTATCCTGCTGTCTACATTCTGCTTTGCAATTTATTTAGGGTATAAAACCTCCACTTTCATCATGTATTTTATATTAGCTCTTAATTGATTAATTGTCTAACCTACCCCTACTCCATACAAGTATAAATTCAGTACAACTCTTGGGAGGCCTGGCGAGGGGGCAGGCTGGCCATCTCTGGCGCAAAGTGTCATTCCTGCACTAAGTGCATGGCATTTTTTACACGGCACTTTAACTAAGGCATTTCAACATAGTCAAGTACAAACATTGTACTTCACAAGGCAAGTTGTATGCAAGTTCCCTTTAATTTTTTTGTTCTCTCTCTCAGCCTTTTTTTCCCTCTCTTCTCCCTCCAGCATGTTCCTACTAATCTTTATCTTTGAAATAATGCCCTCTCTTCTAAAATTCTCATTTCTTTACCCCTCCTCTCTTTTCTAAGCCCACGTCACCACTTCTAATTCACTGCATTTGCCTCCTATAAATCCCTTTCTTGCCTCACCACCCTCACTCTTCTACCACTCCTAACTTCTAGGGATATGGCCCCAAACACTGGCTTTCCACTATCAAACTCTACCCCCCAGAACTGGCAGTCTCCCTTCTCTGGCATCAGCCCCAAGCCTCCCTCACTTCCCCAGCTTCCACGAAGCAGCTCCCCCTCATATTTGCCCTTTGGGATGCCCGCTCAGTCTCTAGCAAACACGCCTCTGTCAATTGCCTTTTCCTCTCCAACTCCCTCAATCTGCTTGCCATTAATGAAACCTGGCTCCAGGAATCTGACTCTGCCTCTTCAGCTGCCATTCTCTGCATGGCTAATCTACTTTCTTTCCTCTAAAGTAACTGCTATCAACCTCGGTGACTTTATCATTTCAGTCTGTTAACACCTCAGCCACTTCTCAACTATTCAACCTAACCTCCTTTTTTATCCAACAAGAACACACAATTTGAGCTCTCTAGTGTCCAGCCTTCTCCAATCAACATACCAGGTCCAATACCACACTCAAAACTTTCCTCCTCTGACCATGTTGCAACAGAGAAAGTTGCCAAACTCATTTACAAGTCCCCCCTCACCACCTGTCCCCTGGACCCTGTCCTCTCACATTTACTATGGCCCCTTTCAGCTCCATCCTAAACTCTCTTGCCCACATCTTCAACCTCTCCTTCTCCACTGGCACCATTCCCTCCCAGTGTAACGTACCTTGTTGGGGAGCCTGATGTGGAGAGAGGGCATCCTCTTACCACTCCCGCTTGGGACCACTGATAGGGTAGACAGAAGGTACCAAGCAGGGGCGGACTGACAACTCATGGGGCCCCCGGGCAATAGGGGATCATGGGGCCCCTGTGTCCTTGCCCAAACTCAAAAAAGCCTATGAAAAAGGTACCAGGGGTATCTCATGCGGCCCTAACTGACCCCGGGCCCTCGGGCACTGCCCGAATTTCCAAATGGTCAGTCCTCCCCTGGTACCGAGCTAGGAGGAGCACGAGTGCCTGAAGGGTCTACAGTGACAGCTGGCAGGTGATGACCCAAAAGACCAGAATGCAGGTCGGTTGCGGATGCAGGTGAACAGGTGCAGCAGCAGGTAGGTATAGCAGAGGTATGGACAACCGTGGCAGCTGGCAGCCATAGATAGTCACAGGCAGGAGAGGTAGCAGCATCAGACAAGCTGGGTCAGGATCAATCGGGCAGATCAGGTGCAGAGGAGCAGGCAAGCGGATAGTCAAGGGATGAGACAGGTCAGTGCAGGTGGAGTTCAATCGTAGTCAAGTCAAATCAGGTAGATAACAGGAATCAGGATAAAACCACAGAACGTAGTAGACCAGAAGGCACCATTCTAAGTGCAGCAGGGGTTTAACTAGCCCGCATGTGCACGCCGGCATGCGTGCAACCATGTGCGCATGCGCACCGGCATGGCTGATGGGTACCCGGCGCTGGTGCATAGATGTACGCTGACACGCAGCTTCCTTGCCCTGACACCCAGCTACTACATGCACTGGTTAACCTCATACTTAAAAGACCCTCCCTATAACCCACCTGTATGAATAACTTAAGACCCATCTCTCTGCTCCCATTTGCCTCCAGGCTTCTTGAACGCCCACAGCCATATGAGTTACTACCTCACTGATAACACTTATTAATATTATTATTATTATTATTATTAATAATAATAGTAATAATAAAAATAATAAATAAACCATTACATAGTACTCACTATTTATTTGCTCTCTCTAGAGGACATGAAAAGTATCCATGTTGCCCATATTTTATAGAATTTATCATATCTGTCCTGATAGACATGTCCACATTGTTCAGTTTAGAATTTTTTTTATTTTTATTGGAAAAATGTTTTCATACAAACAAAATATAAGGTATCCACAGAATACAGAACGTATTCTTAATAATGCAAAATATAAGTGTAACCTTTCAAAAACAGTATACAAAATAGGCAATGTGTTGAGACCATGCCTTCCATTGCAACCAAACTGAATCCCCTATGCTATTCTAAAGAGCAAACATGAACTCAAATTCGGTTTGTAAGCTTAAGTGGTGCAAGGAGAAAGGGTCCAGGCGGGTCCTTTTGCCACCACTCTGCTTCTATCATCTTCCTGGTGACAGTTATGCAGTGTGTGATAAAAGGGGCATGTTGATGAGGCCACTGTTCAGAGTTCAGAAGTAAGAGGGTCATAGTAGGATCTGGTTGGATTATGGTACCCGTTATGAAAGAAAGAAGGCCCAGAAGGAACATAGTTTGGGGCATGGTTAAACTAACATTTTTAATACAGTTCTACATTAAGGATGTCTGTGTTTGTTTGTGGTATGTCAGAATCGAGCTTCCAAGTAAGTGGGGAAATACATTTTTCTTGTTTGCCTCCATAGAAATGGAAGCAGAATGCAGAAGACATTGCACTGGGTCATCATTAAATATGGGGCAATCCCATCTAAAGTTACTTTAGACTAGAAATCCAAACATATCGCAATTTTTTTAATAGCAAAAATAGCTATGATAGTACTAAGAAAACCTGATTTCATCTTTCTAAGTGATAGCATTAGAATACACTGCTTGTCTTTTTTTTTTTTTTTTTGCTAAGGCTGTTCTTTAATAAAGACAAATACTTCTATAAGGCAAAATATTTTTTCTGCAAAGGTAAAGTGAATAGTGTACCTAGCCATAGTCCCTAAATGATCATATTATCACAGATTTGCATGTATTCTCATTTTTATTTTATATACCAGTGAAACAGGTTTATCTGTTTCGTTCTATCATTATGAATGACATCAGTGCCAAATATTTTATGTATAATCCTGCTTTGAATTATACTTCAAATAGGTATGAAATTAAGAAATTTTACACAGCAGCTTTGAGAATATTATTGCTAAAATTGTCTGCACAGGGATTTTTAAACTTGTCATCTGTGACTTCTTGAAATAGAAGGAGTCAATATACATATGCCTTTACTCACATTAAAGAAATTAGTGCTGGCCTTTGAAATTTCCTTTTAAAGATTCAATAATTATTGGCATTTTTCAGCAAGTGCCGTAGCTTTACTCTTCATAAGCATATCTTTCATTGTTATTCTGTTCTATCTCAGTGCCTTCATGAAAATAGAAAGAAGTGAAGACATGACATTTCAGAGCCAGTACGACCTGTCAGATTGTGTCTTCTTTCAAAGTCCTCTGACTCCCTGGATAGGTAAATCATCATATCATCCCTAAACACAAAAAATGCTTTATCATTCTTGAAAGCAAAATCCCAAAATGCCATTTCAGATCTTTTTTTGATTGAAAGCAAAAAGATAATGTAACATGTTAGCCAGGAATACGTAAGTACAAAGGTAGAAAAAGCAAACAGCATTAGCTTTAACTGGATGATGAATAATATTAATATGCAAGTTTTGGTACATTAGGTTCCTTCTTAAGTTCTATTGACAGATGGAAGCCAAGGTGGCATAGCATAAAATATATCCAGATTCGAAATAAAAGCATCCCAAATAAATTCTCTTGTGCATCATCAAATGTCTTTTATATGATTCTGTACATAAAATGTCCCTCTAGAGGTACATAGATTAGAAAAAACAAAATAGAAACCATTGATAACTTGAACATAACTTCATCAAACTGGACCATATCAAAGAGTGCTTATGCTGAAAGGAGATTTCCTAACATTCAACAGAAACAATTCCAAGCAGCAGGTGAAAGTAATAATAGAGCTATTAATGATATAAAGTAAACACAAAAACTTTGCTAAAAATCAGAAAGTTGCCCCGGGGTGAAATAGCAGGATATGGACTACAGAAAAAAACACAGAAATTTATAAAGCACTGCAATGATCGTTAAAAAAATGTGCTTAGCTAGCAAAGCACTGTCAAAGGGAATAGGTTAAAAAAAGCAAGGAAGGGAGTTCAGTCACCTGATATGTCAAAGTTTTGTGATCAGCCTCTCTTCCAATTACTGCACTAACAGACATCTGTGGAATACCACAGCTCCATATCTTGACCTCCTGCATTTGTGAATGGCCCACAAAATGCAAGGTGTATGTTGACCAACTTTGTGATATATATTGGATAGAAATATTTAGTCTACATTATAAATGTCCAGTTTAGAGTACTATAATATGAATCTACTGCAATTCACTGCAATCACATTCATGCATCACTCCATAAAGTTTTGTAATAGGGAGATAAGAGGGAGCGTCCTAAATTCTGTGCAGTATAAATTCCTCACTCTCCTCTTACTGCATCACCAATCACATTCAAACTTCCAAGATAGGTTTGAATCTGATTGGTACCTTTTGAAAGGCATCTTAGTGCTGGTATTTTGCTATATAATTTTTACATTAGTCTTTCTGTGTGTTAGCAATATCAAGGAATGTACCAGCAGCACCAGTAGGGTTATTCCACGATCAGCAGAGAATGGGGTGGACTGGAACCCTTTAGAAGAGGAAGCAAAAAACACCAGATGTGTCACAAAAGTCGTCCTTTATTGTATGTTGTATGAATCATCCACAAGCATGGCAATAACAGTCCCCAACCCTAGGTCCTAGGGCGGGAACTGTTATTGCCATGCTTGTGGACAATTTAAACAATAAATTAAGACTTTTGTGATACATCAGGTGAACAGAGGCTTTTCTCTTTGCTTCTGGTGGATGAATGTGGACAGCTTAGCTTGGCTCTATTACCTGGGGTTTGAGTGGCATCAGAAAAATACTGCTTGAAGCAGAGAGTTCTGTTTCATGCTATCAGAATTTTAGCTACAAGATACAACTTCAAACAAAGTCCAAAAGCAGATGTTTTTCGGAAACTTACAGCATGGATGGGAAATTATAAGACTTACTGACTATGGATTAGCAGAGTACACACACACTATATAAATATACTATGTGTGTGTGTATATATACAGTGGGGCAAAAAAAGTATTTAGTCAGCCACCAATTGTGCAAGTTCTCCCATTTAAAAAGATGAGAGAGGCCTGTAATTGGCATCATAGGTAGACCTCAACTATGAGAGACAAAATGAGAAAAAAAATCCAATCACATTGGCTGATTTGGAAAGAATTTATTTGCAAATTATGGTGGAAAATAAGTATTTGGTCACCTACAAACAAGCAAGATTTCTGGCTCTCACAGACCTGTACCTTCTTCTTTAAGAAGCTCCTCTGTCCTGCACTCATTACCTGTATCAATGGCACCTGTTTGAACTTGTTATCAGTATAAAAGACACCTGTCCACAACCTCAAACAGTCACACTCCAAACTCCACTATGGTGAAGACCAAAGAGCTGCCGAAGGGCACCAGGCTGGGAAGACTGAATCTGCAATAGGCAAGCAGCTTGGTGCAAACAAATCAACTGTGGGAGCAATAATTAGAAAATGGAAGACATACAAGACCACTGATAATCTCCCTCGATCTGGGGCTCCACGGAAGATCTCACCCCGTGGGGTCAAAATGATCACAAGAGCGCTGAGCAAAAATCCCAGGACCACATGGGGGGACCTAGTGAATGACCTGCAGAGAGCTGGGACCAACGTAACAAAGGCTACCATCAGTAACACACTACGCCGCCAGGGACTCAGATCCTGCAGTGCCAGACGTGTCCCCCTGCTTAAGCCAGTACATGTCCGGGCCCGTCTGAAGTTTGCTAGAGCGCATTTGGATGATCCAGAAGAGGATTGGGAGAATGTCATATGGTCATATGAAACCAAAATAGAACTGTTTGGTAGAAACACAACTCGTCGTGTTTGGAGGAGAGAGAATGCTGAGTTGCATCCAAAGAACACCATACCTACTGTGAAGCATGGGGGTGGCAACATCATGCTTTGGAGCTGTTTCTCCGCAAAGGGACCAGGATGACTGATCCATGTACAGGACAGAATGAATGGGGTCATGTATCGTGAGATTTTGAGTGCAAACCTCTTTCCATCAGCTAGAGCATTGAAGATGAAATGTGACTGGGTCTTCCAACATGACAATGATCCCAAACATACCGCCCGGGCAACGAAGGAGTGGCTTCATAAGAAGCATTTCAAGGTCCTGGAGTGGCCTAGCCAGTCTCCAGATCTCAACCCCATAGAAAACCTTTGAAGGGAGTTGAAAGTCTGTGTTGCCCAGCGACAGCCTCAAAACATCACTGCTCTAGAGGAGATCTGCATGGAGGAATGGGCCAACATACCAGCAACAGTGTGTGCCAACCTTGTGAAGACTTACAGGAAACATTTGACCTCTGTCATTGCCAACAAAGGATATATAACAAGGTATTGAGATGAACTTTTGATATTGACCAAATACTTATTTTCCACCATAATTTGCAAATAAATTCTTTCCAAATCAGCCAATGTGATTGTCTGGATATTTTTTCTCATTTTGTCTCTCATAGTTGAGGTCTACCTATGATGCCAATTACAGGCCTCTCTCATCTTTTTAGGTGGGAGAACTTGCACAATTGGTGGCTGACTAAACTTTTTTGCCCCACTGTGTATATATATATATATATATATATATATATATATATATATATATTTATTTTTATTTTAGTTTTTTTGTGGCAGTACTGCGCACTCTCACAGTGGGAAAGTGGGAATCAAGCTTATTAACCCAGGATTCCCAACTAAACAGGTTGAGGGTCTCCAGGCGGTTTGCTTAATGCAAAGGAAACTGGCCTTTCAGTTTTCTTGTTTGTTCGTAAAGTCTGTTTCGGGACCTTGGGCCTGGAGATTTCTAAGTGTTTTGGGAGGGATGAAATCTCCAATCCTGTGTCCATGTTTTCTGCACCCCTAGCACACTAATTGTACAAGTGTGTGCAGATAACTTGACTAGGGTTCTGGGCTCCACCCCAGCAGATAAGAGGTCGTTCCCCAGGAGTCAGGAGAGCACCACTGAGGAGAGGTGGGAGCCAGAGCAGCAAGGGGCTGCTAGCTGAGTGCAAAGAGCCATTTAGAAAAGAGTCTACAGAAGACAGGTGTGAGTCTGAAGTGGAAGGCCAGAGCAGCAGGATTGGATGTATAAGCCAGGAGGCTAAAGGTCTGTGTTTGGAAGAGTAAAACGCTGAAAACCCCTGTGAGAGAAATCTATGGTTTTGGACTTATGGAACTTTCTTTTAATTAAAATTGGGCAAAAACTGCCCTTGAAAAGACGAAAGTGAGTAACTGTGTGCTTTAAAGCTCTACCCTTGATGCTAGTTCTCACATATGGTGGTGGATGCATTGAGCAGAACTAGAGATGCCTGCAATGAAGTAGATTCATTTGTTATATGAACTGGTTTTCATGCATGAAAGAGATAGTGCTCCATTGTGTTGCTCTACTGTGTAAAATTGTTGTGGAGTGACTGCAAGGACGAGGCATGCAAAGAGAAAGGACATTACTCTAAGGCGGGAGGATCCCCCAGTTTTTGAGTCAGCTGTGGAGTGGGGTAAGTGCCTGCTGGCAGCAGTGAACCCAGTTAAAGGGGAAGTGCTTGCTGTTGCACCTGGTAACGCTGGTGAAGGGAAACCAGCTTTCTTTGTGCCCTTTATCCCAGCTTCCAGTACAAGGTAACACAACCGGACAAAGGTCTATGTGTGCATTTAGGAAGCCTGCTCGGAGTTCCAGGAGTGAGCAACAGGCTTACCAAAAGTTTCAGAAGAACATGGTTGCCCATAGCAACACCTGTGACCTCAGGCCTGCGGACCTTGTGAGAGAAGTGTTGTCTGCAGAGGATTGTGGCAATGCAGAGATGAGAGAGGGAGTTCAGCGCATCTGGAAGAACCCACAAAGTTCAGCTGGGAGCGTGCCATCTCCCATAGCAACAGGAGAAAGCCTGCCAACCAGGGAAAGGGCTACAAGGGAGATGTGGCTCAGTGTGCCAAGAAAGATAAGTGTGGAAATGTACCATGCCTGGAATGTGGTCAGTTGGAGCATGGCATCTTTACCTGCCCCAGATTCTGGAATATTTCTGATGATAGTGCTACTGGGCAAACCTCTTCATCTGGAAGCCCAGATTTTTGTTTAAACATGTTGGTAGCCACCTGTGGCAACCTTAAGGAAGAACCTGTTGTGCCTGAAGGGGGCTCCAAGGAGTCAGAACTGCCTGCTGCAATATCATCCTATGGCTACAGGGATGAACTGGCGGGTCAAAGTCAAGCAGAAGAGATAACAGAAAGGATCCAGATCCTACGCACTCAAGTGAAGATGGTGAAGCCTGTTGCAGTGGTGGGTAAGACTGGCACTATTGAGATAAATTAAGCTCCAAGGAGCAGGGCCCTCCTATCCCTCTTGTATTGAACTGTATTGTTGCTGTATTGTCTCCCGTTATATTGTAAAGCACTGAGCAAACTGTTGGCACTATATAAATCCTGTATTATAATAATAAATGTGGAAGATGCTAATGCAGTGATTAAAGAGACTGACTGTGAGACTCTCTGCTGTGAAATTGGGGTACTCCCATTTGGGAAACCCACTGTGTGTTATCTTGAGGAAGACTTGCCTCTGTACAATGCTCTGTTTAGTGGGGAGGCAAGGGTTAAACATTGTGGTGTAAAAATGAGCAGTCATGAGGATAAAAATGTCAATGTGAAGTTTACAGATACTGTGGTTGCACCTATGTCATGTAAACAGAATGCTGAATTAAATGTGGAAGGGGTGACCACTAAGCAGAATGTTATCTCCCCTAGCAACAGTGGTTATGGTAACCCAGGACAACTGTGGTGCTGCTCTGGTGGACTAGAGTGTATCTGAACAGAGATGGGAATATGTTATTTCAGCCTGTCAATGATGAATCTAAAATGTATGAAAATATTCATGATAATGATGATGGGTTAATGCAGTCCACTAATGCAAAAGTTTATGTATTGAACGAAGCGCCACCAGTTCACGGTCGTGAGAGTATGAAATTGCAACCTGCTGTGCCTAGAAATGTAGTCTCCCAGTATGATAGGGATAAAGGAGACATGGGTAATGGGTCTGATTTAGAGGCACTCTGTCCCTCTATCTCTCCTCCTTCGGCGGTTGGAGAGGTGCTGCGTAGTACCTCTGATGGGAGCACAGAGAAGATGGACTGGGACAGATGGGCAACAAGCTTATTAGCTTTAATGAAGAGGCCTCTGTGGGTAACAATGGGGTGGACATTGTTTCTGCTGTGCTGAATGGAGGGACTGTGGAGCAGCTATTAGTCCAGGGCGCAACTGTTGCTTCCAAAATTAACCCTTCACTGATAAAAGGCATCATTGAGGATGAACACTCAGCAGAAGTTTTTCCCACAACCCATAAAGGAGTTAATGGGGTGGTATACCACACTGATATCCATAGAGAAGACATGGAACAGCTCATTGACGCTGAGCCTCAGAATTTTTGGGTGAATCCCACACTTGGTTGCGCTCTTGGAGAGCACCAGGTTATTGTATTGGATACCTCCAGCAGGGAGGATGCCCCTTTAAGAAGAACCACCTCTGAGGCATCAGTAAATGAGTGACTCCATGTCCCCAGGTACATGAAAAACCCCAGGAAGGTCTTATGTGTAGAAATGTGGTGTCTTTTTATAACAGACCTGCTGAGGGAATTGTTATCATTCTGGAGTGTACAGCCAGTGTATGCCTTGCTGTCTCTTCCACGTACAGGAGACCTGGTACAGCGGAGTATCGCTAATTGGAGCTGGGTATTACAGGCTCTACAAGACAAAGATGGCCAATATAGGAATTCTGTGATATCATCCTTGTTGGTAATGTTGAAAATTGTCTCTCAGTGCCTTACTGGGTTGCCTCATAGCAGTGTTCTGTATGACAGGCACACCGGAGTACTGTTGGACAGAACAGAGGCTTGGGCAGAAGTGCCAGAAGACACATGTATATGTAATGTGGATGGGGTCATCAACCCAAATGTAGGATTATGTAAGGATGGTTTGGTGTCAGGACAGTTGCTGGCAGAATCTCTTGTGACGTCAGTGGATAGTGAAGTTTCCATGGGAGACAACCACTCCAATGTGTGTAATTACTCTCCAGACACTGCCCTGCCAATTACTGGTGAAATGAGCTCTGAAAAAAGTTATTATTAGACAACGATAAAAAGGGCAATGTATTGGTGAATTTTGATTGTTTGGATACCGTGTGTGACAACAAAAAGAATGATAGACCTGTTGGTCAAGTTGACATGGTAGCTGGTCATCCTAAAAAAGGTAATGAGTGCTTAACAGACACAAGAGAGATTGAAAGTATAGTAGTAGGCCCCCTACAGGTTCAGGAGGGTCATTCTGGGAAAGATTTCCGACGGTCCAGGAAACTCCCAAGTTGCAAGAATGAAAAGTCTGAGGGAACTGGCCCAAAGCTTAACAAGGTGATATTAAAAGAGTTTGATTCCCAAATAAAAAAGCCCATGTCTATTACTAAAGTGTTAAAAAATATAACCCCTTCAAAATCAAATAAAGCAAAAAAGGCTGGTCTAGAGGAAATTGAGGGAGCACTTTGTAACTTTAAAAGTACCTGGCACCTAAAACTTAGGAGTCAACCTCAGGTTAAAAATGGTACCAAGATTTGTAAACCCGCTAATGGTAAAAGGACTAGTGTAGTCTCAAGGAAATTAGGAAGACCGCACTTTTGGAAGCACACTCATAAAAAAGGCGGGGATGTCGTTGTAGAGCCCAAGTAAGGGTAGCAAGGGAACACAGTGGAGGTCACCTCTCAAGACACGGAGTAGAGTTTCCCTTTGATAAAATTGAAGTCAGACCGAATTGGACCCTTGCAGGTGATAGCCAGCACAGAGGGGATAAAGCAAGGAGTTTAGAATTGTGTGTTCCGCCCCCTTCTGGGTCAAAACAAAGAGGGGGGGTATGTAGCAGTTCTGCTAGCTGTGTGCAAAGAGCCATTTAGAAAAGAGTCTGCAGGACACAGGTGTGAGCCTGAAGTGGAAGGCCAGAGTAGCAGGATTGGATGTATAAGCCAGGAGGCTAAAGGTTTGTGTTTGGAAGAGTAAAATGCTGAAAACCCCTTTAATGGAAATCTATGGTTTTGGACTTATGAAACTTTATTTTAAATAAAATTGGGCAAAAACAGCTCGTAGCCTCCCTGGCGGTATTCCCGAGTGTAGCTCGGGGTAAGGTTTCAGTACCACAAGCGGTAACCCCGAGCTACACTAGGGCTTACAATGCGGCGCTGCACCGCGATCCCTCGGTCACTTACCCTGTCCTGCGCTCCCGCAATTTCCCTCCTGCAGTGTCCCCGGCAATGTAATCCGGCGGATGCAGTCATCTGTCATCTGGGTTCCGTCCTCTGCGAGCGTCGGGACGTACGGGGGACGGAACAGCGGGAAATTTGAAAATGACAAAAAGTGACATTCACAAAAATCACTAAAATCACATAGTAAAACATTACTGTATCAAACCATTTCACATACATTTTGTCCCGAGTGCTTTGTCCTGTGCCCTGCCTTCATTTTTACTGTTCTCTCTGCCTGGAAACTGAGAAACGTCCATGGCGTCCCTTTAGGTCAAAAGTGGTTTTAGACCAGCTAGAGAACAGCGATAGTAAATTAGAACTACTTGCAGAATTGAGTGATAATGATTTGTGGGGAAATTCCTCATCAGCACTGAAAACAATTTTGCGACTGCTCAGTGATGTGCGAACTTGGCACTATATTTCAAATTTCAGTGTTTTTGGTTTGATTATATTATTGAATTAAATTTACTATTATTATATTATCATTTTTTATGATTATTTATTAAATTATAATTTATGATTTCGTGTTTCAGGTTTTATCCTACCCGGGATGTTTACTAGACTCTTGTTTGGACAGATTTCAGTGAGTTATTCCTAAGAATTACAGGCCTACAATATAAAATGCCAAATTTCCATGCAAAATAATGGTACCGCCTTCAGCACCAAAAATCTGAAATAATCATACCGCCAGGGAGGTTAAAAAGAAGAAAGTGAGTGGCTGTGTGCTTTAAAGCTCTACCCTTGATGCTAGTCCTCACAATATATATACACAGTATATATATTCCATTCATCCAAAAGCAGTGATTTTCAAATTCTTGAAGTGAAATATTAAGATTTCCAATTCCTTTAAATACAATGACTGGGGAGGTGTCCTAATCCTACCTGTGGATGGCCATAACTCTCGTATATACAGAAAGTGCTGCAGTAGCATTGACATTTACAAAGGAAACGTGTGTTTAAAATTGCCGGTATATGACATGTCATTGTTGGCTTCTTCAAAAAACAAAAAAACAAAAACATGCAGAATACGTCCAAGGATCTAATATGTATTTTGAGGTACCTTCAGAGGGTCTGTGCGTTCTTTTTTTTTTGAAAAGAAGCAGACAACGAGATGTCAATTTGCCAGCAATTTAAACTGTCTAATTTACAGAAAGAATCCCTGCCACCAACTCACAGTGAGCATGGGAGTGGGAGATAGGATTGAAACCACCAGGTTCTGTAAACCAACAGTAGGTAATACGCTGTTCCATGCCACTAGCCATCACCCATGGCCATTAATAAGGGTATTCCATATGGACAGTTTTTAAGAAGCAGAAAAAACTGCTCAAACATTGATTATTATCATGTAGAGCAGGGGTCCTCAAACTTTTTAAACAGGGGGCCAGTTCACTGTCCCTCAGACCGTTGGAGGGCCGGACTATAGTTTAAAAAAAAAAAAAACTATGAACAAATGTGGACACAGTACAGGAGATGACCAAAGACTGCGGACATACAACGGCGGCGGGAATACTGGGCCGTCCACTCCATAAGACGCACAGACATTTCCCCCCAAGTGTGTCTTATGGAGCGAAATAGTGCTCCATCATTGGTGTCAGTGGGAGGAATAGTGCCCCATAATTGGTGTCAGTGGGAAGAATCGTGCCCCATCATTAGTGTCAGTGGGAGGAATAGTGCCCCATCATTGGTGTCAGTGGGAAGAAACGTGCCCCATCATTGGTGTCAGTGAGAAGAAATGTGCCCCATCATTGGTGTCAGTGGGAGGAATAGTGCCCCATCATTGGTGTCAGTGGGAAAAATCGTGCCCCATCATTGGTGTCAGTGGAAGGAATATTGCCCCATCATTGGTGTCAGTGGGAGGAATAGTGCCCCACTATTAGTGTCAGTGGGGGGAGGAATAGTGCCCCATTGTTGGTGTCAGTGGGGGAGGAATAGTGCCCCATTGTTGGTGTCAGTGTAAGGGGGAGGAATAGTGCCCCATCATTGGTGTCATTGGTGTCAGTGGGGAAAGGGGATAGTGTCCCAACATTGGTGTCAGTGGGAGGAATAGTGTCCCATTATTGGTGTCAGTGGGAGAAATAGTGTCCCATCATTGGTGTCAGTGGGAAGAATAGTGCCCCATCTTTGGTGTCAGTGGGAGGAATAGTAGGTCATTGGTGTCAGTGGGGGGGAATAGTGCCCCGTCATTGGTGTCAGTGGGGGGGATAGTGTCCCAACATTGGTGTCAGTGGGAGGAATAGTACCCCATCATTGGTGTCAGTGGGGAAAGGAATAGTGTTCCATCGTTGGTGTCAGTGGGGAGTGGAATAGTGCCCCATCGTTGGTGTCAGTGGGGGGAGGAATAGTGACCCATCATTAGTGTCAGTGGGAGAAATAATGCCCCATCATTAGTATCAGTGACACCAATGATGGGGCACTATTCCTCCCACTGACACCAATGACACTTAACTTGCTGATCGCTGTTCCAGCATGGTGCTGCTGCAGCCAGCATACCTGGCTGCAGCAGCACCATCTGCATGCAACACTTACCTGTCAGCTGTCCTTCTTCACTCCAGCCTCTTCCTCACTTGATGTTCGTGGGGCTGCTCGGCTTCGCCTCCTCGCAGGTGATTGGCCGCCTGTGTGCCTTTCCTGAGCTACAGTTCTGGCGCTCAATCACTGGTGAGGAGGCGGGGCCGAGCGGCAGCGTGAACATTGAGTGAGGGAGTTGCCGGAGTGAATGAAGGAGCAGGGCTTCCTGGACTGGATCGTCGTGGGACTGGGACACGGAGCCAGATAAGATACAGCAGCCCCCTGCCCACCCCTGTACTTAGTGTCCCTTCCTCGTGGCAAATACGCCCCTGATGGCGGGTTGGATAAATGTCCTCGGTGGGCCGCATGTGGCCCGCGGGCCGTAGTTTGAGGACCCCTGATGTAGAGAGTCAGGATTTAAAAGACAGGTTCAGAGCAAGGGGATACCCTAACTCCATCTTAGAGAAGAGTAGAGTACGGACTTTACAACAAATAGGACACAAAATAGAAAGAATAAGAAAAAGAAAAAAAAAAGGTAGGGTTGGTTACTAGGTATGGCACACACTGGCACCAGTTGGAGTCACTGTTGAGCAAACATAGGCATATTTTAATGCTGGACACAAGGTTGGAGACAATACTAGGAAACAAACCTTGGATGATAGCTAGAAAAGGTCCTACAATTGGTGAAATCCTGGTATGCAGTGATTACAGAAGGAGTAGAAGTGAACCTCTATATCCAACCACCGTTAAAAGGCATGTATTCTTGCGGACATGGTTCTGTATATAGATACAGTATGTAAACAAAATAAAAGAGTTTCAGGATAAGTCAGGAAGAAAGACATACTATGATAATTATTTTTTAAACTGTTCTTCCTGGGTGATTTACAGGATAGTATGTCCATGTCAAAAAGCCTATATAGGGAAAACAAGGAGAGAATTTAGACGCAGAATAGGGGAACACCTTGCCAGTATAACAGGCAAGTATGATCAATTTCCAATAGCAGTTCATTTTGAACAAAACCATAAATCATCCTTGAAAGGTATAAAGTGTGCTGCCATTTATCAATTATCATTGTCAGAAAGAAGGGGGGACAAGGATAAAGTCTTTCTGCAAAAGGATGCAAGATGGATTTTCCTAGTTAACCAGATATCCCTCCTTGGTTTAAATAATGAATTGTCATTACAGATGTTTTTGGGGAAGAAGTAGACTTAATATATTTCTATAGACTGCACTTATCAGACACAAATAGGGGTGTTAAGTATAAACTTCCAAGAATATGGGATATGTTTTAGGTATTTAGGTGAGATACGCCTATTATCCCAATTTTGTTTGCCTTATAAGGTTGTCCCTATTTTAGATGCCACCCACACAGAGCCCATGTAGAAAAATACTCTGGGAGGGGCTTTAAGAGGAGGAACAGAGTCTTGACAGTGGGGAGTTATAGTGTTCAGCCACCGACCAATCCCTAATCACGCCCTGAGGAAGCTCCGGTCAGTGGGAGGGGCAAACATTTAGGCAGAAGGGATAGTGTTCTCCTTCTCCAGGACCAGGAGTGCACACCAGTATCCCTGACCTGTCTGGAGTGAGCATGTCTTCATAGCAGCGGACATACAGATATTGCACCTCTACAGCTCATGGACTCCACTTCCGTTGGCCACACCATACCAAGACTAGCTCCAGGGTGGCATAGTGCAAAACTATATTGCTTTAAATTGGAATACTCTGCCACTAAGTCTGGGGTCCAGTATCTGCACTTATGCCTCATGACATATGAGAGCCATGTAAGCTCGAATATCACAGGCAGAGTCCAGCAGAAATATCTGTGTGCACATGCTCCTTCGGGCTATCAGATCTTCACCCATCTTTACGTCATCTGGTCTTTATTGATATTTACAGTGGACTTTAGCGGTGTTTTCTCAAGTTAGTCAGCATAATTGGGTGAAGGTTGAGGGGTGGCTTCGGTGGGGAAGTTTAGGGGGTGGACATCCTGGAGTGGGCTGTGGGCATATACCGAGATGTTTGTTATACTTTTTTACATCTAATAAATAAAACTGCTTTTGTAGCCAATGAGGTGCTCTATCCTTGTGGTGTTGTTATTTTGACCCACTAATAGTGTCCCTAATAACCACCACCCATTCACAGTGTCCCTAATCACCCCCACCCACTCAGTCTCCTAATCACAGCCACACCAGTCAGTGGCTCTAATCACCACCACCTACTCACAGTGTCTCTAATCACCACCACCCACTTACAGTGTCCCTAATCACCACCACACCAGTTACTGTGTCTCTGATCAACACAATACCAGTCATATTGTCTCTAATCAATACCACACCAGTTACTGTGTCCTTGATCATCATTACACTAGTCATACTGTCCCTGATCTCCGCCACATCAGTCATACTGTCCCTAATCACCACCACACCAGCTACAGTATTCCTGTTCTCTGACACACTAGTCCCAGTGTCCATGAATACCACCACATCAGTCATATTGTCCCTAATCACCTGCACACCAGTCATATTGTCCCTTATCACCACCACAACAGTTGCAGTGTCCCTAATCACTGTCACTCCAGTTACAGTGTCTCTGATCACCACCAAACCAGTGCAGTGTTGCCTTTGCCTGAAGCCTGAAGCCTGAACTGACCCATCTGCACATCCCAATGACTATGTTCCTGCAAGACACCAGGCCAAAGAACATGGCATTCCTGGGGGCAACTGTGTACCAATAGGCTAGGCTTGCTTGGCATATAGGAACTGGGATTGCTTTAGGTGACGCTACACTAAGCTCTATTCCACGACCACTTGTATAGAGGTTACTAGAGATGAGCGAATTATTCAAAAATTCGATTCGGCTGATTCGCTGAATTTGCGGGAGAAATTTGATTCGATGCGAATTTATTCACTGCGAATTTAACTTATTAAAAGGGTTTCTAGGCTTCAGAGAGCCTTTATATTAGTGCAGAACACTGTACCTTTAATTTAAATGCCCTTGGAGTCTGCTGGGGAAGAGAAATAATACTGTCAGTCAGTATGACATGCAGATGAGTGCCGTCGATCTTAGAATCACCGCACACTTCACTCATTTGGGCAGTCACGGGGCACGACGAAGAAGAAGAAGAATGAAAAGAAGAATGAAAAGAAGAAGAAGAAGAAGAATGAAAGGAGAATGAAAAGAAGAAGAAGAAGAATGAAAAGAAGAAGAAGAAGAATGAAAAGAAGAATGAAAAGAAGAAGAAGAAGAATGAAAAGAAGAAGAAGAAGAATGAAAAGAAGAATGAGAAGAAGAATGAAAAGAAGAATTAAAAGAAGAATGAGAAGAATGAAAAGAAGAATGAAAAGAAGAAGAAGAAGAATGAAAAGAAGAAGAAGAATGAAAAGAAGAAGAAGAAGAATGAAAAGAAGAAGAAGAATGAAAAGAAGAAGAAGAAGAATGAAAAGAAGAATGAGAAGAAGAATGAAAAGAAGAATGAAAAGAAGAATGAGAAGAATGTAAAGAAGAATGAAAAGAAGAAGAAGAAGAATGAAAAGAGAAAGAATGAAAAGAAGAATGAAAAGAAGAAGAAGAAGAATGAAAAGAAGAATGAGAAGAATGAAAAGAAGAATGAAAAGAAGAAGAATGAAAAGAAGAAGAAGAAGAATGAAAAGAAGAATGAAAAGAAGAGGAATGAAAAGAAGAAGAAGAATGAAAAGAAGAATGAAAAGAAGAAGAATGAAAAGAAGAAGAAGAATGAAAAGAAGAATGAAAAGAAGAAGAAGAAGAAGAAGAAGAATGAAAAGAAGAAGAAGAATGAAAAGAAGAATGAGAAGAATGAAAAGAAGAAGAAGAAGAATGAAAAGAAGAATGAGAAGAAGAATGAGAAGAAGAATGAAAAGAAGAATGAGAAGAAGAATGAAAAGAAGAATGAGAAGAAGAATGAAAAGAAGAAGAAGAAGAATGAAAAGAAGAATGAAAAGAAGAAGAATGAAAAGAAGAAGAAGAATGAAAAGAAGAAGAAGAATGAAAAGAAGAATGAGAAGAAGAATGAAAAGAAGAATGAAAAGAAGAATGAGAAGAATGAAAAGAAGAATGAAAAGAATGAAGAAGAAGAATGAAAAGAAGAAGAAGAAGAATGAAAAGAAGAAGAAGAAGAATGAAAAGAAGAATGAAAAGAAGAATGAAAAGAAGAAGAAGAAGAATGAAAAGAAGAAGAAGAAGAATGAAAAGAAGAAGAAGAAGAATGAAAAGAAGAAGAAGAATGAAAAGAAGAAGAAGAATGAAAAGAAGAATGAGAAGAAGAATGAAAAGAAGAATGAAAAGAAGAATGAGAAGAATGAAAAGAAGAAGAATGAAAAGAAGAATGAGAAGAATGAAAAGAAGAATGAAAAGAAGAAGAAGAAGAATGAAAAGAAGAATGAGAAGAATGAAAAGAAGAATGAAAAGAAGAAGAAGAATGAAAAGAAGAAGAAGAAGAATGAAAAGAAGAAGAATGAAAAGAAGAAGAAGAATGAAAAGAAGAATGAAAAGAAGAAGAATGAAAAGAAGAAGAATGAAAAGAAGAAGAATGAAAAGAAGAAGAAGAAGAATGAAAAGAAGAAGAAGAAGAATGAAAAGAAGAAAAGAAGAATGAAAAGAAGAATGAAAAGAATGAAAAGAAGAAGAAGAAGAATGAAAAGAAGAATGAAAAGAAGAATGAAAAGAAGAAGAAGAAGAATGAAAAGAAGAAGAAGAATGAAAAGAAGAAGAATTCCAGTACAGCAAAAAGTGTATCTGCAGAGAGCTCCGCTATTTCTGACAGTTCTCTGACAGTTCCTTCACATTTACAGCGGTTGAAACATTGTATCTATTTATTTCCGAATAAAAACATCTGTATCCTAAATGGAAACAAATAGATACAATGTTTCAACCGCTGTAAATGTGAAGGAACTGTCAGAGAACTGTCAGAAATAGCGGAGCTCTCTGCAGTGACACTTTTTGCCGGCTGATCGGGAAAAATTCGATTCGTGCATCCGAAGTTTGCTAAAATTCGGATTCGGTGCGAATCGAATTTTTCCTAATATTCGAAACGAATTCCACTTCGCCAAGTTCGATTCACTCATCTCTAGAGGTTACCTTTACAGTATATTGTGTGAATAAACCTTTTTGTGCCAAAAATTATATTATATGTGCAAAGTCCAAAAAAAGGTCCAAGTAAATTATTCCTCCATATTCAAATTCAACATCCCCATGTGTCCAAACAAGTCGTATACCTCAAAACAAAAAAAAACTAAAACAATGTATTACCTCAATATAATCAATTAGATATATACTTCACAGATAAATGTATCAAAACGGGGGGGCGTGTCCGTGCCGCATGGAAAGATGGCTGCCTGAGACAGGAGCTCCTCACACACCCTGCTGTAATAGCAACCCGAAGCAACATCAGGCATTAGAGATAGCTGTGACATAAACAGCAACAGACCTCAGACCAGTAATGCTTACCACCCGCGATGACAAAGGGGAAGAAAATCCCCAAGGGACCGAAGAAACTCACAGAGTTCTTCTCACAGCCTCACAGAGCAGACAGCCAAGATGGCTAACACACAGGAACGGTCAGGGCTGCAGCAGAAAGACATCACTATCCTCATCAGCCTCTGAAACAGACATAGCTGATCCTCTGTCACCAGTGAAGGAAAAGAGCAAGAGACCAGCTTCATCTCCTCTCCTATCACCATGTACAAAGGCTCCTGTAAGTAAAAAGAAAACAATTCACACTTCTGCTGAAACAACAGATCTGACTGAAGGAATACATTTAATGGCAGAGCTGCCAGCTTCAGACTCCCCTGTCACAGCCATTACAATGAAGCATATGCTATTGTTACTTCATAAAGACATACAATCTGATCTTCAAAAATCTGTACATTTTATTCAAAAACAAGTCATCCAAATTGAAGAACGTACAGATGCAGCAGAAAGAAAAATTTGAGAATGTGTTGTAGCACACAATTCCTTGATAGATGCTTATGAGACACAATCACAAGAAATCATAAAAATTAAAGAAAAAATGGCTAACATGGAAGACTGCACAAGGAGGAATAACGTTAAAATCAAAGGGATCCCTGAATCAGTCACTCCGCCAGAGTTATCCATCTACCTGGGGAGACTACTGAAAACACTTCTACCAAACATGTCACAATCTGAGCTCATTATTGATAGAGCCCATAGACTGATGAAACCTAAACATCTGCCAGATACCGTCTCTAGAGACATTATTGCCAGAATACATTTTTTTCATGCTAAGGAAGCACTCATGATAGCTATGAGAAAACTTAAAACACTTCCAGCTCCATATGAAAAATGTGCTATATTTTCGGACATATCACCCTATACCGCACATAAATGCAAAGAATTCAAATGCATCACATCAGCTCTAATAAACCATAAAATAAGATATCAGAGGGGATATCCCACAAAAATCTTAGCCAACTTTCAATGGAAATTAATTCCAATTCTGACCCCTAATGATGGGAAAAAATTTCTGGCATCATGGAATATCGCTATACCACCAGAGCCACAATATATGCATAAAGAAATGCAACCAAAATATCCGCAGACTGGGTTACAATCCCGACAACCTGAACACTGGGACTTTTGGTCTCTTGTATCTTTTTCCTATTGGTATGTTTCAATGCCTACTTCCGCATTAGCAGGGAAGAGTTAGCCCCTATACTTCTCAGGTATACTACACACTCCACCAGAAAATGAGTCTGCTATGCACACTCATACAAGTGTTTGTTTTGTTGATGTTTTCTTTTACTTCTTACTCTTTTATGTTCTTACTATGCTTATTACATTCTCCTTATCCTCATATTCAGCTAACATTTCTATTGATGGATACATCTCAAAAACCAGATACCCTTCAGAGCATGGAGGGGGGAATGATCAGTGCTGTGCTTGGTACCTACAACATCTAACTACAATACTAGCTACTTTAGAGCAATTATATATGTTCTTTTTTATGTTATGTTCTTACTATGCTTATTACATTCTCCTTATCCTCATATTCAGCTAACATTTCTATTGATGGATACATCTCAAAAACCAGATACCCTTCAGAGCATGGAGGGGGGAATGATCAGTGCTGTGCTTGGTACCTACAACTTCTAACTACAATACTAGCTACTTTAGAGCAATTATATAAAACCCAAAAATGGTCATCATAACGTCCTTTAATGTTAAAGGACTTAATAGCCCTTACAAATGCACATCTCTGTGGAGAGAATCTTTAAAAACCAGATGTGATATACGGTGTGTACAAGAAACACACTTTAACAAGACTAACCCACCTACATGCAAACATAGGAAATTCACACAATATTTTTTTGCAAATGCTAATAAAAAAAACAAAGGAGTAATGATTGCAATAAAAGACAATAGCTTTACAAGTTCAATCAATATTCTCAGACCCACAAGGTAGATATATTATCTTAGTTACACATATTGACAATTTCTTAATGACATTGGTAAATGTGTATGCACCAAAGGACATAAAACCTTCTTCCAAAGCTTATCAAACAAAATTAAACTACTAAGACAAGGAGCTTTAATCATTTGGGGAAATTTTAATGAGGTAATTGATACAAACCTAGATTCCACTAACAAACTACGCAGACAATCACATACTCTAACATCATTTATAGAATCAGAAGATCTATATGATACATGGAGATGTCTCCATGGTGACAAAAAAGACTATACATACTTTTCTCACTCCCAAAATTCATAGTCACTGATTTATTTATTTTTAACAGATAAAAGATCTTTACAGCAAATATCTAGAACTGAAATTGGCTCCATCACATGGTCAGACCATGCCCCGCTCACATCAGAAATTTTTACAACACCATACCCCAACAACCTCTCTGTATGGAGACTAAACTCAGCCCTAATTACAAACCAACATTATAAATCTCAAAAAGAGAAGGAATTACTCTCCTATTTCCATATCAATAAATATACAGAGGTCAATGATTTTGTTCTATGGAATGCACACAAGGCATACATGAGAGGAATACTCATCAAATTAGGGACTTACGAAAAAAAAAAGGAAAGCTATAACAATTACAGACATATTATCGCAAATTAAACTTCTGGAATCAAAACAAAAACCAGACCAAATGATTTTCTCTCAGCTACGCTCTCTACGAGAGAAACTAAGGCTTCAACTCATGGAGCAATATGACTTTATGATAAAAAAAATTAAAATTTATATCATACACGCAGGCAAATAAAGCAGGACCACATTTAGCAAAACTATTTATGCGATATCAATCCAAATCAAAAATTGCATATCAAAAAGACCCATCTAAGGGAAAACTTATAAATCCACTAGATATAGCCACTGCTTTTAGTAGATACTATGCAACACTATATAACATAAAAAACTCAAGAATTTACACCTCCTACTGATAACCAAATCAATACGTTTCTGGAATCACTACAACTTCCTAAGATCTCCACAGAACAACTAGACTCCTTATCACAACCCTTCACCACCTCTGAAATTAACAAAATAATTCATGATCTCCCTTCTCATATATCACCAGGACCTGACGATTATACCAATGAAAATTACAAAACCTTTGCTCCAACCCTTATCCAATATCTACATAAATTTGTTAATAAATTCACAACATCTGAAAATATAAAAAAAGAAACATTAGAAGCCCTTATTTTCACACTGCCAAAACCAGGCAAACCTCCCACATCACCTGCCAACTTTAGACCTCTATCACTTCTAAATACAGATACGAAGATTTATGCCAAGCTACTAGCCAACTGACTTCAATCATTATTACCAAAACTAATTAATTCAGATCAGGTTGGATTTATCAACGGACGTCAAGCACCAGACGGCACACGCAGATTCATAAATTTAGCTCAATGGGCATATTACACACAGACACCATCTCTGCTCATCTCATTAGAAGCAGAAAAGGCATTTGACAGAATCTACTGGCCATACCTACAACTGGTACTAGAAAAATTTGGAATAACAGGTTCGTTCAAGAAAGCAATTATGGCTTTATATAGATGCTGTCAGGCTCCGCCCGACGGGATCTCTAGTGGTCCACGGCACGGGGTTTCCCAGGACGCGGAGTCTAAGTCCCAGTCTGCCTTTTCACCAGGGCCCCTGATGGTGGGGATGGACTTGGTGCAAGACTGAAACCAGGTCGCGTCCCTGGGCACCCCCGGCGGTGGCAGAGGGGTCCCGCTGAGGGTATGTGCCCGGGTAGAGCCTGCTGTGAAGGGGATGACAGATCCCGATCCGAGCGGGATGGATGGGATGACAGATCCTGATCCGAGCGGGATGGATGGGATGACAGATCCTGATCCGAGCGGGATGGATGGGCAGCTATCAGGAGTAGGCGAGGTCAGACTAGCCGGGTCGGTATTGTGCGGGCAGCGTGGTACGGGGGGAGTCAGCGGAGAATGGTCGGGGTCACAAGCCAGGTTCAGCAGGTAGCGGGCAGCGCGGTGCAGGAGGTCAGGCAGAAGGATGGTCAGGGACGAGCCGGGGTCAGAGCAGGAGAAGGTCAGCATAAACAGGACAGGCAGAGTTTGGCAACAAGGAGCGTACTTACAGGAACAGGAACGAGACCTTGCGGCAACTTGGAGATGCACAGGCAGCTTTAAATAGAGCGCCCTGCTCTCCCATTGGTGCGGCCGCGATCGCTACTGCGCATGCGCGGCCGCCGCGATCGCCGAGGATTCTGCGCTCGCCGGCTGGGACGGATCGGCGGTCTGCGCATTCGCGCGCCGCCGAGGACCCGGGATCCCTGACATTGCCCCCCCCCTACGGGCAACCTCCGGATGCCCAACCGACCCCTACTCAACGGCTGGTTCCGAAAAAATTCCCGCACAAGCCTTGGGGCGTGCACATTTTGGGCCGGCTCCCATGAATTTTCCTCCGCCCCATATCCTTTCCATTTAACCAGAAACTGAGTTTGGCCTCCCCTCTTCCTGCAATCTAAGATAGCTTCAACTTCAAATTCCTCCTCCCCATCCACGTCTACTGCCTCCGGTGGCTTAGACCTTCGATCCGGGAAGGGGTCTGGAGTTGCCGGTTTCAACAGGGACACATGGAAGACCGGATGAACCTTCATAGATTCGGGCAGTGCCAGCTCGTATGCCACCTCGTTGACCTTACGTTTGACCCGGAAAGGCCCCAAGAACTTGGGAGCCAATTTCTTTGAAGGGCAGGACATTTTTAAATTTGCGGTGGACAACCAAACCTGGTCCTCTGGCCGCAAACTCAATTCCCCTCTTCTCTTCCTATCAAACGCCCTCTTGTTGTCATCCTGGGCCTTTGCCATTGCTTCCTGCAATACCTTGCTATTGGTTGACAGAAAGGTCAACATATCCTGCGTGGCTGGGACTGCGAGCTCTGGGATTAGATCTGGCAGGAATACAGGGTGGA
This sequence comes from Staurois parvus, assembly GCF_062004578.1. Taxonomy (NCBI): domain Eukaryota; kingdom Metazoa; phylum Chordata; class Amphibia; order Anura; family Ranidae; genus Staurois; species Staurois parvus. The sequence continues at coordinate 217,625 of NW_028318993.1, read as the reverse complement.
ACCCATAGTTTGCGAAAAATGGGGACTGTCTAGTAGCAGAGTGACTTGCATTATTATATGCGAATTCCGCAAGCGGCAGGAGAGTAACCCAGTCATCTTGGAGGAAGGTGGTATAGCACCTGAGGTACTGCTCTAGGGTCTGGTTTGTACGCTCCGTCTGGCCATTGGTCTGTGGGTGATAAGCAGAAGAGAACGATAACTTAATCCCCAGGGTTTCACATAGAGCTTTCCAGAACCTGGACGTAAACTGAACCCCTCTGTCAGATACAATGTCCCTGGGAATTCCGTGGAGTCTTACTACTTCCTTAATAAACACACGTGCTGTTTCAAGGGCTGTAGGTGTGTCCTTTAAGGGTACAAAATGGGCCATCTTGGACAGGCGGTCCACAATCACGAAGATTGCTGTGTGGTCCTGAGAAGGTGGAAGTTCCACGATAAAGTCAATGGAAATCATGGTCCATGGCCTGTTGGGAATGGGTAATGGGCGCAAGAGACCCCAAGCTTTATTCCTAGTGGGTTTGTTTCTCTGACACACGGGACAGGTCTTAATGTAGGTTTCGCACTCCCTGGCCATATTAGGCCACCAGAAAGTACGCTGCAGCAGCTCCAAGGTCTTACGTACCCCGAAGTGCCCGGCCAGCGGGTGATCGTGGCAGTATCCTAATACCAATGTACGGGCCTCCTCAGGGACCACAATCTGATCCTCCTTCCAAAAAAGTCCTTCCCTATTTAGTAAGGGAACCCCAGGTGGACCTTGCATTCCTACGGACGCGGTCTGCAGTTGAGAATGGAGCTCCGATTGGAGAACTAAGAAATTTCCTGGGGACAGGATAGTGTCTGGCTTGGGGTTCTCTTCGGGATCCCCAAACATGCGGGAGAGCGCGTCTGGTTTTGTGTTCTTAGACCCTGGCCTATAGGTTATATGGAAAAAGAACCGTGAAAAGAACAGCGCCCACCTGGCTTGACGTGACCTCAGACGTTTAGCTGTCCTCAGATACTCTAGGTTCTTATGATCCGTAAAAATCAATATTGGGTGTACCGCCCCTTCTAACAAGTATCTCCATTCCTCTAGTGCCACCTTAATCGCCAAGAGTCAGTTTCCTGGAGAAGAAAGCCACTGGGTGCATGAGTTCTTTGATGCCCTTCCTCTGGGACAGGATCGCCCCGACCGCATTCTCGGATGCGTCCACCTCCAAGATATATGGCAAGGACGAATCAGGGTGGCTCAGAATAGGAGCCGCCGTAAACAATTCCTTCAAGGCTTCGAAAGCCCTCTGTGCCTCGGGTGTCCATTGGAAGCGAACCCCCTGCCTGGTCAGCTGGGTGATTGGGGACACTAGGCCCGAAAAGTTCTTAATGAACTTTCTGTAGAAATTCGCGAAGCCGATGAAGCGTTGGACCGCTTTCTTATCGGCGGGGGCTGGCCAATCTAAAATGGCCGAAACCTTTTGTGGATCCATGGCTATTCCCGTGGGAGAGATGGTTAGACCCAGAAACGAAATGCTACTCTGTTCAAAGCAGCACTTGTCTGCCTTGGCATATAAGCTGTGTTGGCGGAGCCGTTCTAACACGCGCCTCACGTGACCTCTATGGTCCTCCAAGGTTGGGGAAAAGACAAGGATATCGTCCAGGTATACAATGACGAAGATATCTAGGTAGTCCCTGAACACATCGTTTATGAAATGTTGGAAGGTGGCAGGGGCGTTGCATAGGCCGAAGGGCATAACCAAGTATTCAAAGTGTCCGAATCTGGTACGGAATGCTGTCTTCCACTCGTCCCCCTCTCTGATACGAACTAAATTATAGGCACCTCTCAAGTCTAGTTTAGTGAAGACAGATGCTGACTTCAGCCTCTGAAACAGCTCGGGGACGAGTGGTAGCGGGTAACGGTTTTTTACTGTGACCTTATTCAAGTCCCGGTAATCTACGCAGGGCCGGAGGGACTTGTCTTTTTTCTCCACAAAGAAAATGCCCGCCCCGGCTGGTGACGTGGAGGGTCTAATAAACCCCTTATGGAGGTTTTCATCTATATACTCCTTTAGTACCCCTAACTCCCGCTCGGATAAGGGGAATATCCGCCCAAATGGGATTTCGGACCCCGGGAGGAGATCAATTGGGCAGTCATAAGCTCGGTGCGGAGGGAGAATGTCCGCCCCCCGCTTGCTAAACACGTCCAGAAAATTATGGTAAACTGACGGAATGACTTGCGCCAGCTCTGCATCTGTCTCTAGACACAACAAAGTCGGTGGAATCGGGGAGATCTTAGGGAGGCAATGCTGCTGGCAGTATGGGGAGAGGAACTGCATAGAACCCGCCTTCCAGTCCACCTGGGGATTATGGGCTCGTAACCACGGGCGCCCCAAAATAATTGGAAATAGTGGGGATGCTATGGCGTCCAACCGAAGGAGTTCTTCATGATGGGTCGATATGGTAGTACGGATAGGTGGGGTCTCGTGGTCCACCACCCCTGACTTAATACGTGATCCATCTGCTAGAAAAATATTCAATCCCACCTCCTTGGTTTGTAGGGGAATTTGTTGCTGAACTGCAAAGTCTAAATCTATGAAGCAACTACACGCCCCAGAATCCACAATAGCCGTGGTCACCACTGTTCTCCCCGGCAGCTGAAGTGACACAGGTACCGCCAGATAACTAGTATTGCCCACACTGTTAGAAGTGACTGTAGAGAAAACAGCGGAACACTTACCCCTCTTGGCTGGACAGGTACGTACCACATGGCCTGCTCCCCCACAGTAGAGGCAGAGATGGTTGGCAAGACGCCTCTGGCGTTCCTCAGGCGTAATTGTCGGTCGGATCCTTCCCGATGGCCCGGTCTCGGGTGAATCCATGGCAACCTGATTCTGGCCTGCCGGCTGTAACTGGGTAGAGGCCTGAGGGGGTGTTCCAGTTGATCCTTGTCCTTGGTTGCATCTTCCCTGCCTGTGCTCCCGTAACCGGCGGTCAATTCGAATAGTCAAAGCTATCAAGGCCTCCAAAGTGCTAGGTATGTCTATTCGGGCCAATTCGTCCTTCAGGGGTTCAGCTAACCCTACGCGGAACTGGTGGTGCAGAGCCGCCTCGTTCCATTGGCAGTCACTATGCCAACGCCTGAATTCGGCGGCATAGTCCTCCACTGTCCGGTGACCCTGCCTGAGTGTATATAGGGCCCTCTCGGCCGTTGCGGTGCGCAGCGGGTCGTCATACAAGAGGGCCATAGCCTCAAAAAATACCGTCACTGACTGCAATAGTGGGTCTCGCTTCTCTCGGAGACGGTGGGCCCAGTCTTGGGGTCCCCCCTGTAGTAGGGAAATAATGAACCCTACCCTCACTGATTCGGAGGAAAAGGTCTGAGGCTGGAGGTCAAAGTATAACTGACAGGAGTTACGAAAGGCCCTGAATCTACTTCGGTCTCCGGAAAAACGTTCCGGTGTGGGGACACGGGGTTCTGGTGCGGGTAACAACCCCGGAGTCTTCCTAATGGGTTCCCCAGACCCCCTGGTAGGGGTAGCTAAGGTCTGCGTGCGTCTGTCCAATACCGTATAACCTTCCTGTAGGCCCCTAATTCCCAGTGTAAGGGTCTCCATCTGTCGACAGATGTCGTCCAGAGGGGAAGTTCCCCTTCCAGGCTCAGTCATGGCCGCAAGGTACTGTCAGGCTCCACCCAACGGGATCTCTAGTGGTCCACGGCACGGGGTTTCCCAGGACGCGGAGTCTAAGTCCCAGTCTGCCTTTTCACCAGGGCCCCTGATGGTGGGGATGGACTTGGTGCAAGACTGAAACCAGGTCGCGTCCCTGGGCACCCCCGGCGGTGGCAGAGGGGTCCCGCTGAGGGTATGTGCCCGGGTAGAGCCTGCTGTGAAGGGGATGACAGATCCCGATCCGAGCGGGATGGATGGGATGACAGATCCTGATCCGAGCGGGATGGATGGGATGACAGATCCTGATCCGAGCGGGATGGATGGGCAGCTATCAGGAGTAGGCGAGGTCAGACTAGCCGGGTCGGTATTGTGCGGGCAGCGTGGTACGGGGGGAGTCAGCGGAGAATGGTCGGGGTCACAAGCCAGGTTCAGCAGGTAGCGGGCAGCGCGGTGCAGGAGGTCAGGCAGAAGGATGGTCAGGGACGAGCCGGGGTCAGAGCAGGAGAAGGTCAGCATAAACAGGACAGGCAGAGTTTGGCAACAAGGAGCGTACTTACAGGAACAGGAACGAGACCTTGCGGCAACTTGGAGATGCACAGGCAGCTTTAAATAGAGCGCCCTGCTCTCCCATTGGTGCGGCCGCGATCGCTACTGCGCATGCGCGGCCGCCGCGATCGCCGAGGATTCTGCGCTCGCCGGCTGGGACGGATCGGCGGTCTGCGCATGCGCGCACCGCCGAGGACCCGGGATCCCTGACAGATGCCCTAGTGCTAGAGTATGGTCATCTGGTATACTCTCTGACCCATTCCAGATATCGAATGGTACAAGGCAAGGGTGTCCCTTATCACCTTTGCTTAATCTTTGCTTTATGCATAGAACTATTGGCAGAAGCGATACGTATACAACCTGACATTGGAGGTATCAAAATAGGTCACGAAACACATAAAATAGGACTATACACTGATGACACCATAATTGCTATGACCGACCCCATCATCTCAATAATAGCATTGCAATTGGTTATCTCGCAATTTAGCTTATTATCCATGTACAAAGTAAATGAAGCCAAATCCTCCATGCTGCCGATAGCAATCCCACCTAAATTACATAAACGAATGTCATCAATCTCCCTTTCTCATGGGCCACATCATCACAAATTACATACCTAGGAATAAAATTAACATCTCCCCACTCGAACACATTTAAGATCAACTTTTCCAATCTACTCATTAAAATAACAGAACTATGTAAAGAGTTTTCCAACACCACTATTTCATGGGTTGGGAGAATTGCTATTGTAAAAATGTTTATTTTACCACACATTTTATATTTCTTTCGAGCCATCCCAATACCATTACTATCTTCATCCATACAAAAACTACAATCACTATTAAATACCTACATCTGGGAACACAAAAAAGCACGGGTCAACAAATTGACACTATACACTTCTCGATCAAATTTAGGTATGGGAGCCCCCAATCTACAATTATACTATAAAGCAATAGTGTTGGATCAGGCACAGCATTGGTGGTCACCTCAAATAGACAAATGATGGGTACAGATAGAACAGTCCCTTATCCATAGTGACAATCAAGCCACATTGGGAGCTCTTACTCTCACTCATAGAGCCCCAAGATACTGCCTAGACACAATCAATGTGACTCTCCTCACCTGGGTGTCTATTCTACGAACCTCAAAGGGAAATCGCCCTACAATTAATGGCTTCATTCCTCTACTCTCCATATCATCGATGACACCTGATCTGGAACTTTACTCCTGGTCAAAAGCAGGCCTTCAAAATCTTGCCCAACAATATGCCAATGGTACCCTACAAACATTTCAACAACTTTCAGAAACATACAAAATTACGCATAAGGACCTTTTCAAAATATCTAAGAATTTGTCATGCATTACGCAACCTGGAATACCAAGAGGATTCTCTCCTCAAATCTTTGACCAACTTTTATGAAAGAATAGATTCTCACAAACGAGGCATCTCATTCATATATAATATCCTTCTTCAACATCATCAACAAGGAAAATTACCAACGATGCATAAATGGGAACGAGACATTGGGAAACAATTCCAGATTCAACAATGGCAAACAGCAGGAAACTGGACTAGGAAAACTACCAGATGCATTAACCATTGGGAATCAGCCCAAAAGATATTACACACATGGTACATAATTCCACAACATTTGGCAGCACGTTCAACCAAGCGCTACTCCTCATTATGCTGGAGGAACTGTAACCAACAAGGATCCCTGTACCATATATGGTGGGAATGTCCACAAATTACTCCATTCTGGTCAGATATCTTCACGTTTATAACATCAATTACAATCTCCTCTCCAATTCCTGATCAAGCCCTGGCACTTTTGGGAATGGGAATAGACTCCTGGCCACCACAGTCCAGAACTGTACTAATGCATATTTTGATAGCGGCACAACTGAGTATTGCCAGGCTTTGGAAACAAAATACAACGCCATCCATTCACACAGTAACTGAAATCCTGAACAAAAACACAGCCTTTGAAAAAACCTTTCCTCAAATACACAACTCATCTGCTAAATTCCAGAAACACTGGGACTTATGGCTCAAAGATCATTGATGTATCGTTACATAAAAAACTACAAGATGTACCAATCAAACACCACTAGAGATACAGCTACTCTACTCTATTATTATCACCCTATTATCTCAAAAAAGTAAATATGTAATAATTTCAAATCCAGTCCAGTATTTGATTTTTAAAATATATAAAAAAAGAATATAACAAGATTCAGATTCAGCATCTAAATTTCAGTAAAATGTATTGAATCCACCCTAGGTACATTCTGCTCTTCACTATTAGTATCATTTAGATATGCTTTGCACAGTTGTGCACAACTGCAGAGCGGTTGATGTGTGGCACCATTCACTTGAGTGGGCCGTGCTCAGTGCGCGGTACACCCAATTAAGCATGTCAGGGGCTATAATTCTTGCCATGGCGTGTGAAGCAAAACATCATGACTGCAGCATGTGTACACCCCCGGGCAGCTGCCCCAGCAACCAAAGGGGAGTGGTTGAGGGGGTGCTGAAAACATGTCTAAAAGGCCTTTGTCATAACCCAGTCCATCTCTCTATACACATACCACATACTTTTTAGCGCCTTTATAGGAGAAAAAACTTCAAAAGAAAATTTGAACTTCAAAGGAGTTATAAACTACTTTAGTTAGATGAAAGAAGTTTTGGTTATGACAATGTTAATGGAAACATTACTGGTTACTGTACATGAAAATGTGCTATCTACTTTAGTTCAGTAAAAGATGGGTAGGCACATCATTGGGTGCCAGAGGACTTTGTCCCAGAACTGCCTAAGGCCGGCCATACATTATACAATTTTCTTTAAATTTACCAAAACCATATAATATGAGGACAAACTCATTCAAAAGTCAAACACTTTCCATATGTATGCAATCAGGCAGGCCCCTGAACTACAAAGTTTAAGGTAAATCTAAAGGGAACTGAATGAGAAAATTGTATAAGGTATGGCCAGCTTAAGACTGTTTTCAGGTGACCACTCTCTTAAAATAAGGTTAGAGGCTGTGCTGGAATTTTTTAAAGTAGCTTACTTTTTAGGTAAGTTGCAATAACACTTTAGCTCTAAACGGTACTGATGAGAAAGATATCTCAGTATTCCTTTGGCCTCACCTTTCACTGATGTCCTGCTTGGCTCACTTCTACTTATATACTGTATTTGCAGGAACGCATACAATTTATTTAAGTTCAAATGCATATATATACAGTATATATTGCCAAAAGTATTGGGACACCACTCCAAATCATTGGATTCAGGTGTTCCAATCACCTCCTTGGTCACAGGTATATAACATCAAGCACCTAGGCATGCAGACTGCTTCTACAAACATTTGTGAAAGAATGGGTAGTTCTCGGGAGCTCAGTGAACTCAAGAGTGGTACCATGATAGATTGCCACCTGTGCAATATGTATACTGTATCGATATACATATAACCTTAAAATAAAGAGCACAGCATAACAAATCTATATTAAAATATCTTATTCAGTATGTTTATCATATTAGTTCTTTTTAAAAAACCTGGATAGATAATAATTACCTATATGCACAATGTTCTTGTAAAGAATGCCTCCTTAGCAGGATAAATAAGAAATAAGATCAACAAAACTTTAGTAATTGATCAGTAGAGCCTTCTTTCATATATATTGAGTTCTCAACCTGTGGGCCCCATTACCAATCTCAAGGTAGACAACACAAAGGCAACCTTTTGCGTTGCCTGGATGATGTAAGTTTGTTTCTCTCTAATTATTCCAAATTACTCAATTATTAGCAACAACCTGGGAAATTATGCATTTAGCAGGAATATTGTAAGGAAACATCTAAAAAAGACTTACCAGCAGCTGTCAGTAAGCTTGGCACAACTATTTAGGATTAGTGCTGATGATATATTAAAAAGGTGAACAATCATGTGCTATACATTTATAACATCTGTATGGCACACTTGATTGTGATGCGATAGCACATATGGCTAGAAATCTTATTAAATAAGAACTCCAACAAACACTACTTTCATAGCATTGCATGCAGTTGCAGGGAAGTTGTGGAGCCTTCCCATTCACTTAAGTGGGTTGAGTTTGGTGCTGGTACAGACTTCTGATTGAGACATGTGTAGCAAGCGTGCACACAGAGATGGATACGAAGGATCATCCATCTTGTACAATTATATCTTTCCTCATCCCCCTCCCTTGCTGTGGGGTGACATGTGGCCTGAGTGATGACAGAGGTCACAGGCAGCCAAAGCACAGCAGGAAGCTCCGAGCTATAAAACCCCCAACGGAACTGGGGCCTAGCTGTCTGTTGGCTGTGCAGTCTGGGACATCGTAAAAGCGTAAACCAAGCCCTTCACTGAGTTCAAAGACATTCCAGAGAAGTAATAAACTAGACACCACATTCAAAATCCATTTTCCCCCTATGATTTCATATCTTGGAATATGAGAGACTTACATAAAAACCAGGCATATCGTCAGATTGGTTAAGTTAATAAAAACCATTTGGTATATTATATTCCCTAGCTGGAATATATAGTAGGGCAGGAAAGTATATCTCCTGAACCATTCAAGTGTATATGATATGTTTCATCTCTAACCATTCCGCAGATGCTGCTGAGTATTAATATACTAGTGGCACGGCTGCTAAATGCCCGGAGGAAAAGTTATGGGCCATAATATAAGCTAGGAGGGATTTTTGTTCTAGCTTGGGTCTCCACCCCAACACCCCTCCCCAAATGAGGCAATTGGCTCTCTGCTGTAAGGAGACACCCTGCTGAGATCCTAGAAAAAGGCTGTTATGCTTGGAGAGGGGTGTGTGAGAGAGAAAAGAAGAGTCTCCTGTTTAACATGGAAACTGACAGTAGAGACAAGAAATCCTTTTGACTTATGAAACTTGAAGCTGCTTACACCAATGCTGACTGGCAAGTACTTTAACCCTCTAAATTCCTTTCTGTTATCTCTTTGCTATGCTATTGTTCTCTGTATATTTATATATATATTGGTTACATCTTTTTTCTGTAACTATTTTTATCACACCCTTTTGACCTTTTAGTAATAAATCTTACTTTCTGAAAGTGTTGAACTGTTTAACGCCTTTAATGCAAACTACGAATTCATGCCGCTGAAGAACGCTACTGTGTGTGTTTAACCCTCTGTATAACCTGCCTGCAGTGACAGTGGTATACAGATGAGTATCTAGCAATCATAGTGTCATTGCTGATATTGCTGAGTTTCCTCTTTCTCTTTACAAAAAGGAGGTGGTGGCAGTGTGAAGGGTTAATTGCGTAATTAACCTGACCCAGTAACAATCGCTCCCAGGCTGCTGGTACATCGATTGTGGTCCAGTGAGCTGGAAAATCTTTGTGCAGGGTGCAGCTGGGCGTGGCATTGTTACGCACGTGACATCGCGGTTTTAGATTGGCTAGTCCTTCGGTCATGAGTTTGGTGAGAATGGCAGGGGCCGCGATTGTCACAACATGCAGTTTAATTTTTGCCATGACTGTGGCATGTGTACAGCGCTCAGTGACTGGATGCCAATGTTTTGGTGGCCAGTAAAAATGCTGCTCAACTGCCTGCTTTTGGTAGCATGGTACAGAGTGTCCCTAAAGTCTGGACACACAGTCAAATTGCATACTGAGAAAAAAAACAGATCGTTAGTGATATTTCCTATGTGTTCCTCACTTCCATTGGTCTATTGCTTTCTAGAAATGTAAGAAATCCTTTTTTTTTTTTAAGCAGAGCTAAATTCTTTCAATCAACTCTATTTGTAATCCTTATGCTTCCAACAGTAGTAAATAGATAGAAAGATATTTACTTGTTTTAAACATTTTTTAAAAATATTTCTTCACGTGCTTCCTGTTTCCGGCCTAGGCCAAAAAAGATGTTATACATCCCAGGAGTCTTCATGGGCATCTTTCTTCTTTCATCTGAAGGAGAAAGGGCTTTTTCAGCTAACTACACCCTTCTGCCTGTACACCTGAACTAAAAGCAGCTTGATTCTGGGAAGAAAATGCTACATGACTCATCTGCCCTTACTCAAGATGGCCACAGCTAGAAATGATAGGGTTTTTTTCCAAAGGGTTTGTCAACAAAATAAAGCATGGAGACATAGATGGATGAGCGAGTTTGCTCTGAATATTAAAAATGAATAAAAGAGTTTTCAGGTTTTAGTGCTCAAATATAGTTGAGTTCCACTTTAATGAATAACAATTTACAAAGTAGTCAGTAAGGTTATTAGTGTGTATGTGTGTATGTGTGTATGTGTGTGTGTGTGTGTGTGTGTGTGTGTGTGTGAGAGTGGGGGGGGGGGTCCAGCCTTTTTTTTTTGTATATTCACTATCTATGTTCTTTGTTATTAAAGCCTAGGTTTAGTCAAAACTTAAAACAAAAAAAAAATCAAAAAGGGTCAGTACCTACAGTCAATGTGAAGTGTCCTTTGTGTTGTTGGTTGCAATTTTAATTGAAATCCAAGCTCATTTGACACCCTCAACTTCTAGGTACACCGAACGTAATTCAATTTGGGGTACAAGAAAGACCCAATATTTTCAGATATGAAGGCTGCCTCCACCTTATAAACTCTTTCTATGTTTTAGATAAATTCCATCAGGCTAAATCAATTACCAACATCTTCTATCGCTTGAGAGCTATTAGCTGCCAAGCATTTACTTACCTCTCCTACATTTGAATCTCCATTTAATACTTAGCACCCTTAGCATCATATACAAGCGGAATCCTTCTATCATTGTTTGCCCCTGGCCTGAGTAAGACATTTTAGCTTTCATGGGCAGTAGAACTGTGAATATCAATAAGAAGCCAGCAAGGTAAAAAATACTTCCAGGTATAGTTTTTTTATACGTAGTTACTGTACGTTTGTCCATCTTGGAACAATGTAACTATGTATATACCTGACCAATGCTGTGGAAGCTGGAAATCACTGAAATTGACATAGGTACTCCAGTAATCTCCATTTGCTTCCAAGTTCCATGCTGAGTAGCTGGCCTGATGCACTGTGAACCCTGAACATTGTGTCTATTTCCCAGAAATACCTCAATCATGAAACAAAAAATGTATTGTGGCCACTAGATGGTTTTGACAATAAAGCAACCACACATAATAGAGGAAGTATGGCAATTTCCATTCTGATTGTGTGGATGTTTGTCATACCTGAACAACAAACGTTTAAACATAGATCCCTTCTTATATGTCCATTAGTACCTTTACCTGTGGTGATTGATATAAGACAAATGGTAAGTATTGTACCACCACAAGTAAGCATAATTGCCTGCAAGCATTTATTTTTACATGCCAATAGCCAAATCCAAATATAGCAATTGCTAATCTTCCTACCCAGCAAACAATGCAGGTCTGCTAAAAGAATGTTTATTTAATTTAACAAATATGTTCATATTTGGGAACATATCACATGTTCCACCCTTTTTTGGGGGTGGAACATGTAACATGTTCCTGTTCCTGCAGTCACTCCACGATCTCCCCTCTTCCTGTGACAGAAGACCGGAGATCTTCTCTGTGGACCCACTGTCACTATTTGAAAAGAGTGCAGCCATGCAGGGCTCCACCCTGCATTATTCATTCACAGAGCTCTGTTAATGAATGGACTACAAGTACCGACATCCTTTGCGGCTGTCAGCTTTCAGTTCTCAGTGAACTACCAGGGTGCTGTTGAGCACTCTAGGTAGTTCATCGATTCTTCCTGTCAGTGTGTAACTGCCTGCCCATACAAGGTATGAGCAGACAGCTTACACTGACAGTCTGCAGGAGTCCTGCATTGCACCTGTGATCTGATGATAACAGGTGCAATGCTTTCAAAGCTCCTAAAAAATATAGTAAATGCACTTTTTTTACTTGCAAAAAAATGTGTATTTATTACTTTTTTAAAGGTGGACTGATCTTTTAGCTTCATATTAATTCTCCTTTAACCACTGTAGTGAATCAAGACATCACCATAACAGGGTCACTGGAAATGTACTTTCTCTGCTTCCTGAATCACTGGTCATATTCAATTTCCATTTGACTTACTACTGTGAGAAACTTCTTACTACTGAGATATTCTATATCTGATATATTTATATCAGTCTGTATGTAGAAGATGGCAAGAAGCCTGCAGTGGATGTGTTTTGGAACTCCTCTTCTGCAATGCAAGTAAGGGTTGTCAGATCATGTGTCAAAAGGGATTGGTGCAGACTGGTGCACTACAGAGCTGTCTGGAGAGAAAAAAACTGAAGTACTGGGCAGGTAGAATGTGTTCCCTGTATACATTTTCAATTTCATTTTCAAATTTGATTGAAGTATACTTAAAGGTTACTAATCCCATCAATTAAAGGTCTATTTTTGTGCAGGTGGAAAATAAATCTGAGCATGTCATAATAAAACAAGAGTATTCCTTCTCAGTCCAGCTGAAAACATTATCCAGCATTGCTGACAGGCTGAGATAAGTCTTTAAAGGAGCAGACTGGGCAGTACATGCCCTTGTGTCTGGATATTAGATATATAAGATAGATAAATATTAGACAATATTAGACATTGTAAAAACAATTAGACTTGTGCAATAACAGAAACATATACACTACACCCTTTATCAAATGGTTGAAACCTCTGGACCTGCATTTCCTGTCCTGAACACACAACAGGAAGTGAGAAGAAACCTCCACTTAGCTGTTACCTGAACAGGGTTTCCCTATTGAAAGATTTTCTTTCTATTCCTGCTCATAACAAAAGTTTTGGATTTGTAATCATTTTCTGCTCCAGTTACCATGGTCACCAGGACATAGATGGGTTAATAAACCCAACACCAACACAGAGAGAAATAAAAATATATTGGTGGAAGGAAGAAGAGGAGCCCTCAAAGATTTAAGAGTCAATTTCATCATAACAGTCCAGCCCAGTTTCAGCATAACATGTCAATGTGTTTCAGTGGTTATATCATGCCCACTTCATCATGGCTTGGAGGAGTTTTAGAAGCTTCCTAACCAGGACCATTTGCAGTCTCGGCTCTCAATCACCGGGTGATTCCTCGCTGGCCCGCAGTGATTGTTGAGTATCTCCAATGGGGGAGAGACCTGTGTATAAATAACACAGATCTCTCCCCGGTCATCTCTTACACACTGCTTTGTATGGCTCTGCATAGCAGAGCCATACAAAGCAGAGTGCTTACAATGGAAAGTACTCACACAGCACACAGTGAAACAGCACACAGTTAACCCTTTGATAGCCCCAAATGTTAACCCCTTCCTGCCCAGTGCCATTAGTACAGTGTCAGTGCTTTTTATTAGCACTGATCACTGTATTGGTGTCACTGGGCATGTTAGTGACACCAAGTCAGTTCCCCCCAGTGTCAGGATGTCCACCGCAGTCCCACAGTCCCATTATAAGTCATTGATTACCGCCATTATTAGTAAAAAAAAAATTCCAGTATATATACAGCCATTTGTAAATGCTATAACTTTCACGGAAACCAATTAATTTACACGTATTGGGATTTTGTTTAGCAAAGACATGTAGCAGAATACATTTTGTCCTACATTTTTATTGATTTTTTAAAAATTTTTTACAGGTTATGTTTAATAGCAAAAAGTCAAAAATATTGTTTTTTTTTCTCAAAATTGTCGGTCTTTTTTTGTTTATAGTGCAAAAGATAAAAAACGCACAGGTGATCAAATACCACTGAAGGAAAGTTCTATTTGTGGGGAAAAAGGGACATAAATTTCATTTGGGTGCATGACCGTGCAATTGTCAGTCAAAGTAATACAGCGCTGTATAACAAAAAATGGCCTGGTCAGGAAGGGGGGTAAATCCTCTGGAGGGCAAGTGGTTAAACAAGCATTATCTCAGGGTTAAAAGTAAAGTATAAAAAATGCTGAAATCTGTTTCTCATCATTGATGTCCTAGAACAGCCCTGAAAATATACAGTACACATGCACACAACCTGCATCTGGTAAATTACCTTTGGCTTTGTTTTCACTATCCAGAACCATCTGAAACACATCAGGGGCCAGACAAAGGCCAACATTCACAAGTAATGGACACTTTTTTCTTACAGATTCCTTAGAGTTGCTTTGTTTTACCTGCAACAGGAATGAAACCAGAACAAGCACTGTGAATCAGAACATGGCTTTTTTACCTTTCGGAAGTTCTAAACTACAGCAAAATGTTTCTGATCTGATTTTTGTAATTGTTTTTATTTTGTCATGTGGTTTGTTTGAGTTGTGTGTTTTTGCTTGATGATATTTTTTCTTTAACCACTTGTCGGCGGCCCACAGTACATTTACTGTAGGCGGTCAGCATGGGCAGGCTGTATCATGTACATCATCCAGCTTGTTCTGAGTTGGAAGCACACTGTGCGCCATGCTGCTCTTGCGAATACTATGTTCACCAAACACAGCAGATTGCGAATCCTGGTACCCAGCCACCTTTGGTGTCCAGGGATCATTTTGATTTTGATTGCTATGAGATCACATTGTCACAATATCAACAAAGTTGTTATGAATGAATTCCATTCATACAAGCTGTATTTCCTGCAAAATGATGCTGTGATTGGACCACAGCTATCACATGGCACCTGGGCCAATCACTGCACCCTGTACCATGTGATTAGCTGTGTCCAATCATAGATCACTAGTAATCACAGCTGTTATGAATGTAACCCATTCATAATTGTTTAAAACATTGCTGTTACAAAGAACACACCCCAGAGTAGTACAGTGCTACTATGGTGACACTGAACTACTCTGATGAAAGTATGTAAAAAATAATAAAACTAAATTTAAAAAAAATACTAAGAAAAGAAACAAAATGTTGAAAAAGTTTTGAAAAAAAGCATATCTACATTTGTTTTTTTTTTTAACATACTGTCACCAGTCAGTATCCCGATCACCACCACACCAGTCTTATGATGACGTTGTACTGCACCCTAGGCAAGACCAGCTACTTTCACCCTCATCCCCCCCCCCCCAAAAAAATAAGACTTACATTTTTTTTAAAAAACAGTAAAACTACACTGGCGATGCTGTTGGGTCTGCTATAGGTGGCACAGGTTGCACTGTAAGGTAAGAAGTCAGCTTCGGAGCAGCAGAGGCTGGGCTAGGAGGAGAAGACCCTGTCCAGTGTTTCCTCCTCTGGATCCCGCTCCAGTAGATGATGCCCTGCACAACCTCCTCCATGCTGGGCCCAACCTGCGAGGGCTTCCATGACCCACCAGCATAACAGGGACCCCCCTTGGAACCCCCCAGGACTGCAAGTTGCGAGAAGGGGGTAGTTATGTAATGCTCATTCTATAGCATTACCAGCCTGTGCACAGCAAATAAAAAGGTATCTAGTGACTTTGTAAGGTGAATCAGAGGCAGGGACACCCCTGGGTGTAGGTGGCATGCACCCTCCCCCCTTCCCCCACCCTGTACCTGCTGGAAGTGCTCCTGTCTCTGGTCAGAGATGGGTGCTGTCACTTAATATATGACCTGCCAGAGAATAGATCAACAGGTTGTTGACTATGAGCAGACCCACCCAAGTGGAGCAGGGCAGTCAGCATGCATCCATAATGCCTAACCAGGATCCCAGATCTCTATAGATTCCAGCGCAGGCAGCATACACTGACAGCTAACTCCATATTGCTCTGCACCATGTGTGCCAAAAGTGGGGTTGGGGGCGTGGCCACTTGCGCTCAGCCAATGTGTTTCTTTAATTTTTTTGAGCAGTGTATATATAAATTTGCATCTTGACAGTACTTAGCAGTGAATGGCCTGTTTACATATGTGTGTTGTAAACGTCATACTAATATTTTTAAAACACATATTGCATGTTTAGCATGTTTTTCTGTTTTTGGTGAGCTTAATTTTTGAGTGTAGCCTTTTTTTTAGCACAGTGCATTTTTGGTGTGCTCCTATAGACTTCAGTGGAAGGTGTATTTTTGGTATGTTTTTCAAACAGGGCACTAAAGATGCTGCAAGGAGGACTTTTCAAAAGTGCAGCCCACTGTAAAAATAAACCACAGGGTACAGATGTGAACACTCAGATAGGATTTAAAGAGAACTGTCTTTCATGAGCTGGGAAGGTGCATTTTAGTGCGGCAAAGTGCACAGGTGTAAATAGGGCTTTCGTTTTTACTTTTCAGTCCATTTTTTTTAACAGACTAATGGGGGTTATTTACTAAACCTGGCAAGTGAAAATCTTGTGCAACTCTGTATAGAAACCAATCAGTTTCCAGGTTGTATTGCCGAAGCTAATTGAATAAACTGAAGTTAGAAGCGGATTGGCTACCACCAGATTCTGTGCGCACCAGTTTTAGTACATTTACCCCAATATCTGCTTATCTTGTCAGCAATGCAGTGTCCTGGTAGTGTCCTGTGCACTGATCTATCAAACAATGGTGTCGGCCTTCCCAGCTATCTTCTGTGAACTGCAGAAAAATGGAGATGAGCAGGAGAGGGGTAGGTCTATAGGAGAGCAGCCTAGGGTGACAATGCTGCTCCTTCCGTATTTACAGAAGAAGGAGCCTTGTCACCCCTAGGACAGGAAGTGTGTTACTGGCTTGATCAAAAGATAAAAACAAAAGAAACATGGCCAGAAAAAGAAACTAATGCAGTCACTACATCTAAGAACGGAAAAACTGCAAAACATACATTTTTAGTTTTAGTTTTAGATGCACGTTAGGTATTAAAACCTTTATTACACAGTCTGAAAATTGTGACTGCCCCAGGTATAACCCAGTACTTCTTTTTCTAGGACTATCTGACGTGACTTTCTCCAAGAACAAGAAAGAAAACGTCCAATGAATGTCTACAAGATCTGATCCCGAATTCACCGTCCAGTCTTTATGCTAATTTGATTCTGCCAAATTTGTCATCATATTCCGGGATGGTTCAACTCCTCCAAACAACAGGTAAGTTATGAGTGTATAGTGAGTGAATGTAGCCTGACACTACCAGTTATAACCCTTGGTTCACACCTCTGCGGTTTTGCAGTCCGCGTGGTTATGAGGGCATGGTAGCCCATTCATTTGAATGGGCTGCCGTGCCTGGTTTCCCAGAAAAAAAAATTAAAAATTAGGCTGCATGAAAATTTTCCTGTGGTTCCCACACCTGCAAACATCCTGTGGGTGGAGATGCATGGGGGTGCCATTAAGAATGAATGGCAGCCCCATGTGTCTCTACAGAGCAGCATGTTTTGGCTGAAGGTGGTTGCAAGTGCAGGAACAGCTGCGATTCTAGCAGCCACAACCACCTCACACAATGCAAACCTAGCCTTATATACTATGTCAGCGATTAAAGTGAACCTATCCTAGTTCATTTTGTTAGTTCACTTAGTTCAACTGGATCCTTAACCAGGCTTCAATTTCTCCGCAGATCAAAATGAAAGGCCAGCTTTGGGTATGTTTGCTATAATAAGTGCCCTAGCCACTTAAAAAAGAAAATCAAAAGCTGCAATGTTTTCCATGCAGTACTTTTTCACCAAAAGATGTGCTTATTCTTTTGGATTGAATGATGTTCAGTGTCATTTGAGCCTAGGTTCACATACAGTATATGCGATGCAGGAAACACAGCGAATCCTGTGTGTTTCCCACACTGCATCAAAATTGCACTGTGTTCATTCAATCTGCTGAGGTTGTCAATGTTTAGTTAATGACACCCCAAAAACAGGTCGCAGAACAGTGCAATTGCCCAAATTGGATCACATGGACACCCAAGCAATTCGATTCCAGTGCAGCAGAAAAAAAAAAGCTGCCTGCAAATTTTTCTTGCAGATGCTGTGCAATTTGATCCCATACAAAATGAATGGGCTCAAATTGCAGTGCAAAGAATGGCATGTGATTTGATCAGAAATGCGGTTCAATTTCTGTCCAAATCTCCCACACTGCTAATGCGTGAATCCGGAGTAATTCAGAATACTGAGAACATACTATAAAGTTATGGCAGGGAGGACATGGCCATGTTTGTTAAGGGATTTAATCCCAATGCTCTTTATTTATAGTGTATTTATACAGAGTATATTTTGTTCTGTCCACCGCTGGAGAAGATTGGGAGAAAAAGAAAAGCCTGCATGTCACACCAGAAAACTTCATAAAAAGTATACAAAAAAAAATACCCACAGGTTTTGGAGAGCCAGGAGGGGAGGGGATACACCCAGGAGAAAGAGTAGACTTTAATCCCCACACTGTATTTACTGCATGGTAATGCTCATGGTAAAATAGTCGACTGAGTGCCCCATACATGTTACATACCGGGTATAAAATCATATTTCTAATTAAGTGGAGCGGCAATGAAATAATTATATTCTGTTATTTTCTGTATGACTGCTATTGCTCTAATGTCTATCTTGTCTAATTTGTTATCTCGAAGATGGAGTATATTACATTTTACAGCCAATCATGTCATCGTCCTGCAATTTGCATCAACCAGCAATGCCATTGACCTGCAATACCAATACCATTGTGTTATCAAGACCTAAAACATCCAACATGTAGACACCACATAGCCATCTTTTACTTGGCGTCCAGGACCTACAACAGGGATAATGAATTCAGGAAGGTCCTGTTGCTAAAAATGTCTTCCAACCGAATCTCATTTTTGTGCTATGACTCAGATAGGATGTAGTCATTCTACAGTTGCAAGAAAAAGTATGTGAACCCCTTGGGATTACGTGGAGTTTTGCATGAATTGGGCATAAAATGTGCTCTGAACGTCATCTAAGTCACAACAATGGAAGAACACAGTCTGCCGAACATAATACTACACAAACATTAGATGTTGCCATGGTTTAATTGCACATAACATGTAAAGATTCACAGTGCAGGGAGGAAAAAGTATGTGAACCTTTGGACTTAATAACTGGTTGACCCTCCTTTGGCAGCAATAACCTCAACCAAACGTTTCCTGTAGTTGCAGATCAGACCTGCACAACGATCTGGAGTCATTTTGGACCACTCCTCTTCACAAAACTGTTTCAGTGTAGCAATATTCTTGGGATGTCTGGTGTGAATCGGTCTCTTAAGGTCATGCCACAGCATTTCATGGTAAAAACCTGGTTTGGACTCAATCACCTTAGTATGTTCTTGGAAGGGAAAAAGACATATCCAAACACGTTTCAGGGTAACTGTCTCCTTCAGTAGGGCTGTGTAGGTTGATGTGGTCAGTGTGGGTCTGGAACCAGAGATCCGCTTCAGGTGACAACCTTTTTGGTGCTGCCAGATTGTACAGAATCTGCTGGGAATATATAATCCTTGAAAATGAAAAGTTTCAAAGGTGGGGAGTGTCCCGTAGTATAAATTTTTACCACATATGTGGTATGGCTGTGATCATCAGGAGCTGTAGAATTTATTATGGGTTGTTCTTTGGTGGTAGGTTGTGGTAATAACAAGAATTTCACAAAAAAAGATTTTGTTTTAGTATTTTGGGCCAGTTTTCCTTTGACAGTAAAAACAATCAGGAGATATCCATTACCATTTACAACCAAATGAAAGCCCAATTTGTCCCAAAATAAACAAGGTATAATTCACTTGTACAAAATTGTACAAAGTAGTTGTGATGATATGTACGGTTTTACCAACATGTCAAAGTTGCAAAATTTGTTTTACCCTTAGGCGTGAAGGGGTTAAGTAGAAAAGTAAAGCCATTATAGGATGAGTTGCATTTACTTCTTAGTAACATAGTGGGTATTATTTATCACACAAGAAGATTCTGATAATCCATTCTCAGAGATACGTTTTATAAGATGTGCACATTTTCAGAGGCTAGATTAGAAGATAAAATTGATGCTGCTAATGTGGACATGGGCCATACTTCATGTACATTGTCCTGTCACTTGGGGCATATTTTTTAAACTATTTGAAAACCTTTAAAATTGCTACATTTGTCTGTCGCTTAGAGTCCTTGGGATAAAATAAAATAGCAGTAACCTGGAGGATAGTGCATTTTTCCTGTTAGATATTTACTTTCAATTCTTGTGAGATTCTCAATCAACAAGCATCATTCAGACACCTCTGGAGGGACATAACATGAAATTTATCAAATGCTAGCAGCCAGTCAGCAGTAGTTACCAGCTGAATTTTTCCAATTGGGTATACTGCTGACTCAATTATTATGAGCTTTCCGCCTCATTGACTGGATCCATTTACCAATTGAGGTATTTTTCTATCACTGACATATTGAACATTCTCATTTGTAATCAGTGCAGAACTTTCATTTATATAATCAATAAATGTAAGTGGAGGACTGCTGTCTCATAAGTCAGTATTTCTTCGTAACGGTGGTTGTATTGACGGTTGGAAATGTGTAACAGTTCAAATGTATGGATGGGGATGAATGTCAATTTAGCAACAAACTCCTTGATGTAAGGGAGGGATGCTATAACTGAGGGTTGAATATTACGTTTATTTAATTGGAAATTGCCACTCTGGTAAAAATGAAGAAGGCAAGGTTTGAAGACATAGGTGGTTTTAATTAACTTCCAGGTCTCATGTGCATTCAAGATTTGATCAATGCAAAGCCAAAGAAACAGGGTTTGAATAAAACATAGTTCTAAAGGGCAACATCTTCCAAATAGATAAACAAACAAATGAAATATATTAACAGGAACTGTTTTATCCAGTAAATGATTTGTAAGATAATATGTATGTTCGGCTTGAAATCCCCCTTTTTTGCTGTGCCATGTGGTTGAATTTAGATATTGACAACACTTTATAGGACTAACTAGTTTGTTGAACTCTTCCAAGCAATGACCTTGTCCTGGTTCACACCAGAGCAGCTTTGAAATTACACTACTTTGTGCGACTTCAAATCTGGCTATTTAGCGCAACTTCATTGTGGCTTGCTGACCCTCTGTGTGACTTCATTTAACAGATGTCAATGCAAGTTGCCATGAAGTCCCACAAAAATAGTGCAGGAACCTTTTTCAAAGTCGCAGCAAGTTGAGTCGCACCAATTTTAATGGTTCCATTGCTGCTAATTGGATGTCACTTGTCATGTGACTTTGAACTCTCAAGTCACATGACAAGTCACACCAGTGTGAACCAGGACTTAAAGCGCACAACTTTAATACCTTGTAACAACCTGTGTTGCCTCAACTATGTTTTTCCAAGTACACTACAAAGTTCAGAATTAAAGAATATCTGACAAAAAAAGTTCACAAGGCATATGAAGCCCAACAGGAGTAGCTAGCCTGTTTCCCTGGGCAACAATACAACCACTCTTCATAGAGTTTAGTAAACGCTGGAAGCTAACAGTCCATGATAATGTGCTCTGCTAGCTAATTTCCACTTGCCCCGCAGGTAAATCAGCTGACAAAAGTAGGACATGGAGACACATAAAGTGCCTATGTGTATGCGCCCTAAACATTTATTTAATGAACATACTATACTGCCCATGGTTGTACTAGCTGTGTCACAACTAGTGCTGATGGAACATCTTTTTCAGGACAAAGAGACACAGAAGTCCTGCTTTCAAGCTTTAGCCTTACTGGCCCTAAGTTTGTTTATTTGTATTTTCTTTAACCACTTGCCCTCTGGAGGAGTTACCCCCCCCCCCCCCCCCCTCTTTCTGACCAGGCCATTTTTTATGATACGGCACTGCATTACTTTAACTGACAATTGCGCAGTCAAGCAACACTGCACCCAAATCAAAGTTACGTCCTTTTTTCCCACAAATAGAGCTTTCTTTCAGTGGTATTTGATCGCCTGTGCGTTTTTTATTTTTTGCACTAAAAAATAATAAAAATATATATTTTGGACTTTTTGCTATTAAACATGTCCAGTAAAAAAATGTAAAAAAATCTAATTTTGTCATAAATTTAGGCCAAAATGTATTCTGTTACATGTCTTTGCTAAGAAAAAATAGCAATACATGTAAATTAATTGGTTTACGTGAAAGTTATAGCGTCTATAAATGGCGATATATATACTGGAATTTTCTTCTTTTTTTTACTAGCGACTTATAGCAGGACTGCGATGGGCATTCCAACACTGGGGGAAACTGACTTGGTGTCACTGACATCCCCAGTGACACCAATACAGTGCTCAGTGCTAACAAAAAGCACAGACACTGTACTAATGGCACTGGGCAGGAAGGGCTTCACATGTGGGGCAATCAAAGGATTAACTGTGTGCTGTTTTACTATGTGTGTTGTGTGTGTGTTTCACTGTAGGCACACTGTTTTGTATGGCCTTACTATGCAGAGCCATACAAAGCAGCGTGCAGGAGCTGACAGGGGAGACATCTGTACTGTTTACCTCGGAGATCACTGGGTGCCAGCGGGGAATCACCTGCCGGGACCCAGTGATTGACAGCCGAGGCCGCGAATGGCGGCGAGTGTAGGGCTTGCGCGCCCCCTACCCAGAACTATAAAATCACGTATATATACGTGATTTTGCACACCCGTGCCTCCCTGTAGCAGTGTTCCTGCTATAGGGTGGCACGGAAGTGGTTAAAATAGTTACTTATCTCAACTCATTCACATATGGTTCAGTTACACATTACTATCACTACCACTCCTAATACTATTATTGCTAATATTAGCAATAATAACAATAATATCAAAGTTGAGCTCAAAGCAGACAGATAAATGCACAGGTAAACTACATACAAGGGAGCTGTATTACCTGCCAAATTATTTTATTTCTGTCCATTCTGTCCTGAGATTTATACATCTCTGTCACATAGTTGAGGACACCCAATTTTTCTGTGATGCTGTTTTGTTTCATATGCTGCTCTATTCATTGACATACCTCTTTTAGACCTTAGCTCATCCAGCCAGTTTAGTCACTTGCTGAACAAAACCCTCCACAGACAGCTTAACTTTCCAATAAGACACAGGAGTAAAATCCAATGCAATTTTACTTCCTAAAGTGCAGTGCACGAGATGTTCCCCAGTCACTTTTAGTGTAAAGAGACAATGATCTTTTCAGCTTTATGCCTGCCATGAAGGCTAGCAGCTTACTGAGAGAACATGCAAAAGAAGGGAGGGTCTATCTAAAGGAATCCAACTATCCCCACAAACAGAGGAGCTGGGTTATACCATTGACAAATATAAAAATAACAAATTGTAGTAGCACTAAATTCAGCATTAATATATTAATACATATTTAATGCTATCCTATCACCTACCGTGTATTCAATAGTATTGGATACACGGTAGGTGTTCTAGAACAGCTGCAGTTCAGTAACACTTACACCCCTTTTACATGGAGGGTCCAATCAGATCAGTTTTATAGGCGGACTTGATCGGATGGGTCATTTACCTCTATGGAAAGGCGGTTGTAAACAGACTGTGTCCATTTACACACGTCTACCTCCAGTCCAATCTGGTCTGCTAAAGAAAACGAAGGGAAGACTTCCTTTTCCATTTCGGTGGAAAGAATTAGAGGGTAGTCAGATGTAAAAGGACAGTGGAGTCCTTTTACACCAGGACACCCATAGAGCAAAGCGGTCTCTGTCAATGTCAGCTCTGCATAAACTGAGAGGACACAGGTGTGTCACTGACCAGCTCTGCTCTGATCAGCAGGGAATGTGTAAGCAGATTCCCTTCTAATCATGAAAGAGTCTGTCTCATCTGAAAGCGGCCTAACATGGCTTGTCTCTTTCCAAGACTGTGACTGGACAAAAAAGTAGAACTAAAGGAGAAACAGCAGACTGATGAGCTCATCTCTCTGTCACTCTGCTCTCTCCTCCAGTCAGTATGTTTCTGCTCTGAGTTTTTCTGTACAATGGACTGCAAGAGGCTAACTCCAGGTCATATTAACCTCCCTGGAGGTATTCCCGAGTGTAGCTCAGGGTAAAGTTTCAGCACCACAAGCGGTAACCCCGAGCTACACTCGGGAATACCTTACAGCATTACTCCGGGATCTCTTCTTCATTTACCTTGTCCTGCGCTCCCGTGATGTCCCCCCTGCAGTGTCCCTGGCAATGTCCTCCGGCCGATGCTGGCATCTGTCTTCCGGGTTCCGTTCCCTCAAACATCAGGACGTACGGAGACGGAACTGGCGGGAAATTTTAAAATTTTAAAAGTGACATTCACTAAATTCACTAAAATCACATAGTAAAACATTACTGTATCAAACCATTTCACATACATTTTGTCCCTATTGCTTTGTCCTGTGCCCTGCCTGTTCTGTTCTTTCTGCCTTGAAACTGAAAAAAGTCCATGGCGTCCAAAAAGCATCCCTTTAGGTCAAAAGTGGTTTTAGACCAGCTAGAGAACAGCGATAGTAAATTAGAACTGTCACGAACGTGGCGTCAGACCCCAGCCCTTCTCACCAAACTCGTGACCGAAGGACTAGCCAGTCTAAAACCGTGCATAACAATGCCACACTCAGCTGCACCCTGCACAGCGGTTTTCCAGGTAACTGGACCACAATCGATGCACCGGCAGCCTGAATGCGATTGTTACTGGGTCAGGTTAATTACGCAATTAACCCTTCACACTGCCACCACCTCCTTTTTTGTACAGAGAAAGAGGAAACTCGGCGATATCAGCTATAACACTATAATGGTTGAGTTAATCGTCGGTATAAAACGGTCACCACAGGCCGGTTATACAGAGGGTTAAACAAACACAGTAGCGTTCTCTTTAGAGGCAGGAATTCGTAAATTGCAATAAAGCACTATAGAAACAGTTCAACACTTTCAGAAGGAAAGATTTATTACTAAAAGGTCAAATGGCTGCAATAAAAATATTTACAGAAAAAGATGTAACTAAGAGATATATATATATATATATAAATATACAGAGACCAACAGCACAGCAAAGAGATATCAGAGAGAGGTGAAAGGGTTAAGGTACTTGCCAAAGTCCTGGGTTAGCAGATCCAAGTTTCAGAGCGAAAGGGCACGGGTCTCCTCAGGTGGTACTGATGTTAAAATGGGAGACGTCTTCAACTCAACTCTCTTAGGCCTGACAGCCCATTTTTTAGTTCCCCAGCAGGGGGTGTCTCTGAAGTCAAGGATCAATACCCCGTTTAGGGAGTGGAGGTCTGAGCGGATACCTCAACTAGAGCCAAAATCTCCCATAACTCATATTTTGGCCCATAACTTTCCATCTGCACAAGTGACATTCCACCCGCGGGTAGATTATTATGCACTAGAAATTCTGAAGGACCCTCTGCACACTGGTATATACCCTTTCAAGCAGACTATGCAATAAATAGGGATATTTAGTTCACACACCTTGCAATACATGCTTAAGCTGGCCAACTGGGTCAAAGTAATCCCTCTATGGCCAGTCCTACTCTGCCCTGCCTACGCAAATGCTAATGTGGACACAATGCTAGCATAGGGGAAAAGACACAATGGGGAGAGCTACAAGGTTCAGGTCTGGCTACTGACCCAACAATACAACAAACAAGAGATCCCTGTGCTCAAATCCCAACAGCTAGTGCATGCATTTATCCATCAGGGGCTAAAGGGGTGTAACCACATATTAACACTAGAAATTCTGAAGGACCCTCTGCACACTGCTATGTACCCTTTCAAGCAGACACACGCTAAGACACAATGGGGAGAGCTACAAGGGATTTGAGCACAGGGATCTCTTGTTTGTTAGATTATTATGCAGACACATCTAAGGATTGATTAGATATAAAATATGAAATTATACACTGCCTGGTTCACGAAATCTACTTTTCTGCTTTCCTATATATTCGAGACAAGGCGAGTGACCTACCCAACTGTTCGTCTTCTTGTGGCCAATCTGACGATATGTCCGGTTTTTATGTAAGTCTCTCATATTCCAAGATATGAGACAGGGGAAAAATGGATTTTAACAAAGGTTTTCTGGTCGTATTTCCTTGGAATGTTCTTTGAACTTCAGGGAAAGCTTGCCTTGTCTTATACGAGGTGTTATATTTTACAGGTTTTTGGACAGCAAGGCCCTGGCTCCCTTGGGGGTCCTATAGCTCATAGCCCCCCTGCTGTCTCTGGCCTGTGCCACACACAAGCTGCCATATGTCACTGTGCCTCTCAGAAAGGGAGGGGGGAAGAATGAGGAAATAACATGGATACTCTTAACAAAATGGAGGCTGCGTTCTTCACTGTGTGTACGCTGGTTACAAGAACTACTTGCAGAGTTGAGTGATAATGATTCGTGGGGAAATTCGTCATCAGACACTGAAAACAATTTTGTGACCTTGCTCAGTGATGTGCGAAATGGCGCTCTATTTCCAATTTCAGTGTTTTTGGTTTGATTATATTATTGAATTAAATTTATTATTATATTATTATTTTTTATGATTATTTAATAAATTATAATTTATGATTTCGTGTTTCAAATTTTAACATACCCGGGATGTTTACTAGACTCTTGTTCGGACAGATTTCAGTGAGTTATTCCTAAAAATTACAGGCCTACAATAAAAAAAACTACATATTTCCATGCAAAAAAATGTACCGCTTTGAGCGCAGAAATATGGACATAATCAGACCGCTAGAGAGGCTACAGTACTTACATTGCATGCATAAAAAAATACCTTTAAGGATTTAATAATAAATATGGAGTTGCATTACTGTGTGTGCCTTTTATATTTGCCTGGAGTTCAAGCTTAAAACCAATAAAGAAAAAAAAATAATACAAATGTTTTTGGTTCATATTTTTGAACAGCACTGCAAAGTGACAAGAAAGAGCATCTATATAAACACTGGGACTCCAAATCTAACAAAACCCAGCTTGAAATATACAAATGTCTTCTAAAAGAGCAGGAATATTTTTGCCAAACATTGGCATTTATTATTAAGTAATAATCTTCTGCAACATGTATTCCCTTCTGACCCCAGTGTGCATTTTGTAAAGCACAGTCTTTGGGTGACTTACTTACCCATTGTAGCTTCTCTTGGAGAAAGCATAGTTGACCTGTGCCTGTGGCAGATTGAAGACCTGTTAAACGCTGCTTATATGATCATATATATGACATGACCATGTTCAACCTCAGAGCTCACATGGTGAGAAATTTTCCTCTCAAACACAATGGAGGAATGGAATTGTTAAAATTTTGAGTGGTGCAACAATTTTTACCAAAATGCACGTAGAGGAAATGTTGACCAACTGATCTTGTAGAAAGAAATAAAATGCATTTGGGATTCAGAGGCAGCTTCAGCCTATGGACTTAATTACAGTTTTAAATAACATTTAGATTGAAATAGGGGCATTAAAACTGCTTCTTGTCTTATAAGCTTACCAGGGGTGTGGGCTACATGGGGTTACTTTGAATAAGAATCTCTAATTTTGGTCAATGTTGCCCCTTTTCTAATGGTATGAAACCATTGTGAGAACAATGTTTTGGGCCATTTCAGCATTTAGTAAAATGTGTTGTGTACATATGTGTGTTGCATGTCCCCTTTAAGAGGTGGGTTTGCTGTTATGGCAAGTGGGTATGTGGCATATCGCAGTATTTTTCTTTGGAGATATGTGCATGATGTCAGTACATCGGCATCAACAACGCACAAGATGCCAGTCACATGTCTCCCACACCAGCCAAGCTTGGGCCTTTAACCTACCTGGTTACCTGCTCTCCATTGAAAGCTAGCTCAAGATGGACCTCACCAGTATACTAGGATTTCTACTGATATCATTTTGAATCACCAACACCACTAACAGTGTTTGGATAAATGTAGTGGTAGCCATTTTATAAACATACAATCTACTTATGCTACGATAAACTGAGGGCACGTGAAGGAATGATAAAATTGTAACTTCAGAATACCATTGAATATCACATGGGTTACAGTAGTAAATGATGATGGAGTGCTTTTGACACATTTCATTTTCTATTCTTCAGCAAGTCCTGATTGCCATATGTACTCATGTCCACTGCTGTCCTTTAGCACCTGCTATAAATGTAGAAGCTATTGGGATATTAGAACAGGAATATCTTTCTTCTATTGCATTGCAGGTCAGCGATCACACCTGAAACTTGTAGCTCTCCTACAGCTTGTGTCTATTTGCCCCATTTGCATTTTACAGAGCAGACTAGGACTGGCCACAGAGGGATTACTTTGACACAGTTGGCCAGTCTAAGCATGTATTGCAATGTATGTGTACTACAAATCCCCATTTTTTTATTGCAAAGTTAGCTATAGAGGCTGCGTTGGAGTGTGCAGAGAGCTCATCCAGAAATTTTAGTGTTAACATGTGGTCACATCCCTTTAGCACCTGCTAGATTATATACATGTAGAAGCTATTGGGATCTGAGCACAGGTACAGTATCAATTTGCATTGCAGGTCAGTGACCATATAGATTGGTTGCCCACTGTTAGCCTAGTTAGATTGCTGGAAAGAGTTAAAGTGTTGTGCACTGTTTCCCAGGTGTTTCTTGGCAGCTTTATGGGTCTGACCCACTGGCCCTGTAGCCTATACAAACGACATGGGTCCTCATCCCAGGTCTATCACCTAGCTTGTGGTCTTAGTCCTGTCTTTGGCATGCTTGGCCCTGTTCCTGCCATGGGCCTGTATCTTGGAGCCTTCAATATGCTGAGACCTGCAGTCCACCCTGAAGAACACCAATTGCTGGAGAACTGCCTAAATGGACTCACCTTTTCAAGAACTTCACCTGTACAGGTATGCTGGGGAAGCCAAGCCTGAGTTAGGAAATAAGTTAGGGAAGAACTGTGGCACTGTTTGCCTATTATGCTTACGTTTCTATTGACATCTTGCCATGCCTGGTCTGAAGTTGTTAAAGGGGTATATAAAAGTAACTAGCACATCATACATAGTAATCTGCTGCTTGGGGTCTGTTAAGCTCATTGGGGTATGAAGACAGTACTAGAAGAGTCAATACATTACAGAGTACAAACAAGTGGTTACCAGGGGTAATGAAAGTCTACCACCAGTACAAGCAGCCTGTCGTGAAGTGTGTACCTATGACCAGTGGAATGTCCTCTAGTAATAAGGGAGTTACTCTCTCCAAGTGGTCCGTCTCCCATAGCAACGGAAGCAGATCAGCACAGCAGAGGTTCCTGGCCAGGGCATAGGTATGAAAGAGGAAGAGTTACCAGACCACGCATGGGGTCCGTGCTATGTATTCGGTGGGACTCTGTTACTGAGAGTGTGGTAGTGGGGAGACACTGGACAGGTTGAGGGGGCATGTGCTCAGCACATCCCTCCAAATTGCAGTAACTGACAATGAAGGTGTGCATTGACAAGGGGACAAGAGAGAGTCCAGTTTATTGTTCAGTATACATGGTGTGCGGCCATCTTTGAATTGGAGGTCTGCCTTAAGATTGAGCTATCCCTGTAAGAGGCCTCCACTTCAGGGCATTGATGAACATGTCAAATGTAAAGGTACCCCATGTGCAGGTGAGTGACCACATATTAGGTTCCCAGCATAGCCTAGAAGAACCCACCCTGGGAATTTTATGTGAGAAACACAGTTGAAGTACAATTCACCTACCCCACAACAGTCTGGTATACCCTCCCCCCCCTTACAACTAGACCTGATAACCAAAAATTATAATTTTTTTTTATTACTTTTTTTTTATATTATTAATGTTTTTTTAATTTTTACACTGTACTACTTGTGGGGGGTGATGAAGATTTTTTTTTTTTACACTGATTGTTTTTACACCCATAAGGGCCGTAAAAGCAATCATTTCTCCTTCTCTCTGGCTGCATTCTTGCAGCCATTGAGAAATACTGTGTGAACTGTTATTGGTCACAGCTTGTCACATGGTACAAGGCAGTTGTGAATAGCCTTGTACCATGTGACCTCTGTGATCATTCACAGATTTCACACGTAAGCAATGATGTCAGAAGTGATATCTTGCTTACTTTTCTTTATGTGATCACTGATTGGCCAATCAGTGATCACATGATTGGGACCTCGCACCAAAGTCCCGTAGGACGATCAGTGTTCCACTGTGTCCGGAGGACACAGCGGGCACCGCATCGCGGTGCTGCATGCTCCCAGGGAGCGCACACAAGAACTGGGCGGGGGGGCCGTTTATAAACGGCCACCCACCCCAGCACTGCCAAAGTCCAGCAGTTTATAGACAAAGGCCAGACGGGAAGTGGTTAAACATGTATTGCAATGTATGTGAACTAAAAATTGTTTTATTTCAAAGTTTGTTACAGAGGGTTGCAGTGTGCAGAACTTTTAGTGTTGACATGTGGTCGCACCCCTTTAGTACCTGCTAGATCAAGGGTAGGCAACCTGCGGCTCTCTAGCTGTTGTGGAACTACATTTCCCATGAGGCATTGCAAAGATTACAAAACTGACAGTTACAACTATGGCTTGCAGAGGCATGATGGAACGTGTAGTCCTGCGGCTCTCAGGTTGCCTACCCCTGTGCTAGATTATATACATGTAGAAGCTATTGGGATCTGAGCACAGGTACTGTGTATCTTTGATCTTGGACATCATTCATACTGAGTAGCCAAGCTGGGTCAGTGGATCTTTAGGAAATATACTGTATGTATCCACGTAATCTTACTTTAGCTGGTGGAATTGGGAAAGAATTACCTTCTACATACCTGCAGACTGCGATATCATACCACCTAAATAACAACTACGAGATACACTGTTTGACAGATAAGGGGCTTTCCTTGAGCTGTTACACTTGATTGGAAATAATTCATGCACTTTAAATCTCCCTGGTATGCCTGCTATATCCCCAGACACTGTATTGCCAACTACCCAGAACACATTATTGGAAAAATTAAATGTACCTTGCTCCATACCCATACTTGGCCAAGACAGACTGGGGGGGGGATTTACTAAAACTGGTGCACACAGAATCTGGTGCAACTGTGCATTGTTAGTATATCTCCCCCACTGCATTACAATCTATAGGTCTCTTTCACATGGAACAGGCTCTGTTGAAGTCCACTTGCTCAGCGGGGCATCTGTCCAGTGGATGGCTGGTCTGTGTCCACCAAGTTTATGCAGAGCGGATAACACAGACACAGCCCGCTCTCCTCCATCGGACCGTCATCTGATCCAATCCACTAAACAGTTGGAGAATGAATGCCCATCCATCTGTTTTTATCAGCTTTGGATCAGATGTAGGCAGGTCTAAACTTACACATATCTGTTTACATCCACCGCTCCAAAGGGGAGACTGAAGGGTCCAATCAGATCCGACTGAAAAACGGACAGGGGGGCCCGATCAGTCCCCTAGTGTGAAAGGGGCCGTATGCCCTTCTTTATATATTATATGTTTACAGTGCTGTACATTAAAAAAAGGAGAAATACTTGGGCATATTCTAGTATATGGCACTGTTACATCAGGTGTGTACTTTTGGGACATATCCAATATGTCTGCTGTGCCCCTAGAAGGTGAATTAAAATATGAAGCACTGAACTTAGCCATTTATGGCATTAAGACTAATTTTTGTATGAGCAATTACAACTGGACACTAGATTTATATTCTTTTTGCATCATTGTCCTTTCTTTGGGGGTTCCGAGTCCATGGACATTGAATGCTGTTTCCACTGACTGTTACAATGTCTTCTAATTTTGGATTGTTATCAATTTAGTCAGAACCGATGATAGCAGGATACAGAAGTAATTTTTAATATGGATTTTTAATATTTCGACCATAGTTCGTATTATCTTGTATGCCCAATATATTTTTATATTGTGTGAGAAGCAGTTTAAATTCTTTATACCATTTGATATACTGTATATTGGTTTGTATCGATGTTAGTTTGTTGAACCCGTAAATCTGGTGTTTTTGTGGGTGGTTTGAACAGCACTACACAAAAAGCACCATCTTCTGGATAATGTAATAGTGCAATTATAATCTATCCATTCAGTCGTATCCGACCCTTGGCGATTGCATGGACCGTCACTCGTAAGCAACTTTTTCCATGAATTCTCTTAGCAATTATTTTACAGGGTAGGTTGCCAGGTCTTTCCCCAATCCCTACCATGCAGAAGATCCCACATGGCCAGGGATGAAACTAG
Organism: Staurois parvus; assembly: GCF_062004578.1. Classification (NCBI taxonomy): domain Eukaryota; kingdom Metazoa; phylum Chordata; class Amphibia; order Anura; family Ranidae; genus Staurois; species Staurois parvus. The sequence continues at coordinate 185,520 of NW_028318993.1, read as the reverse complement.
GACAATTTAGACAGGAGCCAATTAACCTACCAGCATGTCTTTGGAGTGTGGGAGGAAACCGGAGTACCCAGAGGAAACCCACACAAGCACAGGGAGAACATGCAAACTCCATGCAAGAGGAGCCATGGTTGGGAATTGAACCCATGACCCATTTACTGCACGGCAGACGTGCTAACCACTAAGCCACTGTGCCGCCCGGAATTATAATACAACAATACTAATACATTTACAAAGAGATAATATGGATTCATGGGGATATGATAATTAGATTGAGAGAGAAGCTCCTGCAAAGAAAATTCCTTGAGGGTCATTATTTTAAAATGGGATGGGATGCTGTTTTTTGTAAGGGGTTTGCTTGCCTGAACAAGAACTATATTACATTTATTTATTTATCAAACCTGCAACCTATGCAAAGACTTGCAAGTAGGGGCCACGGTGGGAAAAGTGTGTAGGTTTTGTTGCAGCATATGACTGTCCTTAAATTTTTACCATGCCTTTTTTTTTTAGTTTTGTTTGCATTTTTTGTAGTTTATTCAGGAAATTATGGGCGCCAAGGGCAGAATGTGAACTGTTCTTTGTGTAGGGAATAGATACACAAGACTATATTCCTGCAGTGAAAAGGGTGGATGCTAGTGAGTGAACAAAAAAAATCCCTTTTTTCATTGTAAAGTTTGCTTACAAAAAAGGGTATATAGCAGTGTGTAGAGGGTTTAGCCAGAATTTCTAGTGTTAAGATGTGGTCACACCCCTCTAGCTGTGCAGTGCTACAGAGCTGTTCTGTGCTGCGGGACCCTGAGAGTAGTGAGAGTTGAAGTGTGAACAGAGCAGACAGCAGGGATCAGGACTGATAACTCTAGCCAAGAAAAACTGAGCTGCTTACAGAGCTGTAAAAACTATAGCAAGAGCCTTAATCTGTTGTGCCTTGATGTGGATAGGAGCTCCACAAGTTGTAGGACCTGAACATCATGCTGGTGCTGGCTTCAGTGGGGAGCTCTGTGAGTGTCATGACCTCTCACCTGGCCTCCGGACCTTGACTTGCATTAGTGGTAAGAGGCATCTTGCCCCCCCCTTTTTTTTTTACTAAATTTGCTGCCTGTTGCTTAAAGATTTTTCTGCTGTGCAAGAAGATGGCTCAGGAAATTATAAACATCTTCACCACCTTCAATTCTATGGGCCGCTATACCATCAGACTGTTGTAACCCTCCACAGTGGCATAGTTAGGGTTTAAAAAATCCCAGATATGCCATTTAATTGTTGCTTATAGCATTTTTCCACTGTTTATCTTTCTTGAGATTGTTATTAAGTTGTCTGGTGTTGCCATATTGCCTTAACAAACCTTTTTCAGAGGGATTTTTGTTTTCTCTTTATTCTGTCCACTTTCTTAGTCATACAGTATAGGACACATAACCTGTAGTTATTACAAATGGTTTTATGCAGCTTTCCTATGTTTTTCCCAGTGTCCATAGGTGATGGACCCCTTCTCTTCTATCAAATTCCCTGGCTCCTTCTGCAGCTTTTAGGTCAGCTGTCTCCTTGGCTGTGCAATGGGGGACCATATCCATATTAAAAATTGAAAAGACAGGGTTGGCTTGTAATGTTGCAAGAATGCACTGGATCCTGATGTAGGCACTCCTATTAGCACATAGGGCAATGCACAGAGGAGCCAAAAGAAGAGCACTGTTCCCGAAGACCCTGGTGTGAGTATGACCATCATGGAAGGCAAAGCCAGGATGGGGTCTGTCCCCTTCGAATTCTTCAAACATGCAAGCTTCAGCAGTAAGTTAAGGACAGACACCCTTAAAAGTCCTGCCAGGGTCTAAGGAATCTATTTTGCTGCTATGGAGCCAGAAGCGCCATTTTTAAAACTTAAATCTGGCACCATTTTATTACACTGGATTGCATTTGCTTGAGGTTATTGGGCCTGCACAAACCATCCACTACAGAGCCCTAGTGTGCCTGCATTAGGGTGAATGCACTGCTCTGGAACTCACTATACCTATGCTGCCTTTTTTACTTATGTAGGTTAATAACGGGAGGTGTAGACCCACACGCTCCTACACCTCCCGTTCCCATGCCACCTTCCTCACCCTCCTCCTTCTCATATCAGCTGGGGACATCTCCCCGAACCCTGGCCCCCCTAGAGCCCCACCACCTCACCCCCCCCCTAGAGACCCCCTGCTCACGCCAGCCGACGCGACCCCCTCAACCTCATACATGTACCCCTCCTCCCCATACCTATCCCCCCTCTCTCGGTTGCACTCCTGAATGCCCGTTCGGTTTGCAACAAGCTTACCGCCATCCATGACCTCTTCATCTCCCGCTCCATAAACCTCCTAGCAGTCACCGAAACCTGGGTACAGGGCACCGACTCCACTTCCCCTGTGGCACTCACCCATGGAGGTCTCATCTGGACCCATTCGCCAAGACTGAGCGATCGCAGAGGTGGTGGTGTCGGCTTGCTCCTTTCACCACTGAGCACCTTCCAGGTCCTCCCTAACCCCCCCTCTCTATCCTTCCCCTCCTTTGAGGCGCACTGCATCCGACTCTTCTCACCCACCCCCCTAAGGATCGCAGTGATCTACAGACCTCCTGGGTCCATACCCCACTTCCTGGACAACTTCGCCGCCTGGCTCCCCTTCTTCCTCTCCTCTGAGCTACCGACCATCATCCTCGGGGACTTCAACATCCCCATCAACGACAACAACCCGGCCACTTCCCAATTCCTCCACCTAACCTCCTCCTTCGCGCTCACACAGCACATGCAATCCTCCACCCACATCGGAGGGAACACCCTGGATCTCGTCTTCTCCCACCTCTGTACCCTCAACCAGTTCTCTAACACCCCCTTCCCTCTCTCTGACCACCACCTCATCACGTTCTCCATCTCCCCTTCCCCCAACTCCCCCCCCCCCAAAAACGCCAAACCATCACCAGCCGCAATCTCCGCAACCTGAACCCGGCCCCCCTCCACTCAGCCGCCGACCGCCTACACGACAGCATCCTCCCACTGTCATGCCCTAGACTCTCTAGCACCCCTAACCACATGCATCATCAAACCCAGGCCGCTTCAACCATGGCAGAATGACAGCACTAAACGCCTCAAACGTCGCAGTTGCGCACTGGAGAGACTGTGGCGCAAAACCAGGTCCCCTCACGCATTCTCCCTCTACAAATCTGCCTTCCTCACTTACACCTCCTCCCTCCACGCCGCCAAGCAGGCCTACTTTGTTAACCTAATCAACACCCTCTCCTCCTGCCCTCGCCGACTCTTCTCCACCTTCAACTCCCTGCTCTCTCCCCCCCTCCTCCACTCAGTACCTCACTCACCGCCCACAAGATTGCCACCCATTTCCGTAACAAGATTGACGCTATCCACAAGGACATTTTCGACTCGCAATCTACCTCCCCACCTAGCCTCCCCACCCCCGTTACCCCTTCTTCTCCCCCCTCCTCTGCCCTCACAACCGCACTGCCCTCCACCTCTCCCGAGGCCCCGCCCACCGTAACCCCCCCTGCTCTGCACTCCCTCAGTCCTGTCACTACTGAGGAAGTCGTCAAGGTCCTCTCAGAAGCCCACCTCACTACCTGCCCCCTGGACCCTATCCCCTCTCAACTCCTCTGGTCACCCCCCTCTTCCCTCATCCGCTCCCTCACCCACATCTTCAATCTCTCCCTCTCTACTGGCGCATTCCCCTCCCCCTTAAAGCACGCACATATCACCCCCATCCTCAAAAAGCCCTCCCTGGATCCCGCGGACCCCAACAACCTCAGACCCATCTCCCTGCTGCCACTCACCTCCAAGCTCCTTGAGCGCATAGTCTATGATCGCCTAAGCGCCCACCTTATTGACAATAACCTCCTTGACCCATTACAGTCCGGCTTCCGTCCCCTACACTCCACCGAAACTGCCCTCCTCAAAATCACTAACGACCTACTAAACGCCAAAGCCAGGGGCGACTACTCTGTCCTCCTTCTCCTGGACCTCTCTGCGGCCTTCGACACAGTCGACCACCCCCTCCTCCTTAATAAACTACTCTCCCTTGGCATCAGAGACACCGCTCTCTCCTGGTTCTCATCCTACCTATCCCGACGCTCCTTCAGCGTCACCTACAATGGCGCCACCTCCCCCTCCCTCCCCCTCTCTGTTGGGGTCCCTCAAGGCTCTGTCCTTGGACCCCTTCTCTTCTCCATCTACACTTCCTCCCTGGGCACACTCATACACTCCCATGGCTTCAATTATCACCTCTATGCTGACGACACCCAAATTAACCTCTCCACCCCTCTCCTCACCCCCACTATCTCCGCCCGCATCACTCACCTCCTAAACAACATCTCAGACTGGATGTCACTCCATTTCCTCAAGCTTAACCTCTCCAAAACCGAACTCCTCGTCTTTCCCCCTGCCCACACCCCCCCCAGCCTATCCATCACCACCACCAACACCACTATCACTCCCGCCCCGCAAGCCAAAGTCCTTGGCGTCATTCTTGACTCGAACCTCTCCTTCCTCCCTCATGTCAAATCACTTGCAAACACCTGCAGGCTCCATCTCCGCAATATTGCCAAGATACGTGCCTTCCTCACCCCAGACACCACCAAACTTCTTGTACACTCCCTCATCATCTCACGCCTTGACTACTGCAACTCTCTTCTTACTGGCCTACCCAAGTGCAGGCTCTCCCCGCTCCAGACCATCCTGAACTCAGCGGCCAGACTCATCCACCTCACCACCCGCTCCACCTCTGCCACCCCCCTCTGCCTCTCCCTCCACTGGCTCCTGATTGTCCAACGCATCAAATTTAAACTTCTAATCCTGACCTACAAAGCCGTTCATAACACTGCCCCTGACTACCTCACCAACCTGATCCCCAAGTACCACCCTACCCGTACCCTTCGCTCCTCACAGGACCTCCTTCTATCCTGCTCCCTGGTCTCCTCCTCCCATGCACGACTGCAGGACTTCTCCAGGTCCTCCCCTATCCTCTGGAACTCACTGCCCCAATCCATCCGACTGTCGCCTTCCCTCCCCACATTCAGGCGCTCCCTCAAAACCCATCTTTTCAGGGAAGCCTACCCCACCCTCACCTAACGGCCTTTCTCCCTCATTCCTTCCACCACTTCATCCCCCTCAGCCACTTCATTCCCCTCAGCCACTTCCTATTGTTCCACTACCCCCTCCCTCCTAGATTGTAAGCTTGAAAGAGTAGGGCCCTCTTACCCCTCGTACGCTGTCTGTCTTTGTTGTACTGTGCCATGTATTGTCCCCCCTATTGTACAGCGCTGAGCAAACCCTTTGGCGATATATAAACTCGATGTAATAATAATAATAATAAGTCTACCCAGCCTGCCTCTTGCTCTTTTTGGGCATGTCTTCCAACTGCAACAACTCCTGGCTTTCTCCATTGGAACAGCATAATGGTCTCATTTTGATACCTAGGTTTACAGCAACCTACAGTGCCTGGCACCAAGGTCTTTCTTTCCCTCTCCACAGTAGAACAGGTCAAAAGTATCCCTGTGGGGATGGCATTTCAGAACTTCAAGGGAAAATGGTCAGATGGCAACTGACCACTGTCACCAAGACAGAAATTTCTATATCTAAGGTTTTACACTTGTCATAAGAACATGGGGACATTCCAAAGGAGAAACTTGTGACAATTGTCTAAAAGGGGGGTTCCTAACTTCAGATTTGTAGTTTGACCATGCTTTGTGAACACAGGAGGACATCCAAGATATTATATCTGTAAAGTATTCAGTGACACAGGCCAGAAGGACAGAGGATACAAGAAATAGTTGATTTTATTCAGCTTGAAAATATACTGGAATTCGAAAGAGTGAATCAAATAAATTCAGTGGTATAACTGTCATGACACAGTAACCTTCAAATGCAAAAGTGTTAAAGAAAACATAATTTAGTGCCTTTGTAACAGATGCAATAGAAGAGCTAAAGCTGCACAACTAAAATGTTGTCTGAAGAAAGCAATATATTTTAATATCCATGTTTCATAAGCTGTTTACTTTGCAAAAGAATTTCCCTTATCTTACAAAGTTGCAAATATTCTCTTTGCAAAGAATATTCAATTACATGCAAAGAAAATAAAAAAGATTTCTTTTTTGCTTGTGCAAGATTGGATGATGAACATCAGAAGAGATTCATCTCATTCACTAAGCTAAGGGAAAATTCCCAAATTAACAGCTTATTTGTCTTTAGTATATTAACCCCTATGTGTGCAACTGAAAGCTCTGATTTCATTACAAATTTAAAAGCTGATTTTAGGTGTGCAGAACTTCTATTTTACATTTTTGACAATTAGGTAGCCTTAAAGCACATAATAGCTCCTTATGTATTTTCAAGATTTCAGTAGCAAGATCACTGTTTGAATTCTTAGGTTTGCATCCCTGCCAAAGAGTCTCCATGAGGATGAGTCAATAAGAGTAATTCACTAAAGGCAAATAGACTGTGTACTTTGCAAGTGCAATTGCACTCACTTTACCTAGAGTTTAGTGAATGTGGTGAAGCTTCATTTTGTAAAGAACACCCAAAGGAAAATAAAAAAAACAGCATGTTTTGCTTGCAAATGTTTGAAATGATGCACATGATGGAAATCAGCAGAGCTTCACCACATTCACTAAGTTCTGGAGAAAATGAATGCAACTGCACTTGCAAAGTACCAAGTTTATTTGCCTTTAGTAAATCAACCCCAATGAGATAACAGCTTGCAGATGCCATCCAAAAGTGAAATATCACTTTTGAATTTATTGACCCTTTAAATTTTATCTCTAATGCTAGTCATTAGCTGTCTTTTGAGTGTGAAAATTGTTCTGCAGGCATATAGTGAATTGTCATTTCCACGTGTACCTTTTTTCTACTTATTAAATAAATAATTTGGTATTTTTATATTGGTACCCTCAGGGAGTCTGATGTCTCTAGTATCTTTCTGAATGACTTGGATAAACCAGGCAAGCTTCAAGCTCAATTTAGTTATCGTTACATATTTGTAAAATAAGAAAACATAAAATAAAACACATCAAATTTTGATACTATCACAAGCTGGTACCACAAATACAAAGGCACCTTGTGTACCACAAATACAAAAGCATTCTTTTGCAATGAAATTGTATGCTTTTGTATAAATAGTAAAAATAATAGTACTGTTACATCCTTCTGAATAAAACTACTTTAATATCCATATTAAGTAAATTCTGTTTGTGGACTTGAATAGTAGCAATAATTAAACCGACATATTACATTTTTTATTATGCTATTTCATTTTTATTAATTTTTTTGTGCCGTATGTTCAGTAGATTCACACAGTTGAGAATCAAATTAAAAGTATGCAGTCACTTTTATAAGTTCACTGCTACATTGCTCAGGAGCAGATGGCTCTGACAGCAATTAATAAAAACATATTATTTGCATATTCATTAGGGCAATGTAAATGATTTCTGCACTACAGTAAATGATGATCAGGATAAAACAAAAAAAACAAAAACAAAAAAAATGATTGATACAAATTGAGAGTCAACTAGCTAATGCTGGATAAGAGAAGTTTGGACCAGATTATTGTGGTCAGTCCAAGAATTGTGGCATTTGGAGAAGTATAGTCCCCTATAAGGGTATATGCAAACCTATGTGAACTACTGTAGATTGCTGTCCATCCCTTTTCAGCTCAGCTTTAATAAAATAGCATAATTTATTGAATCCTGTATTTATTCTACCATTAGGTACCATACTAGTTGAAATTTAGCAAGCAATTAAAGATTATTTATTAGAGCAAATGTTTTTGTGTATCTACATTCTACTGATGCAGGGTGGCGAACACGTGGCTCTCGAGCCGCGTGCGGCTCCCGGCCAAAATGAATGCGGCTCTTTGCCTCTTATCATATTTTGTATACTGTGGCTCTTTGCCAAGTTTCATGTTTCTCTTATTTTTACCTGTTCCTCTATCCAGCGGCGCAATGTCTTCCGGCTTCTGTAGTGTGGGCACTGGGCATGACAACCGGGTGCCAAGTGCGCATGCGCAAGAAGCGGTGCTTTTTGTAAATGGTAAGGCGGTACCTGGGACACATGACAGATCCCAGAAGCCGCCGGACCAATCACAAAGCGCAAGTGCTTCTCGCTGATGTGCACTTGGCACCCGGCTGTCATGCCAAGCGCCATTACAGAAGCCGGGAAGACAGCGCGCGGTTGGATCGAGGAACAGGTAAGATCAAACAAAAACTCTGCGGAAGTAAGAGCGGGTACCTGTCAAATTCAGGTACCCGCTCCCCACCTCCCCAAAGGTCAGCAGTCATCTGTACTGTCCGCAGTCTCTGGTCATCCCTGTGCTGTCCGCAGTCTCTGGTCATCCCTGTGCTGTCCGCAGTCTCTGGTCATCCCTGTGCTGTCCGTAGTCTCTGGTCATCCCTGTGCTGTCCGCAGTCTCTGGTCATCTCCTGTACTGTGTCTCCAGTCCATTAGTTCAGAATTTTTTTTTGAATACTTGTGTGTTAGAGTGAGAGAGAGAAGGGAGAGAGAGAGAGACAGGTGCCACAGCAACCTCCAGGGTAGTTGATGTGTTAACTCTGGCTAAGTTGCATTTGATGTGTGTGTTGAGGGTGGACACTTACCTTGAAATGAACACATTGTTGTTTTGTAAGGGGAAGAAAGTGTTATGGTGAATAATATGGTTTTAATTATGTGTTTTTGTGTGAGTGTTTGTCTGTTTTGGCAGGTCACTGCGTGGTGTGGCTCTCTGACTTTCACAGTTTAAAATTTTGGCTCTTTGTGTCTAACTTGTTCGCCACCCCTGTACTGATGAAACATTTTCTCTATCTCTTAGGCTAGGTTCACAAAAGCTGGGGTGTGGCCTTGTCTCCCTCTCTTTCAAGTTTACACCACTGCGCTGTACTACATGCAGTACTTTTTTTCTGTGAATTGAAGTACTAGGCAATCCACTGACTTGCACCACGTGGTCAGCAATTAAATTTTATGATATGTCTGTGCAACATCTCAAATGTTTGAAAAAAAAAAGGAATCCACCTGATGTGCTGAGATCAACACATAATCACTGTGCTGACTGAGTCGGACCACCATGCACACCAATCGCTGTGTTGCAGTGCAGCAGCTGGTGTGAACGGGCCCTAAAGGCCTATTTGTGATACAAAGGATTTAAAGTATGTTTAGGACCATACTAGCTGTACTGTTTAGTTGTGAGCCAATAAATGTATACCCACCTATATTCAACAAGTTTATTTATAAACACATCTGGGGCAAGAGGCGGTGGGCCCATGCACTGATTATTGAACAAAGTTAAAATTTTACATAATACAGCATCCTGGATTTCAGGTTTCTGAAATACTGAATAAAATGATTCATTTTTACATTTAAAGTACTTATGTGTGTGGAATTGGTTGAATGTTATGATACTTTATAAAAACCTTGACTAGCACTCAAATACTGGATGTGATATATGAATTCCTGAATGAATCGGCTATAGAAATGGCCAGTTACTAAAGGTATGCACAGACATCTAAAGGGACCTTCAGTTGCCTACTATTGGTAGTTTTTTCTACTTGCAAGTACATTAATGGAGCAAAGTAAAAAGTCCCTCTGTAAAGCCAATTGGTATGTACAGGCATCTAAAGAGACCTTTAAGAATAGGTTATAATAACAAAGTGTTGCACTACTCAATAAAACATCTCAAATACATAGATACACTGTTTATTAAGGGGAAATAAAGTGTCCATTAAATAGTTCTTATCAATAATGTGCTAGTAATCCAAAAAGTTAATTCTGTGCTTCACCCAACAAATATATTCCAGTGATCTGGAATCAATCATGTAATAAACACCACCACCATGTAAGGATGGCTTGCTCACCTGAACACCAGGAGCTACATAATTAAATACAGGTCACGAGTGCTTAGTTGTATTTCCATATGTAGAGTCTAGATGGAAGCAACTGGTCACACTGTATATCTCCTCCATCAGCAGTATAACCTCCGCCCCAAATATGTCACCTCCACTTCTTCTCCTCCATTACGGGACCCCCAGGGAAGGAAAAACAAATGGCCTCCAATAGTGTAATACTGTTTATTAAATTAAAAGCCGAATACCAATAAAACACTCATATATACACTGAATGTAAAAACATGATTCAAGAGGACCAGACTTCCGGCCCGCGGCTCTGTACCGGAAATTATGTCACTAAGTTCCGCCCTGTGGTGTGGGATCATTTATCAGTGGGTGCAGCAACTCTATTAGCTTGTTTATTTTCATTTGGTGTATTTGTTTTTGGTAGCGAACACTGTCACTGTTTTACACCAAAGGGACCTTCAGTTGCCTACCAATGGTAGTTTAGCTACTTGCAAGGACATTAATGGAGCAAAGCAAAAGGTCCCTCTGTAAACTATAATCCAGTCTATTTTGGAGAGTTCACCAATCAGAGCTAAGCACCACCGCTATCCTATTGCATCAAACACTCCAATATGACAGAGTATTAAAGTGAGTCTAAAGGCTTATTTTTTTTAAAATAACAAACATATCTATACTTACCTCTCTGCAATGGTTTGCACAAAGCCGCCTGGATCTTCCTGTTCTCAGGTCTCCCGCCAGCACTCATGGCCCCTCCCTCCTGTCTGGTGCCCCGACAGCAAGCAGCTTGCTATGGGGCACCCACTGCTCCATCTACACATGGAGCCATGGCTCGGCCCCACCCCCTCTCTCTTCTCATAGGCTCACTGGCTGTGATTGACAGCAGTGGAGTCAATGGCTCCCACTTCTTTCTCAGCCAATGAGAAGAGGGAGTCCCGGGATAGCCGAGACTCCAGTGCCCATCGCTGGATCGAGAGGGGGCTTAGGTGATTATTAGGGGGTGTAACGAACACGGTGCCTGACCCCTGCCCTTCTCACCAACTCATGACAAAGGAACAGACAATCTCACACCAAGCTGTCACTTGCGTAACAATGACACTCTCAGCTGCACTCTGCATAAAGAATTCCCACCTCACAGGACCACAATCCAAGTGCCAGCAGCCTGATAGCTGTCACTGAGTTAGGTTATTTATGCAATTAACCCTTCAAACTCCAAACTGCCAGCAGATAGCTTTTGGGACTATCATTCCTTCACAGTGTTAGCAAGAACAAATGTGAACAGTAAACATCTGTAACACACACTGTCACCACAGACAGGTATATTCAGAGGATTAATATATACAGTTGCACTCTTCAAGAGACAGGGATTGTTTAGTTTGCATATTAAGCCTTAGAGGTAATTTTAACACTTTTCAAAATAGGGTTTATTAATGAAAAGGTCAAATGGTGCAATTAAATATTTACAGAAAGGGATGTTACAAACAAATAAAGAGAACAATAAAGCAACAGAGAAATAAACGAAAGAAGTTAAGAAGGCAAAATACTTGCAAAGTCCTGGTTTTAGCAGAGTCCAATTGCCTAAGCAAAAATGTTGCTGTGGCTCTCTTGGGTGTTCCTTGGTTGATGTTAAATGAGAGCTCACTCACTAGATCCGGTCAGTCCCTTTTCTTTGATATCAAAGGGGTGTCACCAGAGACCAACTGACCAATGATCCGGTTTAAGGGATGGGTGCTGGGAGGCCACCATGTTTACGACCAATTCCCAAATACAGTTTTACACTAATATTAATAACTTCCAATACGTGCAGGTGGTATTCTAGAGAGTAGAATAGGGAATATTATTCAGAAGTATATTCCGAACCTAGGGATACCAAACACAGCGTACTTTTGTCACCCAGGCAGGAGGAGACTACTTTCTCCCCTTTCCTATGTGCTAACAAATTGATTTGTTTGGTATGATATTCCCCATTCAAACATATACCTAATATTAATGTGTCCTGTTCTTTTTGGATTCTATGAATTGTATGTGGAATTGTTAGGCTGTGAAATAGACGTTTTATGGCACGCTCTTCATTCCTAGAGCTTAAATGGCCTTACACGTCGTGTGACAGCTTGACTGAGTTATTATTGTTTTACCATAGGACAGAGGAAAGTGTTTTATAAGGTTTGTGGAAACAGACATCCTGCCAAAACTAATTAGCTGTTTACAGCTCTGGCCAGGTCTACACGCTGGGACTATTTGTGTTTTAGTTGAAGTTCCTTAAAAGTTGAAGCGACAAATTCCATAGTTTGCAAAAGGGGGGGAGGGGAAGTAGGAACACTGCTCATGAGACCTTAACAAGATGGCTGTCGTGTCCAGCTTCCATGTCTCTATTGTGCACATTCGTTACAGAGGGGGCTGAAGGGGTATGCTGCACAGAGAAAGATTCTTACTTTATGCATAGAATGCATAAAGGTAAAAAATCTTGAGCCTTTAGAACCACTTTAACATATCCACATGCTCCCTGTAAACCAAAGGACTGGATATCTTTCTTTGCTTGGTGCATGAATGAGGCAACAGAGGATGTCAGGATAGTGAGGTGTGGGCTGTAAAGTAAACCTGCACAAATGAAAAATCCAGATGGCTGCACTCCCTTGCTTTTCGGAGTAACATTTTATGTATTCAAAAACAGTCCAGAAAAGCAGCCCATTGGTACAAAGTTTATTGTTTATAAATAGAACCTGTTTTTATTTTTGCCCTAAATGAGTTTGCTTGAAAGCGGTATTAAGCTCCAATTTCATCTTGTACCTACAGTTAAGTGTATATTAAGGCTTACCTGTAGGTACATGGACTATATCCTAAACATGCACCATTTAGGACATATTTATATGTGATGCAGCCAGTGACATCACCGGTGCATGCACATTGTGCTTTCAATGGACGACAAACCATCCATTGATAGAGTTGTGCCCAACTATGACTAAATCCACGGGTGTCACATCATCATGGCTTGGCCATTCAAATGAAGACCGGGTGAAGATGGAATCCCTGTCTGTGGTGACAGTGCACCGCTAGAGGGATCTCTAGTCTGTCTTAACATGCCTTTACATGGTGCATACCAGCACATTATAACATGAGCCTACAGGGGGACCAGCTTGTTAAGTGTTCTTGCATTGCAAGACCACTTACTGTTATCTCACATATATATTCTTATTATTATAGTCAAATTTACCACCCTAACTCCTCCCACAGTTTTTACACTACATAGACAGTAATATACCGAAACGTGCGGATTGTTCCCAATTGGTGTGCTATTACTTTGTGAAACGTTTCGCCGAATGGTTCATGAAATATCGGCGTTTTTGTGGTGAAATTCGTCCCATAGGAATGAATGGCGGAATATTCAAAACTAGAGTGGGAGCTGACAAAAGCTAGAGTGTGAGCTGTAAAATCAGGACATGATTTCTAAACTGCCATCACTCCCTCATTTTCAAGCCCACCTACACAAATCTTATATCAAAACGTTCAGCTATCCCTGCTGCCACTAAAAATGTCCACGGCTAAGCCATAGTCCTGATAGTTTTCACAATATGACCATTTGTTTGCAACTCATGCCGCCCATTGACATTCATTGAAACTCCACTCTAGCCACCTCAAATTTGAAGGGCAATTTCTAAACTGCGACTGCGCCTTCATTTTTAATATTTCAGAGACATACTATGCATCAAAATTTTTCTCATAATATAAAGCTCTTCGGTGTAGGATTTATAATTATAAAACTACAACCGTTTGAAGATGGCAACCACCAGTGAAGTGAGCATGTTGGAGCAGTTTGTTTTTAACCGCTCTTCTCTGCCCTTGCTGTTGAGTGAGTTGCCATAGGAACCCAGGTGTGTGCGCAGGCAGCAGAGTGACAAGCCACTCCACCCAGTTACTCCGCCCACTCCAGTTGTAGACTACTGGTGGAGGCAAGAACACTTCACACAATTTCCCAAGAAATTGTAGCTTTTCTAGTTTTTGTTTTGTTTTTAATATTAATGAACCTGTGTGTGTTTGTTTTTTATTTCTCAGCGAGAGGTCCGAATATTTCAAATTTTAGAAACATTATCTAAAATCCACCTGTAATCATTGTGGTTTTTAACAATAGAGTGTAATATAGTAATAAAAAAATGAAAACAGTATATCAATTGGTTGCTATATTTTACTGCCTTCTCCTTAATAAGAAAAGTCTGCATGCCTCATTATTGCATGTACTCTCAGAATTTTTTATCAATACCTTTTGTCAGTCTTCCTATATCTGTATATACTCTGTTTGCTAATATGGTCTCAGAAGTTACAACTGCAAAGAGCTGTGCAATTTTCAGATTTCCCATGAGACATAACAGCAGCTGTATTGTTTCAGGCCATTAATAATTACCAATTAATAATGTTTATTCATTCAGCTGTTGAACTTTCACTATAATCAATAGCCTACCAGATAGTCATTTGTTCAGCAAAAAACCAAAGCAACTTTGCTTATCTTCACAAGAAAGTAATCAAGACAAATGTTAGCCAATGAATGTGCAAGCGTGCTGGGAACTGTAAACAACTGAGAAGTATAGGCTAAATCTGATGACACTGCACAATGCAAGGAATTTAATTGTTCATGCAGTAGCTATCAATAACAATATTTGTTGATTATTATATTTCAGGGACATTAGTGGGAAGTTAAATATCACATGGCATTATTAATAGAACTAGGGAACTACATTCTTTTTAAAGGATCAGTTCACCTTTTCGGGCAGAATTTCACTTTTCATAATAAATAGAAGCATTTTCCAATGCCATTTCTGGCCCAGCCATCCCAATGTGCTTTTCTCTTACTTACCTCATTCACAGGACATTTAATTTTTTTTGTCAGTTTCTGTGAGATTTTCAGATTGCATCATTTCCTGTCGATGGTCTCTCAGCATTCACTTCCTGTAGGCCACTTCCCAGAAGCCTTCACTTCCTTGTTGCATCACAGAAGAGGGTGTGATAGGGCGTGTTCACCACTCTAAACCACACCTCCTTCATTACAATACTACCTTCCTCCCATCAGCTATGTAGTACAAGGGCCTGTCTGATTTGATACAAATTGAATGGATTGTTCAGGTGTGTTCTCCTATTCCATAGTTCTGGTAAATCTAAAGGAAATTGTACAGATTGTACAATCAGTTTGCATAGCCTATGGCCATCTTTATACAAGTACATAGCAGGGAGTGGATGGAAACACTCAGTTGTCAGGCCCCATTCACATCTCCACGCAGTAAAGACTCGCATTCCCGCATGCGTTTCTTTTGGGCATTTTGGAGCGTTTTGACTCATCACACAAAGGGCAGTCCATTCACTTGAACAGGCTGCCATACGCGCAACAATCATCTCAGAAAAGCTCCAGAACTTTTTTGGAGCAGAGCGCGGTGCGTTACCGCAGTTTTTGGTGTGTTTGCCACACTTGGGGTGCCTTTAACATGTAATGACAACATAAACACGATGCACATTTGCAGCTTGTTTCTGAAATGCATGGCAAAGCATGCATTTTCTGTGCAGATCGCCATGCACTCAGAAACGCACAGATGTGAATAGAGTCTCTTTGTTCTGTGTAAACGAACCAATTTCATCTTCAGGCCCCATTCACACCTAGAGTAGAGGGAGCACATGCTTTTTGGTTCATTTAGTGACACACATAGGGCAGCCTATTGATTTCAATGGGCTGCGCTACACGTGGCAAAGGCGCATGGGGCATTTTGACATGTTGCACATTTATTACTGCTCATTTTGCTGCATTTGTCACCCATTTTTTAATGTGGAAAAAGATCTTCTTGTTTCTGTGTTTGGTGTGCCTTTAACAATTAATTACATTGAAAGTGCGACTAGGCAATTTTAAGTGTATAAAAGGTGGCTATGCACTGTACAATCTGATTGTGCAATCTCTGTATGATCTCCTTCAGATTTATTAAAACAATATAATAGGAGGACACAGCATCTATCCAATCACTAGGCCTGAGTCCATCTGTAGAGACACTGGGGTAGGCAGGCAAATGCACGTGGGGAGAAATCCTGGAGATGCTGTGAAAATAGTTGATGGGTGAATGGTCTGTACTAATGAGGTAAGTACAGGATGTGTGTGCTAATGAGATCAGCTACTAATCTGCTTCCATGATCCTACTGGTAGCTCTGTCCTCTGTCTACATTCTAAAAATTAAAAAGACTTTCCAAGAAATTTACCAAAAGCTAAGGTAAGGCCTTGCTCTCCAGATCAAAGAGAGCTTGAATATTTTTGCAACTGATGTGTATTCATGGTATATTGGTGCATTGGGGAGCTGGATTTAAAAAAAAAAGTGAACTTAGCCTTTAAAGAAGCAGCCATTGCAAAGCTGATTTGCAATTCTTTATTTTACTCTTAGCAATCAGGATTCATGAATTTCATGAGTTTACAATGTTGTATTTCAAATATGTATAGCCTACTCATATTAACCACTTGCCCTCCAGAGGATTTACCCCCCTTTCTGACCAGGCCATTTTTTGTGTTACGTCACTGCGTTATTTTAACTGACAATTGTGTGGTCATGCAACTCTGCATCCAAATGAAATTTATTTTTTTCCCCACAAATATAGCTTTATTTTGGTGGCATTTGATTGCCTGTGCATTTTTAATTTTTTGCACTATAAAAAAGACCGACAATTTCGAGAAAAAAACTATATTTTTGACTTTTTGCTATTAAACATGTCCAGTAAAAAATATTTTAAAAAATCTAATTTCGTCATACATTTAGGCCAAAATGTATTCTGCTACATGTCTAAAAAAAATACCAGTACGTGTAAAGTAATTGGTTTATGTGAAAGTTATAGCGTTTACAAATGTATATATACTGGGATTTTATTTTTTATTTTTACTAGTAATGGCAGCAATCAGAGACTTATAATAGCAGGACTGCGGCGGACATTCTAACACTGGGGAGAACTGACTTGGTGTCACTGACATTCCCAGTGACACCAATACAGTGATCAGTGGTAATAAAAAGCACTGACACTGTTCTAATGGTACTGGGCAGGAAGGGGTTAACATGTGGGGTGATCAAAGGGTTAACTGTGTGCCGTTTTACATAGTGTGCTGTGTTAGTGATTCACTGTAGGCACACTGCTTTATATGGCTGTGCTATGAACAGCCATGCAAAGCAGTGTGCAGGAGCTGACAGGGGAGAGAACTGTATTGTTTACAAACAGTTCTCCCCCCATCAGAGATGCTCGGCAAACACCGGGCGCCAGCGAGTAATCACCGGCCGGACCTGGTGATTGACAGCCGAGACAGCGAATGGTGGCAGATAGGGTGCATGCACGCCTCACACGTGCCCCCTACCAGGAACTGTAACATCACATATATATACATGACTTTCTCACCCTTCTTCTTCTCCTAACTGTGGGGGACATCTCCCCGAACCCTGGCCCTCCACCACCTCGCTCACCCACAAGGCACCCTCCTACTTCCACATCCTGCCGCAACCCCATCAACCTAGTACCTGTCCCTCTGCTCCCCAAAACCACCCCCCTGTTTTTGTGTGCACTCCTGAATGGTTTGCAACAAGCTCCCCGCCATCCATGACCTCTTTGTTTCCCGCTCCCTCAACCTCCTAGTGATCACGGAAACCTGGATCCAAGCCACTGACTCTACCTCCCCTGCAGCACTCTCCTATGGAGGTCTCATCTGGACCCACTCACCCAGACCCAACGTTCGAAAATGTGGTGCGGTTGGCTTGCTCATGTCACCACTGAGCACCTTCCGAGTCCTCCCAAACCCCCCCCCCTCTCTATCCTTCTCCTCCTTTGAGGCCCACTGCATCCGACTTTTCTCTCCAACCCCCCTGAGGATTACTGTAATCTACCGGCCTCCAGGACCTGTATCCCGCTTCCTTGATGACTTCTCCGCCTGGCTACCCTTCTTTCTCTCTTCCGAGCTACCCACCATCATCCTTGGAGACTTCAACATCCCTGTCAACATCAATAACCCGGCTACATCCTAACTCCTCCACTTAACCTCCTATTTTGCACTCGCAAAGTGCATACAATCCACCACCCACTCCGACGGTAACATCCTGGACCTTGTCTTCTCCCATCTCTGCACTCCCCACAACCTCACAAACACCCCCTTCCCTCCCTCTTACCACAACCTTATTACCTTCTCTGTCTCCTCATCCTCAAACACCTACCCCTCTAAATGTCAAACTATTACCAACCGAAACCTCCTCAACCTGAACCCTGCCCCCTTCCACTCTGCAGCTGATCAACTTTATGACAGCATCCTTCCCCTGTCCTGCCCCGACCTGGCCACGACTGCCTATAACAACTCGCTGTCAACCGCTCTAGACTCGCTAGCGCCTTTAACCACACGAAGCTTCAGCCCTGGCAGACTGATCATACCAAAACTCTCAAAAGACGCAGTCGTGCGCTGGAGCAACTATGGCGCAAAACCAGATCCCAACTAGCATTCACCCGTTATAAATCTGCCTTCCACACCTACACCTCCTACCTCCACGCTGCCAAACAAGCTTACTTTCTGACCCTCATCAATACCCTCTCCTCCAATCCTCGCCGGCTCTTCTCTACTTTCAGCTCTTTACTCTCTCTGCCCCCACCTCCACCCAGTACCTCACTCACCGCCCATGAGTTTGCCAATCACTTCAAAAACAAGATTGACACAATTTGCAGGGACATCGCCGCTGCTCAGACTTCCACCCCACCTATCACCTCTCACACGGTAACCCCCTCAACACCCCTCTTCCTTGGCCTCACCACTGTCAATACTGTCCAGATCTCCACCCCACCTAACATCCCTCACACTGAAGCCCCCTCAACACTCCACTCCTTCGACCTTACTACCACTGAGGAGGTCACTAAGGTCTTCTCAGAAGCCCACCTCACCACTTGCCCCCTTGACCCTGTCCCCTCACAACTCCTACGATCTTCCTCCTTCTCCATCCTAAGCTCTCTCACCCACATATTTAATCTCTCCCTCTCTTCTGGCGAATTCCCCTCCCCTCTGTAGCAAGCGCACATCACTCCCATACTTAAAAAGCCCTCCCTGGACCCCACCGACTTGAACAACCTTAGACCCATCTCCATTCTGCCATTTACATCCAAACTCCTTGAGCGCTTAGTCTATAATCGCCTAAGCTCCCACCTCAATGACAACAACCTCCTCGACCCCCTACAGTCCAGCTTTCGTCCCCTACACTTCACCAAAACTGCCTTACTCAAACTCACCAACAACCTACTAACCGCCAAAGCTAATGGCCACTATTCAGTGCTCCTACTCCTCGACCTCTCCGCGGCTTTCAACACAGTCGACCACCCCCTCCTCCTCAAAAAACTACACTCCCTTGGCATCAGAGACTCCGCTCTCTCCTGGCCCTCCTCCTATCTATCCCAACGCTCCTTCAGTGTTACCTATAACGCTACCACCTCCCCCTCTCTGTTGGGGTCCCTCAAGGCTCCGTCCTTGGGCCCCTTCTCTTCTCCATCTACACCTCCTCCCTTGGCCAACTCATACACTCTCATGGCTTCAACTACCACCTCTATGCCGATGACACGCAAATCTATCTCTCGACCCCTCACCTCACCCCTTCAGTCTCCGCCCGAATCACTAGACTACTGAACGACATATCAGATTGGATGTCGCTCCACTTCCTTAAACTGAACCTCTCCAAAACCGAGCTCCTAGTTTTCCCCCCAGTCCGTGCCCCCCCCCTGACTTCTCCATCACGACCAACAATGCCACCATCAGTCCCACCCCGCAAGCCAGAGTACTTGGTGTCACTCTAAACTCTGTCCTTTCAGCCCCAAGTCCAATCGCTAACAAACTCATGCAGACTCCACCTCCGCAACATCTCCAAAATACACACATTCCTAACCCCGGAAACTACTAAGCAACTCATTCACTCCCTCATCATATCACGACTTGATTACTGCAACTCCCTTCTCACTGGCCTGCCTTACCACAGGCTATCCCCGCTTCAGTTGATCCTGAATACGGCTGCCAGACTCATCCACCTTACCGACCGCTCCGTTTCCGCCACCCCCCTCTGCTAATCCCTCCACTGGCTTCCGATTATCCAAATACCACCCAAAACGCACTCTCCTCTCCTCACAAGACCTCCTTCTCTCTAGTTCCCTGGTCTCCTCCTCCCATGCTCGCCTCCAGAACTTTTCCAGGGCATCACCCATCCTATGAAACTCCCTACCCTAATCCATCAGACTATCACCTACTCTCCTCTCCTTTAGGCACACCCTGAAAACCCACCTCTACAGGGAAGCCTACCCCGCCCTCTGCTAATTGCCGATCTCCTCCTCTCTTCCTACCACTCCATCCCCCACAGCTATTCCTCCTGTACCACTTTCCCCTCCCTCCTAGATTGTAAGCTCCAAGGAGCAGGGCCCTCGAACCCCTCGTGTATCGCATTGTATTGCTATTGTACTGTCTCATGTATTGTCTCCCATTGTAATGTACAGCGCTGAGTGAACTGTTGGCGCTCTATAAATACTGTGTAATAATAATAATAATGATTTTGCGCACCCGTGCCGCCCTGTAGCAGTACTTCTGCTATAGGGCGGACGGGAAGCGTTAATCAGAACAATCTTGCAGTTTGTAAACTTACTTTGAGAACATCCCCACACATTTACTATCCTGAATTCTGTGACATGTATTCACTATGGCCTGTGAGTAGGCACTGCTGTGTTACACATTTCACAGAGCCTGCCTTCTGATCTACAGAGGTGCTGAGAGGAGGAGTTTCAGGTGGCAGATTCAGTACAGGAATCACTGCTTGCAGGCAGCAAGGTACCATGGGATATTTAGTCCTTATAAATAGACAATAAACAGCAGAGGAGAAGCTGCAAAGCAAATCCAGGAGTCCAGGATGTTGTGGAAAGAGATGGCCAGCAGACAGGCAGAGCTCGCAATGAAAGGAAATTTTTCAAGTAAGCTTATACTGGATTGTCAAATATAACAATTGTTTGTATTGTTATCACAATGTTGATGTTATAAAACAAATGTGTATGCTGTGTCCAAAGAGTTTCTTTAAATCAATTTGCTCATCTCTAGTCTCTAACATTTATCATCTTATTCATCTCCGGCCCCTATTTATACCCCTAAGTGTTCCACTGTCTAAAGGCAAACTTTACTTTTCATCACCTTGCCATAAAAAGCCTTTTTGTTTCGGTTTGTCATTCACAGGTATATAAACTTTGTTCTGACACTTCGGGTCTCTGATGTAAAACATATTCAATCCATTATCTGAAATACATAGCAGTAGTAATGACACACCACCTTTACGTGTGAGGATATTATACCTGTTTTGAAACTTTTGAAGTTGATGAATTTCATATGAACATATCATGGTTGCATTGCACCATTTGAATTATATCATTCTTATGATAAAATACAGTTGGGATGAAAAACATCAGAGGTATCGGGAGAATACTTGGTGGCCACTATCAGGAGCTTGAGAGGCAGGGGTCTAACGCAGGAGTCTGCAAACTTTCTAAAAAAAGGGCCAGTTTATTGTCCTTCAGGCTTTAGGGGGGCCGAATTATGACCATTGGGAGTAGAAAACGTCCCAACGTTTTCTACTTCCTTTGGCAGATCTAGACAAAGAGAGACCCACTGAAGAAATCAAAAGCACATAGACCTCTGTGATCTGTAAGGCCTATACATCTGGTCAGTCATTTTCCAATGCAGGAAAGCCATCTCACTTTTTCTTGCAAAACATGTGAACAGGAGTGTGTGCATATATATATATATATATATATATATATCCACAGTCTATGGAGGACAAAGCATGCAATGAATGAAAAAAGGAGCTTTGCAAGTTTGTTGGACTTTTGCCTTACAATAACTTAAAACTTTAAATTTATAGCTGGGGTCTGCTTTAAGGCCAGACTTCAGGAATATAGTAAAACCCATTTTCATAACAAAAGTTTAAATACATTTCTACATACACCTTCTGTTAATGCATTAATCTTTCTTTACATTTATTTCCTGTAATCCCTACAGAGTAGGATTCAGACTGGAGCGAAGCACAGCACTCTGAGTCAGTTATGTTTTACTGAATTGCACAATATCGTTAATCTAATATCAACACCATCAGTGTGCTTCTGCTTCAATATATTCCAATCTGCCATCTGGGACAGGTTCTGACCAAGCTCAAGTGCTAAGCAGTAGTGAAAAAATGGAGGTCACTGACCTAGTTATGCTGTCTGGAAGGGTCACCCAAATTACCAAAGTGGCTGAACATTTTTGGAAGCATGAAAAGTAGGTTGCACAGCATGTAACCTTGTAATTTAAAAAAAAATTGGACTTCTCCTAGAAATTATTTTAGAAACCCACTAAATTGTGCTGCAAAAAATTATTAAACGCCATTAAAAATTAAAACAATTTGGGTTTTTAAGCTGCAGCAAAATGGTAATATTTCTTCAAAAGCATTGGTAGTTTACTGATTGATTTTATTTGTTGATTAGAGCCGGTCCTTAACAGATCACATTTGTGAATGCTAAAAATTTAATAATGAACATTTGCTTAATAGATATGTCTTTTCACTTGACATAGACAAAAACATAATAAATTATCTACTACCTGTTTAGAGTCTGTTTGATAAGGACATATGATGAGTGATTACAATTTAGCTGTGTGATCCATAAATGTTGTTGAAGTTGGTAAAACAGTATGGGGTCTTGTATGAAGCAGACAAGCCAGGTAAATTGAAGCTAATCAATATTTATGATATGCTGTTACGCTGCAGTGCCTCTTCTAAAATACCAGTAGGAAGATCTTGTTCATTAGAAGGAAAAGTAAATCATATTAACATCACACCATTTCAATTCTGCCCTTTGAAGAGTACTACTCCAGATAATCTCAGGTTTGATTAGAGGAAAGAGCTAAATAAATTAAATGAAAATTCCATGGAAGGAAAACATTGTGTTAAAAATCATATTATGATTACTGAAAAGTACAGCTTTTTCTTTATGATAAATTAGACACTGCTAACTGTGCCCACAAAGATTTGATGAAATTGCTGCAATTTTATCTTTGTTGCATCTTTGGTAAGTAGCTAACACCCTGGTTTAATCTTCCCGTGAGGTTAGTTGGTGAGGATGAAGATTTTCATTCAAATGTTATGCATTTCATGAGTAAGGCCAATGTTCATGGTGTTTGGCCACTCCCATTCCTCCCCCACTATGGACATTAAGTATGAATGAGCCCAAAATTGGGTCTTCGGGTATTATCCCATTGTTCTAGGACACCCAGAAATCTATATCTCCCAACAGAACAGAACAAAAAAATGTGGTATCTACACAAAAGTAAATTTATTTGACACTCGATGCAAATCAAAAAATCCGAGCCAATCCCATTTGTAATTTTGCATTAAAATTTTGATATTGATTTTTCATTTTTTAACTGAATCTGAAAATTACAGTCGACTAAATCATTGCACAATTATTGAATACCCATTGCTAGAATTTATGAATTAGGGATTTCAAAAGTTTATAATGCTTGAGGTGATTGTAGCCGTATTAGTGCATTTGTGACAAAAAGGTTATAATGAAACCCGGTTTGGACCTCCAGACCAACAGGATGCATACCATCACTCAGTTGTAAACCAAAGTTTCTGTTTGCTATAAATAAAATAACAAAAACGTCAAATAATACTTACTTTAATAAAATCCATTACACAACCATAAAAAGTGGCTCTTTGCTCATCAGTTTAGACTAACTTACTTGCACAGCAAAAAATGGCTGATCAGTGTTCCTTAGCTGGCAGTGAATATTTTTTCTGTAATTATAATGATGGTGAATACTCCTATAAATACTCTAATTAGTTCTTCATCGGTGGTCTACTGGTTTCATTTCATGCTTATTTTCCATTATTAATTTTTTTAGGCAGAATTATTTGTTTATTGCGTACATAATATATTCATAGACTTTGGCTACTTGCAAGTGAATGAGAAAATTTAACATGCATATCGGAAATAATCAAGTGACATATATTGACTAAGACTGTGAAAAGCAATTTATTTTCACTCACTTTAATAACTGCATCACTCAATCATAGAGGCATCAATAACAAAGAGTGTTGTATACTGTATAAAGGTTCTAGATGAGCTAGTTTGTATATGACAGCACCAACACCTATTTTATTGTGATAACAAGTAAACTGTTACCTACAGGGATTTGGAGATTTCCAATATTAAAGAAAACTGTTGGATCAAGTTGCCATATTCATACACACTTATACATGAAGACATACAGCAGTTATAGTAAGTCCTGGTGGGACTCTAGAAACTGTTCTTTTGGCCCATAGTTTTTCAGAGCAACAATTCAGCTTCTCTGATTCTATTCCATGTCAGTTTGGGACACTGGATTGACTGTTATGGATAACTTGAACCCCTTTATACATGAGATGACGCCTTCTGTGACCAGCCATAGAGAGTTACACAAATGCTATTTTGCCTGAATGGACACTCATTCCAACAGACACAAAACTGTGGTTTTGAAATAGGATGGAAAAATGGAAATAATGCAGCACTAAGTATATATCTAAAATAACATAATGCAAGAAATTCAACATATAGAATATAGAGTCAAGTGTTAAGGCAACATCATAAGTCCAATATGTGTCCAGAGAAAACACTGAAGGGGAAAAAAAGGTCTTTCACCAACACCAAACACACTGCCCCTTAACGGATAATTTTGACCCCCAAAGGAAGGCAATGAGCTGTATGTTTCCCAGAAACAATCACTGGACTAATTGTACTTCATAAGAATCCCTCCTTCAGAATGAAACTCCGGACAAAAAGCACCTGAATTTCTTGTAACCTCATATGGAATATTCCAAAGCCAAGAAATGATCTTCATAGTGTAGTAAATAATGGTCAATTAATAAGTACAATAGTAATGGACGTACATAATCAAATATAAAACCAACATGTCACCTTAAACATAGAAAGTTAATTTCAAACCAATAAGATGGCTGTCACATTCTGCTGCGCAATGTTGTAATATGCTCTAGCTCCACCCAACGCGTTTCATCATCTGTGACATTATCAGGTGCATGACCAGAGTCAAGACTCCGCTCCTTTTTATGGAGGAAGGAGGAACCTCCTCCTCCTCAAATTGTTTTACCTCGGAACCAGAAAGATTTAACCTCAAGCAGCATAATACATTACCACTTCCCATATATGCGTTCCAAAACCCGGATTTAAATAAATATAAATGAAAAAAACAACTAACAATGATAAGTAAATAAAAAACATAAAGAGCCAAAAGGACCCCTTTGTAAACATATTATAATTCATTCTGATATTAAATCAAATTATTGAAATGATCAATGGAACATAGTCATCACGTTCACGGACTTGGCACCATCTTGTGGTTACTTAGCATATAAATCATGTTAAACAATAGTTGCATACTCAAATTCCAAAGTAATATAATAAAAATCTATTTTTAACACATATAAAGATGTCAATACACCTAAACAGAAGCAGCACATAGTATCAATATGCTAGACCTAAATTTATTTAAATATCCATTAACTGTTATATATAAAAGCATTAATATCCCACTCTATATTCGGGCCATAAGGTGCGTATGTTTTTAAAGTGCATATCCACCATGTTTCAAGCTTCAATATCTCTCGTTTGCTGTGGCTTTTTGTAAATTTATCTATAAAAAAGGATTCCTCCTGGATTCTTATTATGATGTAAAGCGTAATGCTTAGAGACGCTATGATTAGGGAAACCCTTCTTAATATTAGTAATATTGATGTGGGATTGATTCAGTCACTTCTAGGGTAGATAAATATGTTGACAATTTTCTACAATTTTTGATGACAAGGACTCCTTCCTTTTTGAAGGATACCACCCAAGTTATCAAAATTTTGAATAACATTGAGCGGAAACAATCATATATTATGGCTACTGCTGATGTAGCCTCTTTGTACACCATCATTTCCCATCTCCATGTAAGAGAGGCAGTAGAGCATTTTTTTAATCTAGATGCTACACTGCTGGATCTACAAAATAAATTCATTCTATCTGTTAGATTTCACCATGGGGCATAATTTTTTTTGGTTTGACGGTGTATAATATTTGCAAGGTAAAACAGTGTATATTATTTGCATGGCGTAGCCATGGGGGCCAAGTTTGCCCCAAGCATGGCCAATCTTTTTATGGCAATGTGGAAACAGGAAGCCATTTATCATCAGGCACTGTCTCAATTAGTGATCTGGAAAATATATATTCATGACCTCCTTTTGATTTGGGAAGGAGAAGTTGAGTCTTTGAATGAGTTTATCCTATCTTTGAATAACAATGATAGGGGGATTGTTTTGCAACACGAATCAAGTAAGGAAGAGATCCATTTTTTGGATTTCAGAATCAGAATAGATAGGGATAAGGTTATCACATCTACCTTCTTTAAAGAAACTGATAGAAATTGTTTGATAGAACACAGTAGTTGCCATCACCCTACCTGGATTAAGTTAGTAACTAAAGGCCAGTTTCTTAAGCTAAAAAGGAATTGTACTAGTCATAAGGACTTTGTATGAGAAGCACAACATTTAAAACAACAATTCTTAGAAAAAGGGTACAAGTCCAATTTATTGGATGAAGCATTTAATTATGCAGATAGGAGGGATAGATTGGATCTATTGCAACATAGGGTGTCCCAGGACTCGTGGAAATCATTCAAACATGCTTTTGTTACCTCTTATTCCAGTCAATATTATGACATTAGAAAACTCTTTCAGAAGCACTGGAGGGTGTTATGCAATTATAAAGTTTTGGGACCCTTGCTTCCCGATGCTCCTTCTGTTATTTTTAAGGGGGCAACTCCGCTGAGGTATCACCCCTAATGTTACAGTCCCTCCTAAAAAGCAGTCCTTTTTCCAAGCTCTTACAGGTTACTTTCCATGTAAAAATGTACTGTTTGTAAATAGAACACACTTAAATGCAGGAAAATCGAGGATTTTAATTCTGTGGCCACTCAAAAATGTTATAAAATGAAGGCATTCATGACCTGCACCACTAAGAATGAGGTGTATATAATTCTGTGTCCATGTGGGTTCCAATGTGGGATGCACCATACGCATGTTACGAACCAGATCGAAGGAGCATATTGCTAATATTAAGAAGGGTTTTCCTAAACATAGTGTCTCTAAGCATTACGCTTTACATCATAATAAAAATCCAGAAGGAACCCTTTTTTTAGTATTTATAAATTTACTAAAAACTGGAGGGGTAGCTATATCAAACGAGAGCTATTGAAGCTTGAAACAGTGGATATACACTTTAAAAACATATGCACCTTATGGCCTGAATATAGAGTGGGATATTAATGCTTTTATAAATGAAAGTTAATGGATATTTTGGTTTTTTTATTATATTACATTTGAATTTGAGTGTGCAACTATTGTTTAATATAATTTATATGCTAAGTAACCACAAGATGATGACAAATCCGTGAATGTGATGACTATGTTCCATTGATCATTTAAATTAATCTGATTTAATATCAGAATGAATGACAATATGCTTACAAAGGGGTCCTTTGGCTCTTTATGTTTATTTACTGATCATTGTTATTTGTTTTTTTGCATTCACGTATACCGTATTTAAGTCTGGTTTATGGAACACATATATGGGAAGTGGTAATGTATTCTGCTGCTCCAGGTTAAATCTTTCCAGTTCCTCCTTCCTCCATAAAAAGGTGCAACTTAATGACACTTGACACGTCCCTGATGATGTCACAGATGACAAACTGTGTTGGGTGGAGCTAAAGAATATGGCGGCATCGCGCACTAGAACGTGGCAGCCATCTTATTGGTTTGAAATGAACTTTCTATGTTTAAGGTGACATGTTGGTTTTACATTTGATTATGTATGTGCATTACTATTTTACTTATTCATTGACCATTATTTACTACACTATGAGGATTATTTCTTGGCTTTTGAATATTCCATATGAGGTTACAAGAAATTCAGGTACTTTTTGTCCGGAGTTTCGTTGTGAAGGACGGAATCTTATGAAGTACAATTAGTCCAGTGATTGTTTCTGGGAAACATACAGCACTTATTGACCTTCCTTTGGGGGTCAAAATGATCCGGTAAGGGCAGTGTGTTTGGTGGTGGTGAAGGACCTTTTTTTCCCCGTCGATGTTTTCTGTGGACATATATTGGACTTATGCTGTTGTCTTAACACTGGACTCTCTATATTCTATCTGTTGAATTTCTTGTATTATGTTATTTTAGATATATACTTAGTGCTGCATTTTTTCCATTTGTATAGTTTATGTTTTGTAAACGGTAACACTGTGCCAGCTGCTAGTATGGATTCTAACTGTTGACTCCAAAATTGATCTCAAGCACGATTTTATGTTTTTATTTTTGAAATACGATGTCCAACAAGCTCTTACAGGTCTAATGATCAGGCAATTGCAGAATAATTCTGGTTTTAAGATGAATCCAAAATGGGAGCTTTTACCATAAATTAGTTGTAATTTTAGAAAATGTGGCCACAGTGTTCTAGATTTTGGGAGCATTTAGGCAGTTAAAGTGTCTCAGATTTACATTTTAAAAAGTTTTTAAGTTACATAGTTAGCCAGGTTAAAAAAAAACAAAAAAAACCCCATAAATCTATCTACTTCACCCAATAGAAAAAAATAAACGAATAGAGAATCTCTATATACACAATTCTATACTCACACATAATCTAGTGGAAGTTCAAAACAATAAAGCATGGTTCAATTTGTTCCAGCAGGGGATAAACATCCCTTCCTGAACCTGTAGGAGGCAACCAGATATTTCTAGGACAAACAAACAATCTCTGGTGCTGTTACCTATACATGTTAATATCCAGTTATAATATGTGCATTTATGAATGCATCCAGCTCATTTTTAAAGCAATCTACTGATCTGGTCAGAATTGGTTCTTAAGTCTATTCCACATTTTCACAGCTCTTACTGTGAAAAAGCCTTTCTGTATGTGGAGGTTAAATTTATTTTCCTTCAGATGTAAAGACTGCCCCCTTTCCCACTGTAATGCCCTGAATATGAATATCTATATGGACCACCTATGTATTTATAAATGGGGATCATATTCCCCATATTCGCCTCTTCTCAAAAGAGAATAAATTCAGTTCAGCTAATATTTCTTCATAGCTAAGCTCCCAAACTCTACATAATTTATAAATATGTTAAAAAGTAAGGGTCCCAACATTGAACCTTGGGATATACTACTAATAATGCATAAATCCCCACTAATGACCTTAGACCATGGACGGCTGTACGGCTGTACTCTAATGTCATCTGAACTGCCATTCTTTGAGGAGATTGTTATAGCTAACCTTTACGTGGTTGTTGTTGTAGTATTATGTTTAAGAGATTGTACAAAATGCCACATCTTTCCAATAAACATATATTACACAAAAAAAAAATAACCTTAGACCATTTAGACTATGAATTATTAATAGCTACTCTCTGAATACAGTCTTTTAGCCAGTTTGCTATCCATTTACAAACTGAATTTTCCAAGCCTGTAGACTTTATCTTACACATTAACCATGTGTGGGGAATTGTGTCAAACGCTTTTTCAAAATCCAAGTATACTACATCCACAGCCAATTCTTTGTCTAAGTTTTTGCTTACCTCCTCATAAAAAGAAATCAGATTTGTTATGATTACTTCATTCTTCCATAATATTTTCCTCAGAATTAAGTGATTCCATATTTTTTTCCTGTGCTGGATCTGTTAAAACAGTTGCAACTGACTACAGTTTTTTTTCTTTTATTTTTTTAAGTGTTTCTTAAAGCCAGAAGGTTGGACTGTTGAATGAAAATAGTTTTGAGGCATGTCTGTGATTAGTTTTTTTTTCTATGCAATTAAACAATTGAATGAACATTTTCAAAGAGTAGCGATTCCAAACTTTTTGCCAGGGGTTGTAGAATTTTGGGAAAAGGAGGCATATAGACTGCATGAGTTTAATGAAAATTAGATACATATTCATTGATAATGGTAACTCAAGCAAGGAAAAGTTAGAAATGAAGATAATGCAAGGCTTCTCATTGGAAAATGTTATTGAAAAAAGAAAAAGGGGGGCATGGTTAGCAGTTGATGTGAATAGCTGCTTTCAGGCCAATCTCTGGGCAGTACTAATCTGAGACACTACAGCAACACACAGGGGACCCATTGGCCAGGTTTTGTCCCTCTATAAGAGGCACTAATGCAGCCTGCTGTCAAGGGAA
Source organism: Staurois parvus (assembly GCF_062004578.1). NCBI lineage: Eukaryota > Metazoa > Chordata > Amphibia > Anura > Ranidae > Staurois > Staurois parvus. The sequence goes on along the minus strand of NW_028318993.1, from coordinate 155,377 downwards.
TGATTATAGCTCAAAAAAGGCATCAATTGCAACATTCTTGAATTTAATCAATTTGCATATGTGTGATGAATCCCTATTAGCTGAACTCAACTCTCCATTTACAGAACAGGAAATTAAAAAAATGTATCCAAACTTACCCTCTAACAAACCAGGCCACCAGGCATTATTGGATTTACATGATAATATTTCAAAAATTGTTCTAAAATTTTTATTATCCTCCAGTTCTCTTCCTTCCACAGTATTGAAAGCACTCATTGTAAAGCTGCTGAAACTGGGGAAGCAGCAAATTCACTCTCAAAATCAAAAGTCCATCTCCTTCTAAAACTCTGATCTTAAAATATATGCTAAAGCTACAACAATTTTCCTCTTAGAAGGTACTCCAGTTCTCATACAGCCTCATCAAGTTAAGTTTGTAAAAGGAAGGCAAGCCCCAGATGACAGCAGTTTAATCTTTTTATATCTAAAACAGCAGTTAAATCTAATTATATATGGAAAAACTACCCTCACTCCTCCTGGCACTCGATACTAAGAAGTCCTTTGATAGAGTGCACTCAGGATATTTGTCCAAGGTTTTGTCAAAGAAACATCTTTTCAGCCATCATAGCTCTCTAATTCTCCTTTCTGCCCAGATGAATACTTCAAACATGCTTTCTACTTCCTCTAATGGGATGAGGCAGGGGTGTCCTTCATCCCCCATGATAGTCTTGCTGATCAAAACCATTAGAAACAATTCAAAGGCACCACATAAGTCAGCACACTCATACCATTGATCTATTGTAGACTATGTTATTCTTACATTGTCAGAACAAGCTACTTTACTATCAGAAGTTCTAACAGTATTAAATGACTCTCTTGTTTAAAGATTAATGCTAACAAATGACATACAGTATCCTACATTTAGGGACTGACCCTCTCTTCAAATGATAACCAAAAAGGGAACTTTTATGTGGGACGATGGCTACATCTTATACTAAGACATAAGGTTTTACTTTCCTTTCACCAATCTGTATACCCACAACTATTTCCAAACAGTATATACAGTGCAAATTTGATTTGTTTTGGGTGGGAAGAATAGTGACCGTTAAAATGAGTACCCCCTAAAAATTATTTATTATTTCTATACTCCCTCCTTCCCCTTAACTAACATTTTTCACAATTTTAAATTTGTACATCAATCAAATAGCCTGGCATAACAGAAGAACTACAACCTCCCATACTACTGCAACTCTCTTCTCATTGGCCTACCCAAGTGCAGGCTCTCCCTGCTCCAGACCATCCTGAACTCAGCGGCCAGACTCATCCACCTCACCACCCGCTCCACCTCTGCCACCCCCCTCTGCCTCTCCCTCCACTGGCTCCCGATTGCCCAACGCATCAAATTTAAACTTCTAATCCTGACCTACAAAGCCGTTCATAACACTGCCCCTGACTACCTCACCAACCTGATCCCCAAGTACCACCCTACCCGTACCCTTCGCTCCTCACAGGACCTCCTTCTATCCTGCTCCCTGGTCTCCTCCTCCCATGCACGACTGCAGGACTTCTCCAGGTCCTCCCCTATCCTCTGGAACTCACTGCCCCAATCCATCCGACTGTCGCCTTCCCTCCCCACATTCAGGTGCTCCCTCAAAACCCATCTCTTCAGGGAAGCCTACCCCACCCTCACCTAACGGCCATCCTCCATCATTCCTCCCACCACTTCATCCCCCTCAGCCACTTCATTCCCCTCAGCCACTTCCTATTGTTCCACTATCCCCTCCCTCCTAGATTGTAAGCTTGAAAGAGTAGGGCCCTCTTACCCCTCGTACGCTGTCTGTTTTTGTTGTATGGTGCCATGTATTGTCCCCCCTATTGTACAGCGCTGAGCAAACCCTTTGGCGCTATATAAACTAAATGTAATAAATAAATAATAAATAAAATACTCCATTAAGTAAGACTATTAAAGCAGGTGGTTTAGTATACCCTGACATAGGAGGTTACCACCTTGCCTAAATTTTAGATAAACTTAAGACCTGGCTCCAGATGTCACCTGAAAACCTGTGGTCCTTTATTGAGAAACACAATGTACCAGACCATTAACCCTCCAGCATTTCTTATAGCTACATCCTTAAATAAATATTTCTACTAAACTATCAAGTATTCCAGTAAGAAAACTTGCATGTCTACATGAATCAATTTATATTATTCCAATCCCATCAGGAGAATATGAACATCCAATTTCCCCACATAAATTGATATAACACAGCTTGCTAAAGGTGCTGCCTTAATCTTTTACCTGCCTGATGATCTTCCTCTTGAAGGCAGGTGCAAATTCTTTCATTCAACACATTTCTGTAAAGCTACCCCTGTTCTAGAAACAAAAATTCCAGAGAAAACCTGGAACTTTCTGTCCTTATCCAAATAGGTGAAAGGGGGTATTTCTATTATTATTATTATTATTATTATACAGTATTTATAAAGCGCCAATAGTTCGCTCAGCGCTGTACATTACAAAGGGGGACAGAACATGTGACAGAACAATACCAATACAATATATATTATTTAAAATACCCCTAACAAAACTGCTAAATTTTCGCTTTTATAAAGTGTGGAGATGAATTATTGGTCTCTTTAACTACCACTGGGCACAAGATGTAAAATCCAATTACAAATCTTCAAGAAGAGCCACGTTTAGAATGCTTTCAAAATATTATTTTTTGTTGGTGTAGGACATCTTACCAAATCTCCAGGTTTGCTCCTAACCATTCCTCTTTCTCTTTGAGAATATGTGGCAAGCACAGCACTTTAGTCCATGTCCTCTGGAGTTATAGGGCTCTTACAAGCTTCTGGGCCACTATATTTAAAATATCTTAATGGAACCTACCCTTACTTAATTTAGGTATAGACCTATACCCACACATCGCTGGACTTCAAGTGGTTATACCAGCTGATGGTCATCTCTCTTGTAAAAGCAATGATAGTAGGAAACTAGCCACTGGATCATTTTTACAAGCAGCGGGAGGGGACGTCCCCCCTCCCAACAGCTTTCTCAGGCTGTTCCATCCCACTGGGACACCCGATTGACCAGCCCGTGATTCTGCTGGCTGATTATAGAGGTGAACAAACACCAGGAGCATTCTGTTTGCCTCTATGATATAGGAAACCAGAAGAGATGAGCATAAATCAATTACGGTTTCCCCTGATGTAAATGGCACCATTTTTAAAAAGGAAAAGCATTTGACCAGACTGATCTTGGTGTGGTAAAATGCTTTTAAAGGGCAGAGGAGGAATCTGGGGTCTTATAGACCCCAAATCTCTCCATAAAGAGTACCTGTCAGTGCATATTAAAGTGGTATAAAAAAAAAATTAAAGCAACAATGTAAAAAAAATAAAAATTAAAGCTGTGCTTGTGCTCAAAAGGCAAACATGCACTTCGGTCGCACGTACACAAACAGTGATCATTCCACACATGTGAGGTATCATGGTGAATGTCAGATCATGGGCAATATTTCTAATACCAGACCTCCTGTGTAAATCTTAAATGGTTACCTTTAATGGCTTTTAAAGCATTGTCTATGGATAGTACAATTTGCGTCATTTGTCGCTGCTGCACGGGCGTGCACAATTTTAAATGACATGTTTGGTATCTATTTACTCAGCATAACATTATCTTTTTTATGTTACAAAACTTTTGGCTTATATATTGTATTTTGTTGCATTACAATTTTTTGTTTTTTCCAAAAAAAAGTGCTTTTGAAAAACTGCTGCACAAATGTGTGGCATAAAAAATTGCAGCACCCACCAATTTATTCTCTAGGGCCTCTGCTTTAAAAAATATATAATGTTTGGGGTTCTAAGAAATTTTTTACCAAAAAAATACTGATTGTTACAAAGTGCCAGAAATGGCTTGGTCTTCAAATGGATAGTAATGACTTAGCCCTTTTTTACCCTTATCCCACCATTCCCCTAGTTTATTTCCTTCTGCTTTTGGTGACCTTACTGTTGCTGTTTTTTACAGAACCTGACTATACTTTTAGAGATATTTGAAAACTTTTCAAATATTTGAGAGTAATATACAGTATTTCCATTCTACACTGGAATTATTGTTTAAAAATTATCAATACGGTACACTGCATTACTGGTTTCTTCTATATTACTACCACTGTACATATATGTTGACACATTTTCTTTTGCTAATCAGTACTCCCTCTCTATTCTGCTTACTAAAACCAATAGTGAATACTGAAGTTAAAGAGAAAAAAAAGAAAACTGCTGTATACTTAAAACTGTTATAAGCCACACAAAACACAAAAGGAACAAACACATTTTACTGAGCATTAGGGAGCTATAGAGAACTAACAATATATTTACATAATGACTTCCAGTAATGTATCATCAATGCAGTCCTTCTATCCACAGGGAACTGCATTTATATTAGTCAAGGTTGCTATTTGTATGAAGTTCCAAGAACTAAAGTCAACAGCTCTTGGGTTCACCTGCCTCTGGTTTGCATATGTTATGTATTACTGATAGAATTCAATTAATTAGTTCCTTGATTGTGTTTCTCAGAGGAATTAGCTTGATGCTGCCTGGCCCCATGCCATCTCTGCTTTCTAAACTTTCCTGAAAAACGTAGTAAATGAAATTTTGCAGTTTCCTGTTATATGGAATAGAAGCTGAGCTCAGATCTTTCCCTTCGCATTAGGGAGTATCACTGGTGAGACAAGCAAATATTAAAATGTAAAATAAGGAGAAGCTTTCAGTGTTTCAACACAAGTAATACCAGAGGGGATTGTTTCCAAGACTCAGTCACTTACCTCACAATGATTCCTAGCACAACTCAATAATTCACATACAGAAATGTGCAGAGTAAAAGTAGTTTAATGGTACCCGGGGACATACCATTACATTTAATAATGAGTGCCATGGTGTTTGCAGATATTTTTAACATTTCATCTTGTACCTAGAAAGGAAGGAAGGACAGAGAGAAAGGAAAGGAGAGGGGAGGAGATTGTCTGTAGAAGTCAGTAAATTCCTAGCAATCTGAATTTTGTAATAGAAATAAGAAAATAAAACCAGACATCTGATTTTTTTTCCTGCTACAAGCATCTATAGGTTTAGCAGTATATTCAACTGTTGTGCGGATCAGAAGTCTGGGAAGGAGTAGTTGCCTGCCTTAGGCCTCATGCACATGATATTTGCAGGCATGAAATATGCCTAGCATAAAATTTCCAGCACCCAAGCTGCCTCAGGTGGGGCTTACAGTCAATGAATATCTGTTGGTCCCTGTGCTCGTGTAATCACTGATGCTTTTGTGCATCTGCATTTACTTATGCATGTTCCTGAATGTGATAGTGTGATTTGGTGCATTCGTTCTGGATGGCACCCTAATGCACCTTCCAGTGGACACGTATTGCAACACAGTGAAATGCGTAGCAACACAATGTGTGCTCTGATGTGGGCACTGCCAAAAATGGTGCCTGCAATGCAAATCCAGTGTGTTGGGATCTTATTCAGAATGAATTGCACCACATCACACCAGTGTAATGTTACTATAAAATGATGGAGGCATGTTTTTACCCAATGAAAAAATACTCCAAGGTGAAGGATTTATATATCAGTTACAAAAAGGCAGTTGTAGCTAAATAAATAATTCCATACTCTGAAATGACAGGCATATAAAAAGTGAACAAAGATTATGCAATGCATATTTACATTTTGAACTGCATGATAATAATTAGCTGAAGAGTTGTTAATTAGAAGACAATTACACTCAATAAAAATAATGATTTCTTCATCTAGGACAAATATAGAATAATTACATTTTTCATAAGCATGCACATATTGTCTGCTTTTAATAGGCTAAATTAAAACAATTAATACAGTTACAATTACTCCTACATTATTATTAGTACAGAACAAAACATCAGCTTAGGGAAATTTAGTGACTGAACTGTGAAAGGCTCTGAGTGACAGCAATTCTCCAGCTCCAAGGTTGCATTAAAATGTGTGAACTGCAATAGGATAGGTTTTGTAGAAGAGAAGAAATAACAGAAAAAGAGAGACAAACAAACACAACAGACATGAACTAGCATAGGACTTGATATTGAGAAGAAAATCAAAAGTAAAAACTCTGTACCTTTGAAGAAGAAAAATAATTACTGTATATCTGCCATGAAAGTGATCTATTGTAACATTTACTGTACATGTCTACTTAAAGTGTCACTAAACCCAGGACCCTGCATTCACTATATCTTGTCTCCCACTGTACACAGAACATGGAAATGCAATTATTTTGGTAGATGTAAACTGCTAAATACCTCATAAGCAGTTAGAGCAGTCTTGTAACCTCTATCAATGTCCAACAAAGCACTTGTTATAGATTGTAGGAGGAGTTTTCATTCTGCTCTAGGAAGATGCAGAACCCCTGTCTGGACAGTGCTGACTGGCACAGTGCTGAACACATGCACTCCCCCAAGAAAAAAAAAAACTCTATTAATACACACCAAACTGAGCATGTGTAGAGTGTCTCCACACGATATGTCTTATCTGAGAAGGGGCACTGAAAGAAGGGGAGGATCAGAGAAGGCAGGATCAAGCAGGATTTTTACACAATGCAGAGGATTAACCCTTTAGGTTCCACAGTGAGTTCAACAAGCATGCTTTACTGCATTTACAGGCTGATTTTACTGTTGTGGTTTTAGTAACACTTTAAGTCAAACATATTTTCAGTGCATCATAGCCACTGAGTTCAGTATGTAGTCTGGCTCCCCCAGAATCCTCAACTCCCTGTTGAGTTTGTAGTTTGGATCCTCAGAATCCTCACCTCTATGTGGAGTTTGTAGTCTGAATAGCCCAGAATATTCACCTCTCTGTTGAGTTTGTAGTGTAAATACCCAGAATCCTCACTTTCCTGTTTAGTTTCTAGTCTGAATCCCCCAGAATTCTCACCTCTCTGTTGAGTTTGTAAAGTAAATCCTCAGAATCCTCAACTCTCTGTTGTGTTTGTAGTTTGAATCATCCAGAATTCTCGAATCCCTGTTTAGTTTGTAGTGTGGATCCCCAGAATCCTTATCTCCCTGTTGAGTTTGTAGTGTAAATCCCCCAGAATTCTCACCTCACTGTTGAGTTTGTAGTTTGAATCCTCCAGAATTATCACCTCCCTGTTGAGTTTGTAGTTTTAATCATCTAGAATTCTCAAATTCCTGTTGAGTTTGTAATGTGGATCCCCAGAATCCTCACCTGTTGAGTTTGTAGTCTGAATCCCACAGAATTCACACTTTTCTGTTGTGTTTATATTGTAAATCCCCACCTTTTTGTTGAGCTTGTAGTTGGGATCCCCAGAATCCTCACCACTCCCTTGAGTTTGTAGTCTGGATCACCAGAATCATCACCTCACTGTTGACTTTGTAGTCCAAATCCCCAGAATACTTTCCTCTCTTTTGAATTTGAAGTCTGGATCCCTGGAATCCTCACCTCCCTGTTGAGTTTGTAGTCTAACTCCCCAGAATCATCACCTCTCTTGAGTTTGCAGTCTGGATCTCCAGAATCCTCACACACTGTTGTACAAGTTATAAACTCCCTGCCTTTTAGATAAAAATTGTATTTCCATTGCAGCAAAAGTTCCAGTGATTCAAGTAAATATTTTTAATGTCCACATTAGCAAGATTTACTTATTAGAAAGATTTATTAGACATTATTGGAAAAATTAGAAAGATTTACTGCATCTCTGATTACATACTTGCACCTCTAAAGGGTCCTGCATTGTTTCTACAACTTCAGAATTGTGCATGTGCTGATATTTGTATACCCACTATTAGTATGTCTATGTAAACCCATAGAATTTTTCTCTTTTTGGTCTGACCCATGAAAGTGTTTTGTCATATTTGTTCAACATGTGCAAAAAAATAACTGTTGATTGTAACAGAAAAATTGTGAGCTAATAAAATCCTGAGCTTTCTGCCTCTGCTGACTTTTACCTTTGGGCTGCAGAACAGCTTTTGCCTATGTTATGGAAAAGCACAGCAGAGGAATTGTTCTGTAGTCCTAAAACATGAATTGTCCTAGAGGGACACAGTAGCTCCTCCATAGATATTGAACACAGAGTGAACATAGTCACCCTAAGGCCATGTTCACACCAATGCTTTTTTTGGTGCTTTTTTGCAGAAATGTACTACAATCCATTTAACATAGTTTCCTATGGGACACATTCACATCTATGCTTTTTTCAGCTGCTGCATTTTTGGAAAGGATCGTGGACTTTTTAGACACAAAATGGTGTGTTTTTGCTTCAATAGAGTTCAATACAGATGCTGCAGAACAGCATGTAGTGCGTTTCTGACATGTTTTTGATGGATACAAAAAACATCAAACGCTTGTGAAAAATGCATCAAAAATGTAAAACCGCACCACAAAAAGCACTGCAGAAATGGCTCAAAAGCAAACTTCATAGGTGTGAACCAGGCCTTATTAAAAATGGAGAGTGCAAAATCTGGTGCAGCTGTGCATGGTAGCCAATCAGCTTCTAATATCAGCTTGTTCAATTAAGCTTTGACAAAAAACCTGGAAGCTGATTCATTTCTTTGCAGAGCTGCACCAGATTTTACACTCTCCAGTTTCAGTGCATCAACTCCTATCAACACCAAAATGAGTTACCAACAGGATCACTAGGTGAACATAAAAGAAAAAAGCATTTAAAAAATTCAGCCAGCACATATAAAAACTGGGAAGCTTTCAAATAATAAATGTTTATTTTTGGGTTTATATACATTTTACAGAAAGCTATAACATAACTACAGGATTAAAAAAATAGTCAGAACTTGAAGATGGTTATCTTATTGATGTTTCTCAGTTCTGCGGGAATTTCTCATGCTTGTCCCCCCTCTTGTTGTAATGACACCAGTCTCTGTGTTATCAGGCTTTTAGACTTTTAAGTGTTTTTTTTGTGTTTTTTAGGCTTTTAAGTGTTCTTCGCTGATCCTTTCTAGTGCCATTATCTTTACTGGAGATGAGACAGGAGGATCTCCCAGTTCTCCAAAACCTGGCAAAGATTTTCACAGCATGCCTGCACTTGCGCTAGATCTCCAATGCATGTGAAAGCATACCGCTGCTCTCTGCCAGTCATAGACCATGCAGTGTGCGTGCGCATGCCCAAGATCTTGCACACTACTCCTGGAATGTCTATGTCACACATCCTAAGAGGCAGTACGTGAGATTTTCCATATGTGCAAGAAACCTGCAGCATATCTGTGCATGTGCAAGACCCTGAGACATCGTCCTAGCCTACGCCAAATTTAGGGCCCATTCGCACAAGGTGCAGTTGCCTGCATTTTTCCGCATGGAAAAATGCAGGTAACTGCAATGACAAGCAGAACGAATTGTTTTTTTGTGTGTTATGTTCAGACCACAACACAGTATTACATTGGCTTCCAAAGGAGTGCAATTTTATGCAAAATGCCAACATAATATCGCACCGTTTTGCTCTGTCCCACGTGTCACTGCAGAGAAGCGCAAAGCATTGCACTTCTGTGCAGTGATATGAATGAAGTGTCACGTTGTACACTTCTAATAAAGTTTTTTTTAAAAGAGCAGTGCGATGCGTTAAAACGCATATCACATTGCACCCTGCTGCATGGCTCTGCAGCCTAAACCGCTGTGTGGGCAGCAGCAGCTGGAGCTGCAGGTCAGTGTGAGTAGGCCCTTAACAAGCAAAAATATCTTAAAATAAACAGTAAAAAACAATGTTTTTAATTTTAATTTTTTTTTTTGCAAATGTGCAAGAAAGAGGGGGAAGGACGCCGGAGAGAGGACCTTCCTAAAATTAGCGTTAACTTCCGCTTTAAGGACAGAAGTGCCTGGGAGAAAAATTTGAAATCAATTTGACCAATCAATTGCAGTTTTCTGTAGTCAGATCACTGACTGTTAAGTTCTACTGGGTAACTGCTTTTTTCACATTGCTCTGATAAGTATGACAGAGTGGAAGATCTAAAATTTTTTTCACCTACATTCTGTTCCACAAGGGTATTTCAGTTCTGCTGGGCGTTAAATCAAGTACCTTGGTGGTCCATTTTAATCATCAATGGTTTCTTTTCAGTATACATGACAATTGTCCTAGAGCTAGACATCAATCTTATTTTCTCCATCTGCTGGCATGCTCCATTTATCAGGTGACAGTGAGGCATGGAGATCCTTCACATGGACAAATGGCACTGCTTTATTGACTTAAAGAAACTAAAAACATAACAAATATAGTAAACATTTATAGTCTGGTAACCCACAGCATCCAATCAGAATTCATCTTTCATTCATCTATTTTCTGTTAATTGAAATTTGATTGACGTGTATGATATACAATACTTATCTCGTAACATATATACTCGTCTATAAGCAGTATAGATTTGTCTGGTGTAAAAACCTGCTTAACATGAATTGACTGTTCAGCCATACTAAATACTTATTTACATAAAATGTTTTTTTTTGTCAAGTTGGACATTTTCAGTATATTTCCAACTGAAGCATAACTCCACCAAAACCATTTTGGTTTTGGATAGGGATTGGAAGGGTTAGATACTCCACTAGTTCTTGTAACTAATATAATCAAAAGTAGTTATTGGAGGTACTTTATGGTTTACCTGCAGCAATATACTCTATATACTTTTTGCTGTGGGTACCTTCCTACCCCAATAACCCCCATTCCTCTAATTTCTTTTGTATATTAAATAACCTGTGCGCCAAGAAAAGACGCAGTTGCCAACCTAGACAGTTTATAAACACTAATATGAATGAAAAGGGGTGCTAATGTTAGGTATGTGTTGGAAAGGAAACCTAAAACAAACTAAAGAGAATAAAATGATACAGTGCTGTAAAACATCAATAATGAGCAACACTGTATGTCCTCAATATATCCACACAGCATTTAACTTAGAAACAAATTGTGCTAAACCTGTGATAAAAAAATTCATATTGTGATACCCAGTCCAAAAATGTGCATATAAAGTCACCTAACCACTTGACCTCCAACGGATTTACCTCCCTTCCTGACCAGGCCATATTTTGCCTTATGGTGCTGCGTTAATTTAACGGACAATTGCGCAGTCATGCAATGCTCCACCCAAATTAAATTTATGTCTTTTTTCCCCACAAATAGAGCTTTTTTTGGTGGTATTTGATCACCTGTGTGTTTTTTATTTTTTGCGCTATAAAAAAAAAAAAAGACTGACAATTTTGAAAAAAAAAAACAATCTTTTTGACTTTTTGTTATTAAACGTGCAGTAAAAAAAATAAAAAAATCTAATTTTGTAATAAATTTAGGCCAAAATGTATTCTGCTACATGTCTTTGCTAAACAAAAATCCCAATGCTTGTAAATGAATTGGTTTATGTGAAAGTTATAACGTTTGCAAATGATGGTATATATACTGGGCTTTTTTTTTATTTTATTTTTACTAGTAATGGCGGCAATCAGCGACTTATAGCGGGACCGCAGTGGACATTTTAACACTGAGTGGAACTGACTTGGTGTCACTGATATTCCCAGTGACACCGATTCAGTGACCAGTGCTAATAAAAAGCACTGCCACTGTACTAATGGCACTGAGCTGGAAGGGGTTAACATGTGGGGCAATCAAAAGGTTTACAGTATGCTGTGTGCTGTTTTACTAGGGTCTGTGTGTGCTTCACTGTAAGCACACATCGCTGTGCACTGTGCAGGAGCTGACAGGGAAGAAAACTGTTTTCTTTACAAACAGTCCTCCCCCCCACTGGAGATGCTCGCCAATCACTGGCGCTGGCAAGTAGTCACTGGCCGATACTTGATGATTGACAGCTGCGGCCGAGAATGGCGGCGCGGGTAGGGCCCGTGTGCGCCCTTTACCTGGAAATGTAAAAATCACATATATATATGATTACCGTATATACTCTAGTATAAGCTGAGTTTTTCAGCACATTTTTTGTGCTGAAAAACGGCCCCCTCGGCTTATACTCGAGTCAACATCTGCAGATGTCAGAGGGGGCGCGAGGCTCCATCAAGGGGGGTGCGTACAGGGGTGGACAGAGGGCTGCTGTCTCTTACCTGGCTCCCACGATGATCCATCCAGGAAGTGCTGCTCCTTCCGTCACTCCGGCCACTCCCTCACTCCTGCCGCTCGGCTCCGCCTCCTCACCGGTGATTGGCTGCCAGAACTGTAGCTCAGGAAAGGTACACAGGCGGCCAATCACGGGCGAGGAGGCGGAGCCGAGCGGACCCGCGAAAATCGAGTGAGGGAAAAGCCGGTAAGTGTGCAGTGCAGAGATGCTGCTGCAACCACATATGCTGGCTGCAGCAGCACCATACTGCAACAGGGGTCAGCAAGTGTCATTGGTGTCAGTGGGAGGAATAGTGCCGCATCATTGGTGTCACTGATACTAATGATGGGGCATTATTCCTCCCACTGACACCAACGATGGGGCACTATTCCTCCCACTGACACCAACGATGGGGCACTATTCCTCCCACTGACACCAATGATGGGGCACTATTCCTCCCACTGATACTAATGATGGGGCATTATTCCTCCCACTGACACCAACGATGGGGCACTATTCCTCCCAGTGATACCAATGATGGGGCACTATTCCTCCCAGTGATACCAATGATGGGGCACTATTCCTCCCACTGACACCAATGATGGGGCACTATTCCTCCCACTGACACCAATGATGGGGCACTATTCCTCCCACTGATACCAATGATGAGGCACTATTCCTCCCACTGACACCAATGATGGGGCACTATTCCTCCCAGTGATACCAATGATGGGGCACTATTCCTCCCACTGACACCAATGATGGGGCACTATTCCTCCCACTGACACCAATGATGTGGCACTATTCTTCCCACTGATACTAATGATGGGGCACTATTCCTCCCACTGACACCAATGATGGGGCACTATTCCTCCCACTGATATCAATGATGGGGCACTATTCCTCCCACTGACACCAATGATGGGGCACTATTCCTCCCAGTGATACCAATGATGGGGCACTATTCCTCCCACTGACACCAATGATGGGGCACTATTCTTCCCACTGATACTAATGATGGGGCACTATTCCTCCCACTGACACCAATGATGGGGCACTATTCCTCCCACTGATACCAATGATGGGGCACTATTCCTCCCACTGACACCAATGATGGGGCACTATTCCTCCCACTGACACCAATGATGGGGCACTATTCTTCCCACTGATACTAATGATGGGGCACTATTCCTCCCACTGACACCAATGATGGGGCACTATTCTTCCCACTGATACTAATGATGGGGCACTATTCCTCCCACGGACACCAATGATGGGGCACTATTCCTCCCACTGATACCAATGATGGGACACTATTCCTCCCACTGACACCAATGATGGGGCACTATTCCTCCCACTGACACCAATGATGGGGCACTATTCCTCCCACTGATACCAATGATGGGGCACTATTCCTCCCACTGATACCAATGATGGGGCACTATTCCTCCCACTGACACCAATGATGGGGCACTATTCCTCCCACTGACACCAATGATGGGGCACTATTCCTCCCACTGACACCAATGATGGGGCACTATTCCTCCCACTGATACTAATGATGGGGCTTATACTCGAATCAATAGTTTTTCCCAGTTTTACGTGGTAAAATTAGGTACCTCGGCTTATATTCGGGTCGGTTTATACTCGAGTATATACGGTATATGATTTTGTGCACCGCTGCCGCCCTGTAGCAGTATTTCTGCTATGGGGTGGCGCTAAAGCAGTTAAAGAAGTGTGTTCCCATCATAAGGTTCTTGGAAGGATCCACCAAGGGTCTTCCCTTCTCACTTCAAAGCAAAATGGAATACACCCAGTGAATGGTGAAAAACTAAACACCAGAAAATGTGTGACCTCTTTCTTTAAAAGTGGTCAACAAGCGCTTAACTTGATCTCCACTAAGTGGGTTTTGATGGATCAGAACCAGCTTGGCTTCTATTAACTTGTATTCAAGGTGTTTCCATCATAGTGATAGATTTAATTCACAATTCTTCCTGGCCTCCCTGATCCATTGCAGTCCTCACTCTGTCTGTTGAGTCTGCTGTCCATTGAGAGTGCCACAACCGTGACTCACATGCGCATAAGTGATAGTGACATCATCCCGCTCACCATTCAAATGGAGCCCACAAACCCGGAAGGACAGCCTGGTGAAGATGGAATGTGTGTCAGTGGTGACAGACATTTTAGGTAAGTCTTTCATAATGTCCTAGTAAGCGGTGCATACTAGCACATCATGGCTTAAATCTTATTTTAATACACGTTTTACTACCACTTTTATGTATAATTGGCACCCATGCACATTTCGCAAGAGCAGCGTGCTCACGTTCAGGTGTAAACAAGTCCTTATAGTATACAGTGCCACACTGCCTGCAGCCATGAATGAATGATGCAGTCATAGCACAAGTGATTATCATCATCATGATACAGTGACATTTTTCCTTTTATGCCTCTTTTACACGTGTTTGGAGGGTGGTAAAAACACATGGCTCTGCTATGCGTGTTTACGGCCGCTCAACCTCTCCCTCTATGCTGCAAAAATAGCCGAGACCGGGGGAGAATATATGCTGCAGAGGCTTTTTAATTTAAATGAATACAAAGCTTCTTCTGATTGCTTTAGGGCTCGTTCACACTTGACTGTTTTACCAACGCTTGCCAAATGACCCTATAGCATTTGGCAAGCATTGGTCCGGCATTTGCGGAGCGTTTTTTAACGCTCCACAAACACTCTGCAAACGCTGCATGCCTGGTTTAGCGGCGGTTGCTAGGCATTTGCTGAGCGTTAAAAACGCTCCACAAATGCCTATAATGAAGTTTAAATGGTGTTACCGCTCCGCAAACATCCCGCAACCGCGGCACCATAGACTAGAATAGGAGGCTTCAACACCTCCTGACTCAACCAGAGGCGTCCGTTTTGCTAACGCTCCCGTTAGAACAGCACCATGTGCTGCAATGTGCAGAATTGTCAGAAGCGTTTGAAAAGCGGTAAAAACGCTTCCCAAATGCCTCTCTGCCGCCTGCACACAACGCTAGTGTGAACGTAGCCTTAGAGGTGGGCAAAGACATGAACTCTGCCTCAGCCAATCAGACGATGCAATGTATTGATTAGTAGAACACAAAGCTACCTGTGGTTGCTCAGCCCAATCCTATTTTGTTCTGGGAATGGGACAGGAAGTCCACATCACACTGCCGGACCACAGTGCTATATATTGTACCTAGCTGTTGTTGCATTCAGTTAAAGCAGTGGTTCTCAACCTTCCTAATGCCGCGACCCTTTAATACAGTTCCTCATGTTGTGGTGACCCCCAACCATAAAATGATTTTTGTTGCTACTTCATAACTGTAATTTTGCAGTGGGAGGAGTAGTTCCACATCATTGGTGTCAGTGGGAGGAGTAGTGCCACACCACTGATGTCAGTGAGAGGAATAGTGTCACATCATTGGTATCAGTGGGAAGAATAGTGCCCCATCATTGGTGTCAGTGGGAGGAATAGTGCCCCATCATTGATGTCAGTGGGAGGAGTAGTGCCCCATCATTGGTGTCAGTGGGAGGAATAGTGTCCCATTGTTGGTATTAGTGGGAGGAATAGTGTCCCATCATTGGTATCAGTGGGAGGAATAGTGCCCCATCATTGGTATCAGTGGGAGGAATAGTGCCCCATCATTGGTATCAGTGGGAGGAATAGTGCCCCATTGTTGGTATTAGTGGGAGGAATAGTGCCCCATCATTGGTATCAGTGGGAGGAATAGTGCCCCATCATTGGTATCAGTGGGAGGAATAGTGTCCCATCATTGGTATCAGTGGGAGGAATAGTGCCCCATCATTGGTATCAGTGGGAGGAATAGTGCCCCATCATTGGTATCAGTGGGAGGAATAGTGCCCCATCATTGGTATCAGTGGGAGGAATAGTGTCCCATCATTGGTATCAGTGGGATGAATAGTGCCCCATCATTGGTGTCAGTGTGGGAGGAATAGTGCCCCATCATTTGTGTCAGTGGGGGGGGGGAATAGTGCCCCATCATTGATGTCAGTGTGGAAGGGGGATAGTGCCCCATCATTGATGTCAGTGTGGGGGGGGGGAATAGTGCCCCATCATTGATGTCAGTATGGGGGGGGGAATAGTGCCCCATCATTGATGTCAGTGTGGGGGGGGGGGTAGTGCCCCATCATTGGTGTCAGTGGGGGGGGGGATAGTGCCACGTCATTGGTATCAGTGGGAGGAATAGTGTCCCATTATTGGTATCAGTGGGAGGAATAGTGCCCCATCATTGGTGTCTGTGTGGGAGGAATAGTGCCCCATCATTGATGTCAGTGTGGGGGGGGGGTGGATAGTGCCACATCATTGATGTCAGTGTGGGGGGGGAATAGTGCCCCATCATTGATGTCAGTATGGGGGGGGGGAATAGTGCCCCATCATTGATGTCAGTGTGGGGGGGGGGTAGTGCCCCATCATTGGTGTCAGTGGGGGGGGGAATAGTGCCACATCATTGGTGTCAGTGGGGGGGAATAGTGCCCCATCATTGGTGTCAGTGTGGGAGGAATAGTGCCCCATCATTTGTGTCAGTGGGGGGGGGGATAGTGCCCCATCATTGATGTCAGTGTGGGGGGGGGGGGGGGAATAGTGCCCCATCATTGATGTCAGTATGGGGGGGGAATAGTGCCCCATCATTGATGTCAGTGTGGGGGGGATAGTGCCCCATCATTGGTGTCAGTGGGGGGGGGGGTTAGTGCCACATCATTGGTGTCAGTGGGGGGGGGGAATAGTGCCCCATAATTGGTGTCAGTGGGGGGGGGAATAGTGCCCCATAATCGGTGTCAGTGGGGGGTGGAATAGTGCCCCATCATTGGTGTCAGTGGGGGGAGGAATAGTGCCCCATCATTGGTGTCAGTGGGGGGTGGAATAGTGCCCCATCATTGGTGTCAGTGGGGGGAGGAATAGTGCCCCATCGTTGGTGTCAGTGGGGGGAGGAACAGTGCCCCATCGTTGGTGTCAGTGGGGGGGAATAGTGCCACATCATTGGTGTCAGTGGGGGGAAATAGTGCCCCATCATTGGTGTCAGTGGGGGGCAATAGTGCTCCATCATTGGTGTCAGTGGGGGGGGAATAGTGCCTCATGATTGGTGTCAGTGGGGGGGGGGAATAGTGCCCCATAATTGGTGTCAGTGGGGGGGGGAATAGTGCCCCAAAATTGGTGTCAGTGGGGGGTGGAATAGTGCCCCATCATTGGTGTCAGTGGGGGGAGGAATAGTGCCCCATCGTTGGTGTCAGTGGGGGGTGGAATAGTGCCCCATCGTTGGTGTCAGTGGGGGGAGGAATAGTGCTCCATCATTGGTGTCAGTGGGGGGAGGAATAGTGCCCCATCGTTGGTGTCAGTGGGGGGGAATAGTGCCCCATCATTTGTGTCAGTGGGAGGAATAGTGCCCCATCATTGGTGTCAGTGGGAGGAATAGTGCCCCATCATTGGTATTAGTGACACCAATGATGGGGCACTATTCCTCCCACTAACACCAATGATACTTAGCTTGCTGACCCCTACTCAAGCCTGGGCTCTCTCCTTCCTCTCCCATCTACAGCCAGCACACCCACGGGTGTGGCCATATGACAGGCCCGGCATGTCACCCCGCCCACACATCTCAGTCCAGGGAAATGTGGGCATATCTGCATGTGGGCGGACTCGCCTGGAGACGGATAGAGGAGCGGTGTCTCAGTTCCTAAGACCATTGGAAATATGTGTTTTCCGACGGTCTTAGGCGACCCCTGTGAAAGGGTCGTTTGACCCCCAAAGGGGTCACGACCCACAAGTTGAAAACCGCTGAGTTAAAGGATAAGTGCAGGTTATAAAAAACAAACAAACATGCATACTCACCTACGTGACTTCAGCATTGATCCAAAGCTGCAGCTTTCCCTTGCCAGCTCTAAGACATGATGGCTGATCGCTCAGTTCTTAGTATTTATTAAACAAAGTGCAATATGTGAGACATCAGGGGTCTAAAAAAGAACCTTTCCAACATTATATCACATAGCGGGTATTAGTGAAAAAATAAAAGTGTAAAAAAAATAGAAGGTTTGAAACTCTACAAAAATATTTTGAGCCAAGAAACTACAAAAGTAAACACACTCGCTAGGTGTGCCTACTGATGAAAATGTTGATTGTATTATATATGTTACATATTGCTGCACACTCAGAAGTGAAAGCAATAATTCTTACCCATTATTCACAATTAACTCTAAATTGATGACCTGTAGGTCCTTTTAAAGCATCACCTATGGAAAATATAGGGTTTATCATTTTGCAGGTGCATGCAGTTTTAAGCTTTGACATGTTGGGCATCTGTTTACTCGTATTTTATATTTGATCAAAAATGTAATAATATCTTGCATTTGTGTGCTATAAAATAGACTTTACAACATTCTACATCAGGGATGTCAAACTGGCGGCCCTCCAGCTGTTGCGAAACTACAAGTACCATCATGCCTTTGCCTTTGGGAGCCATGCTTGTAACTGTCAATCTTGCAATGCCTCATGGGACTTGTAGTTTTGCAACAGCTGGAGGGCCGCCAGTTTGACACCCTTGTTCTACACTAAATAATACATCTCAGACACTATGTAACCCCACTCCTTTATGCCACACCCAACATTCAGTGCACTGTAAAAAACACTCCCACTTTTTTGCCATCACTCACAACACACATTGCATTTTCTACACCGGTAAGTCTAGGGCCCAACTTATGATCCTGCACACAGGCCCACTGATATCATAAAATGCCTGTTTCACTGCTAGGCTACACAAGATGCCCTTTCCTACTTGGTGCAGTCACACTAGCAAGGAGATGGAGCAGACAGACTGCATTGACAGCCATGATTGCCTCTGCTTATGCTTGACTCCTAACAGTTCTGTAACTTACTCTATGATCACTGCTATGCACTTTGTCTCTAATGTAGCACTTCCCCCACAGGAGTCGCTGTAATTCGAATGGTTTCTTCCCCAATTTTAGTACAGAGGTGGCTATGCACACAGCATCTTTTCTCTGGCTCAATGAACAGTCTAGGGAATATATTTTGTGCTTTTTATTGCTTGTAGAAAACCTGGATGGGGAGAAGGGAAGCATGCAACACTGAACGACCAGAAGATACTTCTACCCTTACTATTTAACAGTCTATGAGCATAGGGGCAGAGAAGACGGTTGGAATAAAATTCTCAAATGACCGAGTAATTACTAAAGCCCTCTAAGGAAAGGGGAATCAACACATAGTCACTAGGTCTCAGAATCTCAGTACTCACAATGTCGCAGGATCATCAGTTTCCTCCTTCTGATATCCATCAGGTACTCTTCAGTGAGGGAGAAAACACAGCACACAATACCACAGGACAGCTGGCCACCTTCCTCCAGCCTCCACCAGGCACTCCTTTGTGAGCTTTAAAGACCAAAATCTCAGAATAACACCCTTAAAACAAGTCCTCCAGCTATGTTACAATTGGGACATCAATGAACATACAGTGATGTTCCAGCGAACTGCCCCCTGGGGCAGAGGCCCCTTGGCAGGGGGCTCCTCCTGTGGGACTGGACCCAGGACCAACTCAATTCCTGCTCCAGGCCTCAGACTATAAATTGGCTCTCTAGTCACCACTAGGTACACCGTCCCAGAGATTGGCTAGGTCTCCATATATATCCAGACTGCCCTTCTGCCTTTCCTTTCATTGTCATTCCAGAACCCTCTAGAATGTAGGGGGAATACTCTGACCAGCAGTTTGTGAAACACTGAGCAAGCGAAAGCAATGAACAGCTGCTCCACTGGCTACAGAGGAGCTAAAATAAACTTACCTGGCAGCCTATACTCTAACTAGGAGGGTGCTACACCAATTTGCATGCTTGTAATAAGCTCTGTGTACCCTTCTGCCCTGCCTTCTAAGTGTAACTCATCTACCTACCACTGCCTCCTGCTCCTCCATTTCTCCACCTTCCTCATTACTGGCCCAGTCAGCACCTGATAAATGAGTTCCAAACTCCTCTCCAAGCCGTTAATGCTCCATTGTTCCTAGATGATTCTTTAGATCCAGAATCTGGGCTTTCAAGCAAACAATTTGCTCGCATCTTCCACAACAATATTCACCCTCCAACAGTTGTGCATGCGTAGAGCAGGATATGCACTGAATCACAATAGCACTCATGGAAGACATAGTTTAACATTGGCTATATGGGGACAATAAACTATTAGCACACTGTTGCAAGTTACAGTAACGTTATAGATTAGTTGTGAAGCTTTACCTTGCAGCGCTGCTCCTTGTTTTCAACTGCTGTGAACTATGCCCATATGTTAAACAATGTATTTAACATAGCAATGCACTTTACATAGCAATCCTTGCACGGTTACATAAATCCAAGCTTTATGCCTTGCTCACCAGACATGTGCGTTTTTCGGAAGGTGTGCAGGTTCCTGCTGGCAGAAAAACACATCCTTCAGACACACGTCAAGACGAGTTTAGACACATTTATTTCTATTGTATTTAATGAGTTTAATCGCATTTAGATATGCTTACCTCTGTCATGTTTAAATGCATTTAAAACGGAGCTCCACCCAAAAGAGGAAGTTCCGGTTTAATGCTTTGTCCCCTGCTCCCCATTAAGGATTGGCACCTTTGGGGAGCGGGGGGACACGTGACAGGTCCCAGAAGACTACAGGACCATTCTCAAAGCGCAGCGCTTCTCGCACATGCGCAGTGGGCACTCAGCTGTGACACCTGGGTGCCCACACTAAAGATGCGGGCACCAGGGAGAGAAGACAGGCGATGAAACCAGTGGTGGTGAGGACACCGCTGGAGCGAGGGGCAGGTAAGTGGCTGTATTTTAAAAGTCAGCAGCTACAGTTTTTGTAGCTGCTGACTTTTTTTTTCCAGCAGGAAATCTGCTTTAAATGCAGTTACATGTGCTTAGCGCAATTACACTGCCACAGATGCATCTGTGATATATATATATATATATATATACAGTTGCAAGAAAAAGTATGTGAACCCCTTGGGATTACGTGGAGTTTTGCATGAATTGGGCATAAAATGTGCTCTGAGCGTCATCTAAGTCACAACAATAGAAGAACACAGTCTGCTGAACATAATACTACACAAACATTAGATGTTGCCATGGTTTAATTGCACATAACATGTAAACATTCACAGTACAGGGAGGAAAAAGTATGTGAACCTTTGGACTTAATAACTGGTTGACCCTCCTTTGGCAGCAATAACCTCAACCAAACGTTTCCTGTAGTTGCAGATCAGACCTGCACAGCGATCTGGAGTCATTTTGGACCACTCCTCTTCACAAAACTGTTTCAGTGTAGCAATATTCTTGGGATGTCTGGTGTGAATCGCTCTCTTAAGGTCATGCCACAGCATTTCAATCGGGTTGAGGTCAGGACTCTGACTGGGCCACTCCAGAAGGCGTATTCTGTGCTGTTGCAGCCATTGTTTTGTTGAATTACTTGTATGCTTTGGGTCATTGTCCTGTTGCATCACCCATCCTCTGCGGAGCTTCAGTTGGCGGACAGATGGTCGTACGTTTTCCTGCAAAATGTCTTGATAAACTCTGGAATTCATTTTCCCATCAATGACAACAATCCGTCCAGGCCCTGAGGCAGCAAAGCAGCCCCAAACCATGATGCTCCCTCCGCCATGTTTCACAGTGGGGATGAGGTTTTGATGTTGGTGTGCTGTGCCTTTTTTTCTCCACACATAGTGTTGTGTGTTCTTCCCAAACAACTCAATCTTGGTTTCATCTGTCCACAGTATATTCTGCCAGTAGTGCTGTGGAACATCCAGGTGCTCTTTTGCAAACTTCAAACGTGCTGCAATATTCTTTTTGGACAGCAATGGCTTCCTCCGTGGTGTCCTCCCATGTACTCCATTCTTGTTTAATGTTTTCCTTATTGTAGATGTGTCAACAAAAATGTTAGCATGTGCCAGAGATTTCTGTAGGTCTTTAGCTGACACTCTGGGATTCTTCTTTACCTCATGCAGCATTCTGCGCTGTGCTCCTGCAGTCATTTTTACAGGACGACCACGCCTAGGGAGAGTAGCAACAGTGCTAAACTTTCTCCATTTGTAGACAGTCTGTCTTACCCTGGACACATGAACATCAAGGCTTTTGGAGATACTTTTGTAACCCTTTCCAGCTTCATGCAAGTCAACAATTCTTGATCGTAGGTCTCCTGAGAGCTCTTTTCTGCGAGGCATGGTTCACATCAGACAGTGCTTCTTGAAAGCAGTAAACCCAAAACAGGTGTGTGTTTTTTAAGGGCAGGACAGCTGTCAGCAACACATCCAATATCATCACACTGATTGGAGTCAAGGTTGGCTCACTCCTGGCTCCAATTAGCTCTGGGAGAAGTCATTAAGCTAGGGCCTCACATACTTTTTCCTCCCTGCACTGTGAATGTTTACATGTTATGTGCAATTAAACCATGGCAACATCTAATGTTTGTGTAGTATTATGTTCAGCAGACTGTGTTCTTCTATTGTTGTGACTTAGATGACGTTCAGAGCACATTTTATGCCCAATTCATGCAAAACTCCACGTAATCCCAAGGGGTTCACATACTTTTTCTTGCAACTGTATATATATAATTTTTTTTTTTTTTTTTTTTAATTTTACGCTGCTAAATGCAGCACTACATAACAGCCCCCAATGCACCTATCTGAATGTCCCAATGTATTTTAATTATGCTACATACAGATGCGTGCAGAACTGACCCTGCACGCATCTGCATGCAGCATTTTTATTATGTCCCAAAAGAACAAGGTCTTAGCAGCCAAAGCTAAATGAGAGCTGCTTCAAGTATATGCAGGGACATCTAGAAATCTGCATGTTATAACTGCTAGCAACTTTTTTTTTTCACCAACTTGTAATTTTATTAAGTTTTATAGAGAATAAGCATGTTCAGGAAATATATACCTGTACCATAACAATAATTTTCCTATATACAATATATTAGAGAAATAAAGTTGTAATTTGTATAAAGTGTTTCACGTCTATACTAAAAAAATGTGCATATAAGAATTATAGCCTGTTCAAATCCTTATCAGACAAAAACAAAATAAACTAGTGACTAGTGATATACCAAACCAATTAAAATACAGAAAATGCATGAGGTAAGGTCATAAGTGGGACACATACTGTAAAAAACACACCCAAAAGAGGAAGTAAAAAGGTAAAAAAAATACCCTCTCTTGAATACAAACACACTGAATGCAAAGGATGTAAAAGATGTTTAAATCATATTCAAGAGCAGAGTACATTTAGGGTGATAAAGCTATATAGGTCAGAAGAGGTAGACTTGATTTAAGAACTGGTTCTTTTTTTACACATCTAAACTCAAAATATGTGCTCTCATTTAAAATATTTAGTAATGTTTGAAATAAAACACAATTTTGTTGTTTCCATAAAAGTAATACATCTTCTTGCAGCCATTATGGTGTTGAGCAAAAAAACATTTCTCCATCTTTTGAAATTGCTCTGAACTGAGTGCTAATAAATCCAGCCCTGGTCTTACAGGAATATTATACCCCAGTACTGAGGACATGAAGTTGAAGGTTTGTATTCAAATATTTGTAATTCTTGGACAGGTCCACCACATATACAACATAGTACAAAGGGCACCACAACTCCTTCAGCATGTTCTTGGATAATTAAGAACATTCAGATGAGGATTTAGATTATTAGATATTCCAGATGAGTGTTAACAACATCGGAGTCAAATTTTCTGTACAGATTCTTAATGAAATGTACAAAGAGTTACTTTATGAGACCGTCTATAGGCTGTGAGACATTGACCCTCAATAAAATACATGCCTATTTTCCCTTCCAAACTAACAATGCAGTTATGGTGAGAAACTAATGTATGAAAGAAAAGATACTGTATACCCCTAATTGTTGAGTGTGGGTTATTGAAATAAAATAACACTTGTGGGAATAATTTTACATTTGGGAAGGAAGTGCTGGAGAGGAAGTGCTGCACCTGTAAGTACTTAAGTCTCTTTCTGGGAGATTAAATTTCAGTTGCAGGTTTTCATAAAAAATTTAATACATTACAGGGGAACAAGTCTCCAATTTTTACAAAAAAAAATAAAAGGGTTTCCCAATCAATAGCCAACATCCCCAGATTGTAAAATAAACAAAAAAGGAGAACCTCCAATGGGATTTGGGACTTTGAAGGCATAAATGTGTAACAAAAAAATTATAAAAAGTACAAACTCTTTATTATGTCAAATTTTCACATATAGACATACAACATAACAGACCATCCAAGATCATAGTACAGCATCACCATCACAGTATTTGTTTAGTGATACAGATACTTAATATGATTATGCTTGATTAACCATTTAAAAAATATTATGACATCACCATCAACACATTGTTACAGAGACAGTTTCTATACCAACCAATGCGTTTTGGAATGATTTCACTCCTTGTTCAGGGAGAAATAATAACTCTGCATATGGCTGACATCATAATACATAAAAGTGCAAAGGGATAAGTGAGTCTTCAAACAAACTTAAAAGACATAGAGCTTCAAAATGTCGCCGCCTCATATGGCTGGGGGACCAGTTTGACCCAGACGCACCAGAGCCCCCCCCAGAAACAGATCACAAGGGCACAGCCAGATCACATTATATCTGTGAGCATCTAAGCCTTTCTGCACCTCATCCACATTTCACCAGATAGGCTGGGGAATGTAGTATCGGTCTTCAAACAAATATACCCAATTGAGCTGTCTATACCTTAAGAGTTCTATCACAATGAATGAGTGTAGTACTCCCCAGCATATGCAAGGCAACCCTCCAATGATCTGAAAACCATCTGAAACAGTCCATATAAGCGGGAATTATCCGGCTTAGATGTCAGCCATATGAAAAGTTATTCTTTCTCCCTGAAGGAGTGAAATCACTCCAAAACGCATTGGTTCGTATAGAAACTGTCTCTGTAACAATATGTGTTGATGGTGATGTCATAATATTTTTTAAATGGTTAAATGGTTAATCAAGCATAACCGTATTAAGTATCTGTATCACTAAACAAATACCTTGATGGTGATGCTGTACTATGATCTTGGATGGTATTTTATGTTGTATGTCTATATGTGAAAATCTGACATAATAAAGAGTTTGTACTTTTTATAATTTTTTTGTTACACATTTATGCCTTCAAAGTCCCAAATCCAATAGGGTGTTCTCCTTTTTTTGTTTATTTTACAAGTCTCCACTATTAGACAGTCTAGCTGTTGTCCTATTTTCTAATTATAAATCAGGGATTAATACAGAAAGCACCAAGAGTGGTAAATCAAATGTTTCTTTTGTAGATAGTCTTTGACTATCCCTGTGGAAGGATTGCCATATCTCAAGTTAGGCCTACACAGAAGATAATGAGGTAGCCATCTTGATATTAGGCTTGTGTAGAGATGCTCCCAATACAGAAAAATCATACATCCCCTTATGACACTTGCAAAGTATTTTTTCACACTCTTCAGATTCCTCTAATGTTTTAGTTGATCCAGAATAGTAGCTTTTTAATAGTTTAGGATGTTGGGATCTTCCATGCCTCCAATACTCATATGTCTGTACAAATAAAGTTCTGTATTTTCTAGCATTCTTTGCCTGCCAAATGAAACATAAAAAAGTTGATTGAATTCTGAGTAAAAGCAAAATGGGAACAGGGATGATAATTGTACAAAAAGATAAAGAATGCTTGATAATATTATAAAACCTTGCGGGAACAGTGTATCCCTTATTTAGAAAAGTTCTTTAACTTGGCCAGGATTGAAGGCTGATTTCAAGGTGAGGACCTGCAAACTGTTACCGTAACACTTCCTAAGCCACTTAAACTGAAGACCGAGTCAGCTAATTTTCCTTATTATCTTTAACTATGGACATTAAACATATTGCAAATATACTAACATTGCATATTTACACTTTCTGACCTTGGTTAAGGCAAACGAGGTGGACTTTGTGTTTAGAAAAGCCCAAGATGGGAGGTATTACTTTTTGAATATGGACCAATAGGTGGAGTGGACCTAAACTTTTCAAAGCTCAGGCTGAGACACTTGGATGTGACATGAAAATAATAGTACCAGAGGACAATGAAAACAGGCAGTCATAACATATTGAATTTAATATAAAGGATCCTGAACACCGATACAAAATATAATTCATTAGACCATAGAACTAAAAAAACCATAGCATTTTACCATTATGTTGTAACAGCTTCAACAACCTTTTTCAAGTTTCCCATGAGATAATGAGAGCCAAAAGTCTAGTTGCAAGTTAGGTGACTATAGGGAACATCATGTTCTCTGATTATTTCTGTTATTACTGTAAACGTTTTCCTCATCTGTACTGTAACAGCTGAAATTTCAGCGAACAAAGAAACTGATGCTCAGGGATAAGGAAGTGTTCCTGCTTTCCTTCCCACTGCCATGAGTCATTCTTTAATATGATGCAAATTTACCCTTGACAAAATGTCCCCGGGCACAGTATCTAGAAGATGTTTAGGGTTGGGAATTCTGTGTGCCCTATCAATTGTGAAATCATGCAGAACTGTAGGGGCAGTATGGTCTTAAACAAATGAGTATGTTAATGACCCAATTCTGTTTGTGTGACTGAATCTTGCACTCCATATATTTTTAGGTTATTTCTGTGGAATCTATTTTTCAGGTCCACAGTCTAATCTTTTATCCATTTACAATAATCCAACTGTTCATTATGGAAATCCACCGACAGATTATGAGTTGGTAGCAAATGCCTATTTTGTCCTCTTTTTATAAATTGTTTGTTCATTTAGCTAGTCATTTTTTATCTTTGCACAAGTGATATAATATTGGTTAATTCCTGTTGCAATGAGTATTTTAGTGACAAAATAATTTTTTTTAAATAGTTGTTGTGATTGGGGTGCCAGAAGTAAGATAAGTAAGCTGTTAATGTTAGGGGTATCTCTACAGCCTGCCACACAGTAGATGTAGTGTGCTGGCTTTATCACTCAAAGGTTCTTTAGAGTAAGAGGAGGCTGAAGAAGTTGTTTCTGGACTTTTAACAGTTGCCCTCCACATTTGTTCCTCCACATGCCCCCTTTCTGTGTCATCTGCTCTTGAGGATGGAGAGAGACAGAGGAGCTGCCACTATTAGATAGACTGCAATCATTTTGGGAGTCCTCCCGCTCTGCATCACTGAAAAAATCTGTCAGTATGCTGGAATTCCCTGTCCTGGATTTCCACTGGTACATTGTTAGTTGTGGGACAGAAAGCACCACTGCCAGTGGAAGAATGCTGCTGATCAGCGTTGGTATGAGCTGCGTAGAGTCTGCAAAGTCTGCAGCTTACAGATCAAGAAGCCATCCCACAGAGCATATAGACCATGCTTCCAGCTTTTTTTCAAGTAACAAAGTCACTTTAAACAATTTCTAAGAATCTTAAAAATAAACCCTGTTTTTTTAATAGGTTTGGTAAGAGGGTTATAGCAGTTGTAAAGTCACCTATATTTTTCTGAAAATATTAAACACATTATACATCCCTGTTTTGTGCAATTTTATTGCAATGGTGAACCTCCTTTTCTGGGGTCCCCCACTGGCTCTCTAGGCTCCTCCTATTTTGTGTGACGCTTGCTATGGGGGCACACATGCAGGCTTTTAAAGGAAAACAACAAACAGATTCCCCAAAAGATCCCATGAAATACATAGCAGACCCTATGGCTGCTATGTATTTTGGAGGACCTTTGGAAGAAGCCAGTAGAGAAATGTAATTTGCCAGCAATTTAAAACATACAAGGAAATAAAAAAAAATCACTAGTCTACTGACAAATTACATTTTCAGACATTTTTTAATGCATTGGTACATGTTCCCAGGGCAGAGATCACCCTTATCCCATCCTTTCCCATGTTACTTTTTTTACCCTTGCCTATAAGCCCATTTTGCCAATTTTTGCATGACAGATTTGACTCCAATTGACTTTAATGGAGTTCAGCTCATCAGCAACAACAAGGGCATCTGGAAAGTGCTCTTTTATACGAGATATAGTATCAAGCAGGTTGAAAGGTTGAAATTGTCCTTCTGTCAACTAGATCTGGACACTTTCACTGAATAGCAGATAACATTCTTCAAGATGCCTCAGTTATGCTACTTGTTTGAATTATTCAAGTAGTTTCTGACTGTGACTGGTGCTGAAACATGCAGAACACTTCTTCTTTTAACTCTTGATTCAACTGTGTCTAAAAGCAAAGGGGGTGTTCAGACCTCAGCTACATATAATGAACAATGAGAGGGAATAGAATATTACAAAGACTACTGTTCACTATGCTCAGACGCAGGCTCATTTTCTCTCCTTTTCCAACAACTCTCTGGGTCCCTGGACATACACGAGGAATATACAATTCCCTGCCAGCCTCCTTCAACATCTCAGATAGGTCACAGCTGATGAAGCAGAGATAGCCAGGGAAGTGATGTGCAGCCAGGAAGGTGGCCTCTCGCTGTCAGGGCATGTGGGCAGTTAGGCCAAAGTCTAATAGCATGCAGCTTCTCCAAAAGACCCAGCTTCTGTAGAGAGCCCCTCCCCAATGTCCAGGGGCGGACTGACCATTTGGAAACTCGGGCACTGCCCGAGAGCCCGGGGTCAGTAGAGGGCCCCATGAGATGCCCCTGGTACCTTTTTCATAGGCTTTTTTGAGTTTGGGCAAGGACACAGGGGCCCCATAATCCCCTATTTCCTGGGGGCCCCATGAGTTGTCAGTCCGCCCCTACCAATGTCCCAATGTCTACAAATTCCAGTGAGGTGGTGCTTCGTCCTTGTGCCTTGGATTGCTCCAGCTGTCCACTTGTATTACCAGAGTTACCCTGGACTTCACTATGAGGGATGTTCTATGAGGATAAACACAAGTAGCTGTTTGTGTTTTGTACTGTTTTACTGAAATACTGATTCCCAGCTTGACTCTCTGTTGTTATAGAGTCTTATAGAGACTATACTATGCAGTCGCATGTTCCTTGATTTAGTCACAGAGGCATTGCCATGAAGAGTCCATGTTTGTACAGTGTTCATATGTTTTTTTGGCTTCCAATATTCTGCAGTGCATGCATGGCTTTTGCCATCCTGAACCTGTTATTTGCATCTGCTTAGTAAACTGCAAGTTACATTTACTCTGTCTGATCATTTGGGTGATTACCCAGTCTGATATCTCTCTATCTATCTATCTATCTATCTATCTATCTATCTATCTATCTATCTATCTATCCACAGTGAATATGGTTTTAATTTTGGTGAACGGTTGAGTAACGGTCCTAACATTATTCTTGCACTGGCGCCCTTAAGTGATTATATCCAACAATGAGAGAGAGGAAGACCCCCTCAGTAATGGCTATGACATGTAACCCTACATGGAAACATTGAGGTAATCACTGGGTGGTTCAAGTGCTAACATGCATTTTTATGGGTGGATTGACACCATTATTCCTTATAGCTTTGATAGTATGGGAATTTCATAGGTTATGCCACCCTATATATTTCATAAGTCAGTTTTGCTGTGTTTGTATTCAAGACAATAAAACTTCATAATTCAGTTTCTACTACTAAACACAGAAAAGTCATAGGGAACTTAAAATAAAAATAAAAAGCAAAACAATATTCTGAATGTCAGCACATACCTTTCTGACATCATTCCCCGGGGAAATCTAGTTTTACTGATCTGATATAAAAACATGCATGCTGGCCTGAAAAGTGATTCAAGAAATATTTATAGTATAGATCATGAGTTAATATGAAATATTTTGTTCATTAAATAGCTGACATGCTTTAATTATATACATTAGAATTCAGCAGTGTTAAGCCATTAACAGCGTGGCCTGATAACATCCAATATTATTAATTGTTTCATTACCACATATTCCACTGGCACCAGCTTTACAAGAATTTATATTAGTGAAATGCCTCCCTGAAACCTTTTGATGGCTGGGAAGCCAGCAGAGTGGTCTGTACTTTAATCTTATGTATGCTAATGAGCATGTACATAATTTATATCACAGTGGATTCTGTGTTTTAACTTCTCTAATACCCATTATACATTGAAGTAGCATGTTAGTAATTTATTTTGTGGATGTGCAGAGCTAGACTTCTAAGACTTCTAAGAACATTCAGTCTTATTCAATAAAGCAATACAAAGATCAATACCCAAGTACAAAGAACTGTAGCAACCAGTCATAATCTAACTTTCAATGATGTGGGATCAGTAGGTTACATAAACTTATTGGTTGCACAGATTGCTGTAAACTAAAATATGATTACTTTCCATGGATTTCTGCAGATTAACATTTGATTGGTTTGCATGTAAAATGTGTATCATCCCTGCTCTTCCTGCCTTACAAAATAAAATTATTTACCCAAGAACAAAACTGTAATATTTAGCAGTTTACAGTCCTTAGATGAGGTGACTGCGTCAACATTTTTCAGGCTATGAACATTTTTAGCAAGTACAGAAAATACCATATGATCTTGCAAAATGGCAGTATAACTTCCTGTGTGCTGAACTCGTATATCAAACAATGTCCTCCTTCCAAGCTGTGGTCTGTAAACTACTAATACCTCTACCCTTATGTAATGGATATAAAGAGATGAGCATGTGTTTGTAGTCTTGTCCTAGAGTGACAACCATGGATCCATAGATGCAGTAAAGTGAGTGGGCAACAGAAAATGTGAAAATGTGTTATTTGCAGGATTATCAGGTAAAAATAAAGGAAACAATGCATCTAAAAGAAAATGAAAGAATTCACCTAAGGACTGTAATATTCTTTTTTTCTGGGGGGGGGGAGGGTTGTTACTTTAAGGCAAAAGTCAATGCAGAATTTAGTAACTCATACGAAATCAGCTTCCACGATTCTTCTCTCCATAATCTGCTGTAATTTATTTCTGACTGAATGAAACTGGTCAATGCATATTGTTGATCTTTGACCCATATTATCAGTAAGCCCATGAGGACTCTTTAACACTCTGTGTACATGTTAAAGTGAACCCTGTTACGTTAATAGTAAATCTGGCAAATCTGAAGCAACATCACATAATTTAAGAGCAGACTAGAAATTATGGAATCTTTTATGTTTTCCATTCATGCTGTTAGTGAATGAGTTAGTGAGTTATAAAAGTGCTTAGTAACACTTCAGTAGATGTAAACTCTCTCTGAGTACCTTGTGACCTTTTATAAGTGTGCTACTGCCATGCCTACTTCCTGCTTGACCACTGTCATTCTTTGCCAGTGGCCAAGGCTTACAAAGGGAGAGTGATCTACTATCTTCTTGCTTATTTCAGATCTATGTATTTTATCAAGAATTAAAGAGTCAAATAAGCCATTTGCATGTTCTATGTGTACTGTGTGGTCAATGGAGGAAGCTTCCTGGTTCAAGAAAGAAGATTGCAAGAAGGTTCCAGGACCAGATTTAGCTGATTATAGTTGGTGTTGGTCCATTTAGATGTAACTGATCATGCACATTCTGGTGCAGAGAACACAGGCAATACAAATAATGTAAATTAGAACATGTTTTTAACAGTTTATATAATAATAATATTAATAAAAATAAATGTAGGCATGACAGGAATAACTTGCCCTTCCCTTCCTTGAGAATTCCTCCATAGTGTTGGGCTAATATTAATGTGTATTGGGGGGGGGGGGTGATTTCTGGAATACTGAAACCTACTACAGGTTGCCCTAAATAGTCTTTTTGCCTGCCCACTGAAGCAAACCTCTGTTTACTGCAGGATGCCATACATTTAGTGCAGGTATTACTCCCACCACTAAATGTGACGGCTTTCTACTAATGGTCATGCATCCACTCCCCCACCTTCGTTGTTAGGATGCTAAAGTCCAACTGAGTCCAACAGCTATAGATGCTGTGAGGGACACCTGTCTGCACCTTAGCAACCCATGAAGCCATTAGTTGATAGGACCCCAAAGGCTGCACAATCATTGGTTGTTATAGTGTACCATAACAACCAATGATGCTGTGCAAAACAAGAGTGCAAAAGAAAAATTGTGGTTCCCCTCAAAATCAATGTCAGACCTTTATCCTATCTCATAATATCATAAGATTTAGAGTAAGATTTGGTGATGTAATTGTTACAGGATTATCAGTGATCAAAATGCAAGTTATTTTACAAAGATGCAGCTTGCAGTATCTCTATCAAAGAGGAGAGCACAAAATACATGTTGCTCATTCCACGTTTAATGTGCTAAACAGAAATGGATCACATTATACAGGTAATTACTTTCTTTATAGTGGCAGGACAGTCTACATGGAAAAGTGCATCAATTTTTATTAGAGAATTACCATTACTAACATATAGAATACTAAACAGAGAAAGTGAATGTCAAAGCAAACACAAAACTTAGCAAACATAATGTGACTAATCTGCATTAAAGAGGAGAGTACAAAACGCATGTTGCTCACGTGCTCATGCTGAGCTTAATGTGAACTCGTTGGTATTAGTCTCCTGATGTCACACTACAAATCATTAGAGCTCCCTCTAGCTACGACCTAGTAATATCATTACTGGGAGGTTTATTTGTTTACTTGCTACACCATTACTGTGCTTCCCTTGTTCTCCTTGCTGTAGACCCTGACAGGATGATGCAAAACCCTGCCTCTACCACAATGGTTGCCTCCACATAGAAAAATGGTGCAGAGCAAGGCATGGTAAATCAGTAATGAGGAAGGATCAGCTACAGGGAGACCAAAGACAATACTAGTAATTAGTTGTTTGCCATCCGCCTACCTTTTTCTTTGGTTACAGCTTCCAATATTCAGTTCCTCTTTAAAGTGAATCTGTAGATTTGCCCTGCATCAGCAAATCACAGGTTCACTTTAGAGATAAATACATTTTTTCAGACTCCACTAGTGAAAAACATTATAATAAAATAAATGTCGGTGAACAAATAAATCTAAATCATATTAATCATATAACAAAGACATATCAATCATGTAAAGTCCCAAAAACATATATATAAAGTGATAATGATGAAATAAATTCAAATTCAAACGAAATCCACCAAGTGTATCCACCACTGAATAAACTGAATAAACTCACCAGAGCAATATGCTGATCATATTATAAACCAGCATAAACGCTTTTCTGCTCTGGGAGCAATGATCTGTAGACAGTTGGGACAAAGCTTTGGCTTGGAAAAAAGGATCTCCACTACCCCTGGCGCACCTCCCTACGCGTTTCGTCATTCAACGTCCTCACGGAGCGTTCTGCTCCGTGAGGACGTCAAAGAAACGTGTAGGGTGGGGCTTGAGTGGTGTGACGTCAGCGCGTTCTCAGTGATCGCTACAGCACATGTGCAATGAAGCTGGGTCTGTTTACTTGCATCTGGTTAGGCTGAGTGTGATGGTGTCGGCTGGGACACCGTTTCTTGTAAGTGTGTTTAGTTTTAATAAAGCAACGATTTTATGAGGTACTGCACCATGAGCCTTCTGTTCTTTGTATATTCTGATTGGCCATTCCAATAACCTATGGAAAGGATGGTATATGAATGAAGTGGATCTACAGAGCCACAGAGTCTCCTGCAGAGTATTGCGCCAGGGGTAGTGGAGATCCTTTTTTCCAAGCCAAAGCTTTGTCCCAACTGTCTACAGATCATTGCTCCCAAAGCAGAAAAGCGTTTATGCTGGTTTATAATATGATCAGCATATTGCTCTGGTGAGTTTATTCAGTTTATTCGGTGGTGGATACACTTGGTGGATTTTGTTTGATATTGAATTTATTTCATCATTATCACTTTATATATATGTTTTTTGGGACTTTACATGATTGATATTTCTTTGTTATATGATTAATATGATTTAGATTTGTTTACGGACATTTATTTTATTATAATTTTTTTTACTTGCGCAGTCAGAAAATATTTATTTATTTATATGCAACTTATTATAGGGCAGATTTTGCAGCTGGTATTATTGACATAGAAATTGTTTGTAATTATTATTAATATTGTTCTGGGGCCACCTATATTTATTTAGTCACTTTAGAGATAAATATGCCAATATAAAGTATATATTATGTCAATAATAATAAACACTGCTATAGGTTTGATGAACCAGGAAAAAGTATTTGCCTTTACAATTTGTATGCATTGCTTGCTCTTATGGTACATAAACTCCACTTAACATTCTTTTTCTGTGCTAACCTTGAAATGACCTTTATAACTAGCTTTTTTTGGTCCTTACAAACCACTTACTTTTTAAAGTCTTTACGTTCAAATCCCATTTCTGCTCACATTTGCTTTATGGTGCAATTGTTTTTTGTTATAGGTGTGATCTTTCTATGACCCTGCCTTGGAAACCAGCAATCCAGTCTGAGGTTACGACCCCACTGGTACCAGGCTGCTTTCTCAAATCAAGATGTATGGTGTGGAGCCCAACAAGAAAGAATAGAAGACTCACTACATTCTCATTCTCTTCAGGACAAGCTTTAATTTTGTGGCAAATAAAACTGTCACTGCTGGATAGCTTGATATAAAATAGAGAATACAAAATTATCAGTAGCCACTTGTATCCCTAAAACCTTGTGTTATTTTTTCATTGTGACAAAGAATGCTAGAAGTGTAAGAACTGAATGTGCCCTCTCACCTACACAAGACTACTTATGCCTGAGCAGACGCGACATAAAATTAAAGTCCAACATTAAAGGCTACACCTTTTCCAATAAAGTGGCCATGTGAACAAAGGAACTGAGTTGGTTAACATAAAAATATTAATTACTGTAGATGTCACCCCTGTAGTCCATTGTTTGTCCTGCTGACGTCCTGAAGTCAGACTTGAAGTGTTACTAAACCCAGGACCCTGCATTCACTAAATCTGGTCTCCCACAGTACACACTACATGGAAAAACAATTATTATAGTAAATATAAACTGCTAAATACCTTTTCTGTCTTGTGACATCTATTTGTGTCCAGCTGAGCACTGGTTAAAGCTTGTAGGAGGAGTTTTCATTCTCCTCTGACTGTCCTATGAGGCTGCATAACCCCTGACCCTATGTCTGGACAGTGCTAATTGGCCCTGTGCTGATCAAATGCACCCTCCCAAAGAAAAAAAAAGTCTCTAGCAATACACATTAAACTGAGCATATGCAGAGTGACTCCTAGAGTTATATACTAACAGTAGATGGATTGGGGACAGTAGAAGAAGGGGAGGATCAGAGAAGACAATACCAAACAGCTTTTTTATACAATGTGAAAGATTAACCCCTTTAGGTTCCATAGTGAGTATAACAACCATGCTTATTGCATATACAGATTGATTTTACTGTTGTGGGTTTAGTAACACTTTAAGAAATACTCCTTTTTTTTCCTCTTCCCATCCTGGCTAGTTGCTGAATGCTGAAGCCGTTGGATGTTCACCCTCAGTATCAAAGGAGCAAGTCTCCCTGTTTCAAAAGACACGCAAGAGTACAGACAAAGATGGGAGTATTTCATCTAGGCTTCAGGGGAACATAAAATGGCCTACAGCTATAGCATCTGCAGTAACACTTTTTTTAAAAAAACTGAGTTTGTTTACCCTACTGGGGTCCCTTGTCTACATGATCACCTTAACAAAGGTGTACCAAAAAGTGAACTTAGCCTTTATTGTAAAATGAATGTGGAAAGGTTAGAAGTTCTGTCAGATTTTTACAACTGTGTATGTCCTCATTGGAAAGATTTTACCTCCCAGGTACATTCTGCTATGCCTTTGCAGGAGATATTAGGAGAGCGGTGGAGGGGCCTAGAATCAGTTGTAACTTCTTTAGCTCTAGTAGTTATTCCCCCTTAGATTAAAAGTATTTCCAGGAAATGTGTTAGCCACTCCTTAAAGCGGAGCTCCAGTCTCCAGTGAAAAAAAATAAAATTCAGCAGCTACAAAAATTGTAGCTGTTGACTTTTGAAAAACAGCCATACACCTATCCTATAATCCAGTGGTGTGTTCACACCAGCTGGGCTTGCAGCCATCCTCTCTCCCTGGCGCTGGCATCTAAAGTGTGGGCACCCGGCTGTGACAGCTTGCTTGTGAGTAATGCTGTGCATTGTGAATGGTCCTGTAGTCTTCTTGGACCTGTCACATGACCCAAAAGACTGTAGGGAGGTGGGGGGGAGAATTACTTCCGCTCTTGATTGCCTAGGAGATCGGAGCTGAAGTGGGAGCGGGTGCCTGTCGAAATCAAATACATGCTTCCCAAAAGTGCCAATTCCTCACCGGGAGTGGGGGACCAGTCCTTAAAGTGGAACTTCCCCTTTTGAGTGGAGATATGCTTTAATGTAGGTTCAATTATGGATTGTCCCTCTCCACAAGTCTAATTTTTTAGGATCATCATCTTAAAAGTTGAGACTTTTGGGCAGCGAAACCCAAAACTGTATTTGCTGTTTGTTATATGCCTGGGTTCAGCTTTATTATTTTTTTCAAAGAGGATCTTCACCCTAGAGAGAAAAAATACCATAGCTGCTGCCTTTTAATTAAAGGACTGTGATGGAGGTGTGGGTGGAACAGAACACACACAGAGATCAAGAGGGATTTTAGAGCCCCTGACCAAGGGGTTCTTTATTTTGAGGGGCTAAAAACAGGGAATATAACAGGGTGGCAATAGGGCCCCACAAGAGATAAGTCCAGGGGCACAGGGCAGCAATCTAGTAAAGCAGGGACCGAGTCCAGAATAACAGGGCACAATCCGGGCACAGTGAGTAGCAGGCCACAATCACAGTCCAGGGTCACAGGGCAACAGTTCAGGGATGAGGGACAGGCAGCAATCTTGTATCGGAAGGAATTAGTCCAGAGTCAAAAGGCAACAGTCCAGGCACAGTGAGTTGCAGACCACAATCCAGTACAGCAAAGTCCAGGGGCACAGGGCAGCAATTTAGTACAGCAGGGTATGACAAAGAGAGGGTAAAGTCCAGCACACAGGGCACAGATCCTGTCACAGCAAGAGTTTAAGTCCAGCACACAAGGCAGTAATCCTGCACAGCAGGGTATGATACAGCACGGGTGCAGTCCAGCACACAGGGCAGGGATCCTGGCACAGCAAGGGTTAGATGACTCAGCAGCCAACAGCAACCTTAACCAAAGGGGTCCAGATAGGGTGGCAGAGAAGGTCCAGAGGATCGAGGTCACAGGTCCTTCCTAAGCCAATCACAGGCCCTCACAGAGCTGTGTGTCCTGGCCACAGCTTCAGGACCACACAGACAGCCATTGTGAGAAGAGTAGAGACATGGCAAATAGTAGTCCATGGAATAGCATTGTGGAACCTCAGGGTGAGGTAGTCCATGTGAGCAGCAGTCCTCAACACTCTTCTAGTCTCCTTCTAGTGAGACCTCCATACGTGGTTCACCTGTATCCATCACTGAAGTAAGCTCTCCACAGTCTGACCCTTTTCTTTGTTGTCTGGAACTTTTAATGCATTCAGAGATCTCAGTTAGCATCTCTCATTGCCAAAGTGACTGGCCATCCAGGAACAAAATTCAGAAAACTTATGTACATACTGCTTTTCATTTAGTTTCATGTAACAAATGTTCTTTTAGAGGTTTTCTCTATCTCTCCCTTTCTTACAAAGACTCCTACCTGTCTAGGGATCCAGTGCTGTCCTCATCTGGGCTGGTTCTTCATTGGTCTTTGAATCCTTGGCATGTTTACTGTGGGAAGCAGGCTGTGACTCCTTGTGGCTTCACAAACAAATTCCCGCTGCACATGCGTGAGGCCTCTCTGTGCTTTTTGAATGGTCCTACAGTTTTCGAAGACCTGTGATGTGTCCCAGAAGGCTGTAGGCAAGGGGGGTGGCTACCTATCAAAACTAGATACCTGCTCTCCAACAAAAATGTGGTATGTGGTAGAGGAGGTGGGGAAGGAGGACATACGTTTTAAATGCATATACAAAAAGAACCATTGTGAGTTTTTTTAATTGATATCTGTGCCCACATTTGAAAGATTTTATCTCCGGGGAAGATTTAAAAATGTTTGAATAAGGGTACAAACAGCAATATAGTCTGACAGAGGCTCTAACCCTTCCCTGTGCCGCACAAAATGTAGATCTACTGGAGTTTCACAACAAAAGTGAACAGTTTTTTAAAAGGAAGATATGTTCTAAAAGACTAAATTTTCTAGTATGTATTGCCTATGTCTTACGCCTCTTTCCCCTGCCACTGCTTCTCTTACCACTAGTACTGGCAATTACCAATTGTGTATTACATAGCAGGAACGGTTGTCAAAATGCAGTCATTCCTGTGTAAAATGACACTTATTAGTCAAGTGTCAATCAATGATACAGCATACAAATGTATTGTTACATTGTAGTTACTTTTTATTCTTTTGTAGATCACAGGCGTGACCTTTGATATCCATCACACAACATTAAAAGAAACCACCATTAACATCATTAAAAGTATCAAGTAGAAAACATTTAAATAAAATGTATTCCTGTTCCAAATCAGGCCAAATTAACTCATTCTTCCACTCTTTTTTAAACTAATTTTTTACTGTTAATATATATTGTTTTACTTGTGTTGTTATTTAAAAAGTGTGTTATTTTAAAGGTATTGCAGCATAAATAGGCCCACAGTGGAAGGTAGGAAAGCTGAAATGGTTAAAAGGAAAGCCTAGGCAGAGCCACTTGATTTGAGCTCAAGGCCTACAATTTTAACCACTTCCGACTGCCCACAGTACTTTTACTGTACTGTATTTCATGTACATGTATGTCAGCCAGCCTGCTCAAGATTAGGGGTGCACAGTGGCCCCCTGGAACTCAGGGCCGTGTGATCATGTGGTCGCTATGCGATTACATGGACACAGTGTCAACAAAGCTGTTATGAATGAATTTATTCATAACAGCTGGGTTTTCTATGCTGTGATTTGCCCACAGCTATCACATGGTACCTGGGCCAGTCACAGCACCCTGTACCATGTGATTAGCTGTAGCCAATCACATATCACTATTGATCACAGCTGTCAGGAAGGTAACCCATTCATAACAACAACAACTTTGCTGGCACAATGATCTTCATGGTAACAGCAAAGTGTTGAAAAAAATCCCTGATCCCTGATTACTATGGTAACACTAAACTACTCTGATGAAAGTTTGGAAAAAAAGAAAATTGTACAAAATGAAAAAAAAAAAGTTTCAAAACTTGAATAAAAACATTATCTAATTTTTCCCTGCTCACCATCAGTCATATGATGATGCTGTACTGCACTGGTGAAAGTATGTAAAAAAAAAATACAGTCCTGGTATTTTAGGGCCTCAAGAAATGAGATAGGCCATCAGTACATCAGAACTGATCAATTTTCAAGTATATATACCATAGTTTGCAGATGCTATACCTTTCATATAAACTGATTAATATACACTTATCGGGATTTGTTTACCCACTAAATTCATTTATTACAGGTACTTGTATACTGCCATCAATTTACACAGCGCTTTACATGTATATATTGTACATTCACATCAGTCCCTAACCCTCAAGGAGCATACAATCTAAGGTCCCTAATTCACATTCATACATACACATACTAGGGACAATTTAGACAGGAACCAATTAACCTACCAGCATGTCTTTGGAATGTGTGAGGAAACAGGAGTACCCAGAGGAAACCCATGCAGGCACAGAGAGAACATGCAAACTCCAGGCATATGGTCCCGTAGTTGGGATTCCTAGTTCTGTCAGGTAGAAGACATATAGCAGAAAACATTTTAGCCTACATTTATGACAAAATTAGATTTTATTGGATATGTTTTATAAGAGAAGATAGAAAATGTAGTTTTTTTCCAAATTTGTGGTGTTTTTTTGTTTATATTGCAAAAAAGAAAAAAACCTAATGGTGATCAAATATCACCAAAAGAAAGCTCTACTTGTGAGAAAAAAATGATAAAAATTCCATGTGCGTACTGTGCTACATAACTGCGCAATTAAAGTAGCGCAGGGGCAAATAGCAAAAAATGTCCTGTCATGAAGTAGGTAAAATCTTGTGGTTAAAGATAAAAATGTGCAATTTTTTTTAAAATAAATTCTACTCTTGTTTTATATTGTGACTAGATGTGAGCGAATCGAACATGGCGAAGTGGAATTCGTTTCGAAGATCAGGAAAAATTCGATTCGCGCCGAATCCGAAAATTAGCAAACTTCGGATGCACAAATCGAATTTTCCCAAAAATGGCGGCGACATGTGTGGCGACGGAGCGGGGATCTCTGGGAAGGCGCGCAGACAAGGCGCGCTGACCCGTAATGCATTCATTCATGACATGTGATCGCATTAGCCAATCAGCAGCCAGCCAGCCAGCACTGTGTAATGGTGGAGCTATAAATTGCGGCCATCTTAGAATTCTCCATTAGCCTCCGGTCATTCAAGAGAGACAGACCTGTCTGTATTAGGGACAGAGTTAGGGCCACAGAGACTTTAGGGCCACAGAATCGTTACTCAGGGACACAGAATCGTTACTCAGGGACACATAATCGTTACTCAGGGACACAGAATTGTTACTCAGGGACACAGAATTATTACTCAGGGACACAGAATCGTTACTCAGGAACAGACACAGAATTGTTACTCAGGGACACAGAATTGTTACTCAGGGACACAGAATCGTTACTCAGGGACACAGAATTTTTACTCAGGGACACAGAATCGTTACTCAGGGACACAGAATCGTTACTCAGGGACACAGAATCGTTACTCAGGGACACAGAATCGTTACTCAGGGACACAGAATCGTTACTCAGGGACACAGAATCGTTACTCAGGGACACAGAATCGTTACTCAGGGACACAGAATCGTTACTGAGGGACACAGAATCGTTACTCAGGGACACAGAATCGTTACTCAGGGACACAGAATCGTTACTGAGGGACACAGAATCGTTACTGAGGGACACAGAATCGTTACTCAGGGACACAGAATTGTTACTCAGAGACACAGAATTGTTACTGAGGGACACAGAATCGTTACTGAGGGACACAGAATCGTTACTCGGGGACACAGAATTGTTACTGAGGGACACAGAATCGTTACTCGGGGACACAGATTCGTTACTCAGGGACACAGAATTGTTACTCGGGGACACAGAATTGTTACTCAGGGACACAGAATCGTTACTCAGGGACACAGAATCGTTATACGGGGACACAGAATTGTTACTCAGGGACACAGAATCGTTACTCGGGGACACAGAATTGTTACTCAGGGACACAGAATCGTTACTTTCTGCTTCACAACCACTATTGAATTAAAGAGTATGTCAGACAACACGCAGAGGAGTGGCAGAGGAGGCAATGTTTCAGGAGCGAGCAGACGTGGCAGCAGAGGAAGGGGTCGAGGCAGCACTAGTCGCAGCCAGAGGCCAGTGCTCCTGGTGTCATCCAGCGGTCGTGTCTCCACCGACAACCCTGCCGTCATCGATTGGTTGACTCGGTCGTCTTCCTCTTCCCAGGTCACCTCTGACACCTACAGCCAACGGTCGGTGGGTACGTCAGACACAACCGTTAGTTGGCATGGCCCGGGAGCAAGCCCACTGAAATCACGTGTCCTCTACCTGCCCCTGTCCTTTGGTGTTCCCTCACCAAGCGAAGTATCGCATGCTGTGGGCTCAGCCCCACTGTACAGTGAGGAAGAGCTAACAGAGGGCGGTCAGGAACGGGGGGAGACATCCGCCTCTTCAGCAGCCAGGCGAAGAAGTACTGGCGAGGAGAGTGGCTTGGTAGCCGGTCTAGAGACAGGTCTGTCTCCTGACCCACATGCAGCCGAGGGGGCTATTAGTGAGGCGGAGACCCTAATTGATGATGATGAGGCTGATCGCACTTGGCAGCCTCGTCGTCATCAGGCTATTGCTTCCGCATCATCAGGAGAAGAGGGTGCCAGCTTGCCAGCGAGCAAAACAGTCGGTGGGTTGCCCAGGAGGCAGCAGGGTCGCAGCAGTGTCAGTGGAGCCAAACGGCCATGGAGTAGAGCACCAGCTCCACTGCAGCCTACCACCACGGCCAGTAGTGGTGCCGGTGTGCACGGAGGAAGTAGCAGTCAGCCAGTGAGGAGTAGCGGGGGCAAAGTTTCCTACTCGGCGGTGTGGCAATTTTTCGTCAAGACGCCCGAGGAAGTAAACGTAGCCGTATGTCGACTATGTGGCCAGAAAGTCAAGCGTGGCCAGGGGGCCAATGTTGGGACTACAGCGTTGCGTCAGCATATGCAGCGTCGCCATTCGGTGGCCCGGGAAAACCGTGATAAAGATACGGCGGTTCTGCCTGCCCCAGCCCCCGCTCCATCACCCGCTCCGTTACTTGCTCCGTCACCCGACGTCAATCGCCCTCTATCAGCCAGTCAAGGCTCCAACACCTCTGCTGAGGGGAGTTGTCGCTCGTTGGCATCTTCCGCTCGTTCAGATGCTCCTTCTCCTGCTACTCCTCTTCACGGATTCCGTCAGCAGTCTTTCTTGGAATCCGTTTCCAAGAGACAACAGTTTGCGAGCACGCACCCGACGGTGCAGAAGGTGAACATCCTCCTGTCCAAGTTGCTGGTGCTGCAGTCCCTCCCTTTCCAAGTGGTGGACTCAGCACCTTTCCGAGAAATGATGGCTTGTGCCGAGCCGCGGTGGAGAGTGCCAAGCCGGCATTTCTTCACCAAAAAGGCAGTGCCAGCCCTGCATTCACATGTAGAAGAGATGGTGGGCCAGTCTTTGAGCATGTCGGTCTCTGCCAAAGTGCACGGCAGCGCCGACGTGTGGAGCTGTAACTACGGTCAGGGACAGTACATGTCATTTACGGCCCACTGGGTGAACGTGGTGCCGGCACAGCCGCACCAGCAACTTGGACAGGTCACGCCGCTTTTGCCTCCACGTTTGCACGTCCTTGGTCCAGCAAAGATGTCCGCCTCTACCACCTCTTCTTCCGCCGTGTCCTCAGCCGCCACCCCCGTGCCAAGTCCCATTACCCGACCGGCATATCACATGTGCAGGGCGCAACGGTGTCACGCTGTGCTGCACCTGGTATGCCTTGGCGAACGTAGTCACACAGGGGAGGAACTTCTCAGTGTAATGAACAGAGAAATCGACAGATGGCTGTCTCCGCGCAAACTGAAAATCGGAACCATGTTGATCGACAACGGAAAGAACATGGTGTCTGCTCTGCGTCAAGGAAGGTTGTGCCATGCGCCATGCATGGCTCACGTGTTCAATCTGGTTGTCAAGCGGTTCCTAAAATCCACCATCCCACTGCAAGACATCCTTAAAATGTCACGTAAACTTTGCATGCATTTCAGCCATTCCTACACCGCAAAGCACACCCTCCTTGAGCTGCAGCGGCAGAACGGAATTCCACAGCATCGCCTGATCTGCGACGTTGCAACAAGGTGGAATTCAACCCTACATATGTTAGACCGCCTTTACGAACAGCGAAAGGCCATCACCGATTTCCTGATGTTACAAGCGGATAAAGGTACTCCCCTGTGTAACTTAGATGTCAGCCATTGGCAGCTCATGCGTGACACCTGCCGCTTGCTCAGGCCCTTTGAGGAGGCCACGCTATTCGTGAGTCGGCAGGACTATGGGATGAACGACGTCATTCCTCTGTTGCACGTCCTGGAACAAATGCTGTTAACAATGACTGGTCAGGGTGTGGTAGACGTGGCGCACAGATCTCAACGCCACATGACCCCTGTGGGGGCAGGACAGGAAGAAGAGGAGGAGGTAGAGGAGGACATTGGTGCTCAGGAATTATTGAGTGAAATGGGTGGTTTTTCCACTCAGCGGACAGGAGTGGAGGAGCAGGAGCATCTGGTAGAGGAGGAGGAGGAGGAGACAGAGGACCCAGACGCACCGTGGCAGTATGCTGT
The DNA here is from genome assembly GCF_062004578.1 of Staurois parvus. Lineage (NCBI taxonomy): Eukaryota > Metazoa > Chordata > Amphibia > Anura > Ranidae > Staurois > Staurois parvus. The sequence goes on along the minus strand of NW_028318993.1, from coordinate 111,484 downwards.
GGAGATGGAGGCAGGGAGTCCCTCGCATTCCTTGGCACAAATGGCCCATAGCATGCTCAGTTGCTTGCGTAGCGACAGCCGAATAATAACCATCAGACAGAGGGATGACTTTTGGCTGTCCACCTTGTTGGACCCTCGCTACCGTTCAAAAATGGTGGCCTTTTTCACACCTGCTGAGAGGGAGGCCAAAATAAAGTACTATAAAAACCACCTATGTAGTCAGTTGGTCTCTGCCTTTCTGCGCCAACGTCCATCCTCAGACACTGTGGGCCCTGTGCGCTCGCGTTCCGCTGCCATGGCAGCAAGGGAGGGGTGGGGTGGTAGGAGCAGTGGCAGCTCCACCAGCAGCGGCTGCCTCAGTCTGCAGTCGATGATGAGTAGCTTTCTTCACCAGCGCAGTGAGGAAACTACTAACCAGCCGCAGCAGCAGCAGCATCAGGTGGACCTGGAGCAGGACCTCAAACAACAGGCTTGGGCCTACTTGGACAGCACCCTGCCAACCGAGGTAGACAATCCCCTTGACTACTGGGCAACGAAACTTGACCTTTGGCCCCAACTAGCTGAATTTGCCCTTGAAAGGCTGTCATGCCCGGCCAGTAACGTGGCATCGGAGCGCGTGTTTAGTGCGGCAGGAGGTATTGTAACTCCGCGGAGGACACGACTGTCCACCCAAAGTGTGGAGAGACTCACGTTTGTGAAAATGAATCAGGCGTGGATTAGTCTGGATTTCAAACCACCAGTTCCTGACACAACTGACTAAATCCGCCATGAATCATGCCCCAAACATATTATTTTTAACATAGGCCTCTGTATGGCCTTCAATTTAAGCTGCTTACGCTTCGCCACTCTGCCATGGGCCCCTGTACCGCCTCCTCTTGCTGCTGCCAGGTCCAGAGTGTGTCATGGGTCCCTGTACGGCCTCCCATTGCTGCTGACTTCATCGCCAGACTCTGCCATGTGCCACTTTCAGGTCTCCTTACACTGTTGGTGGGTTCCATTTTGTGATAGGGTGCTGTATGGCCTTCCATTGCTGCTGCCTCCACCGCCACCCTGCGCCATGTGCCTCTGTCGTCTGCTCACGCTGCTGACGGCTTCCGCTTTTTAACCGAGGCCTGTGTTTGGCTTCCGAATACTGCTGCATCCACCGCCACCCTGCGCCATGTGTCTCTGTCGTCTGCTCACGCTGCTGACGGCTTCCGCTTTTTAACCTAGGCCTGTGTATGGCTTCAGAATAATGCTGCCTACACCGCCACCCTGCGCCATGTGCCTCTCTCGTCTGCTCACGCTGCTGCCAGGTCCATACTGATTCATGGCCCCCTGTACCGGCTCCTCATGAACGTGGTTCAGCGGGTTTGCATCACTTAACGGCAAATCGTTGACAAACGCTGGGACGTTCAGTGTTGTGCGCATTAAGCCAGACACCAAAGGGCAGCACAGACCTGTTATTACTCGCTCAAGCATGGCTGAACAAAACCAGTCTCTACCACAAATTGGACCCAGACCTGCCCAGGGTCTCGTAAGTAGATTGCACGGAGGAGTAGAGTTCGTTATTGGAATTAACTGTGAGGGACTTTTAAACCTAGGCCTGTGTATGGCCTTCAATTGAAGCTGCTTCTGCTCTGCCACTCTGCCATTGGACTCTTGATAGTCGTCTCCCCACGCTGCTGCTGGGGGGACTTTTTAACATAGGCCTCTGTATGGCCTTCAATTTTAGCTGCTTACGCTCCGCCACTCTGCCATGGGCCCCTGTACCGCCTCCTCATGCTGCTGCCAGGCCCGTAATCTGCCATGGGCCCCCGTACCGACTCCTCATGCTGCTGCCAGGCCCGTAATCTGTCATGGGCCCCTGTACCGCCTCCTCATGCTGCTGCCAGGTCCAGAGTGTGTCATGGGTCCCTGTACGGCCTCCCATTGCTGCTGTCTCCATTGCCACACTCTGCCATGTGCCACTTTCAGGTCTCCTCACACTGCTGGTGGGTTCCATTTTGTCATAGGGTGCTGTATGGCCTCCCATTGCTGCTGCCAGGCCCGTAATCTGCCATGGGCCCCCGTACCGACTCCTCATGCTGCTGCCAGGCCCGTAATCTGTCATGGGCCCCTGTACCGCCTCCTCATGCTGCTGCCAGGTCCAGAGTGTGTCATGGGTCCCTGTACGGCCTCCCATTGCTGCTGTCTCCATCGCCACACTCTGCCATGTGCCACTTTCAGGTCTCCTCACACTGCTGGTGGGTTCCATTTTGTCATAGGGTGCTGTATGGCCTCCCATTGCTGCTGCCTCCACCGCCACACTGTGGCTCCACACTCTGGTTTTGGCCCCGTAACTGCCCAAATGAGTGAAGTGTGCGGTGATTCTAAGATCGACGGCACTCATCTGCATGTCATACTGACTGACAGTATTATTTCTCTTCCCCAGCAGACTCCAAGGGCATTTAAATTAAAGGTACAGTGTTCTGCACTAATATAAAGGCTCTCTAAAGCCTAGAAACACCCTTTTTACACGTTAAATTCGCAGCGAATATATTCGCCTCGAATCGAATTTATTCCGCGAATTCGGCGAATCAGCCGAATCGAATTTTTGAATAATTCGCTCATCTCTAATTGTGACATATCAGGAATGTATTCATGTAAACTTGTAACAAAAATGAAAGGTACACTTTTATGTTGCTTTTGGTAATTATTGTAACATCCGTTGTTACCAATAGCTGTCTGTTTATGGTGCAGTACTCAATCAATAATTGTAATAGTTCCTTTCCTCTCGGATCACCTTACAGGTGAAACTCAAAAAATTAGAATATTGTGCAAAAGTTCATTTATTTCAGTAATGCAACTTAAAAGGTGAAACTAATATATGAGATAGACTCATTACATGCAAAGCAAGATAGTTAAAGCTGTGATTTGTCATAATTGTGATGATTATGGCTTACAGCGCATGAAAACCCCAAACCCACTATCTCAGAAAATTAGAATATTGTGGAAAGGTGGAATATTCTCGGCTCAAAGTGTCCCACTCTAATCAGCTAATTAAGCCATAACACCTGCAAAGGGTTCCTGAGCCTTTAAATGGTCTCTCAGTCTGGTTCAGTAGGAATCACAATCATAGGAAAGACTGCTGACCTGACAGTTGTGCAGAAAACCATCATTGACACCCTCCATAAGGAGGGAACGCCTCAAAAGGTAATTGCAAAAGAAGTTGGATGTTCCCAAAGTGCTGTATCAAAGCACATTAATAGAAAGTTATGTGGAAGGGAAAAGTGTGGAAGAAAAAGGTGCACAAGCAGCAGGGATGACCGCAGCCTGGAGAGGATTGTCAGGAAAAGGCCATTCAAAAGTGTTGGGGACTTTCACAAGGAGTGGACTGAGGCTGGAGTCAGTGCATCAAGAGCCTCCATACACAGATGGATCCTGAACATAGGCTTCAAATGTCGTATTCCTCTTGTCAAGTCGCTCCTCAACAAACAACGTCAGAAGCGTCTTACCTGGGCTATAGAAAAACAGACTTGGTCTGTTGCTCAGTGGTCCAAAGTCCTCTTTTCTGGTGAGAGCAACTTTTGCATCTCATTTGGAAACCAAGGACCTAGAGTATGGAGGAAGAATGGAGAGGCACACATTGCAAGATGCTTGAAGTCCAGTGTGAAGTTTCCACAGTCTGTGTTGATTTGGGGAGCCATGTCATCTGCTAGTGTTGGCCCACTGTGCTTCATTAAGTCCAGGGTCAACGCAGCCATCTATAAGGAGATTTTGGAGCACTTCATGCTTCCTTCTGCAGACGAGCTTTATGGGGATGCTGACTTCATTTTCCAGCAGGACTTGGCACCTGCCCACACTGCCAAAAGCACCAAAACCTGGTTCAATGACCGTGGGATTACTGTGCTTGATTGGCCAGCAAACTTGCCTGACCTGAACCCCAGAGAGAATCTATGGGGCATTGCCAAGAGAAAGATGAGAGACATGAGACCGAACAATGCAGAAGAGCTGAAGGCCGCTATTGAAGCATCCTGGTCTTCCATAACACATCAGCAGTGCCACAGGCTGATAGCTTCCATGCCACACCGCATTGAGGCAGTAATTGCTGCAAAAGGGGCCCAAACCAAGTATTGAGTACATATGCATTCTTATAGTTTTCAGATGTCCGATATTGTTCTATGTACAATCCTTGTTTTATTGATTGCATGTAATATTCTAATTTTCTGAGATTGTGGATTTGGGGTTTTCGTGAGCTGTAAGCTATAATCATTACAATTATGACAAATCATGGCTTGAACTATCTTGCTTTGCATGTAATGAGTCTATCTCATATATTAATTTCACCTTTTAAGTTGCATTACTGAAATAAATGAACTTTTGCACGATATTCTAATTTTTTGAGTTTCACTTGTATAATAGTCTTTGAACTACATGCAATGCAAACTCCCATATTTTCATTCTCACGGCTTATTTAAAAGGGTCGTCCTCCTAAAAATGGGAAGGAGCATTACAATAATTTTGATTAGACTGAAGGAGTGTATACTATTACAATAAGAGCCTGAATACTAAGTAGCAATGGGTATTCAGTACGGAGAGGGGGGGGGATTTCTATTGGCTCAGCTACCCACAAAGGGAAAAAAAATATTTAACTGGAAATTTTTCATATTTATCATTTCTCCAAGTATGACCATGCAGCCATTTTTACTCATCAAAATATGAGTTTATATAACTCATATACCCACCTACAGGGCTACTTGGCATATTCTACTAACTGATGAATTGTAAGTCTCAAAGAAAAATGTGTTGATACACGAGGTGCACTGTGTCTGGGAAAGCTAATGACATCCTGGGCTCAGCCATTAACCTTCAAGGAACAGAAGCTAGGCCCAGTAGTTTCAGAAGGAGTTGGGCCTATATTTCACAGTGACAAGCATTAGTAATGAATAATTAAGCATTTAATATTATGTTGCTTTGGTGAAAAATTATCACTGCACTAAAGCTGGTCTTTGAGTCAACTTACTATCGCAATATGTTGCATTTGAACAAATGTCTGAGAGAGCCTTGATGAAATAACTGGGTTTTGATTGCTTTGTAGAAAAAAAACAACCAGATATTACATTTAAAATCTCTTTACAGCTGAACAACCATCCTGCTGAGAGAATTTCATCAAGAATTTAAGAGGGGGAAATTCACCCAAGTATAGTCTCACGTCTCACACCAGCTCGCCTGAGGTCAAACTGTGTTATTCCCCATAATACTTAGTTAATGTCAATGAAACGAATAGCCCAGCAGATAGAAAGGCCTCTACAAATTAACCTTTAAAAACTTCATCCACGAGTCTTGCTTGATTTAGTGGTGTTCATTTTTTACTATAATGTGAAATCTGCTCCTGAAATTAGCTTACCAACATCATGGTGATGGATGCTGTTGAATTATCTTAATTTCATGATGGATCTTCAAAATGTAATCACAGTTGGCAGGGCAGGCAAGAGAAAAAAAGGAAATTAAGAATGTTTAGAGTTGTTTAAAGGACTATAGGGCTAGAAATAAAAGCCGCATAAAAAGAGATACAAAATTAAATCCTTTTCTATTTTGGACAGAGTGGAAGGGTTAAAACCCCTGTCTGTTTTTTATTGTTCAGGAAGTAGAAGGGAGATGTGGGGTGCTGAATCTCTTATAACCATAAGTATTTATGTCAGATCTGACAGTCCAATTGAACTTTCAATTTAAATGAGCTACATACATTTCTGTTTATCAAAACAAAAGGTGTGCAGAGTATTAAAGTTTGTTTTCTATAAAAATCAGCACCATCCCGGAATAGAGTCTGTGTCCAGTCAGCATGCTGTGATAAAGAATCCTTGTTCTTTGTGCAGAAGCAGTGGTCTCTTTGCAGAGGTCCAACATGCTCCCTGCTGAGTCAAATCTAGAGCTCATCAATCAGCAGGGGGCATCATCTTGGCTGATTGCATAGCCAACTCAACAGGTGGCATGTGAGAAGTCTATGAGACCACTGCTTCCCCACAAAGATCAAGGTTCCTACTATGCAGTTGTTGGCAGGGGCAGTGGTGTATTTAGGGCTCCCCCCCCCCCGGAGAGACCCTGACACTGACAAACACCCCCCTCCCCCATGAAAAGAGCTTGACATTGACCGACAACACCCCACCCGAGAGAACCTTCCACTACCACCGCCCCCCATACACTGGCAACTCCACCCCGGCGAGAGAGAAGACACTCACCTTCACAGCTCCAGACATCCCTGGGAACAAGAGTCAGGCTCTGTATACATCATCAAGCAGCCCCTCTCAAATCCCACCTGGTCCCTATGCTGCGTATGTCCTTTCTTCCATCCCTACTTTCGGGGGGGCAGTGCTGCCCCTCTGAAAAATGCCACTGCCCCCCTGAAAAAATGCTGCCCTAGGCAAATGCCTTGTTCGCCTTGTGGTAAATACGCCCCTGACCAAGGGTAATGAAGGTTTACCAAGCAACCTGTCATAAGCGGGTACATAGTTACATAGTTAGTCTGGCTGAAAAAAGACAAAAGTCCATCCAGTTCAACCAAAAAAAATTAAATTATAATCCTACACCCACAGTTGATCCAGAGAAAGGCAAAAAAAAGTCAGAAAAGCATGATCCAATTTGCTCCTGCAGGGGAAAAAATTACTTCCTGATCCCCCGAGAGGCAAATGGATATTCCTAGGATCAACTTTACCTATAAATGTTATTATCCAGTTATATTCTGTGTATCTAGGAAAGAATCCAGGCCTTTTTTAAAGCAATCCACTGAGCTGGCCAGAACCAACTCTTGAGGGAGTCTAGTCCACATTTTCACAGCTCTAACTGTGAAGAAACCTTTTCGTGCTTGAAGATTACATTTCTTTTTCTCCAGAAGTAAAAAGTGCCCCCTTGTCCTCTGTGATGACCTCAGCGTAAATAGCTCTACACCAAGTTCACTATATGAACCACTGATGTATTTATACATGTTGATCATATCCCCCATTAATCTCCTCTTCTCAAGAGAGAATTCAGTTCCTCTAATCTTTCCTCATAGCTGAGCTCCTCCATGCCTCTTATCAGTTTGGTTGCCCTTCTCTGTACTTTTTCTAGTTCCCCAATGTTCTTTTTGTGAATTGGTGCCCACAATTGAACTGCACATTCCAGATGAGGTCTTACTAATGATTTGTACAGGGGTAAAATAATACATCTCTCTCTTTTTTAATACAAGAGAGGATTTTGCTTGCTATTATTAAGCTTGTGATCTACCAGAACTCCCAGATCCTTCTCCACCATTGATTCCCCCAGTTGTACTCCCCCTAGTATGTATGATGCATGCATATTCTTAGTCCCCAAGTGCATAACCTTACAGTTCTCAACATTAAACCTCATTTGCCACATAGTTGCCCAATTAAACAGTGCATTGAGGTTGGCTTGTAAATTTGAGACATCCTGTAAGGACGTTATTCCACTGCACAGCTTGGTGTCATCTGCAAAGACTGAAATGGTATTTATAATCCCAGACCCTATATTGTTTATAAATATATTAAAAATTAAGAGTCCCAACACTGAACCTTGGGGTACACCACTGACAACCCCAGACCATTCAGAGTATGAATCATTAACCGTGTGAAAAAAGTATAGCGAGCGCTACAGGTACAAGAGCACAAGCAGCTAGAACACCAAAAAGGCAACCAATCCTCCTTGCAATAGTCAATAATAAAAGAAAAGTAGGTGCAGCGCTAAAACAAAATATAAATATTACTCTATAGAATAAATATAAATATCAGTGGTCAAAACAGGTATACCACAGAGGTGACTAATGCGTAGAGTCTATAAGGAGTGCTGAGAGCACACATAAAGTTCTCGTCCCAGGGTGATAGTGGTACAAGGTGAAGGAGATCCAGGGAAAAACAAATAGAGTGCGCACTCACCAGAAGTGCGTTAAAATAACGCATGTAAGGAAGTAACTGCTGCAAGATCTCTCCAGCATCAGGGCTCTGGTCAGGTCGCACTGCGTCCTATCCTCTGTCTCACCGCAGGGAGAGGTGGCCAAGTAGCATCCGAACGTGTGAGCGTCAGGGAACTCCTTGATCCAAAAGAAGTACTGTGGGAGATGGTGCTCTCAGAGAGAGCCCAATGAAGGACGCCACATAGTGTGATATTGTTGAGACTAGCGTCTAGCGCGATTGCCATTTCTCCATATAAATAGATGTGTAAGGATGTCCTGCTGTAAGCCCTGACCCTCTGAGGACGTGCATCGCACGAAACGCGTCAGGGGGGGCTACAGCATATGGACATCTAGCCACTGTTTGTGGCCAACTATTTATGGTCAGTACTCTTCCTTTGTTTTTACCCCTCTTTGACTAATAAACGCTAGTCTCAACAATATCACACTATGTGGCGTCCTTCATTGGGCTCTCTCTGAGAGCACCATCTCCCACAGTACTTCTTTTGGATCAAGGAGTTCCCTGACGCTCACACGTTCGGATGCTACTTGGCCACCTCTCCCTGCGGTGAGACAGAGGATAGGACGCAGTGCGACCTGACCAGAGCCCTGATGCTGGAGAGATCTTGCAGCAGTTACTTCCTTACATGCGTTATTTTAACGCACTTCTGGTGAGTGCGCACTCTATTTGTTTTTCCCTGGATCTCCTTCACCTTGTACCACTATCACCCTGGGACGAGAACTTTATGTGTGCTCTCAGCACTCCTTATAGACTCTACGCATTAGTCACCTCTGTGGTATACCTGTTTTGACCACTGATATTTATATTTATTCTATAGAGTAATATTTATATTTTGTTTTAGCGCTGCACCTACTTTTCTTTTATTATTGACTATTGCAAGGAGGATTGGTTGCCTTTTTGGTGTTCTAGCTGCTTGTGCTCTTGTACCTGTAGCGCTCGCTATACTTTTTTCACACGTTTGTTTTACCAATATTGAGCTTGAGCAGCTACATAAAGTTACCATAATGGCAGATATATTTGAGATAAGATCAATGCGTGGTAAAATCTCTGATGAAGTATTTACCACAGATCACCCAACAGATAACCTCATAAGTACATTTACCCATTTACAAAACCTCACATCAGCTGAAATTAGAGCTCTATGGGACATCTCCTTCCTGGAGAAATACATCAAGGAAGGGATGGTCCCAAGATCTCTGAGGTGGGAAGTATCCCCAGAATTTGAGGATACAAATGGTACTGGGGACTGGTATCAATTCTTTAATAAAGTTGGTCTTGAGTTGTTACGTTTCTTGGTCTTAAGGAAACAGAAAAAACTACAATACCTAGACGATGAAATAAACAAGGTTAGAGAGAAACTCACACCTTTCAAAGATAGTGAGGAATACAAAGCAGAGACTAACAAACTGCGAATCCATATGGAGAACATAGAAAAGGAACAAAAAATTAAAAAGAGGAAAAAATACATCAGAGATGTTGAGGATTATCAAAATGAACAGGTGTTCAAATGGCAGTTTAAACAAGAGGAAGTAATCTTGACACAAATTCCTCCCAAACCAGTTAATACCTATTATCCCAACAAACCTAAAAAAACCCCTTGGCAACAAAGGGGCCCATCGTCTAGATTTAACAATCAGGGTCAATCACCTGCCAGACTTGATTACCAGTATAGCATTCCTATTCAGAATGGCTATGCCCCCTTATTATCAGAAGGTGATAATAATATAGGAATACGGAATCTAGACTGGCACCCTAGACCTGAATACCGTAATAACTATCAAAATAATTTTAATTACAATCACAACCAGAATCGTCAATATTCTAAACCTACACAAGCCCAACAGGTATATTACAATAATAGACCTTACTCTTCACCTAGGAACAACACGAGAAATTCTAACCACTCTACGTGGAGAAATATGAATTATGGACCAGCACCACAGTCTAATAGACCTGATTATAGAATGACACAGACACAACAAACTCATGTGGAACAGCCCAATAGAAATTATCCGCAGCCTAATTTTTTAGGAGAGAACAAGGCACAAAAAAGAGGTGCCACCGAAGAGGCAAACGGGGAGGTAAGAGGGTCAACAAATCTCAAGAAAAGAAAGATGTAAATGACATGGGGATTTTCAATCTTAGTAATAAAGTTTTGACCACCCAAGAGATCAAATTATTAAATAAAGGATTAAAGTTTGCGCCTAAAAAACCACTCAACAAGTTTCAAACATATGTTGACATTAGAAAATATGTCAGGCAATTATCTTTGAAAAAATATTTTTTCAATAAACCCTCAATGCCCTCTAATGAAGGTAGATTCATCAACTCTAACCTTCATAATCCATCCCTGTTTAATCCTCCACCACAAAATAACACCTACATTAACGCCTTTAGGGATACAGTTCTGCACGATTTAGAGACTATAAAAACAAAGAATATTAACAAACATGATGCTAATCGCAGGGCTATAGATTCTTTATTAGAGAAGAAAGATCTCGTGATCCGCCCCGCGGATAAAGGGGAAGGAGTTGTTGTCCTCAATAAAAGTGATTACATTAAAGAGGCTTTAAATATCCTCAGCGATAGAGACACATACTCACTGTTATCCAAAAATCCAGTAGTTCAATATAAGAAAGAACTCAAGTCTATAATTAAAAAGGGATATGAGGACAATATCATAAGTAAAAAAGAAAAAGCATTTCTATGCCCTGTTTCACCAAGACTCCCTATTCTATATATATTACCTAAGGTACATAAGGACCCCCTTAATCCACCAGGGAGGCCAATAATAAGTGGCATAGGATCTCTAACGGCCAGAATAGGCAAATATATAGATCATTTTCTACAGCCACTCGTGATGAAAACACCGGCATACCTCAAGGACACTAAGCAGGTTCTTGCTGACATTAAGGATTTATCTACTAACTTGGACACATTTTTGGTTACAGCTGATGTATCCTCCCTGTACACAAACATAAACCATTCGGACGGTATGGAAGCAGTGAGATTTTTCTTAGATGATTTTAGTGACATTCCAGTTTTACAGAAGGACTTCATTTTAACACTTTTGGAATTCGCAATGACTAAGAACCATTTTTGGTTCAACCAGCAATTTTATTTACAGACTAAGGGTGTGGCTATGGGGGCGAAATTCGCCCCCAGCCTAGCAAATCTGTTTATGGCCAGATGGGAGGAGGATGTCATCTATGCCAGAGATTGGCCTGAACTCTCCTTTTACAGGAGATATATAGATGACATCCTCCTCATATGGAATGGCAACGAAGAATCACTTTTAAATTTTTTTACTACTTTAAATTTTAACTCTCTTAATATTAACCTCACTTTCAATTATAGCCATGAGAGTATTAATTTCCTGGATCTGACTTTGCTAAATGTGGAAGGAAGAATCATAACTGAGTCATTCTTCAAGAAAACTGACAGAAACAGTTACATTCCTTTGGAAAGCTGCCACCACCCGGCATGGTTACAAAATATACCTAAGGGACAGTTTACCAGAATCAGACGCAATTGTACTGATGTCAACACATACTATAAACAGGCTGCCATCATTAAAACCAAGTTCCTTGAGAAAGGTTATGATGAAAATACTTTAACACAAACCATGACAGAAGTAGGTATCTCCAACAGAGATGTGATGTTGCAAAAGAATATTAATAAGAGACCTGAAAGAGTCTGTCCTTTTGTGACAAACTATTCAACCCAATACAAATCAGTTACCAGGATAATTCGCAACAATTGGAAGATTCTGATGTCAGATCCAGTTTTAAGACAATTTTTACCAGATCAACCGCAGATTGCTTTTAGGAAAGCCACTTCCCTTGGGAATAGAATAGCCCCAAATGTTCTTGATCCCCCTGTATACACTCCTTTCTTCCCACAGATTAAAGGTTTTTACCCATGTAAAAAGTGTATGATCTGCACTAGCAGCAGGTTTACAAGCAGACACACAAGTTTTAACTCTACATCAAATGGTAAAACCTTTAAGATTGACGACTGTATCACCTGCACAAGTAAATATGTTGTTTACTTAATGCAGTGTCCCTGTCATTTACAATATATTGGACGAACAACTAGACGATTGAGGGACCGTCTAAAAGAACATGTGAACAATATTAGAAAGGGCTACAAGGACCATTCGTTATCCCTGCACTATAAAACGCATCATAACCAGGATCCCTCGTCACTAATTTTCATGGGTATAGGAATGATAAATGCACATTGGAGAGGCCAAAATAAGAAAAGAGCTATCTCACAATTAGAGTCCAAGTGGATATATGACCTTGGATCCTTACACCCAAAAGGTCTCAACATTGAATTTGATTTGAATTGCTTTATCGATGATAGCTAATGTGCATTTACAGTACCCTGGGATCATTCCTTTTTTGCCCTGACATATTTTTCCTTTTATGAATGGATGCGGTGTACTACACCTCTGCTTTATCAATACCAATATTATTGTGTCATTGTGAATTCAATTTTATTTCACTAGTTTAGCCTTTTAGGTATAATGTTTATTTTACAGTATTTTAAGTACCATTTTTATGTATTATTATTGAATTTTTTTGCTGACCATATGAAATATATCATACCGTACTGACCTATTTTAAATATATATTTAATAAAACTTATTGTATTTTAATGTATTGACACTCATCTATTTACTGTAGCAGAAATGGCTATCGCATAACCTTTTTACAATTGTTTATATTCACAATTTTTTATCATTATGTTTTTCTTATTTACATTTTTGCTGAAGCAAAGTAACAGTATAATAATGGAGCAATCCTCTTTAATTTTGCATTATGTAAATTTTATAATCAGTATTTACATATATACACATATATTATTTTACTTCATGCCACCAAATTATCCAGTGCCATGTGGATATGTTCATTCTGGTGTGCACTCTATGACATTGGATAAGTACAATGCTTCTTCTTGTATTATCACTTAGTTCAGCATAGATCGTTTTTCAGCAGTTCATTTTGCTGTCTGATAAAGTTGTGTGTTTCTTCTTCCCCACCTATATCATGGCGCCTGCCTGGGATACACCATATACCTCAAGCCACTAGGAGGATTAGTTCATTCCAGTGTATTCCCCTATAATGATCTTCGGCAAAATGGCGCCGATCAACTGCGCATGCGCGAGACGCCGGCAAAATGGCCGCCGCGACTAGCGCGATTGCCATTTCTCCATATAAATAGATGTGTAAGGATGTCCTGCTGTAAGCCCTGACCCTCTGAGGACGTGCATCGCACGAAACGCGTCAGGGGGGGCTACAGCATATGGACATCTAGCCACTGTTTGTGGCCAACTATTTATGGTCAGTACTCTTCCTTTGTTTTTACCCCTCTTTGACTAATAAACGCTAGTCTCAACAATATCACACTATGTGGCGTCCTTCATTGGGCTCTCTCTGAGAGCACCATCTCCCACAGTACTTCTTTTGGATCAAGGAGTTCCCTGACGCTCACACGTTCGGATGCTACTTGGCCACCTCTCCCTGTGGTGAGACAGAGGATAGGACGCAGTGCGACCTGACCAGAGCCCTGATGCTGGAGAGATCTTGCAGCAGTTACTTCCTTACATGCGTTATTTTAACGCACTTCTGGTGAGTGCGCACTCTATTTGTTTTTCCCTGGATCTCCTTCACCTTGTACCACTATCACCCTGGGACGAGAACTTTATGTGTGCTCTCAGCACTCCTTATAGACTCTACGCATTAGTCACCTCTGTGGTATACCTGTTTTGACCACTGATATTTATATTTATTCTATAGAGTAATATTTATATTTTGTTTTAGCGCTGCACCTACTTTTCTTTTATTAATGAATCATTAACCAGTACTCTATGAAAAGGATCTTTTAGCCAGTTTTCTATCCATTTACATTTTTTCTCGAAGCCTGTCGACTTTATCTTACACATTAGCCATGTGTGGGGAACTGTGTCAAACGTTTTTGAAAACTCCAAGTATACCACATCCACTGCCACCCCTCTGTCCAAGGTTTTGCTCACCTCCTCATAAATTGAAATCAGATTTGTTTGACAACTTCTGTCTTTCATGAATGTCTGTTGCTTAAAATATTTTTTTACAGCAAGAACTCATCTATGTGGTGTTTTATTAAACTCTCCAGTATCTTCCCAACTATAGAAGTTAAATCTATAAGTACTTGGTAAAGATTTTGACCCCTTTTTAAATATTGGCACCACTCAACAAAATGATTACTATAACCTCACTAAATGTGCGGGGCCTCAACTCCCCCTTCAAAAGATCCTTACTCTCAAGAGAAAGCCGCCCCATACAACCTGACATCCTATTCCTACAGGAGACCCACTTTTCCTCATCCAAAATTCCTAAACTCAACATTCTCCACCACAATGTATATGGCAACAAATCCTAAAAAGAAAAATGGCGTCATTACAGCCATAAAAGACTCCCTACAATTCCAATTCATTTCTGAAACAAAAGACCCACAAGGCCGCTACCACATATTGAACTGCAAAATCAACGATACTCCATATACACTGGTGAACGTCTATGGCCCCAACACCAATCAACTCCAATTCTTCAACAAACTTAACTCCATCATTACTCAGCATAGAAAAGGCAGATTACTCATCGGCGGAGACTTTAACATCATCGGTAACCCTCTTCTGGACTCCTCATCCAAAAAAAGATCTTCAAAACAGTCCTTCAACCAATTCCTTCATTTCAACGATCTTTACGACATCTGGAGATGCCAACACAGCACAGAAAAGGACTATACCTACTACTCTCCATCCCACTTATCCTACTCCAGAATCGACTTCTTCATCACTGATAAATGGACCTTACAACATGTCACCCAGGGGCGAACTGACCATTTGGAAACTTGGGCACTGCCCGAGGGCCGGGGGTCAGTAGGGGGCCCCATGAGAAGCCCCTGGTACCTTTTTTTCATAGGCTTTTTTAAGTTTGGGTAAGGACACAGGGGCCCCATGATCCCTTATTGCTCGGGGACCCCATGAGTTGCCAGTCCGCCCCTGACGTCACCTCCTCCAAGATCAGAACTATCACATGGTCAGACCATGCTCCAATCACTATCTCTCTTGACACCAAACAACATTCACAGATCCCCCGAATATGGCGTCTTAACGCGACCTTGTTGAAAAATCGAGACTACAAGCAACAAATACTGGATGCTCACAAGACATTTTTTGAACTTAACGATACACCTGATATATCCATACCCATTCTTTGGTCAATCTATAAAGCATACGTGAGAGGTATTTTGATACAACTAATTGCCCGGATTACCAAAAATAAAACCCAACAATTAGATGAGCTTCTCGCCTCAATTAAAACAAACGAAAAAAACAAAAAATTCCCAAACCCAGCAATCTCCTCATCCCTCACAACAGACAGAAACAAACTAAGATCCCTCCTACTATACAAATATGATCTAAATCTCCAAAAAATGAAAGCCAAATTCTACTCATTAGGCCACAAAGCCAGCTCACTACTATCCAAAACAATAAAACAAAAACGTTTAAAATCCAAAATAGCTTCAATTAAACATCTGTCCACAAATTCTCTACACACAAACCCGCAAGATACAGCTAACGCCTTTGCAGAATATTATCAAAACCTATACAACCTCAAAAATGACACAAACACCGTCCAACCGACAGTCACATCCATTCAACAATTTCTCCACACGACCAACCTCCCCCAACTATCCTCAGACCAACTTGACGCCATCTCTATCCCTATTTCCCCCAAGGAAATAGAAACAACCATTAAAACACTCTCACTCAACAAATCTCCAGGAAATGACGGATACACTAACGAATACTACAAACACCTGTCCACAGACCTATCACCATGTCTGTCCAAATTCTTTAACCATGCTGCCACAACAAGCTCATTTCCCAAGGACATGTTACAATCCATTATAACGACCATACCAAAACCTGGCAAAAACTCTCAACTTGTCCAAAACTACAGGCCAATCTCATAACTCAATACCGACATAAAACTATATGTGAAAATCATATCTCGAACACTTCTCCCATACCTTCCCATCCTAATCCACCTGGACCAAGTAGGTTTCATTCCAGGTCGCCAAGCACCCGATGCGATTAGAAGACTTATTTCCCTCCTACACAACTTAGAAAACACCAAATGTCCCTTCTTACTTTTATCTCTGGACGCAGAAAAAGCATTCGACCGGATACACTGGCAATTTATGCAACTCACTCTTCAAAAATTTGGTATCACAGGTTGGATTCTGAACGCCATTCTATCACTATACTCACATCCATCCACTAGAGTATTAACAGACGGCACATTATCTGACCCCTTTGACATCTCTAACGGCACCAGACAAGGCTGTCCACTCTCCCCGATAATATTTACACTCCTTATTGAACCCCTAGCATCCAAACTCAGAGAGGACCGATTATTTACAGGAATCACACACCTCAACGTAGAACACAAAATTAGCCTATTTGCGGACGATATTATACTAATGGTGACCAACCCAAAAAGTCCCTTAAAACGATTCGCTCACACCTCCATAACTACTTAACAGTATCATACTACAAATTTAACAAACCAAAATCTTCCATACTAAACCTCCACATTTCACCCCAACTCCAAACCCTACTAGCAAGCAAATTCCCCTTCTCATGGGAAACAAACAACATCCCTTACTTAGGTATCAGACTCACACCAACAGCAGATCAATTATATTCCGCAAACCATAAAACATTACTTGAAACTATTCCCCGAGAACTAACCACACTCCGTACCTCAGAACTCTCCAAACTAGGGCGAATGGCAACCGTAAAAATGTTCATTCTACCCAAAATCCTATACATATTCCGCACACTCCCCATACCAATCCCCAACTCATTCTTTTCTAGCCTACAAACAATCCTCACAAAATTCCTATGGAACTCGAAAAAGCCCAAATGCACCACAAACCTCTTAATACGCCCTACAACTAAAGGAGGAGCAGGATTCCTACACCGCAAGTCTTACTACACCGCGACTCTTCTAGACCAAATATATTTCTGGTGGAACCCATTGAAAGAAAAAATATGGTCCACAATGGAAACCATTCCTTTTCACCCCCTTAAAACCCAAAATATAATCCTAACTCCACCAACCAACTGCATAGAATACAAACTAAAACATCCCTGCATACAAGGCTCGTGTGAACTCCTAGCCACCAAATTCAAGGATATCAAACAAATCCCCACTCTAACCAATATACTGCATCTTCTTATACCCTCATTAGTCCTATCCCATTGGACAAAACAAGGCATAACTAATATTACAGACCTCTACGCCAACCAATCTATATGCCCCTTCCAAGTTCTCCAAGCAAAATATAATCTACCTAATTCTGAAAACTTCACATACCTAAGAATTGCTCACTGCCTACAAACAACAATACTACCCACACCACTAAAATACCAATTACAGCATACCTTTTTTTCACCAAATCTCAATTCCCAGGGAAGGGCATCTCTACCTTCTATACATACCACACAAACCTACAATTCACGCTACCAACTACTTCTCTTACCAATTGGGAAAAAATCCTACCAGAACCAATAACCTTACAATGCTGTGAAAATGCTTTTAACATCACATATAAAGCTACTCGATGCAGCTCCCACTGGGAGTCATATCAAAAAATACTCCACCAATGGTACCTGACTCCGGTCAAACTCTCTCTCTATTACCCAAAACACTCTCCTACATGCTGGAGACAGTGTGGGGAAACAAGCTCAATATTACATATTCTCTGGTCATGTAAATCACTTAGATCCTTCTGGAACGCTACCTTCCAACTAAAATCTGATGTAACCAAAATTGTGATTACTCCAAACCCCTCATTAGCACTCCTACATATCGGAATCAAGAAATTCCCCCCTTACTCCCGCACAATTATCACCCACACACTTTTTGCTGCCAAAATAAACATCACCAGATTATGGAACACAAATAACGCCCTCTCAATTACCTCACTAATTATAGACCTCAACTTCCAATGCGAAATGGAGAAAAAAATCTGCAATCAATACTTCCTCCCACCTTAAATTTAACCAGAAATGGACCCGATGGATAAATCACCCAAAATGTTCTGTACAACCCTGATAACACTCAAATAGTAAAAACGCCTTCTAAATCTAGACTGGTACATCCTTATCCACCCAGTTATATCTTCCCCCCCTCTCCCCCCCCCACCCCCATCTCCCCTACCAATAACCCCCCTAACAACCCAACTCCTCACCAAGGTTCTTCATACATATATAAATACCTCTGATGATATCGCTAAATGAGACCAACTCCACCATTGCCTAATGATTAGAATAACAACAACAATGCTCAACTGTATAATGTTTTATTGCATTATTGTATGAATGAACAATGTCTCATTCCTTTGTTTTTTTTCCCTGAAAAATTCAATAAAAATATTGAAATATAAATATTGGCACTACATTGGCCTTACACCAATTCAGTGGTACTATGCCGGTAATTAAAGAGTCCCTAAAAATTAGAAACAATGGCTTTGAAATGACAGAGCTCAATTCTTTAAGGATCCGTGGGTGTATGCCATCTGGTCCAGGTGCTTTATTCACCTTTATTCTGTCTAAATATTTTTGGATCATATCAATTGTGAGCCAATGTGGATCATCTGGAGCTGTGTCAATACCATGCCCATTATGGACAAGAGCTCCCCCATACTCCTTTGTATACACAGAGCTGAAGAAGGTATTCTTGCCTTCTCTTTGTCCCCAATCACCCACTCTAGATTATTTTGTAAAGGGTCTACATGCTCGGACTGAACCTTTTCACTATTAATATATTTGAAGAAATGTTTTGGGTTTGTCCTGCTATCTTTTGCAATCTGTCGTTTGTTTTCAATTTTTACAGCTTTTATTTCCTTTTTGCATATTCTGTTATATTCTTTGTAATGATTAAACAATGATAGCTTTCCTTCATTGTTATGTTTAATAAAAGCTCTTTTCTTATTATCTATAGCTTTTTTGACTTTGGTCAAACATAGGTTTGATTTTTAGCCTTTTAAACTTCTTGCCCATGGAAATATATTTTGCAGTGTGTTCACATACAGTCTTTTTGAAGAGCTCCCTTTTCTGTGTTTTGTTCTTCGATGCCAATATTCCCTCCCAGTCTAAGTCTTGGAGAGCAGCTCCCAGCCTTGGAAAATTATCTCTCTTAAAATTGAGCGGTTTTATTTTTCCCGTATGTGCTTGCTGTTTACAGCTAACAATAAATGAAATCATGTTATGGTCACTGCTATCCTGATATTCTTTTATATGGACATTTGTAATAAACTCTGCATGGTTAGAGATTACCAGGTCCAGCAGAGCATCATTCCTAGTTGCGGTCTCTATGAACTGTACCATAAAATTGTCCTGTAGTAAGTTTAAAAATGTTTGCCCTTTACTGTTCCTGCAGTACCATTACTCCAGTCAATTTCCGGGTAGTTAAAATTCCCCATTATTATCACTGTCCCAGGACTGTCCCTTGCAGTCCTTTCAATCTGTGCAAAGAGCTGAGTATTCACCTCCTCATTAATGCTGGGAGGCCTATAACAAACTCCAATGATTACCTTTGTAGTATGCACCCTTATGTGCAGTTCCACCCATAATGCTTCAGCCTCCTCACGCTCTCCATCAACTAGGTCCTCTTTCACGCTAGCTCTGAGATCACTTCTCACATAGAGACAGACACCACCACCTTTCCTATTTACCCTGCCACTCTGATAGAGAACATAGACAGGAATATTAATGGCCCAGTCATGTGAAGAATGAAGCCAAGATTCAGCAATACCAATTAAATCATAGTTCTGTTCATGCACCAAAGCTTCCAACTCACCTGTTTTGCTTGGCAGACTTCTGGCATTGGTGAACAAACACTTAAATGCATTGACACCTTGTGTACATGTATTTTGCATATTTTTATTTTCATACAAATTGTACCTATTCCACTGGTTGTTTGTAACATGGGAACCTTCTTATCTGCCATAGCCCTCCATTCTTCTTTCCCCATTCCACCCACCAATAAGTACTGACCCCTGTCTGATTATTAATTTTTCAGATAAACAAGTTAAACAAACATACTCATTAAAACCTTAGCATATTATCAAAACATTTATTGTTTCATCCCCCCCTCCCCCTACCTATCTTCTATGTTAATCCCCCATAACCTCCATGGTTAGCCTTGACTTTTTGAATTCCTCCCATTTGTTCCATCTTGTATGGTGACTCTCCATCTTATCTTCATTCAAATGATAAAGTTCCTCCAATTTACATATTTGATCCACCCTATCCACCCAATCTTTTATTTTCGGCATCTCTTGTCTCCTCCAAAACTTGGGTATCAGTCCCTTCGCTGCATTCAAATAGTGCAATAAACTGGATTCTTTGTATTTTTTAACTGAAAGCTTAGTACTATGAAAAAGGCAAATCTCTGGAACTACTAGAATATCAACCTCTGTAATTTTCTGAATCAAGCTTACTATTTTCCGACAATACTCTTGTATTTTAGAACACTCCCACCTTATGTGATACATTGTGCCTTTGCCTCCACATCCACGCCAACATACTCAATCTGTGTACCACACTCGGTGTGATATACCATCTTGCCAAACACTTATAATTCATTTCTACCTCCTGCATATTTATATTTCCGTGGATTATTCAATACATTTTCCTCTGTTTTTCCGCATCTATTGTAACTCCTATTTCTCTTTCCCATTTTTCTATATATGGAGAACTTATATCTATGTTTATTTCAGTGAGAATCTTATTTAGAGGTTCCGTGTTTCCCATCTCCCCGTGTACCTAATAAGTGCTCAAAAGGATTCCAATCCTCTTTTATTCTTAAAGGCTTTGGAAGCTTTCCTATAAAGTGTTTCAATTGAAAATAACGGCACTCATCCATTCTCGTTAAAACTTCTCCTTTTTTCTCCAATTCCTTAAGTGATCCTATTTCCTCCCCCACCATTATATCCCTTAATTGTGCATCTTCCTTCTTAATCAGAGGCAGACTGACAACTCTTGGGGCCACGGGCAATAGGGGATCATGGGGCCCCTGTGTCCTTGCCCAAACTCAAAAAGGTACCATGGGCATCTCATGGGGCCCCCTACTGACTCCGGGCCCTTGGGCAGTGCCCGAGTTTCCAAATGGTCAGTCTGCCCCTGTTCTTAATCCACTTCCCTGTGATACCTTCTTTACTCGGGGGGAAAAACTCTGTGGACCCTAAGGGCATTAACAATTAAATTCCCATCCCATCTGTTTGTGTAAAACATCCCAAACTCTTAAAACGCTGAATGTGAACAAACCTGTACTGTCTGCTAATCCTCTGTATTGTGGAGGTAACCATACACTTCCACTTAATTTAGTATTACTTAGTGTATTTTCTTATTTAACCCAGCTTTTCCCCTTTGCATTATATGTCCAGTCAAAAATTCTCGCCATTATTACCAAGTTATAATATCTTTTTAAATCTGGGACTCCCAATCTTTCTTTCTCTTTATTTCTACATTAAGTTTCCTGGCTTATTCTCGGTTTTTTATTCCTCCCAATACATCTTATTAAAAAATTTTTAATTGATCTAAAATATACTTCTGGTAGTTTAATTGATATCATTTGAAATTTATATAATATTTTTGAAACAATCACCATTTTTATCAAATGTATACGACCTATCCATGACAGGGTTCCCCCTCCTAATTTCCTTAGTTCATCCCTGATCTCATTTAACAATGGGCTATAATTCAATTTATACAAGTTCTTGGAGGATACCGTTAATTTTATTCCTAGATATTTCAGTTCTTTTTCTCTTCAAACAAAGGGAAATTCCTCCTGTAACCTATTTTTCTCTCTATTTGGAAGATTTATGTTTAAAATTTCGGTTTTTATTGGGTTAATTTTTAAATTTGATATCTCCCCATACTCTTTTAGTGAATTAATTAAGTTTGGCAATGTTATCCTTGGGTTTCCCACATAAAACAGCACACCATCTGCATAAGCCTCGATCTTAGTTTAAATACTCCTCCAGCTGTCCCATAAACCCTCCCCCAGCACAGTAGACCCCCTTTCATTTAGGTGAAAACCATCCCTAGCATATAGGTGGCACCTCAATGAAAAGTCAGCCCAGTGTTCTAGAAACCCAAATCCTTCCCTCTTACAAAAGGTCTTTAGCCATGCATTGAGTTCTTTAATCTCCCCCTGTCTTTCCTGAGTTGCGTATGGCACTGGTAATATTTCAGTGAATATCAGCTTGGAGGTCTCTCCCTTTAACTTGCAGCCTTGTTCTTTAAATTGATTCTTAAGGAGCCTCCATCTTCCATGTATTCTGTCATTGGTTCCAACATGGACCAAGACAGCTGGGCAATGCCAAGCCCCTCCCAGTAATTTATCAACCCAGTCCACCACATGCCGAACCCTGGCACCAGGAAGACAGCAAACCGTTCAGATGAGGCGATCCTGGCGACAAATTATTCAATCAGTCCTTCTGATTATAGAATCCCCTACTACCACCAACTCTCTAGACCTTCCAGCACCACTCCTCCTAGATGGTCTGCCCTACCGGCCTCTAGGGATAGCAGTGACATCTAGGGCTGCCACCCCTGAGTTTTCCACCCCCACATCTTCACCCAACTTGGCAAATCTGTTTGGGTGCACAAAACCAGGGCCAGCTTTCCTTTTCTGTGAGCCCCTACCACTCCCTCACGTTACAGTAACCCATCTTCCTACCTGATAATCCTGATTAGCCCTTCCACCCTCTACATCAATCCCATTAGCTACCTGCTCAGAGAGCAGAAGACCCCTTTCAAGGTTGTCGGTTCTGCCCAGTGTTGCAACTTGCTCCTCCAGATCTCTAACGCAAGGTTTCCAGAAGGGCAATCCACTCACATCTGTCGCCGTGGTATCCATCCTGGAGCTGTTTCTCCATTGCTGCATACATGTGGCACACTGTGCACTGCACAAAACCTTCAACCCCGCTAGCACTCATATCCCAGTTACAATATTAATAGGAAATATAAGTTGTCATTTACAGGTCAGTAGACTCCTGTTATAATCTCTTGTTTTCCACTCTGGTTTTTTAACTCCACTTATCAAATGTCCACTTAGTCGAAGGTCCAGCAAGCAAAATACAGGCAAGCTGAAGAATGAGCAAGCTCAGAGTGAGCTCTACAGCAAATTATATAGTACCTGTAGTACCTGTGACCAGTTAACCCCTCCCCTTAATTAGCAGACTGAAGGAAGGCAAGGAAAGGAAGAGAAAAAAAAAATGCTATTTAAAAAGTGACAGAAAAAGTGATTTAAAAAAGTAAAAGCTTTTAACAAGATCCAAAGAAGAAAATAGAACAACTACAAGCACTAGCAATCACAAGTAAAACTTTTTCACTCCACTCAAATTTCCCACTCTTTTTAGCTATCAGCCAGCAAAAAATGCCAGTGTACATGTCATAGGAGGGTTAGCCTCTTCAGGAGGAGTTGTTGTCAGCACTTTCTCCATGAGGAGGTCCGTCTTCCATAGCAACAGGAGCAGATCAGCACTACAGAGGTCCTCAGCCTGTGCACAGGTACGGAAAAAGAAGAGGTAAATGAGAGCATGCATGGAGTCTGCACTAGATGCACAGCAGAACCCCATTCCATTACTGGGAGTGAGGTAGCGGAGATACGCTAGACAGGTGAAGATGGCATTGGCTTTGCTCGTCCCTCCTAAGTGCAACAGTGACTGTGGTGTTGTATAGTAGCATCAAGAGAGTTTATCAATGTTCAGTCAATTGAGCAAGTATTGGAACCCCATGTGTACGGCAGTGACCCTGTTAAATGTGCCTAGCACAGCCTAGAAGAACCCACCTGAGCGTAGGACTCTCATGTGACCCACAATTGGCGCCCAACAAGAAGGGGAACATGGAGAGAGTGTCACCTGCCCTACAAGCTGACTAGAAAGTATTTACAGAGTAGATTGCACACCAATATATGCTATCTGCTGGATACTAAAATGTTACTCCACACACACTATGGCCTGCATTTTACTGTATGTTCCAGGCATAGAATAGGGACTGTATTGTGGAGCCCCTTGTGTCTCATGGAGATCTCTGTAATTCAAACTGCAGGGAGATGGTTGGAGGAGAGGATTGTCAGGTCAAAGCTTTTATTCCTTTAATTTAATTATTTTTAAATAGTATTCTGCTTCTTTCTCAGTCCCGAAGAAAATGGAGCACAGTGAACATTAGTAAAGAATAACACTGGGCGTTATTATTGTGCTGTGTGGGTTTTGTCCAACGGGTTTTTATTCAGTAAATGCTTTACAGCTCTGGTGTGCTGGATTTTGCTGGCACCAACTTTGCTATCTGCATTTTCTTTCCTTCTTCCTTTCTTTTCGTTTCATCTCACAGTGCAAAAACTTATGGGTGGGTATATCAGCTCTGCTGAGTGTATGCATGATTATAACTATTGTGGGGAAATTATTTTATAATCTCACTCAAATGCAGGAACTGATGTGAATTGTTCAGTGTTTGCTGTAACTCGCTGTGGAAAATTGTCAGATCTATATAAATGTCCTAAATAAATAAAAATAATAATAAAATATAAACAAAGATTATGAATGTCTATGACTATTGTGGGGAAATTATTTTGTAAACTCCCTCAAAGGCAGGAAATGAAGTGAATTGTTCAGTGTGTGCTGTAACACATTGTGGAAAATTGTCAGATCTAAATAAATGAGCAAAATAAATTAAAATAAATATAAAAATAAAGATTATGCATGCGTATGATTATTGTGGGAACATTATTTTGTAAACTTCCTAAAAGGCAGGTACTGATGTGAATGGTTCAGTGTTTCCACGCTGTAGAAAATTGTCAAATCTAAATTAATGAGCAAAATAAATATAAATGTCAAGTGAGTTTTGATTTCCCTGCAAAGAAATTTCATGTTTTAAAAAAAATGTTGTCTGTCTACCATTATGCTTTTAACATTTGCCAAAATTAGGCTTTTGTGTTGTGTTTTAGAAAAAATAATAATCGAATGGAAGATGGAGGTGACCTCTGACCACAATCAGACTTGGAACTTGGGTGGGCTGTATCGGTAGTCATAAACAGCTTCATCTGCTGTTTTAGGATGACAAAATATGGGTAATTATGTCCGAACCCTCTATGTAATGGCTTAACCTAATGGACACTCAAAGCAGCCATTACAACTTTATGCCTTGACCCTTGATATTTTTCAGGGCAGGGGCCTATTTACTTTAATATTGCTGTTATGTTTAATGATTTGTGAAATAACAAGGTGAAACGAAAATTGGAGCCTTTTTTGCTTGGTTAAATTAATTTTTTTTTTTACCCTAGAAATGTGTTCCGAAGTTTTATTTTTTAAAAAGAGCACTGTGTTGTTCTGATGAGCCTAAAAAGAAATGTACATGAAAGGCAAACTGTGTTAAGCAAATCAGAATTTAAAGCATTCTTTTGGTTACATTAGCAGTCCAGGAACTTAGGATCTGAGTGGTAGTCCCCTCTGGCCTAGCTACTGTTTAGTTCACTGTAGTAGACCTTTTTCTCCACATATTGTGGTGATTATCTGTTTGTTGTCCACATATTGCAACAAATAATCTGTTTGTTGCCCAGGTAATCCCATAAAAACTGGTATGTTGCCCTTTTATTATCACTACTGCCTGTCTGATGCCCATGTATTGTCATAATTGTCTGACTGGTATCCATGCATTACCATGACTAATCTACTTGTTGCCTATTTATTGCCTATTTGTTGCCCACACATTACCATGATGAAACCATTTGTTACATTTGTTATTGGTGGCCAATTTTTTCACTGTTCCTTTATGGATAGGCTTCAAACTGTTAGGGCTTCTGTTTTATGCTTAAAGGAATTAATCTTCAAATAAGGCCCCTATCACACTGACGATCCGGTTGGGTCCGCCTGTCAGTTTTTCAGGTGGACCCGATCGGACCATCCATAGCTCTCTATGGAGATGCAGGTGTCAGTGGATATGTGTCTGCTGACACCCTCCGGCATCCGATCCGATCCTGTATGCTAAAAACATTCCCCCATCCATCCAGTGGATTGAATTGGATCACAGAAGGGTGGAAACGGACAGGCAGTCCGACTCCATCCAACCGCCCCATAGAAAACAGTAGGCTGTGGGCACTGCAGCAGCAAAGCGGACACAGACCTGTCATCCACTTGCTCAGAGGGGATCAGTGGAGAGATCCCCACTAAGCAAGCAGATCTGCTGACAGGTCCACCCCGTATGAAAGGAGCCTAAATGTATTGGATTGTAGGTGGCCTTTTAAAAAATATATTTACTTTTCTTTCGCCAGTTTCATCTGTTAATTTTTTTGTTGCAGGTGTTTCAACAAGTCAGCCACTGATTGACTGATTGGAATAGTGATATTTTGTTTCCACATATTATTAAAACAATTTCTTGACAAATACAGTATTTCTATAGCTAACCTGTTTGTTGCCCATGTATTGCCACTATTGGTAAATTGCTGCCCACTTATTGTTATGATTGCTTGTTTGTTGCCACACAATACCATAATTAATCACTTTGTTGCCCTGAAATTGCAACAAATGTCTTTGGCTACCCATGTATTATCACCATTGCCTGTTTGTTTCCCATGTATTGTGAAAATTGCTAGTTTGCAGCACATGTGCTCTCATTATTGCCTTTGATTGGCCATTTGTTTATTTAGCTAAAGGAGATAAAAATTAGCTAAAACTCTTTCAATCAAGCCAATTATGTCCGAGAAAACAACAAAACTGAAGGAGAGTGAAAATCTCCCCTTAGACAATAGCTACCAAAAAACAGATGTCCTCAGTGAAAACTTTCCTCTTCATTCCTCTTCTGGTGACAACCATTACATTTTGGATTTTCCATCACTTTCTGTCAAAATGACAATGATCAATAGCGGATAACAAAGAGGATGACTCTTGGAAAGCTGACTGCATTTACTAACATACAGAAGACCACTACAGGGAGATTTACAAATCCATATATAAATAATATGAAATAATCAATAGTAAAAGGAATGCGCTAATCAATAATAAAGTGTCACAAAATAATTTTAACCAAGAAAAAATATAAACTAAACTAAATAAATAAAAATAAATATTCACAATTCATATATAAAGTCCAACCACCATAAAGTGATAAACAATGTATCAATCTGTATATAAATATAAATTTAAAAAAGTCCACAATTCTTGTATAAAGTCCAACCACCATAAAGTGATAAACAATGTAGCAATCTTATAAATAATTGACAAAGTGAAGAAAAAAATCCACGAACGAATGAATTAAATGAACTCACCAGAGCGATATGCTGATCAAATTATAAATCAGCATAATCGCTATTGCTCTGGGAGCGATGATCTGTTTGAATTATCCAAAAGTATGGGAGCAATACTCTGCAATCAGCCAGCATGGATGAAGGAATTTTATTATCAAACGAACCTCCTCTCTCTCTCCATGAATAAGGCAATGCTTGGGGAATTTAGAAAGAAATATAATAGTGCAGTACGTTCTTTAAAACATAGGCTTTATTGAATGTCAAATAAAAACTCACAAAGAAGGTGTCTAAACCGACACCAGCATAAACCACATAAGCAGAGGCTGTCAATCCCAGGACGAGCTTCGTTCACCACGGTGATCCAGCCAACAGCCTCGAGGAACGTCCTGACGTCACATCCATTAAGCCCCGCCCTGCGCGTTTCATCATTTGACGTCCTCACGGAGCGGTTTGCAGCTGTATTGGAGATACAAGTGTTTGGTGCTTTTTGTTAGTTATTATTATATATAAATAATATGACACAGCAAGTATATAAAATATGAAAGTCTTTATCAAAATTACCTTCATGTAAAGTCTACGGTAATAACTCCAGATGTACTTGCTGAAAACACAGAATAGTGTTTGTGTAAGTATATTGTGTGTACCCGTTGTCCATTATTTACTTCTCAAAAAAATATCAGAATCTGAAATATAGAATACTTTTAGCTTCGGTATATACGACAGCTAGCAAAACAGCATATAAACTAAACAACTATAATTTTGTGACAACAGTCAATACTAGTGACAAGAAGATCGTTATACTTTTTATTTATTAGGAAGTGTGTGACAAAACAGTATCCGCAGAGTACTGTGCTAACTCCTTCTGGCTGACAAGTATGATAATCAAGATAAGGAGGATTACTGTACATACAGTGAAAAACACCACAATAATGCCTTAGAATAAACAACGCTGATATATGTGAACATATATTGTTTTTTACATTTAAGTAGGTGGCACATACATAATTACAAGACACTGTAATATTTTCAACATCTGTTCAAAGTAGTAGTTTTATATATGTGTATATATATATATATATATATATATATATATATATACTTACACTATATTGCCAAAAGTAAGTCCGTAGGGTTCAATACTGAGTTCGCCCACCCTTTTCAGCTAAAATAGCTTCAGCTCTTCTGGGAAGGCTGTCCACAAGGTTTAGGAGTGTGTCTATGGGAATATTTGACCATTCTTCCAGAAGCACATTTGTGAGGTCAGGCACTGATGTCAGACAGGAAGGCCTGGCTCGCAGTCTTCATTCTAATTTATCCCAAAGGTGTTCTATCAGACTGAGGTCAGGACTCTGTGCAGGCCAGTTAAGTTCCTCCAACCCAAACTCCTCGCTCATCCTTGTCTTTATGGACCTTGCTTTGTGCACTGGTGTGCAGTCATGTTGGAACAGGAAGAAGCAATCCCCAAACTGTTCCCACAAATTTGGGAGCATTCAATTGTCCAAAATGTCTTGGTATACTGACGACTTAAGAGTGTTCTTCACTGGAACCAAGAGGCCAAGCCCAACCGCTGAAAAACAACCCCACACCATAATCCCCCCTCCATCAAACTTTACACTTGGCATAATGCAGTCAGGCAAATACCATTCTCCTGGCAACCGCCAAACCCAGACACATCCATCAGATTGCCAGACACAGAAGAGTTATTCATCACTCCAGAGAACATGTCTCCACTGCTCTATAGTCCAGTGGTGGCATGCTTTACACCACTTCATCTGATGCTTTGCACTGCACTTGGAGATGTAAGGCTTGGATGAAGCTGCTCGGCCATGGAAACCCACTCCATGAAGCTCTCTACACATTGTTGTGCTAATCTGAAGGCCACACAAAGCTTGAACTTTAGCTATTGACTCTACAGACAGTTGGTGACTTCTGCGTACTGTGCTCTTCAGCATGTGCTGACCCCACTCTGTCATTTTACGTGGCCTACCACTTTGTGACTGAGTTGCTGTTTTTCCCAGTTGCTTCCACTTTGTTATAATACCACTAACAATTGACCGTGGAATATTTGGTAGCAAGGAAATTTCACGGATTGACTTATTGCACAGGTGGCAACCTATCACGGTACCATGCTTGAATTCACAGAGTTCCTGAGAGCGAACCACTCTTTCACAAATGTTTGTAGAAGCAGTATGCATGCCTAGGTGCTTGATTTTATACAACTGTTGTCATGGAGGCAATTGGAACACCTGAATCTAATGACACTTCTCCTGTCACGTACCTGATAGGAGACTGTGAAGATGAGGTTGGCCTCTATTATATCTCCAGCCCAGGCCCCACTGAAGGTGGAACAGATGGTGAAAAGGGACATGAGGAACATGAGTGCTGGAAGGTGTTGCTGGTAGAACTTGCAGTAGGATATGCTGGCTGGGATAGTCTGGTAGGACAGCAGGTCAGCAGCAGCAGCCATACAGGATGAGCCAGCTGAGGTTAAAGAAGCACTCCACATGCACCATATGTCCAGGGTAAAAGGCTTGTCAGAGCTTCCAGCAGACTGAAGACTGAAAACACTGGGGGAGATTTACTAAAACTGGAGCACTCAGAATCTGGTATAGCTGTGCATGGTAGCCAATCAGCTTCTAACTTCAGCTTGTTCAATTAATCTTTGGCAATAAATCCTGGAAGCTGATTGGTTTCTATGCAGAATTGCACCAGGTTTTGCACTCTGCAGTAAAAAACCCCCACTGTGATGATTGAGGTTGAAATGGTTGACAGCCAGAGCAGGCACTAAGAGATAACATGGAACCAAATTAGACACAGAAGCAAAAGCAAAGGACTAGCCAAGGTCAGCAGCGGGAAGGCAACAAACTTCAGAAGCATAGGCAGATGTGTAGTCAGGGGCTAAGCCGAGGTCAGGAATGGTTTGGCAGAAGAGAAATCAGGATCTGAGATCAGGTCAATAGCAAACTGAGTCAGCAACAGAGGTTAGATACAGGATATAAGCAGGACACAAGAACAGCTGAAGACCAGTCGACACAGAACATGGGCATGAGCATCCTTTAAATAGCAGTCTGGCACCAACAGGAATTGTGCATCTGCACATGCGTGCATTCTTGCATGCATGTGCATGCCTGGTCACCATTCTGTAGGAAACACCATGTTCATGCCTGTGCACCAGACATCTCACAGGGATTCCCTGACATCCCCATAGAAGTCCAGAAGGCTATTAAGTGAGATTTGTGACAGAGATTTAAACATGCACTGGAGGATGCAACTTACGAATTGAAATCAGTATGCATATGTGGAAGGGGAGGGTTGGTTACATTAGGTCAGTGCAAAGGGGCAAAAAAAACCCCACACTTATTCTTAAAGTGCACTTAACCTTCTACTGTTTAGAAAGACCATCACATGGAAGCTTAGGGCAACAATGATCGTTTCTGTACTTTCCCTAGATGAGCTTAGTGGATAAAATGTAATTTGTGCTTGGAGTTCAACTTAACTATGGGGAGATGTTTAGTGGTAGTCACATGAATGAAGTGTTGTAACATATTTTAGTATTTAATTTGTAATCTTTGCTTTGTTTACATTTTTGCAAAGTGTCTTATGTCGTAAATGTTGCCTTTTTGGCAACATGCATTAAAATCAATGTAGAAACAAAAAAACCTGTTACATGGTAATGCAATATGGCATTTGTTATATAAAAAAGTTTTGCCATGTTCCTGTATGCCATAACATTTGTTACAAACAAACCTTCTATCACGTTTGTTCAGTTGTTGCCTACATTTTGTCACAATCCCAGTTGCCCACCTGTAGACACAATCGCTACTACATTGCCCACATATTGACATGACTAGCAATATGTTGCCTATGTATTGTCACAATTGCCCATGTACTTCCACAGTTTAATGCTCTGATGCTTCAAAGCATCTCCATCTCAAAATCTCAGTCTCAAGGCCCATCCCTATCAAAGGCATGGCTCCCAGTTAACAGCATCCCTCCTCGCCCTCACGTAATCTTTTACCCATTAGGTTACAAATGTTCCCAGGATGGAAATGGATTGCCATCTAGACCAGCTTTCTAAACTGAAACCTGGGGAACTCTTGTTTATAAGTATTGAAAAAAAGCTTGATAAATTGAACTTTAGCCAAACCATTCCTTGTCCTTGATTCCCTTAATATTATTCATAGAGTACATCCATCACATTCCAACAACCAGTAATGCAGGAGGTTGGAGAAGGCAAGCCAGAGCTCAACGTTAGGTGTGACCACACACTGACTAAACATATTTTTTCTCTGTAGCTTCACAATTCTCATTATTATCATTGATTATGTACCAATATCAAACTGTTCTGAAGCAATAATAAAAATAAATACAAAAGCTGTAAATAATTAGTAAACATACTTTAAAACACTAAGTACATGGTTGTAGACTATTGTCACTGGGACAAGAAAGCAATAGGAAATTATACATTTTAAAGCTGCCACCAGAGGAGTAAATAAGGGGAAAACTTCTGATGGGGACACATATTCTAGTGACAACAATCGAAGTGGAAATTTCCCCTTTCTGTTGGAAAGATTTCCTCTCTCTCGTTGTGTCTCCAGGATGAAAGTGAAGAGAAATCCATAGAGGCGGCCTATCAGGTCCTCCTCCACTGGTACTGGGTCCCAGCCTGCATAGCTCATTCAAAACCTTCATATAGTGATAGATGTTTTAGGGGCTGCAGCCAATGTGGAGATGAGATCCATCATATCTGGTGGTCCTGCATAGCGGGCTTTTGATCATGAGTCTATGGCCTCCTCTCAACCCTTTTTAATGTACCCTTCTGCAAAGACACTCGGCATGCACTTCTTCACTGCCCACTCCCTGGCCTCTTCTCCTACCAACAGAAATTGGCCACATATGTTTTCATAGCTGCATAGATCATCATTGCCAGGGCTTGGAGGAAGACCTCGGCTGGGTTCGTGGAAGTGAAGATCATCTTGATCACCCTCATGGTCCACAAACAAAATAACAAGCATACTCCACAACTCCCATTCCAAATTGCTTTAAGTATGGAGTACATGGTGGTCTATGCTCTTCCCATTCTGCCCTCGACCAGCCTGGGTATTCCAGGCCTCTGTGGGATGCCATTTGGCTCAAAGGTACCTCTTTTCGGTCCTACCTAGTTCTGCTCTTCTTTCTCTTCTTCTTCTCCTTCCAGCTTTCTGCTTTTCCTCCCTACGTCTTCCTTTCCTCTCCCCACCTCTCCCTGCCCTTCCCTGTCTCTCCTTTTTTCTTTTCTTCTTTTATTATTTTACTTTCTTCCTCCACCAAGGGTTTGGAACCCCCCCCCCCACCTCCCCAAGCCCTGGGTCTTTGTACCCAGACATATATCGTCACTTCCGGAAGTGAGTGCTGGATGCTACTGTTCCTTTTTTGACAGAGCCAACCGGGACAGGGGTTTTTGGAGGGGACTGCAGGCTAGCCTCTTGCCTACTTACCATGGGCCCTGGCATCTGAATGGGCTCTATTCTTTGGGAGGCATGTGCCTGGGTGGACCTTTGGAGTAGCTTTACTTCTGATTCAAGTCTGTATCTCCCCGAAACATAGACTCTGAGAACTGGAGGACAGATTTAGAGCCTCTGTACCCAAACCAGCGTTGACTGTTTCAACTCCACCCCCAGACTCAGAGATTTGGTGTAGATGTTAATATAATCAGCTCAAAACAACCTGATGCTGAAGTCTCTTGCTGTAATCTGTTTATAAAGGTGTTATGTGTTTACTGTTGTGTATTTGTTCCATTGTTTATTGAGTTAACTGAGTCACCTATTGTTTCTGTCTGTTTGCTAGTCCTCCTGGAGGATCCTACATGATGGTATTAGTCTTGTGTCAACTTTACCTCATTATCCAATCAGTGTGAGATGTTTATCCCACTGTGTAATATTTATTTTTATTGTTCATGTGAGGACTGCCCCTCTTTCTGAAGTGTCTAAAAACTTGTCATCTAGTACTTGGGTGTGATGCTAGCTATAATACCTTGGTCCTGTGTCCAAGAAGTGAGGAAGCAGTTCTCTGATGGAATCACCCACTCAGAGTGACAAGCGGTCCTTCACATTTTTGTTTTGGATTTCCCTGAAAATGTGATACATTTGCAACCACATATTACTTTTTGTGTTTCTGTCCCTTACGTGGGACTTAATTGCTCAGTTATCATTGTTATTATTGTACCAGAAAGTGCAGATAAATCTCCCTAATCAAAAACAGACTATAAAAAAACTGACAGTGGTTTTTATCCATTCCCTACTCTCTCCAAAATATTCAAAAAGATCTGTCATAAGAAATTTTATTTTACAGTTCTATCCCCAGTGGCACAAATTACATGTAGCTGCTAGTTATGAGTACTGACCTGCCCCTCTTCCTCCCGCTGCACCCGATCAACAACCGCTATGAAGGAGGTGGTCTATTCATAGCTGCAGCTTGCCGAGACAAGCAACTGCATGAGGAATGCAAAGGGATGTGGGATGTATCAGCCTCTGCATTCTTGTCATTGCCAGTGCTCACAGCTCAAGCTGTAGCTATGAATCAGGTGTCTCCTTCATAGTTGTTGTCAGGGGGCAGGTTTGTACTGCTGACTAGGGTTAGAACACACCTAGAAACAGAGATAAAATACTATGTGTACTATGTGCATTAGGGGACAGAAGTGTAAAATAAAAATTCTAATGATAGCACTTCTTTAACCACTTCAATACAGGGCACTTATACCCCCTTCCTCCCCAGGCCAATTTTCAGCTTTCAGCGCTGTCCCATTTTGAATGACAATTGTGCGGGCATACAACACCGTACCCATATGAAATTTTTATCATTTGTTTAACACAAATAGAGCTTTCTTTTGGTTGTATTTAATCACCACTGAGTTTTTTATTTTTTGCTAAATAAAACACAAAACACCTGAAACTTTTGAAAAAAAACACACTTTTCTTCATTTCTGTTATAACATTTTGCAAATAAATAACATTTCTTCATAAATTTAGGTCAAAATGTATTCTGCTACATTTCTTTGGTGAAATTAATAATAATAATTGAATTTGTATTTTTATATATATTTTATTTTACTATTTTATTTTTCAGCACACTGTGACCAAAGCAATACAATGTTACCATAGTAACATTGAACTACTCTGGGCAAGTGATCAGGATTTTATTTTTTTAAAAAACATATTATGATTGCTAATACCAATGTATTTCATTGATATTTGCAATCATTGTTACTGAATAAAACTGATTCATTCAGTCTTTTGTTGTGATTAGCTGTGATTGGGCAAAACTGATCACATGATACAGATGTGCTGTAGTTGGCCCTGTCTGTATCATGTGACTGCCTTGACCAGTCACAGCTAACAACATGATTGTATACAATGAATGGCATGACAGGAAGCCATCCATTGTATACAATTGACACGTGATCTGTTGTGATTGGTCACAGCAGTCACAGGACCTGGCAACGGGCCGGTGTAGTGATATGTCATCGGCTGTGTCCTGTGGACACAGCTGGTGACAGATCGTGCCGCTGCGCGACCCCATAGCCACATGTGTGGCTAGTTTTGATAGGACATCATATGACGCCCAGTCACAATGGCGAGTGTCCCACCCCCGGCTGTCAATCTGCTATAGGTTGGGCTGGAAGGTGTTAACAACCTGACAACAGTTGCTAATAACAATTTTATTTTATTTTCCCCATGTCATTCGAAGTTAAAGTGCCCATAAAAACTGTGTGTTGGTAAAGCTGAGAAGATCATCAGCTCAACAAATAACAAGCCAGGCAATTTACTCCAAGCGACACACACTGACTGAAACACAGCTAATTTGCAAACAGCTTTATGTTAAATGCAAAGTGCTGAAGAACAGTGTTGTTATTAAAGATGGAATCAGTTTACGATTGTGGTGACAGGTTTCTTTTAAACACACCAGCTTCTCAGCAGCTCTACAATTAATTGTAACATAAGTCTGTTAGTGATTCTGACTGTCTGCCAAGTTGCGAATGAATGGAGAAGGTAAGAGTGTGTTTGAGCGTAGACTGCTATTGCCACACTTCATTCTTGTGGACTAAGAACTGCAGCAAGTAAGGATGGCCATACACAAGTTGACTTCTCTTCTATATTGAAAGGAAATGAACATTCCTTCTGAAAGTCACTTGATGATCTGGCACAAGAGTTCTTCCCTTAACTGAGTAGAAACAGCTGTGCAAAGATTTCCCAGCCACTGTCACTGTAAAGCAGAATATTAACCCTTTGGTACTGAGCGTACGCATATATATGTGGCCCCACTGGTCTGGGCTTTTTTTCCATGGGGACACTTATATGTGAATGTGTCTTTGTGCTTGGATCATGCCACAGAGCGCGCTCTCAGCACAGAGACCGGGGTTTCACCTGGAACTAATGATCGGGACCTAAAGCTCCAGGTTCCAGGTCATCTGATCGCTGTGATAGCCTCTAATTGGCTATCACAGTGATCAGTCAATGTGGAGCCCACCGCTGTGTTTCTCTCTCTGTGAATAGAGAGAAAAGATATATTGCATATATTAGTATACATTAGTGTAGCGCTCTAAGAAATATCATAAATACCATAAATACATAAAAAATATTAAATGAATGTGACTAGTGCTGTAATCTCCACAGTGTTCTTATGCCACTAATAGCACTAAGAACGAACAAACCCAACAATATCAGAATATGCAGTATAAAGTATATAATAAAATAAATGTGACAAGTGCTGAAATCTTCTCCGTGCTCTAATAATACTGAGTAATAAATAAGACGATAAAAAATAAAAGTGATAGTGTCACTCCAAACAATAAATAAATCAAATAGGTAACAGGTGACGGTGCCACTTCAACTTCATTCAATGTCCAATTTTTCTCATTAACATTCTTCTATTTAAAGTGTTCTTGATAACCATGCATAGTGTGTATAGGTAGTGCCACACGTGAACCAACACACTCTTATCCACTTTGGCTGAAATGCCTGCTCACCTCCTTCCTGCGACCCCAAGGGGCCCACAAGCCTTTAGGATCACCCTGGATCCTCAGGATTCCTGGTAATGGCACCTTCCTGATATTCCTCCTATCAGGTCTCCTCCACTCCTTCACTGCTATGCCTCCCAGGTTCCTCACCACCGGTTGTCTGTAAGCTCTCTCTCACAAAGACAGTGAGTAGAAAAACAGATCCTCCATTGTGTAGTATTTTCCAATCAAATAGGGTTTATTAATAAATAGTAGTAACAGGTGACTTACATTCTGTTTGTACAGTCCCAATGTATTCCTCTCAGGGTAAACTGCAACCTCTTAGTACTGACTTCCTGATAACCAGGAAAATGGCGTCCCACACCGGAAGTGCGACACTCCGGATACCGGAAGTAGCGTCTATGTTTTGCCTACGCGTTACGTCACGTACCTCGTGACTTCTTCTGGGTATCGCTATGGAGACGCTGCCTCCTTTTATAGTGCGGTGGAGCCAACTATCCCGCCCTTTAATCGCGTTCTAATTGCGGCCGCCATTTTCTTGGAGACTATTTGGCAGAGACATGCCTAGTAATCCTCTGCTAGTACGAGAAATCCTCTTGTAAATCCTAGGACCGCAAACTTACACATATAAAGGCTATCTACTATAGACTAGCCCCTATATAGCACATCTAATACAATCAACTTTAATAATATTAATATTACATAATTAAAATCCATAAGGAGTATATAAATAAAAACTATATATATACAAAATTATATATATATAAAGAATAAAAGAGACCCCCATTAGACTAAATGAGAGACCCAAAATGCACCCTGGTCTCTCTATCCTATACAATGCCCAGCTCTATATTAAAGGGTAACTCCTATACTACAAACTACACATCATGAAAAATGCATAAAAACGGTAGAATTAATAAAAAACAACTCTCTCTACATACCCTAGATAAGTAAAATAAAATATAAGTACATACTGGTGCAAAATATAGTAAAAAATCTTAAAATAACCATAAAAAATAAATATGCACAGTATACTCCTTTCACTATACAACTAATCAAAAATACATAGGGACTACCTGAGTATGCAGTAACCCCATAATTTACAATAAAAGATCAGTTACAGTCATAGCTTAAAACCTCGACAATCTAATCAATTTAATAATCATTAATAAAGGAATTAAGATCAAACTCTACATTTAGGCCTCTTGGGACTAGCGTTCTCATGTCATGTATCCAGCGTGACTCCGCCTGGCTAAGTTGTTTAATCTTGTTACTGCCTCTCCAGTGCTTTCTATATTTCTCTATACCCCAAAACTGCATTTTGGTGGGGTCCTTATTATGACACTTAGAGAAATGTTTTGAGACATTATGCTTTGGGAATCCCTTTATAATATTTCTTACATGTTCCCCTATCCTCTTCCAAAGCGGTCTTTTAGTCCTCCCAATGTATTGGTAGCCGCACTCGCACTGTAAGCAGTATACCACTCCCATAGTTTTACACGTGATGAAGTCTTTAATATTGTGTTCCTGTCCAGTAGTGTTAACTAAAAACTTTTTCCGTCTACCACTTATCGTGGTCCTACATCCTACACACTTTTTACATGGGTAAAAACCTTCTTCATTCAGAAAGGTTACTTTATTCATTTTTGGGGGGTCCAATACACTTTTAACCACTCTGGATTTAATAGTAGAGGCTTTTCGATAGATGAACCTGGGATGTTCTGGTAATATTGTTGTTAACATAGGGTCCAACTTCAGGATATTCCAATGTTTATTGAATATCGACTCAATTTTTTTGTGATGGACATTAAAGTCCATAATAATAGGTATATTGTCCTCCTGGGTTGCTTCTCTCTTTTTTTCCCCCAGGAGTAAATCTCTGTCCATATTGCCTACCTCTTTAATTTTTTGTGTTATCATACTTTCTGAGTACCCCTTTTCTATAAATCTAGTTGCCAGTCCTTCTGCTTGTTCCAGGTAATCCTCATATTTTGTACAATTTCTCCTGATTCTTACCATCTGCCCTTTTGGAATATTGTACAGCCAGGGCGGATAATGGCAACTTCCAATTGGAATATATCCATTTTTGTCAACGTTTTTAAAGAATGTTTTCGTGATAAATTTGCCTTCTACTATTGCTATATTGATATCCAGGAAGTTGATCTGGTCCTTACTGTGTTCCCATGTAAACTTGATATTTTTATTATTCACATTAAGTTTATCCAAAAACCTCACTAATGATTGTTCCTCTCCTTCCCATATTAATATAACGTCATCGATGAACCTTTTGTAAACTTTCAACTCTTCTGGACGGTTATTAAATACTTCCATTTCTTCCCAACATGACATGAAAATATTTGCCACACTTGGTGCGTATCGTGCCCCCATAGCCACACCCCTTATTTGTTTGTAATATGTACCACTATACCAAAAATAGTTGTGATCAAGGGAAAAATCCAGACATTCTAATAGGTATTTCCTTTGGGTCCATGTCAAACCACTGTATTCTCTGAGTCCCCAATCCACTGCTTTCATGGCATCATCATGCCCTATAATGGTATAAAGTGATGTGACATCAGCACTAGCTATATATGTCCCCTTAGTACCTTTATATGTATCTAGAATTTGTAACAAATGCTTGGTGTCCCTCAGATATGCTTTGGTATTCTTAACCACTGGCTGTAGGAATTCATCAATGTATTCCCCCATCCTTGCTAATACTGATTCTATCCCATTTACAATGGGTCTGCCCGGTGGGTTCTCCATATTTTTGTGTATTTTCGGGACAGTGTAGATTATTGGTATCCTACATAGATCCGGTACTAGATATTTGGACTCTTTCTTATTTAGGATCTTCTTATCTACTCCTTTCTTTACCAATGATATTAATTCCTTTTTATATGCTATTGTCGGATCTTTCATTAGAATCTGGTAAGTGGATATGTCATTAAGCTGAGTGGAGAGTTCTTTAACATAGTAGTCTTTTGACAG
Source organism: Staurois parvus (assembly GCF_062004578.1). Taxonomy (NCBI): domain Eukaryota; kingdom Metazoa; phylum Chordata; class Amphibia; order Anura; family Ranidae; genus Staurois; species Staurois parvus. The sequence goes on along the minus strand of NW_028318993.1, from coordinate 72,203 downwards.
CACCACTATTCCACCCCCTTTATCTGCTGGTCTCACGACAATATCCTCCCGTTTAGACAACCTCTTGATCCCGATTTCCACTCCTATGTTCTTCTTAACTGTGGGCACACTCAATTTCTCTAAATCTTGATTAACTAGTTTTTTAAAAACTTCAATATGACTGTTATTATTCATCTGTGGATTAAAAACTGATTTATTTCTAAGATCAGTATGGATAAAACTGCTACTCGGGGCACTGTTTAGACAATTCTTTGCCCCCGGTAATCCCAGAAAATACTTTTTCACATTTAGTCTCCTAATGAATTTTTGAGCATCAATATATACTTTAAATTTATTCATGGATGCAGGGGGGGCATACTTCAAACCTCTATCTAATGCCATGAGTTCCTCTTTCGTTAATGTGGAGCCACTGATGTTGAACACTCCTTCTCCTATTGTTCTCTTTTTCTTTTGTTTTTTATATCCTGCCCTGCATCCCCTCCTTTTCCTGGGCTTTTCCTCTTTTCTCTCTCTGGGCTCCTCTCTTCTGGGTGTCTCTCTAAAAAATCCCCTTGTCTAGGCTCCTGCCTTAATGGCTCATATCTGTTATAGGTGTATACGGGACTCCTAAATTCAAATCTTGGATAGTCCCATTGTCCATATGTATCCGGACCCTCATATCTTGGTCCATAGGGTCTAGGTACATACGGTCTGGGCTGATAGTTGTTAGGGTTAGGCCCTGGTGGATAATAAGGCCTATTATTAGGATAATAAGGTCTATTATTGTAAGGTGGGCCTTTCTTATTATTGGGTCCCCTATAACCACCGTTTCCATTTTGCTTAGGCTTGTATCCGTTTTTTGGTGTTCTATAATTCTGAGTGTTATAACGCACTTGATTTGAATCTCTATCCTGATTCTTATAGGTAGGTGTGGGATCGCTTTTGTTTACCACTTTTTCTTTGACTGGGGTTGTGTTAGCCGATGCTAGTTCAATCTCATTTTCCTCTGATTGCCATTTAAATACTTGGTTTCTTTTCATATCATTTAGATCTCTCTGATACTTTTTGGTTTTTCTGTACTTCACCTCTTGATCCACCCTTTCCAGATCTTTATTGAGTCGATTAGTTAAGTTTTGCATCTCTACTGTCTCTTTAAATGGTAGAATTTTTTCTTTTATCTCACCTATTTGTTTCTCTAAAGTTCTTAATTTCCTTTGTTTCCTTTTTAATAAGAACATGACTAGTTCAAGACCCTTTTCGTGAAAGAAATTAAACCACTCATCAACTGACTCTCCATCTGTTAATCCATCACAGATGGGTATGTCCCATCTAATTCTTCTGGGCACTAATCGATCTTTTATATACTTTTCATGTGTAACTATGTCCCACCAAAGGGACACTTTTTTCTCCATTAGGTGGCCTAATTTCCGATATTGTGTTTCCAGGTCTCCCATTGGTCCCCCATTGGGTTGACTAAATACTTCTTCTAAATTGATGGATCTGTTCTCTAAAAATCCAAAAACATCCATACTAGCTGCTTGAGGTTTAGGTAAGGTGCTAAAAAGTAAATGATAACGGATCCTCCTGCGCTTCTATGGACAGTTCCCCCTCCTAATAAGTAAGCTGCTGACACTCCAACCAATAACCTAATTAGTGTAAAAATCTGTATACATTAGTGTAGCGCTCTAAGAAATATCATAAATACCATAAATACATAAAAAATATTAAATGAATGTGACTAGTGCTGTAATCTCCACAGTGTTCTTATGCCACTAATAGCACTAAGAACGAACAAACCCAACAATATCAGAATATGCAGTATAAAGTATATAATAAAATAAATGTGACAAGTGCTGAAATCTTCTCCGTGCTCTAATAATACTGAGTAATAAATAAGACGATAAAAAATAAAAGTGATAGTGTCACTCCAAACAATAAATAAATCAAATAGGTAACAGGTGACGGTGCCACTTCAACTTCATTCAATGTCCAATTTTTCTCATTAACATTCTTCTATTTAAAGTGTTCTTGATAACCATGCATAGTGTGTATAGGTAGTGCCACACGTGAACCAACACACTCTTATCCACTTTGGCTGAAATGCCTGCTCACCTCCTTCCTGCGACCCCAAGGGGCCCACAAGCCTTTAGGATCACCCTGGATCCTCAGGATTCCTGGTAATGGCACCTTCCTGATATTCCTCCTATCAGGTCTCCTCCACTCCTTCACTGCTATGCCTCCCAGGTTCCTCACCACCGGTTGTCTGTAAGCTCTCTCTCACAAAGACAGTGAGTAGAAAAACAGATCCTCCATTGTGTAGTATTTTCCAATCAAATAGGGTTTATTAATAAATAGTAGTAACAGGTGACTTACATTCTGTTTGTACAGTCCCAATGTATTCCTCTCAGGGTAAACTGCAACCTCTTAGTACTGACTTCCTGATAACCAGGAAAATGGCGTCCCACACCGGAAGTGCGACACTCCGGATACCGGAAGTAGCGTCTATGTTTTGCCTACGCGTTACGTCACGTACCTCGTGACTTCTTCTGGGTATCGCTATGGAGACGCTGCCTCCTTTTATAGTGCGGTGGAGCCAACTATCCCGCCCTTTAATCGCGTTCTAATTGCGGCCGCCATTTTCTTGGAGACTATTTGGCAGAGACATGCCTAGTAATCCTCTGCTAGTACGAGAAATCCTCTTGTAAATCCTAGGACCGCAAACTTACACATATAAAGGCTATCTACTATAGACTAGCCCCTATATAGCACATCTAATACAATCAACTTTAATAATATTAATATTACATAATTAAAATCCATAAGGAGTATATAAATAAAAACTATATATATACAAAATTATATATATATAAAGAATAAAAGAGACCCCCATTAGACTAAATGAGAGACCCAAAATGCACCCTGGTCTCTCTATCCTATACAATGCCCAGCTCTATATTAAAGGGTAACTCCTATACTACAAACTACACATCATGAAAAATGCATAAAAACGGTAGAATTAATAAAAAACAACTCTCTCTACATACCCTAGATAAGTAAAATAAAATATAAGTACATACTGGTGCAAAATATAGTAAAAAATCTTAAAATAACCATAAAAAATAAATATGCACAGTATACTCCTTTCACTATACAACTAATCAAAAATACATAGGGACTACCTGAGTATGCAGTAACCCCATAATTTACAATAAAAGATCAGTTACAGTCATAGCTTAAAACCTCGACAATCTAATCAATTTAATAATCATTAATAAAGGAATTAAGATCAAACTCTACATTTAGGCCTCTTGGGACTAGCGTTCTCATGTCATGTATCCAGCGTGACTCCGCCTGGCTAAGTTGTTTAATCTTGTTACTGCCTCTCCAGTGCTTTCTATATTTCTCTATACCCCAAAACTGCATTTTGGTGGGGTCCTTATTATGACACTTAGAGAAATGTTTTGAGACATTATGCTTTGGGAATCCCTTTATAATATTTCTTACATGTTCCCCTATCCTCTTCCAAAGCGGTCTTTTAGTCCTCCCAATGTATTGGTAGCCGCACTCGCACTGTAAGCAGTATACCACTCCCATAGTTTTACACGTGATGAAGTCTTTAATATTGTGTTCCTGTCCAGTAGTGTTAACTAAAAACTTTTTCCGTCTACCACTTATCGTGGTCCTACATCCTACACACTTTTTACATGGGTAAAAACCTTCTTCATTCAGAAAGGTTACTTTATTCATTTTTGGGGGGTCCAATACACTTTTAACCACTCTGGATTTAATAGTAGAGGCTTTTCGATAGATGAACCTGGGATGTTCTGGTAATATTGTTGTTAACATAGGGTCCAACTTCAGGATATTCCAATGTTTATTGAATATCGACTCAATTTTTTTGTGATGGACATTAAAGTCCATAATAATAGGTATATTGTCCTCCTGGGTTGCTTGTGTAGATTGGAAAATACTACACAATGGAGGATCTGTTTTTCTACTCACTGTCTTTGTGAGAGAGAGCTTACAGACAACCGGTGGTGAGGAACCTGGGAGGCATAGCAGTGAAGGAGTGGAGGAGACCTGATAGGAGGAATATCAGGAAGGTGCCATTACCAGGAATCCTGAGGATCCAGGGTGATCCTAAAGGCTTGTGGGCCCCTTGGGGTCGCAGGAAGGAGGTGAGCAGGCATTTCAGCCAAAGTGGATAAGAGTGTGTTGGTTCACGTGTGGCACTACCTATACACACTATGCATGGTTATCAAGAACACTTTAAATAGAAGAATGTTAATGAGAAAAATTGGACATTGAATGAAGTTGAAGTGGCACCGTCACCTGTTACCTATTTGATTTATTTATTGTTTGGAGTGACACTATCACTTTTATTTTTTATCGTCTTATTTATTACTCAGTATTATTAGAGCACGGAGAAGATTTCAGCACTTGTCACATTTATTTTATTATATACTTTATACTGCATATTCTGATATTGTTGGGTTTGTTCGTTCTTAGTGCTATTAGTGGCATAAGAACACTGTGGAGATTACAGCACTAGTCACATTCATTTAATATTTTTTATGTATTTATGGTATTTATGATATTTCTTAGAGCGCTACACTAATGTATACAGATTTTTACACTAATTAGGTTATTGGTTGGAGTGTCAGCAGCTTACTTATTAGGAGGGGGAACTGTCCATAGAAGCGCAGGAGGATCCGTTATCATTTACTTTTTAGCACCTTACCTAAACCTCAAGCAGCTAGTATGGATGTTTTTGGATTTTTAGAGAACAGATCCATCAATTTAGAAGAAGTATTTAGTCAACCCAATGGGGGACCAATGGGAGACCTGGAAACACAATATCGGAAATTAGGCCACCTAATGGAGAAAAAAGTGTCCCTTTGGTGGGACATAGTTACACATGAAAAGTATATAAAAGATCGATTAGTGCCCAGAAGAATTAGATGGGACATACCCATCTGTGATGGATTAACAGATGGAGAGTCAGTTGATGAGTGGTTTAATTTCTTTCACGAAAAGGGTCTTGAACTAGTCATGTTCTTATTAAAAAGGAAACAAAGGAAATTAAGAACTTTAGAGAAACAAATAGGTGAGATAAAAGAAAAAATTCTACCATTTAAAGAGACAGTAGAGATGCAAAACTTAACTAATCGACTCAATAAAGATCTGGAAAGGGTGGATCAAGAGGTGAAGTACAGAAAAACCAAAAAGTATCAGAGAGATCTAAATGATATGAAAAGAAACCAAGTATTTAAATGGCAATCAGAGGAAAATGAGATTGAACTAGCATCGGCTAACACAACCCCAGTCAAAGAAAAAGTGGTAAACAAAAGCGATCCCACACCTACCTATAAGAATCAGGATAGAGATTCAAATCAAGTGCGTTATAACACTCAGAATTATAGAACACCAAAAAACGGATACAAGCCTAAGCAAAATGGAAACGGTGGTTATAGGGGACCCAATAATAAGAAAGGCCCACCTTACAATAATAGACCTTATTATCCTAATAATAGGCCTTATTATCCACCAGGGCCTAACCCTAACAACTATCAGCCCAGACCGTATGTACCTAGACCCTATGGACCAAGATATGAGGGTCCGGATACATATGGACAATGGGACTATCCAAGATTTGAATTTAGGAGTCCCGTATACACCTATAACAGATATGAGCCATTAAGGCAGGAGCCTAGACAAGGGGATTTTTTAGAGAGACACCCAGAAGAGAGGAGCCCAGAGAGAGAAAAGAGGAAAAGCCCAGGAAAAGGAGGGGATGCAGGGCAGGATATAAAAAACAAAAGAAAAAGAGAACAATAGGAGAAGGAGTGTTCAACATCAGTGGCTCCACATTAACGAAAGAGGAACTCATGGCATTAGATAGAGGTTTGAAGTATGCCCCCCCTGCATCCATGAATACATTTAAAGTATATATTGATGCTCAAAAATTCATTAGGAGACTAAATGTGAAAAAGTATTTTCTGGGATTACCGGGGGCAAAGAATTGTCTAAACAGTGCCCCGAGTAGCAGTTTTATCCATACTGATCTTAGAAATAAATCAGTTTTTAATCCACAGATGAATAATAACAGTCATATTGAAGTTTTTAAAAAACTAGTTAATCAAGATTTAGAGAAATTGAGTGTGCCCACAGTTAAGAAGAACATAGGAGTGGAAATCGGGATCAAGAGGTTGTCTAAACGGGAGGATATTGTCGTGAGACCAGCAGATAAAGGGGGTGGAATAGTGGTGCTGTCAAAAGACTACTATGTTAAAGAACTCTCCACTCAGCTTAATGACATATCCACTTACCAGATTCTAATGAAAGATCCGACAATAGCATATAAAAAGGAATTAATATCATTGGTAAAGAAAGGAGTAGATAAGAAGATCCTAAATAAGAAAGAGTCCAAATATCTAGTACCGGATCTATGTAGGATACCAATAATCTACACTGTCCCGAAAATACACAAAAATATGGAGAACCCACCGGGCAGACCCATTGTAAATGGGATAGAATCAGTATTAGCAAGGATGGGGGAATACATTGATGAATTCCTACAGCCAGTGGTTAAGAATACCAAAGCATATCTGAGGGACACCAAGCATTTGTTACAAATTCTAGATACATATAAAGGTACTAAGGGGACATATATAGCTAGTGCTGATGTCACATCACTTTATACCATTATAGGGCATGATGATGCCATGAAAGCAGTGGATTGGGGACTCAGAGAATACAGTGGTTTGACATGGACCCAAAGGAAATACCTATTAGAATGTCTGGATTTTTCCCTTGATCACAACTATTTTTGGTATAGTGGTACATATTACAAACAAATAAGGGGTGTGGCTATGGGGGCACGATACGCACCAAGTGTGGCAAATATTTTCATGTCATGTTGGGAAGAAATGGAAGTATTTAATAACCGTCCAGAAGAGTTGAAAGTTTACAAAAGGTTCATCGATGACGTTATATTAATATGGGAAGGAGAGGAACAATCATTAGTGAGGTTTTTGGATAAACTTAATGTGAATAATAAAAATATCAAGTTTACATGGGAACACAGTAAGGACCAGATCAACTTCCTGGATATCAATATAGCAATAGTAGAAGGCAAATTTATCACGAAAACATTCTTTAAAAACGTTGACAAAAATGGATATATTCCAATTGGAAGTTGCCATTATCCGCCCTGGCTGTACAATATTCCAAAAGGGCAGATGGTAAGAATCAGGAGAAATTGTACAAAATATGAGGATTACCTGGAACAAGCAGAAGGACTGGCAACTAGATTTATAGAAAAGGGGTACTCAGAAAGTATGATAACACAAAAAATTAAAGAGGTAGGCAATATGGACAGAGATTTACTCCTGGGGGAAAAAAAGAGAGAAGCAACCCAGGAGGACAATATACCTATTATTATGGACTTTAATGTCCATCACAAAAAAATTGAGTCGATATTCAATAAACATTGGAATATCCTGAAGTTGGACCCTATGTTAACAACAATATTACCAGAACATCCCAGGTTCATCTATCGAAAAGCCTCTACTATTAAATCCAGAGTGGTTAAAAGTGTATTGGACCCCCCAAAAATGAATAAAGTAACCTTTCTGAATGAAGAAGGTTTTTACCCATGTAAAAAGTGTGTAGGATGTAGGACCACGATAAGTGGTAGACGGAAAAAGTTTTTAGTTAACACTACTGGACAGGAACACAATATTAAAGACTTCATCACGTGTAAAACTATGGGAGTGGTATACTGCTTACAGTGCGAGTGCGGCTACCAATACATTGGGAGGACTAAAAGACCGCTTTGGAAGAGGATAGGGGAACATGTAAGAAATATTATAAAGGGATTCCCAAAGCATAATGTCTCAAAACATTTCTCTAAGTGTCATAATAAGGACCCCACCAAAATGCAGTTTTGGGGTATAGAGAAATATAGAAAGCACTGGAGAGGCAGTAACAAGATTAAACAACTTAGCCAGGCGGAGTCACGCTGGATACATGACATGAGAACGCTAGTCCCAAGAGGCCTAAATGTAGAGTTTGATCTTAATTCCTTTATTAATGATTATTAAATTGATTAGATTGTCGAGGTTTTAAGCTATGACTGTAACTGATCTTTTATTGTAAATTATGGGGTTACTGCATACTCAGGTAGTCCCTATGTATTTTTGATTAGTTGTATAGTGAAAGGAGTATACTGTGCATATTTATTTTTTATGGTTATTTTAAGATTTTTTACTATATTTTGCACCAGTATGTACTTATATTTTATTTTACTTATCTAGGGTATGTAGAGAGAGTTGTTTTTTATTAATTCTACCGTTTTTATGCATTTTTCATGATGTGTAGTTTGTAGTATAGGAGTTACCCTTTAATATAGAGCTGGGCATTGTATAGGATAGAGAGACCAGGGTGCATTTTGGGTCTCTCATTTAGTCTAATGGGGGTCTCTTTTATTCTTTATATATATATAATTTTGTATATATATAGTTTTTATTTATATACTCCTTATGGATTTTAATTATGTAATATTAATATTATTAAAGTTGATTGTATTAGATGTGCTATATAGGGGCTAGTCTATAGTAGATAGCCTTTATATGTGTAAGTTTGCGGTCCTAGGATTTACAAGAGGATTTCTCGTACTAGCAGAGGATTACTAGGCATGTCTCTGCCAAATAGTCTCCAAGAAAATGGCGGCCGCAATTAGAACGCGATTAAAGGGCGGGATAGTTGGCTCCACCGCACTATAAAAGGAGGCAGCGTCTCCATAGCGATACCCAGAAGAAGTCACGAGGTACGTGACGTAACGCGTAGGCAAAACATAGACGCTACTTCCGGTATCCGGAGTGTCGCACTTCCGGTGTGGGACGCCATTTTCCTGGTTATCAGGAAGTCAGTACTAAGAGGTTGCAGTTTACCCTGAGAGGAATACATTGGGACTGTACAAACAGAATGTAAGTCACCTGTTACTACTATTTATTAATAAACCCTATTTGATTGGAAAATACTACACAATGGAGGATCTGTTTTTCTACTCACTGTCTTTGTGAGAGAGAGCTTACAGACAACCGGTGGTGAGGAACCTGGGAGGCATAGCAGTGAAGGAGTGGAGGAGACCTGATAGGAGGAATATCAGGAAGGTGCCATTACCAGGAATCCTGAGGATCCAGGGTGATCCTAAAGGCTTGTGGGCCCCTTGGGGTCGCAGGAAGGAGGTGAGCAGGCATTTCAGCCAAAGTGGATAAGAGTGTGTTGGTTCACGTGTGGCACTACCTATACACACTATGCATGGTTATCAAGAACACTTTAAATAGAAGAATGTTAATGAGAAAAATTGGACATTGAATGAAGTTGAAGTGGCACCGTCACCTGTTACCTATTTGATTTATTTATTGTTTGGAGTGACACTATCACTTTTATTTTTTATCGTCTTATTTATTACTCAGTATTATTAGAGCACGGAGAAGATTTCAGCACTTGTCACATTTATTTTATTATATACTTTATACTGCATATTCTGATATTGTTGGGTTTGTTCGTTCTTAGTGCTATTAGTGGCATAAGAACACTGTGGAGATTACAGCACTAGTCACATTCATTTAATATTTTTTATGTATTTATGGTATTTATGATATTTCTTAGAGCGCTACACTAATGTATACAGATTTTTACACTAATTAGGTTATTGGTTGGAGTGTCAGCAGCTTACTTATTAGGAGGGGGAACTGTCCATAGAAGCGCAGGAGGATCCGTTATCATTGCATATATTAGGTTGTATCTATTTTTCTCCCCTTGAAGAGATAAAAATAAACAACAGTATGTAAAATAAAGAAAAAACAAAGAAAACATACCTAGACCAAGGTTTGATCTAGATCAGTGCAAGGGTTAGTGATAGGGTCAAAGGTCCATGTCAGAGTCAAAGATTAGGGCCAAAGGTCAGGGCCAAAGGTCATGATTAGTATATTTTGGGCAGGTTTTTAAAAAAATTATAATTAGTATCCGTGTCTGTGTGTTGTAGGTAGCATGAAAAAAGCAAAATGAACACAATTGTTTCTGGGCTGTACTACAGGTATATGCAACAACTAACATACACATATGTGGTATCGCTGCGATCGTTGGGAGCAGAATTTATTTTGAGTTCTTTGGTGGTAGGTTATGGTAGGAACAATAAATATACAGCTAAGTTAAAAAATCCTTTGATAATAAAGAAAAATCAGGAGATATCGATTACCATTTACCAAAAAACTAAAGCCCAATTTGTCCTGAGAACAAGGTATAATCCATCTGGATGCACAAAGTAGTTGTGATAATATGTAGGATTTTACTAACTCATGTCAAAGTTGCAATATTGTGCTTAGGCATTAACATTTGTTTTAATTTGAGGGTTAAAAGAAAATATAGGGGTTGAAAAGGGGTGAGAGGCTGAGACCATAGAAGAAGGTCAGACTAGGGAAGTTGAAGAAGCAAGGGCTAGAGTGCAGGGGAAAGAGTAATAGGGAAAGAATGAAAACATTGGCCTATTTTACTTAGACTTCAGAAAAAAAATAATTTAATGACCAGTTTTCTACCTTAAGGAATGTTCACTGTTTTGGTAAATGAGTTAGTACACGCAGGAGTGCATTGTGGATTTTTATGTTGTTTAAAAGAAAAAAAATCAGGTGTCTGTTGCCAATGCCAAACATTTGTAGAGCACTATGTGCAGGCACTGACTGTACTTTCTATTCCCTAGCAGAACAATGTTCATGATGAAAATATCCCACCTCTGAGTGCATTAACTTCATGGCTATCAGCAGCATTTTGTTGTCTTAAATTTGTGGTCTCTTTAAATGAGTGCCTCATTTGCCCTAAGTCCATGCTGCCCACAGCAGTGGTAAACAAATACCTCTAGTGCAGCCTTTCTTAACCATTTTTATATGGAGGAACCCTTGAAATAACTTTATGGTCTCAGGGAACACCTGCTGATAATTGCTATTTTCACCCTTCATGGTAAATTAGTGTTGTGGTCCGTAGGAAGAATGCTCCTTACTTTTGTGGTCATTGGGAACAACCCTTCTTCCTTACAGTTAAAGTGATATTAAAGATTCAATTATTTTTAATTAAAATAACAAACATGTTATATTACCTGCTCTGTGAAATAGTTTTGCATAGAGCAGCCGAAATTCTCCTCTTCTCAGTCCCCCTGGCTGTGCTAATGGCTCACCTCAACCCCCCTCTGCTGAGTGCCCATTCCATAGACACGCAGAGTATGGCTTGGCCCCACCCTCTTCTCCTTCCTCATTGGCAGTGTTGATGGCATTAGGAGCCAATGACTCCCACTGCTGTCTCTGATCCCAAAGATCAAGGGAGACAGCCAAGAAAGTCGCTGCTCTCATGCAAATTGCTGGATCAAGATTAGGTTCGGGTAAGTATAAGGGGGTGGGGGCTGGGGGTAAACTTGCACTTAGAATATTTTTCACCTTAATGCAGAGAATACATTAAGGTAAAAAAACCTTCTGCCTTTAAAACCACTTTAACTAAAAAGATTACACAGGTTTGCAAAAAAATTTTTTTCAAGAGCTGTGTTGGTTATTCCACATAATCTTTATGTTTTTTGGTGCGCTGAATCCGAAAATGACCTCCGTTTTGTCATAGGACATCACGTTTCCTGACAATTTAGGTAACTATCTTAAATAAGGCAATACCTCAAAATAAATGGAAATAGACTTATAAAATTAAAGTTTTATTACAATTTTTTCATCAAAATCCTTTTTTGAACTGAAATGAGCTCACCTACACACACTAAACTTGATTCTTCTTCTCTGTGAGGCTCCTCTTGGTGCATTTACGCTTGTGAGTAGCATCTGGAATGTCTCTCTGAAGCATCCAACAGTAGTCTGCCATCATTGTAATGCTCCATTTTCCCTGGTATCTCCTTTCCATCTCTTTAATGTCTTGGTGGAATCGTTCACTTTGTTCCTCACTCACAGCTCCCAAATTTTCAGGAAAGTAGTCAAGGTGGGACTGGAGGAAATGCACTATCAAACTCATCAGGCAACCTAAAGCTTGAAATGCTTTCAGCATTCGTCCGACTATTTTTTTGTAGTGAGGATCTTTGTTATTGCCTAAAAATTTCTGTACAACTTCTTTAAATGCAATCCACCTGTCTTTTTGAGGATCCGTCATGGTATTGACAAACTCTTGATCGACTATAAGCCTTCTAATGTCTGGTCCGACGAACACACCTTCCTTCAATTTTGCCTCAGACAGGCCTGGAAACTGACCAAGTATTTGAAGCATTCTCCATCTCTTGGAAGTTATTTTACGAATTGCTTCATCAATCCTAATTTTATGTGGAGAGGTGGTAGAAGAACTTTATGGGAAGGTACCAAAGTTTCTCGGAGGACATTTTCTTCACCAACTGTTAGCACCCTCGTCTGCCAACTCTTCTTGGTCCAGTGATTTTGTCGGTCTCGACTGTCCCATAGACACAGAAAACAAGGGTATTTGGTATACCCAGCTTGTTGCCCGAGCAGCATGCACAAGACCTTCAAGTCCCCACACACTTGCCAACCATGGTCTTCATATTTAAGTTTATGAAGAACCAATTCCAAGTTCTCGTAGGTTTCCTTCAAGTGTACGGAATGACCTACAGGTATGGAAGCGTAAAAAACACCGTTGTAGAGTAAAACTGCTTTGAGACTTCTTTTTGAAGAATCTATAAAAAGACGCCATTGCTCTGAATCATATTGGATTTTAAATTGACCCATCAGACCTTTGACATCGATGCAATAAACCAACTTGTCTTCTTGGGCGAAGTAAGGAACAAACTCCTTTTCACGATGTCTGAACGATGAAGATGACACTCCTGGCAACAATAAATTCCTGCTTTTCAGCCTTGATCCGAGTAACTTAGCGGCATCTTTGGGAAGATTCAAGTCTCTTACCAAATCATTCATCTCCTCCTGAGAAAACTATTTTGGTCTTGTATCATCTTCAAAGTCAGAACTTGATTCGTCATCTGGTTCAGGTATGATTTCACCTTCATCGGAGCTAGGTATCTCTTCCAAGGTAGCAGGGGGCTTGGGTACCGGTATATCTGTGCCATGGGGGATGGGACGAATTGCTGAGTGAAGATTGGGGTATGAAATGGAATGCTTCCATTTGGAATTAAACCCTTTCACATCTCATGAACAAAAGTAACAGTCGTCACTATGGTTCTTTTGCTCTCGCCATACCATAGGAATCCCATAACGGAAAGATTTTTTCTTAGCCTTGAACCAGTTTCGTAGGTCCTCAACACACCGTTTGCACACTTTATGAGGCGCCCAAACTTTATCTTGATCTCCAATTTTTAGACCAAAGTATGCAAAGTATACTTTTTTCACAAAGTCTGTAATATTCTGCTGTTGCTTCAACACTTTATATTCACCACAGATGAAACAGAAACTGTCTGGTGAATTAATACACTTTTGCGGAACCATAACATAACGGTTGAAGAATGACGAGCTAACACGAGCTGCGATGAAAAAGTGTGAACGGCCTACAACCAAGAACCTGATGATGATTCGTGCACAAGTGTGGACTGCAGGAAAGAGCAGCTCTGTGTATGTACACGAGACATCACAGTGCTGGCCACGCCCCCCTGCACTGACCGGAGTTGCTGCTATCTGTCCTGTGTCTCCCTTCCACTGGATTCTTCAGGAAAGATTAATCCCTTCTACCATTAGAAGCACAGACTCAGGGCTGAGGCTTACACATACAGCATGCTGCTGAGCCAGTAGTCAGACATGTCACTCAGAGCAGCACTTCTATTTACCCCCTTTGCAGGGGGGGAGGGGCAGAGATTGTTTACCTGCAAATAACAACAAAAGGCCAGAAGAGAACTAGGGAAATGAGGAAATAGAATTTTTTTTCCCTAAAACTTGCTTAGCTTATGTATATATTGCTGACCATCAGATTTACAGTGCTATATTTGTTTTTTACATAACTCGGACAACCCCTTTAAGGTTTTTTTGGCATTTTATATCTTAAATGCATATATGAATTAATTAATAGTAATTTGGACTTTAAATTTGGTTAAAAACCCATAATATAAAAAAAATACCAAACATTAAAACAAAATTATAAATTTGAAGATAATTTTGCATTTTGTGGCAAATCATGATGTCTAGGAGTTTTTTCAATATTTTATTTATTTTCAGCACACCAAAATACATGGAAATTAGATGAAAATAATCAAACAGCTTTTTAGTCGCAGACCTGTGTTATTGGTGTCTGAGAGATCGAAATTTCTCATTGCTCAAGGAACCTCTAGGAACCTGTGCAAGAATCCTAAGGATCCATGGCACCCTAGTTGAGAATGGCTGCTCTAATGACATTGTTTGGTCCTAAGTGTTGACTAAATATGGCACCACCTCATAACAGTAGCATGAGCACTTGAAACTAACCAGTTTAGGTCCTAAGACATAACCTATACCCGTTGAAGTGCTGCTTGCCAAAATGCAGACACGTAGGCCCATAGCAGAAATTTTAAAGTGTACCTGGAGCTCAACTAGTTAAATATCCAAAGCACATCTGGGACTTTTATTAACCATTTCCTCTCTGTAGGACGTACATGTATGTCCTTGGACTGTAGTGGTTATACAAGGGCCATGGCTCCCCCTGCACTCATGACCTTGATATCAATCTTTTTAGCTGGCAATGTTGAATCATGTAAAGGCACTCCAAGTGGCTGTATAGCTGCTGGATCACTTTTGCATGTGGTTCACATTGAAGATAAGTAATGTCCGTTGCTCTTTTTTACCTTATTCCACTAAGTTCATCCATTAATAGAAGCTGTACTAAATAGGATGTATGAGTGGAGGATGGGTAGATGATTAACCACTTCCCATCTGGCCCATGTATATAAACGGCCGGACGGTGGCAGTGCAGGGTCGGGTGGTCGGTTATAAACAGCCTTCCCGCACCCTGCTTGTGCTCGCTCCCTGGGAGCGCACAGCACCGCGATCCGGTGCCTGCTGTGTGCTCCAGAGACAGTGGAACACTGATCGTCGGACAGAACCTCTGTGCGAGGTCCAGATCATGTGATCACTGATTGGTCAATCAGTAATCACATGCTGAGTAGTAAGCAAGATGTCACTTGTGACATCATTGCTTACTACTTGTGAAATCTATTAATGATCACAGAGGTCACATGATACAAGGCTATTCACAACAGCCTTGTACCATGTGACAAGCTGTGACCAATCACAGCTCACACAGTAGTTCTCAATGGCTGCAAGAATGCAGCCAGAGAGAAGGAGAAATGATTGCTTTTACAGCCTTATGGATGTAAAAGCAATCAGTGTAAAAAAAAATCTTCATCACCCCCCACAAGTAGTACAGTGTCACCACTAGGGTGACAGTATGTAAAAAAAAAAAAAAAACATAAATAATAATATAAAAAAAATAAACAAAATGTTTAAAAATTATAATTTTTGGTTATAAACTAATTTGGGGTTTTTTTTTTTACTAAAAAGATAACGAAATAAATTTTGGCCAAGATTTATGATGAAATACTATTTATTTGCAAAATTTTATAAGAAAAACATTTTTAATTTTAATTTACATAGCAAAAAAATAAAAATCCCAGTGGTGAATAAATACCACCAAAATAAAGCTTTATCTGTCTCAAACAAAATGCTAAAAAATTCATATGGGTACCGTGTTGCATGACCGCACAATTGTCATTCAAAGTGTGATAGCACTGAAAGCTGAAAATTGGCCTGGACAGGAAGGGGGTAAAAGTGTCCGGACTGGAAGTGGTTAAAAGGTCCATCCCATCCATCCAAAGAGGTAAAAGGGTTTTTTTCATTTTGGATAGAGCAAGGGAGAGATATAACCCCTGTAAGGTTTATTTTTGCTATCTGTGTCTCATTTGGGAGATTACTCTTCACTTCCGGTTCTATAAAACAGGAAATGAGGGAAAATTCCCCTAATGCGAGGGAATCCCTAGTTGTCACCAGTGCCCCCAGAACTAGTTTCCTCATTGAAAGATATACCCAGTATTCCTGTTCTGAGGACAACCAAAAATTTGGGATTATCTTTCACTTTTACATTCAGTAATAATGGTAAATAGGATTAGTGGAGAGGTGACTGTCCATAGCGGTGATGCAGAGAGCAATAAGAACTTTACAGGTGTTCTCATCCAAAAAAAAAGTTTTGCCTTTAGTTACACTTTAAATATTGTTTGCATAGATAGCTGATTTATTTTTTTAACAGCAATGAACCATTGATAGCTGATTTTTTTTTTTTTTTGCATAGGACTGTCAATCAAAGCTTTGAACACGCATACAGGAAGAGAAAACTGACTAATGATCTCACCAATGTGCTGCTCCTCCTTCTTGGTCTAATCACAGGCTTGGGGGAAGCTTGATGACCAAACTGTATTGTTAAATTGCAGCAGAGAAGGTAATGTAAGGGTGTCTGGATCACAAGACTGGCTGAACCCAAATACATAGCCTTCTGGCAGCTCATACATATGTCAACATAGTATTTAGCTGTTTGGATTTCAGTTTTAGCACTTTTGTAGACATACAATGCATGCAGCAAGTGAAAGTAAGGAAAAAAAAATAGAAGAAGCCAATATCAAAACTTCATTAGTATGAGACTTGAAATCATTCTGATATACAGCAGATTATAAAAGCGTATTGTAGCACAAGAGGGAGCATATCATTGTAAATAGTGAGCATGCTGGAATCATGTTTACAACATCTGCTTCAAACGCTACACTTTATCATTCCTATTAGAAATGTGTCACACTTTATTCTGCATGTGGAAGGAAAGAAACACAAGGTCTTTCAACAGAGTCTGGAGTCGTGCATTGATGCCTCTCTGCATCTATTGTGTCTCCTTACATTGTTATGCATATGTGGATATGCTTCACGGGACTTTATCTAAATTAAAATCATCTTTAAAATGGTACACTTAATTTTGTGTGGCAGCCTTATATTATCCAGACTCCTGCCTTTGTTTTTTTGTCTAGTACACCAACACTTTTTCACTGTATGCAACCTCAAACTGTAATAAAGCAGAGAGAAAAGTATTCGTATTCTTTAATCATTGTCCTATAGCATAAAGGAAAACTTATGACTGCAAGTTGATTCTCCATCTGCCAAATACAAGAATTATTTGACATACACAAGCACATAATTTATATCTACACCCTGTTCCAAATTATTATGAAAATTCTATTTAAGTGTCACAAAGATTAAATATTTTGTTTTTCAGTTTAACTCATGGATGGCATTGTGTGTCAGGGCTCTTTTGATCGCTTAAAACAATATCGGACACCTGTGATAATTAGATTGGCCGGTGAGCCCAATTTAAGAAAAAACTACTAAAGGAGGATGTTCCACATTATTAAGCAGAGCACCATTTTCAAGCAATATGGGGAAGAAAAAGGATCTCTCTGCTCCCAAAAAGAGTAAAAGAGTTGAATGCCTTGGATGAGGTATCCATTAGATATTTCACAAAAACCTAAGCGTGATCATTGCACTATTAAGAGATTTGTGGCTGATTCAGAGCACAGATGGGTTCGTGCAGATAAAGGCACATTGAGGAAGATTTCTGCCAGATCTATGCGTCGGATCAAGAGAGCAGCTGCTAAAATACCATTACATAGCAGCAAACAGATATTTGAAGCTGCTGGTGCCTCTGGAGTCCCACGGACATCAAGGTGTAGAGTCCTCCGGAGTCTTGCAACTGTGCATAAAGCTTCTATTCAGCCACCACTAACCAATGCTCACAAGCAGAAACAGCTGCATTGGGCAGAAAAATACATGAAGACTAATTTTCAAACAGTCCTGTTCACTGATGAGTGCCGTGCAACCCTAGATGGTCCAGATGGATGGAGTAGTGGATGGTTGGTGGATGGCCACCCTGTTCCAACAAGGCTGCGACGTCAGCAAGGCGGTGGTGGAGTCATGTTTTGGGCCGGAATCATGGGAACAGAGCTGGTTGGCCCCTTTAGGAGAAGGAGAAGGATGAGAAGAAGGAGAACAAAGTATGTGGAGTTTATGACTGACCACATTCTTCCCTGGTACAGAAGGAAGAACTATGCTTTCCGTAATAAAATCATCTTCATGCATGACAATGCACCATCTCATGCTGCAAAGAATACCTCTGCATCAATGGCTGCTATGGGGATAAAAGGAGAGAAAGTCATGGTGTGGCCTTCATCCTCCCCTGACCTCAATCCTATCGAGAACCTTTGGAGCATCCTCAAGCAAAAGATCTATGAGGGTGGGAGGAGTTTACATCCAAACAGCAGCTCTGGGAGGCTATTCTGACATCTTGAAAACAAATTCAAGAAGAAAGTGTCCAAAAACTCACAAGTTCAATGGATGCAAGACTTGTGAAGCTGCTATCAAATAAGGGGTCCTATGTTAAAATGTAACGTGACCTGTTAAAATGTTTAAAAAGTTAAAATGTTGTTAAAAGTTTGATTGAAATAGCTTTTGATTTCAGTAAATATGCTGCAAACACAACAAATGACAATTTTCAGTTCTTTACAACCTATAAAGTGTTTTGAAACTTACTGTGCGGAATAATTTGGAACAGTGCATTGTAAGTTTTTTATGTTTAAAAAAAATACTGTTATCATTAGGAGGTTTGTTCAATAAAATTTGAATTGTACTCTTAATAGTTGATAACATGAGAATTATGCTGACTGTTATTTACATCAAGTATTTAGGTAAATGAGAAAAATATAATTTGCATAATAATTTGGAACACGGTGTATATTCTTATTAACCCATTTAACTACTTGTTACAACCTGAAATTAAAACTGAAATTAAATGGGATTCTTGCCATTTGACTTACACAATGCATGTATTACTAAGTTTTATTTGAACACAAAAGTTAAAGCAGAATTCCACTCTGATACCAACTTGAAGTAAATACCCTATTAAAAGTAAAAATACCAGCATTTTCAGCATTATACACTTTTTAATCCAGAGGTTTCCACTGCAGTATTTTTTTCTCCCTAGATGGCCCTAGACTGATAGCCAGCATCACTGAACCCACCTTCTTTGAGCCCAGGTCATCCTGGACCTGCCCCCACCCTGTGCGTGGACAGTGAAGGAGAAGCAGCGCAATGATATGCATGTTCTGTCCTCTCTACACGTTTCCATGTGTGCAACTCGACATGCAGCTAAACCCTCCTCTTCTGTAATAAGACAGCCTAAATGTAATCTTGAAGCTTTACCAACAAAACAGGGTGGGTGAAAAACAAATGAGAAATACATACCATCAGTGTATGAAACATACAAAAGCACCCAACTTTTTCCAAAATGGAGTTTGAGCTCCAGGATGCATCTGTTTTCTTTTCTGAGAATGAAGGATGATGGGAATTTTGATTAAAGTTAGTTTCTGTTTTCTGAAAAACAGTAAATTTATTCTGGGCTCCATCTAGTGACCAAATGTAATATTGCAGGTCTTTCTACCAGCATGGTTCTTATCAGCACATAAAGCTCCTTGTCCTGCTACTTCCTCTAACACTTCAGCCCAGGTGTACACAGAGGCTGATTTATTTAAAAAAAAAAAAAAGTAGAAAAAGCTAGTACACCAATATAGCATTTTGGCAATTTTTTGTATTGTGCAAAGTTTCAAAGTAATACATGAAAATACATATGAACCAATGCACCATCATAGTCAGCCTATGCCACTATATAAAGGACTAGTAATAGAAGCAGTATATGGTATATCATTAAGTGAGTGACTGCAAGGTACAAGAATCAGGGTACAAACCATTAAAAATAACACAAAGGAGCTGGGGTGGAATAGAAAGGTCACAATCCTGAAACATCTGTACATTCTACTTCCACTTTTGTCTACACCAGATCTCTTCCATATAATATGTTTTTTGCTCATTTTACTTGTCTGCTTTTTTTTAATGGTAGACTTTATATCTGGAAGGTTCTCAGTACTAACAAAATTTAACTTTTGCACAGTTATTGGTTTACTGGCTTTGGGAACAGTTATGCCATTTATATTGCTTTTAGGTATAAATAGTGGGTTCCCCCCAGCAATGGGAAGATATAATATTTTCTGCTTTCCTACTAAGAAAAAACTGTACTGTTTATTGTGTTTGAATGTTCATATCTGTTCTGGTTATTGTTGATGTTATCTGTCCACCACAATAGCACACCCTGAATTATGGCACCCATAAATATACCCTGATCCTGGCACTTTCTCCAATAGATCATAAGTACCTCTTTGGCACAATTTAGGCCACAATTTTAAGCCATCCTGACAACTCCAACTTTCCAAACAGGCACACCCTCCACCTATGACCCAGCAACCCCCTGATGCACACACCTAATTCATTTGTAAGTAGCCCACTAATATGCAACATCATTTCCAATTTTCTACATTATTACGCACATAGTTCTATGAAATGTAAAGGAACTTAGATCCCTCAAAAAACAGAGGAAGGCTCACAGACATCTAAAACAGTTATGTGCTGAAATAGCACTGCTTCAGAAGGCACATTTGAAGAAGGAGTACTTTCACCATATGTGTAAATTGTTGATGAGTAGGGTGGTGGGTTCACCCTCAAATTACAGTAGGACTTATCCTTTTTTCACAAAAATGTGCCGTATCTTCTTAAATCAACTGATCATGACTAGCAAGGTTATACAGTAAGGTCACAGCACATTTGGAACTACTGAGTGGTGACCTAGCTGTCACCAACATTTTTGTCCAGAATTTGTCTGGTAGCCAGTTCTTTTGGGATTCAGCAACTTGAATTATGTGAAACTCGTGTACACAACACCTGATAGAAGAAAACCTAAAGTCCACTAAATATAAACAAGAGATGATGGCACGCAATAGTCTTTATATTCAAAAATGTTATCCTTTTGTGTATAATGTAAAGACTTATCTATTTTGTTTGTTGCTTGCCTAAAGCATAATTATTATTGTCACAGGCATTTATACAATGCTACTAATGCAATGCTTTACATGTGAAACATTCCCATTAGTTCCTGTCCTCAAATAGCTTACAGTCTAAAGTCCCTATTTCACCTACCAGGGCACATTTAGACAGAAGTTATTAAACCTAACTGCATATCTTTGGAGTGTGGGAAGAAACCTATGGATGCACATGGAGAACATACAAATTGCATTCATTAGTGTCCTGGCTGGAATTTAGACCATGGACCCCAGTGCTGTAAGGCAGAAATGCTTACCACTAAGCCACTGTGCTGTAGCTAAATAAAACTATATAACATTGATCTTTATACCCAAAATTAGAACCTAAAAACACAAATTTATAATATTGTTCCTACCCTGAAAAAAAAACAGTTCAGTCACCACATTTAAAGACTTGTAAACTGCAATATATAAAAACGTATGTTTTTTGGATTTAGATTTACTTTAAAGCATAGATAATCCAAAAACAAAAGTGTAATATATTACAGTTTAACAGACTTTTCATGTAGTTACTGCATTACTTTTTATTTTTTATTTTGTAGGTTAAGAATATTATCAGCCAATGCAGAAAATACAGTACCTGTTGGTCCAAAATGCAGTATCCTTATCACTTCCTGTGAGTGGAAAAGAAAGCACGCTTCTCTTTCTTTCATAAATTTCTAATCCCATCAACAGGTTTTTTTTTTCTGTTGTGTTGACTCATGTTCTAGGTTCCTCAGGTCAATTGTGTTTTTGTACAAACCAAATGATAGAATGTATCTTTCTGCAACATTTGTCCTTGGTTGACCTGCTAGTTTGGTGGATCTGAGAAGGAAGGGTTAACGCTGCCGGTTAGGTTTCCCACTATATCTCAGCTTTTCACTTCCCTCTGCAGGTCATACCATATAAAAAGGTGTTCTTCAGGAGCTCTCTGCTAAAGTAATGCCAAAATGTAGGCTCTTACTCTGCTGGGGTCCCAGCTGGGGTTCCCTATGGGGTTGAGAACTTGAGAAATTTCATGGAATCCTAGCTACCACTTATGGACTTGTTACCTTTTGTGGATTACTGCAAATCATGGACTCTAAAGGGACTACTTGCTACCTCTGTGGATTAATCGCCTAAATGGACTCTTGCCTTGAAAGCATTTATTTTGTGAACTTGCCATCTGCCCAAGGTTCAGTCACTTTATGGGGCATTTAGAGAACTCTGTACCGGAAATTGTGTTGAAGATATCTTTGAGAACTGCTTGTGTGTTATCTGTAACTACTTCAGTAAAGGATATTTGTTGTTCATCTGAATTGTCTCATGTGAAGCCTCTCTAATGGGCTGCATGCATGGACATAGGTGTTGCAATGTTCTGTCCTGCAACTACAGATTGCAGGAAAGAAAATCACTTGATTCCCCAATCAGCACAGTCAATGTTAATGGAGGAATCCCTCCCGTGGAACTATTATGTTTGCTTGGCAGGGGGAGCCATTCCCACCTGGAGAACACAATGATTATTGCCAATGGCTATAGCTGCTATAGCTGCTGGCAATAATCGCATGAAAAATCCGACAGGCTGGTTGTACCCAAGTTAAACAAGAATTGATTTGGGTACAATCAGCCTGACCTTATATGGTTTGAATCTCTTTTGGTCCCTGCTGAACCGGCCGAAATTCAATCCATCTATGGCCAGCTTAAGAGAGGTGCAGTACATTTAGTCCAGCATGTAGGATGCTGTCTAGTGTAAGCTATATTGCCGTTGCTAGGGACAAGTATATGTATCATTTTGCTTAAGGAATTCAACCAGCCAGGAAATGGGTGACTGGCAAGGGTGATGGTTACTCTGGTAGTGAAGGGGTGTTATGCTTGGCCCCTTCACTAGTGGCTGGCTCTTCACTTAATGGGACTGATTCTGTGGTACAGCACACCAAGAGACCTAGTCTGGGAGTCATGTCAGAGAGAGACGTAGAGGGGTCCCTGGGCGGAGAACAACCATGTAGTTATAGTAAAGTGGGTTTCTTGTATCCAGTAGCAACAGCCAGACATGTCACTGGGAGTCTGGTGACAGGAATTGCTATGTTAATGGAGATCGGTAGAGGCTCTGCAGTACCAGTTCCTAGCGCTGTACACCTGGGGAGTGGTGTTCTCTAATGAGTAGTCTAGCCTGGTTAGTGTTAACAGTGTAACAGGCTTGGCAACAGGTTACAGAGTTAACTGTGCAAGTTGCTGCTCACCTCTGAGTTGGAAGATCTAGAGCTACAGCGCGGTTGTCTAGTTCTGGGATGATGTTCATGGACGTCATTCCAGAACACGCCCCCTGTGTGCCCCCAGCAGTGTGCACCTGGCGCCTCCAGTGATCACTGTGTCCTACAAACACAGCTGATCACAGGATACGGTAAATGGCCAATCACAGCAGCCTTTTACGTGAGAGTACTGCCAATAACCGGCAATTGTCAGAGAAGTGATCAGCACTAATCATCAGGGCACTGATGATCAGTGCCCACCAGTGCCACCCACCTGTGCCACCCACCTGTGCCCTGCAGTGCCACCCACCTGTGCCCAGCAGTGCCTAGCAGTGCCACCCACCTGTGCTTCCCAGCAGTGCCGTCAGTCAGTGCCACCCAGCAGTGCTCATAAGTGGCGCCTATCAGTGCCCATCAGTGCCGCCTATCAGTGCAGCAGCATCAGTGCCAGCTGATCAGTGCTGCCTATCAGTGCCACCTTTCAGTGCCTCCTATCAGTGCCCATCAGTGCTGCCTATCCATGCCACCTCATCAGTGCCTCCTATCAGTGCTGCCTATCAGTGCCCATCAGTGCTGCCTATCAGTGCCCATCAGTGTTGCCTATCAGTGCAGCCTCATCAACGCACATCAGTGATGGAGAAAAATTACCTGTTTGCACAATTTTATAATAGAAACAAAGAAAAACTTTTGTTTTTATATTTTTTGCTTTTTTTTGTTTATAGCACAAAAAATAAAGCACCCAGTAGTGATTAAATACCACCAAAAGAAAGCGCTATTTGTGTGAAAAAAAATATACAAATGTCATATGGGTACAGTGTTGCATGACTGCGCAATTGTCATTCAAAGTGTGACAGTGATGAAAGCTGAAAATTGGCTTGGGCAGGAAGGGGGTCTTTCACATGACCGCAGCTTTAGCATTAGCAAGTGCAGTTTCACTGTGTCCTCACTAGGGTGCCTTAAGCCCGACCCACAAACTACCTTGTAATAGAGATGAACAAAGGCAGACATGTTTGAAGTCCAGCCTACATGACAACCATGGTTCCCTCGAAAAATATTGTATGGTAAGTTAGTGTAGTCACGGAGGGAGGGGAAATGGGTTATTTGCAGGATTGCCAGGTAAAAATAAAGGAGGAAAGAAAAGTTAAAAAAAAAATGAATGTAACCACCGTATCTAAGGATTTGTAAGTTGCAATGTATTCTTTGTTATTGGGTTTAAATATGCTTTAAGACACAGCTACGTTATTACTTTGAAGTTAACTCAACTTTAACCTAAAACAATATAAATGCATCACAGAATATATCAAACCAGACTGAAGATGCAGACTTTTGCCTAACTGTACATTATGGAAGCTTAAGATATTAATGGTTTTCTCTGTATATTTTTTGCTAGAAAGCTTATTTTATTACCTACTGAAGCAAGAAATTATAAATTAGATAAAAAGAGTATGCAGTGCACTTACTGTGTGTAATGTTAAAATAAATCACTTAAAGTTATTTAATAATTGCTAAATTCTTTGTAACAAAGTTATCTGGTTCTTCAAAGCAACGTATTCTTTAACATTGAGAGTGTTAATATAAAACACATAGCACAGAGAGAGAGTAATAAAGCAATTTCTTGTTTGCATGAAGAAACATGTATGGCTATATTTATGTTTCCACTTAAAGAGAACATGGCACTTCAAGGGTCCACATCACTGCAGTAGACATAATTGTCACAAAGGAGGGGACAAGGGAAATGGAAAATGCAATGCTTACAATGATGACAATGATTTTTCAGTTTAGCAACCTTAAAATGTGGTTGTGATGAGAGAAATATGGCAGGTGCCATTGCTGAGTAGTTTGTTAAAATGGTTGTAAAGACTGTTTTCTTTCTTAAAAAACCAAGCATGTTATACTTATATATTATACCTAGTGGTATTGAACAGAACAGCCCTGAAACTCCTCTTCTGGGATCACCCATTGGCACTCTCCGCTCCTCTTCTTCTGTGTGTGCCCCCATAGCAAGCTGCTTACTATGGGGCAGATATGCAAGCTCGATCCAAAGCAGGGCTGTGTGCATCCATATACGCATAAAGTTCTGTTCTTCTCCCTCCTCACAGGATTTGACTGACAGCAACAGGAGCCATTGTATTGTGTTTAATGGGTGGGGGGGGGGGGGTCTGAAAGAGCTGCCATTGTAAGGTTTTTTTTACCTTAATGCAGAGAATGTATATTTTTATCCACATAAATTTCTCAACACGTTTGATTTAAAGCAGACCTAATGGCAAAACATTTCCTCTTGGATAGAGTAAAGTTGTTATATCCCCTGATGGGGTTTTTTTTCCATTTCCTGTCCCACAGCCAAAATAAAAAGTAAGAGGAGATTGGTTTTCTTAAGGGTAACCAGAACTCATGTCCCCAGTGGAAGATTTCTGCTCTGCTCTGCTCCTGTCCTGGTGACAGTCCATAACTAGGGATTTTCTTTCACTTTCACTCTTGATGATAACAGTAAACAGGACAAGTTGAGAGAGTACTGTGGATATCTGATTGCTTGGCTAAACAGTGGGCTTTGGGAACCTACTAAAGCATGCTGGGAGAACTAAATATCTGAGCCACCTGTTCTGTTTCTAACTTCCTGGGCTTTTGCCCTGTGAAGATGACATCTTAGAGGCCAGCCTCTCCAAGGCCTTGAGACAAAGGACAGGGAAGGATGCAGGGATCTCCCCTCTTGGGAGAAACTCTTGAAGGTTTTGGCTGCTGGAAGAAAAGAATGTAAAGTCTAAGAGAAACATGCTGGCCTTTCCTAGAAATGAAGACTGCAAAACCACTTGAATGGGTCTTTACTTTTTTCCTTCATCATACTACTTTATTGGAATGTCAAAATATAACATTTAACATATATTTATTTACTGCAAAGGGTATATGTGCAACACTCTCCAATGAAAAAATGTTCAACCTTTTTTAGTGTTTACACTGAAGTGCAGTGTTGTGAACTGAAGTAATAGGACGTATAGCAAATGTCCTTGTCTATGTGTTGAAACAGCATTGGGCATTGCCCAACACAGCCCAACCCATATGGTCTACATGAACCCTTAAATGGTCACCGAATGTGCCATACACTATGCCTGCGAACAAATATTATCCCCACTATTAGGAAAGGGATTTGAATTAGTTGCTTGAAATTGAATGGGTACTTACCTCATTCTGTGTTGGTGAAATTATTAATTTATATAACACTTTTCTATCTGTTTGGGTAAGCCAAAGTACTCAAATTGGTGTTGGGGTAGCCATCTCAGTAGAACAAAATACTAGGGTTAGTTAACATACCAGCATGTTTTCAAAATGTTGGAGGAAACCCACACAAGCATAAGGATGAAATGCAAGCTCCATTGAGATATAGGCCTGGCCAAGATTCCTGGACGATTCACACTGATGCAGTGTGGGATACACAGCGATTCCTGTGCTGCACTAGAATTGGATAGCATTGGTGTTCAGACCCATGTCACCCAATTCAGCAAAATGCACTGTATTTTGCAAACCATTTTTGGGGTGTTGTTAGCTTAACATTGACACCTACAGCGGTTCACATGAATGAAGTGCGATTGTGATGCAGTGTGGGAAATGCACAGGAATCACTGTGAATCCAGCACCACATCAGTGTGAACTAGGGATAAAGGAGTTTATGTTCACAGCATACAGTTTTATCATGTAACATCAGCATTGTGATAAGAAAACAAACAATAGTTATGTTTGACAATCCAATATAAGCGTAATTGAAAAATTTCCTTTCATGTTGTGACTTCTGTCTGTCTGCTAGCCATTTCCTTCCACAATTTCACAGGCTAACATAGGTGATACCTATCCCAGGTATATTCCTTTCAGGGTACAATTCTTGCTTCTGAATGAACATACCCATACCCAAAATGCAGCAGTCATCTTGTAGAAGTCCATCATCCAAATTCATTTTTATTTTTTATACTTTCAAGGTAAGCATTTTATTTGAAAGACAACACCATTATTTATCACTCCTCCATCCTAAACTATTGAACCTTCTGAATTAATATTTTGAAAATGCAATCTCTATATCAGGCTGAAACTAAGGCAAAAACTGTGATATACATTTCTATCCATTAGGGTACAGTACCTTAAGTACTTTATGTAGCTGTAAATATTTTATATTCCCTGTGATAACAATAAAAGTTATTTACAAAAAATGAAAGCGACAGTAAAAAAATAATTTAAAAACCCCCCTCAAAATAAATAATTAAAACAAAAATCATCCCTATCCCTGTGCTCCCGCGTAAAGGCAAATGCAAACAGCAGTCCCATGTCCAGGGGTGGACTGACAACTCATGGGACCCTCGGGCAATAGGGGATCATGGGGCCCCTGTGTCCTTGCCCAAACTCAAAAAAGCCTATGAAAAAGGTACCAGGGGCATCTCATGGGGCCTCCTACTGACCCCGGGCCCTCGGGCAGTGCCCGAGTTTCCAAATGGTCAGTCCACCCCTGCCCATGTCGGTATGTAAACAGAGATTGCACCATGTATGTGAGATATCACCGTAAACATCAAATCAAGGGCAGTAATTCTCGTACTAGACCTCCTGTGTAAATCTAAAGTGGTGATCTGTAAAGGCTTATAAAGCGCCACCTATGGATATGAAAAATGTACATAGTTTGTTGCCGTTGCACGGACCTGCACAATTTTAAAGCATGTCATGTTTGGTATTCGTTTACTTGGTGTAACATCATCTTTTATATTTTATTAAACAATTGGGCAGCATGTTGTGTTTTTGTGCATTGAAGTTCTAAAAAGTGCATTCGAAAAATCGCTGTGCAAATACTGAATGACATAAAAAATTTTAAGACCCACCATTCTATTATCTAGGGCCTCTGCTTTAAAAAAATATATAACGCTTGGGGGTTCAAAGTAATTTTCTAGCAAAAAACAGTTTTTTCATGTAAACAAGAAGTGTCAGAAAAGGCTTGGTCTTCAAGTGGTTAGAAGAGTGATGTGTGGCATAAGCTTCGAATGTTGACGCTGAAATGCCAGAATAGTAGAAGCACCCTCCAAATTACCCCTTTTTGGAAAGTAGACACTCCAAGGTATTTTCTAAGGGGCATGGTGAGTGTTTTGCAGATCTCATTTATTTCCCTTTGAAAGCCTTGATGTGGTCATTGGATTTTGGGGGCCTGTATGTGGCTAGGCTGCCAAAAAAGTCTCTCACATGTGGTATGCCCATACTTGGGAGAAGTAGCAGAATGTGTTTTGGGGTGTTATTCCACATATACCCATGGTGTACATGAGCAATATATCATTAAAGTGACAACTTTGTGTAAAGAAAAAACAAAAACACAAATTTTGTCATTTTCCAAAAAATTGTGGTGAAAAATAAAAATTTCCATGGACTCAACATTCCTCTCAGCAAATTCCTTGGGGTGTCTACTTTCCAAAAAGTGGTCCTTTAGGAGGGAGGTCGGTTGTACTGCACTGGCATTTTAGCACAATCAAGAAATGTGATAGGAAGTGAGAAAGTAAAAGCTGTGTAAAATTCCAATATATATACCATAGTTTGTAGATGGTATGACCTTCACGCAAACAAATTGATGTACACGTATTTGGATGTTTTTTTTACCAAAGAGATATAGCAGAATACATTTTGGCCTAAATCTAGGACTAACTTTGAGTTTACTGGATATTTCTTATAACCGAAAATCGAAAATATGTTTTTTAAAACTTTTTGGTCTCTTTTAGTTTATATCACAAACAAAAAAAAAGTTAAAAACCCAGCGATGATCAAATACCACCAAAAGAAAACTATGTTTGTGTGAAAAAAAGTAAATAAATTTTGTTTGGGTACAGCGTTGCATGTCCATGCAATTACCAGTTGAAATAGAGCAGTGCTGAATAGCAAAAAATGGCCTGGTCTTTAAGGAGGGGTAAATCTTCTGGAGGGCAAGTGGTTGAAATAAATAAATAAAAATGAGACAAAGTAAAATAAGAAATTCAAATAAAATAAATAAATGTTTTTTTAAAGCGCCCCTGTCCCACCGTGCTCGCTCACAAAGGTGAACACACACGTCGTTTCCTCACTCATGTGTAAGCAGCAAACTCATCACACATGTGAGGTATCATCACGAATTGCAGACCAAGAACAATCATTCTAGCACCAGACCTTCTGTGTAACTCTAAACTGGTAATCTGTAAAGGCTTTTAAAGTGTTGTCTTTGGAGATTTTTAGGTACCATAGTTTGACGCCATTCCACGAGTGTGCGCAATTTTAAAGTGTGACATGCTAGATATTTTTTAAATCAACATAACTCATCTTTTATACTTTATTTAAAAAAATTCTGTGTTTTGGTGCATTTAAATTTGTGAAAACGTATAAAAAAAAATTGATTGCATTTAAAAAACCTATTCTCTAGGGCCTCTGCTTAAAAATATATATATAATATTTGGGGATTCTAGGTAACTTTTTAGCAAAAAAAATACTGATTTTTATGAGTAAACAAAACATGTCAGAATAGGCCTAGTCTTCAAATCGTTAATGTAAAGATGAGAGTATTAGCCAATGCTTACTGGCCAGTAAGTGAGATTGTTTGTTTACAGAACACCGAGGTTGAATTGATTGAAAAGAAGAAACAGGTTGCCTGTTGGCAAAATGTTGGAGGTTTAATTACTAAACCCAAGAATCTGCATTCACTATAGCTGGTCTCTCATAATACACAGAAAATGGAAATGCAATTTTTTTAGTAAATATAAACTGCTAAATATCTTTTCTCATCAGCAGTATATAGCAGTCTTGTGACGTCAGCTGAGCACTGGTTAAAGCTTGTAGGATGAGTTTTTTTTCTGCTCTAGGAGGATGCAAAACCCCTGACCTCTGTCTGATCAGTGCTGATTGGCCCTGTGCTGATCACATGCACTCTCCCAAGAAAAAAAAACAACCTCTATAGCAATACACACTAAACTGAGCATGTGCAGAAGGGCCACGGGTTCAGTTTGTCTTATCAGCCTTGACATTTGAACAAGGGGAAGGGCAGAGAAGTCAGGATCAAACAGACTTTTTACACAATGCAGAGGATTAACCCCTTAGGTTCCACAGTGAGTTTAACAAGCATGCTTTACTGCATATACAGACTTATTTTACTGTTGTGGGTTTAGTAACACTTTAAGTAAGGGCGACATTTTAGAGGTTTAGGTAAGGACATTTTTAACAATTAAATGACAATATGACTTACCGTATACATTAATTATATATGCTATAACAGTTATTTTAGGAAGCTGAATTTGGAATTTAGGAAGTTGAGTTTTAGAAAGTTTCTCCTTAAAGGATAAGGGAAACCTTAAATAAAACGTGTAGCCTATGATAGTTGCATCGCATCTTTCAGATTATTCAAGGTAACTATTTTCCTTAGAATAATGGAAATCCTGGGTTGGAAGAGAATGTCCCCTGTTTGCATTCCAAAGCCTGATATGTTATTTTGACTGGAATGTACTTTCAAGATCTACAGTTGCAAGAAAAAGTATGTGAACCCCTTGGGATTACGTGGAGTTTTGCATGAATTGGGCATAAAATGTGCTCTGAACGTCATCTAAGTCACAACAATAGAAGAACACAGTCTGCTGAACATAATACTACACAAACATTAGATGTTGCCATGGTTTAACTGCCCTTCTTGCAACTGTATGCCATTCAGTTTCTTCCAAGTTCAAGGATACTATTTCAGCTGCTTCTCATTTACCCCTTAACCTTGATTGCATCCACAATGAGTTCTTCATGCAATGCTTATACACTATATTCTGTAAAAAAACATTTAATAGAAACACACATAACAAGCTGTATATGTGTGTATAACTTGTTGAACCCTTTGGGGTATTTGTATTTCTGTTCTTTTGAACCTTTTTATTTCAGCCTATGACTGGAACAGTATCTATAGTGATTAGAAGTGGAACTGTTTCATATAACAATATTCAGACTCCTTGCTCCGTTTTACTTGTACAGATTAGCAAATGGAAGCCAGCATCTCGTTGGGAACTGCTAGTAACTGTGTTGGTCTTATTTTTCTGCTTCAATATTTCTTAAAGTGGTATTAAACCCCAAACCAAATATGTATTATATTGGAGCCTGCTAATTTTTATGTTATGGCTACATTAGTTTGCTTTTTTAAGTATTTTTCCCTCTATTTTCACCTGGTAATCATACCATGTATTAGCGTGCCCCCACTCTCAAAGAAGGAGTACAGGGGCAACTTTGGAGAGCAGCATTGCCAGTCTGGGGGAAGGGAAGTGTTAGATGTACTAGCAGGTTTAGGCACACTAACAAATTGAAACAAGACTCCAGCTAACACTTTTTAAGCAGTTAGAGCAACAGTTTTTATCCTTTTACATAAATAAATAAATGAAACTGACCGTTGTAAAGACCCCTACCAGTGCTGAATGGTTTGTCTCATCCCTGCAACTGCTACATCTGTAGGAAAGCTTGTTCTATTGAAAAACCACATACCTATTGGCCAGATCACCATATAGAAATAGAAGGAAAAAAGCCAAAAAAAAATCTAATGCTGCCATCACATCTAAGAATTGGTGAGCTGCAACATAATAAATGCTTGATTGTGGATTTAATACTGGTATAACCTGTCCTCATGTATTTTCAGTTATCATAATTGATGAATGTGATACAATTAGAGAACAGTTTGCCCTCATTAGATAGGCATCTTATATTTATATTCTTAATATAAATTAGTGAAAGGTATTTATTAAAACCTACATTTAGTTATATTTATTTATTTTTATTTTTTTTAATTATTGTACATTTTTATTAAGGGCCAAAGCCCATTTTTGAAGACAAAATTACAACACTTTAGGTGTATACGTTGCATTGAAAAAGAATCACATTCAATATGTAGAAGAACGAAAACAAAAGAAATGTGGACATAAAATAAATAGACAACATGGTAAACAGTGCAGTGCATAAGTACAAAATGACATAAACCTGCACATTGTTGAATTCAATTGCTTGTCAAGAGCTTAGCAAGTAGAGAGCTATCTGTGCTATATGGGGGGGGGGGGGAGTCTACTGAGGGGAGAATGATCCCATGGTTCCCAAACAGATCTAAAATTCTCTGAGTAATCACCCACTAGAGCTGTAAGATATTCCATTTCTCTAATTTCAGAGATCACTATTAAAAGATGATTTAGTGTGGGGATATCGACTGATTTCCAGTGTCGTGGTATCACCCATCTTGCAGCCGTCAGAATGTGTATTACCAACCTTTTAGACCATTTAGAATTACCCTTAAATAAAGAGTAGCCCCAAAAGGTAGTGCAATGGGTCCAAGGGAAGGTTAACACTGGGCACCTGCTCTAAGACTGTCTCAACCATAGCCCAGTAACACGTAATCGGTGGACAGAACCAGAAAATGTGCGCCAAGGTGCCTGTTCCTCCCATGCACCTCCAGCACCTGTCAGATAGATTTTGGTTAATCACGTGTAGTACTGCAGGGGTCTTGTACCAATGCATCAATATCTTATATAAATTTTCTTTAAACACAACACAACGAGAGGTCTTAGCAGCAGAGTCCCAGATCATCTGTCAACATTGCACAGAGATTGGGCATTTAAGTTCTTCTTCCCATCTCTTCATATAGCGGTGAGGGTTATCAACAAGAGACCCTGTATTGAGGAGTATTTTATATAAAGAGGTGATGAGATGTTGTTGGGAGGTAGCTTTGACAGCTATCCTCTCAAAATCTGTGGGGCGGCTAAGTGTTAGAGAAGGGCTCAAGGCATGGAAAAAGTGCCGAAATTGTAGATAGGTATATCTGGCTGTTACAAGTATTGTGGCTTTCCATGCCATAATCTCCTCAAATGACCAGATCCTTCAAGAAGCTGGATTGATCAGATGACGGAGTTGAAATATCCCATTGGTTGCCCAAGGACTCATCAGTGGGTAAGACAAACTATCTGGGAGCTCTGGATTATACAAAACATTCAACAATGGAGAGCATTCAGACAATAACTGTTGGGATTTCACACAGGTCAACCAGATTTTGAGGGTACATTTCATAGAGTCAAGCATAGGGGGAGGAGGGAACAGGGGTAATGCATAATGATAAAGGCGTAAAAATGAACAGGTGTGGATCGGAAAATATATCCTAATTCTATCTCTGCCCATCTATTCTGAGGTCTTTGGGTGAACCATGTTAGCGTTTCTCACAAATGAGTGGCTAGATAGTATTTAAGAATATCTGGAACTCCTAGACCTCCATTGTTTTTAGATGTCAGGAGAACCATTTTCGCTATTCAAGGCTTTCTGGCATGCCAAATAAATCTAAGAAATGCTCGCTGTATAGTGTTTAATTGAGCTTGTGGTATTGCCACTGGGACGGTTTCAAAAGGGTAAAGTAACTTTGGTAAAATTGACATCTTTAACACATTCACCCTGCCTAGTAAAGATATCTTATACGCATCCCATTGGTTTAGGAGAGTATAAATGTCCCGAAACAGTGGGGGATAGTTAGCTTCAAACAAATGAGCATAAGTTGGGGTTATATGGGTGCCAAGATATTTAATAGATGACATGCACCAATGGTAAGCGTAGTTTTGTTGGAGCAGTGAGAGATCTTGGGTAGAGCATCCTTTTTTGAAGTGTTTATCTTATAGCCAGACAAGTCACTAAAAGCTTGTAAAAGTTTATGCAAAGCAGGCAAAGACAAATGTGGTTTTGTAATGGTCAATAGAACGTCATCTGCAAAAAGTGAGAGTTTATACTCCTTCCCCCTCACAGTCACTCCCGCTATGTCAGGGTGTGCTCTGATCGCCACTGCCAATGGTTCAAGGCATAACATAAAAAGGAGCAGAGACAGAGGACACCCCTGTCTAGTTCCATTGAGCATGGGAAAGGCGTCAGATGTGGCAAAGGGAAGCTTAACCTGTGCGGTAGGTAGTGAATACAGTGCTGTAATTGCTCTAAAAAAGGCCCTTGTATTCCTACATGTCGCAGTAGTTTGAACATATAGGGCCATCCCAACCGGTCAAATGCCTTCTGAGCGTTTAAACTTAACAATAGAGCTGGTGTACGCGAGCCATTAAGTATATCAACCAAATTAATCCTACACCTAGTGTTATCTCCTGCCTTTCTTGCAAAGACAAATCCCACTTGATTATTGTGTATGATTTTGGGAAGTAAAGGAGCCAGACGATTAGCTAAAAGTTTCTTAAAGATTTTATAATCCATGTTTAATAATGCTATGGGCCTATAGTTAGCCGGGGTCATTAGGTTTTTGCCTGGTTTGGGAATGACTGTGATATGAGAATGTTGGAACTGCGAATGAGGTTCTTCTCCGCTCAGCAGGGAGGAATAAAATTCCAGTAGGACAGGGCCTATATCTGCAATAAATTGCTTATAATATGTGTAAGAAAACCCATCTGGGCCCGATGCTTTGTGCAACAGGAGTGCCTTAACAACAGCACATAGTTCCTCCATAGTAATGGGTGCGTTCAAGAGTAGTCTATCTTCCTTTTTTAATTTAGGGATGTGGAGAGTTGAAAACAAGCATCAAAGGCATTTCTATGGAAAGCAGGGTGGATGTCTGGATGTCTGGTGATAGACAATTATAAAGCTTACGATAGAAGTCTCTGAACACTTAGACTATCTGTTGAGGGCAGAACATGGGGGTGCCATCCATTGGAAACAAAAATTCAGGAGCGGAATTAGCTGAATGTGTTTTCAGATTATTAACCAACATCCTATGAGGCTTATTAGCGTATTGATAGAATTTCTGTCTCACCCATAACATTTTCTTCGCTATAGAACTAGCTTCAAGTGCTCTAAGTTGATCTTTAAGTTGTACCACTAAACAAAGTTTAGGTAAGGAGGGTGAATCAATACGCTTTTTTTCTGCTTGGGATAATTGATTCATAAAGTCAGTTTTCTGATGGAGCTGGGATTTCTTAAGGCACGAGCTTTCCATTATAAGATGACCCTTAATAAACGCTTTAGGAGCTTCCCACAAAGTTGAATATGCTGACATAAAAATGCATGGCTAAAAAAATTCATGCAATGATTTCGAAATAGAAGTATTGACACTTGCTTGACTTAAGAGAGTGTCATTCAGGCGCCAATGGCATGTGTGAAAATTTGATCGATCTACAAATAGATCTAAAGCCAAAAAAGAATGATCTGACCATGAGTTGGGGACAATATCGGAACCCACTGTCTGTTTAAGTAGGGGGGCTGATAGCAGAAAGTAATCTAATCTGGTGCAGATATGATGTACCGAGGAGAAAAAAGAAAACTGCTTAGCATTTGGGTGTTGTACTCTCCAGATATCAAACAGCTTATGTCCCCTGATCCATTGACGGAAAGAAGTGGATTGTTTCAAAACAGGTTTTGAAGGCAATTGGCCCCGAAGGGATCTCCTATCTCTTGCGGGAGATATAGCTAAATTAAATTCTCCACCAATAATCGTGAAGGAATGTGAAGATGCTAAAAGTGGAGATATAAAGTCTCTAAAGAACACCAATTGATTAGTATTAGGAGCCTATATATTAATAATTGTAATATAGGTGTCACCATATTGGCATTGCAGTAGTATAAATCTGCCCTGGGTGTCTAGCACAGAGGACAACACCCCGATATGGCAACCTTTCTTGATAAGAATAGTAACACCTGCTTTACCAGAGCTGTCCATAGCAGAGTATGCTACAGGAAAATATTTGAGGGCAAAGTTAAATGAGCTTCCCTTTTTGAAATGTGTTTCCTGGATAAGGATAATATCAGCTTTAGACTGACGAAATTCCCTAAGAGCTGTCGACCTCTTCCTCATTGAATTTAAACCTTTAACATTGCAAGAGTATAGTTGTAAAGACATGTTGGTGTGTTATGAACATGAAGCAATTGTATGCAGGATAATATGACAAATAAACCAAGCTGTTCTAACAAACAAAACACAAAAAACAATAACAAAGGAAGATGCATCCAGTGCATCTCAGAAAAACTAGCATACACAGAATAAACAAATCTAAACAAGATTTGCAAACATAGTAGGATACCAAAGTATGGAGGAGGCCAGAGCAACTGAGGCTGCCCAGGCATCCACAGCAATAGCTGTAGATGTTTGGGGACAACAAAGGGAGGATGAAGACCAGGCGGCAACTTCAATCCTCTCTTCCAAATTAAACTGCAAATAACAGGGTAACATCTGAAAAGATCCAGATAGGATATCTGATTTATCCCAAAAAGGATATCAAAATTGATGGGCAAGACATGTCTACAGACATTGAGTCTTAGGTAGCAGCAGCTGCGGTTTGCGTGATGTCATCAGGTATTAGAAGATAACTGGGAGGCAGGAGGCCGTTGAGGAATCGGAAGGCGTGTCCTGTTTCTGGATCTTGCCAAGGTCCACATCTTGTTAGGAGTATTGACCACTCTTAGCTTGGGTAAGGGTAGTGCTAAAGCTTCATCCAGGAGAGGGGGCAGGCCTAAGTTACGCAGAAACGCCTCTCCTTCTTGAAGATTTGATTGTGTGTTGAGTGCCATCTTTGGTTACGGTTAACTTGAACGGGAAGCTCTATCTGTATAAAATGCAATGTTTTTGAAGATGGAGAGTAAGTGGACGAAGTGTACGTCTCTTAGACAGTGTGATAGGGGACAAATTACTATAAATTTAAATTTTTTCCCCTCTAAAGTCAATCGAGGTTGAGTTACATGTGGAGTTCAGCAGAGATTCCTTACTATCATAGTAGTGAAACCAGCCAATGATGTCTTGAGCCCAGTGGAGGTTTCAGGGCAAGAGAGTGGTGGGCCCTATCCATTCATCAATCTATGTCCAGAACCTCTGGGGCCACTGCAGTGAATAGACCCTGTAAAAATTCTTGCAGCTCAGCGTCACCTATTGACTCAGGAACACCGCGTATACAGAGATTCTGTCTCCACTCCCTATTCTCCAAATCTTCTTGTAGTGATTGCAGCTGGGACATCTGTTGTTTCAGAGTATGATTGTCTTTCTCCAATACATACACATACTGCACTAGGTCATCAAATTTGGTTTGAGTGATGATCTGTACGTTCTTCCACCAGTGCTATCTTTCCTCTGAGCTCCTGAGTTATTTTCCCCACTGCAGCCGAAATAGTATGGGACAAACTCTGCAGGAGACCCTGTAACTTATCATCCAGAATGTCTGCTGTGAGATAGGGGACAGGAGAAGGGGGGGATAATGCAGAGTACCGTGTTACCTCCACCTCGTGACCTGTGGGATCATCTGTTTCTGCTGCTGGGATGATGAGATCACTCAAGGCCGGGGATATGGCTCGTGACACATACTTATCCATGTGTTGGCCGCAGATGCCTGGAGGGTGATGGAGGGTATTTCTGGTGCCCGATTTTGCCCATGGGGATCTGCAGAAGGTACCGAATCTGATGCTTGTACTCCTCTGAAGTTGTCAGCTATCGTTAGCTCTGGAGGAGCTGGAAGAGAGAGCGGTGAAGCAAAGCGGGGTTAGTGTGCGACCGCCATCTTCAACCTCTGCTCATGTGCCCCTTTATTTTTATTTTTTAACCGTTTCAATACCGTGCAATTTTACACCTTCCTGCCCAGGCCAGTTTTCAGGTTTCAGCGCTCTCACACTTTGAATGACAATTGCGCGGTCATACAACATTGTACCCAAACTAAAATTTGATCATTTTCTTCACACAACTAGAGCTTTCTTTTGGTGGTATTTAATCACCGCTGGGGTTTTTATTTTTTGCTAAATTAACAAAAAAAGACCAAAAATTTTGAAAAAAAAACACATTTTTCTTTGTTTCTGTTATAAAAGTTTACAAATAAATAATTGTTCTTCATAAATTTAGGCCGAGATGTATTCTGCTACATGTCTTTGGTGAAAATAACCCAAATTAGGATGTATTTTTTAGTTTGTAGGAAAGTTATAGAGTTCACAAACTATGGTATAGATCTGAATATTGATCAATCCTGAAGTACTGACAGCCAATCTAATATCTTGAGGTCCAAGAATGTCAGAACAGTACAAATGACCCCTTTTTGCAGAGTAGACAGTCCGACGTACTTCATAAGAGGCATGGCGAGTTTTTTGAAGTTGTATTTTTTTGTCATAATTTTTCGGAAAATGAAAAAATTAAAAAAATTATTTTCACTATTTTTTTTTTTACATACTGTCACCAGTGCAGTACAGCGTCATCATATAACTGGCATGGCGGTGAACAGCAACACTGACTGGTGACAGTATGAAAAAAAAAATATATATATTTTTTTTTAATTTTTTTTTTTTTTTTATTATATTTAATTTTTTATTACTTTTTTTTATTTTTTTTAAGATTTTTTTTCATATTTTACTATGACCAAAATAGTACAATGTTACCATAGTAACACTGTACTACTTTGGGGAAGTGATCAGTTTTTTTTTTTTTTTTTTTTTTTTTTACACAATTTGCTTATAGCAAAGAATTACTTTGCTATAAGCAAGCATTTACCTGAATGAAATCGATTCATTCAGCTTTTTTTTTTTTTTTGTACTTAGTTGTGATTTGGTCACAGCTAATCACATGACATGTGCATGTGATTAGCTGTGACCATTCACAGCTAGGCACTAGTATACAATGGATGGCATCATGAATGAAGCCATCCATTGTATACAACTGTCATGTGACCTGCTGTGATTAGTCACAGCAGGTCACATGGTACCGGCAACAGGGGCCGATACTCAGATCTGTCATCAGCCGTGTCCGAGGTACACTACCGGTGACAGATCGCGCCGCTGCACAGCTCTGCAGGAGCGCGATCTGCTCATGTGCGGGAGGACACCATATGGCATCCACCCAGAACGCTGGGAGCCGGTACTCGGATCTGTCATCGGCCGTGTCCGAGGTGCACGGGCGGTGACAGATCGCACTGCTGCGTCGCTCTGCAACTGCGCAAACCGCGCATGTGCGGGAGCACGCCAAATGGCGTGCACCCGGAAAGCTGCAGCGCTTTTCAAGCCGCCAAACGGCCATTGGCCGGGCGGCTAATGGTTAATAAGCAAAAAGGACTCTTCTCATTAAATGTAAGTGCAAAAAAAAAAACAACTAAATTAATATGAATTCCAAGTCTTCATAATGGAAACGACTTGCAGTAGTTCCTGGTGACAGCTGATGCATAGCAATGTCAGTAGTCACTTTGTACAGAAGCCTTTTAAAAGAACAAAGCAGCCAAGGGGCATTTTAAAAGGTAACTCCACTTTTGTGGGGAAAAAAACAAATAAAAAATAATATAGCCTAATCAAATGCTACACAAAGCATATTGCATTTGAATGTTTATTAAAAATTACCTTTCCTTTTCAATCTGCAGTTTATTTTTCTCTAAAATTCATGCAAGATGGCAACCTGGAGGCATTCTGTACACAGTTGGTGTACGGAACCCCTTCAGAAATGTCTTTCCTGCTTGTGTGATTTTGAACTGTGCACTGATTTTCCCAGATGTCTTCACTGAGATAAAAGTCAGATATTAGGCATCCTTTGCAACAAACAAACATTTCATTTTTGGTGAGATAGTCCCAAAGGGTCAGTCACAAGAATGCAAACCCTGCTACTTTCCTCATTAGAACCCTGCAAGAACATAAGCTGATCTGATTAGCAATGAGAAAGTCACTCCCATTCACATTCACAGTGCACATTGCCAAACAAAAGGTAGGAATGTGCAACAAAGTTTGTTAAAATCCTTGCAATGTACTGCATGTTGATCACATAAAGGGAATTGTTCTTTTCTCAACAAAATGGAAATACTCTTTAACGGTTAATAGAACAATAGCCACGGTTACAACTTTGGTCCCCAATTCCTTTAATATTGATAAGGATTACAATAGATAAGCTCCTTTTTTTACACTGTGTGAGCATGTTCCAACTCATCAGAGACCAACTGTCTTCAGATATATCCTCCTTTGTGAAGTGATGGGAAGATGCACAGCTTTGACCAATGTCCCTGGTTTAGAAACATGTAGCTGGCTACTCTGGAAACCCACTAGCCCATAGGCTATTGTTTTGATTGCTTTGTGGATGATCCAATTCTGATGCAGCTACATGACTACATTTACAGACCATAAAGTGACTATTACTGAGTGGGCTTAGAAGAGTAATGGCAAGAAACATTTTTAAAGTTTTGGATGTAGTGGTGATTGGCTAAAACCTCACAATTTTATTGCTGAGAGAGCTTCAGATCAATGAAGTCCTAGTGAGAAAGACAACTTTTTGATTAGACCTCTGACTTTCAGGACAGAGAAATAGTGACTAACAAGAAGCTTTAGGAGCTCATATGATGGTTTCAGTAGCAGAGTTGCCAGCCAAATCAGAGTTCACTATAATCTGAATATCCCTCTCTCCTAAAAGTTTGAAGCCCTGATGAAGAGGGTGCCCTAGAATCAATGATCAATGTTGTCTTGTAAACTGACTCTTAATAATAAATGGACTTTATTTGGATTTCAACACTTCTTCTGCACTCTTTGTTTATATTTCTTATATTTTGTCTGTAACGCCATCTATTTTCCTTTTGGCTTGCGAGTTGCCTCACCGCAGAAGTCAATGTAGTTTGAGATAGAACCTAATGTTTCATAAAAGGAGACCCAGCATTTGGGGTCCTACCAGGGGCGGACTGACCATTCGAGCACTCGGGCACTGCCCGAGGGACCGGGGTCAGTCGGGGCCCCATGAAATGCCCCTGGTAGCTTTTTTATAGGCTTTTTTGAGTGTGGGCAAGGACTAAAATTTTATTGCTGCAACTGAGTCCACTGGGTAGCTTTCCCCTCACTTTCCGTCACTATATAAGTGACACATACAGTACATAAAATAGGTATAAGTGACTTAGTGCCAGCACTGAGTCACTTATACTTAATTTTTGTTTTTTTTGTGGAGCATAAAAAGTGTGAGGAGTAGTAGTAACATTAGTTATATATAGCTTTTAGATTTTTTTCTTTCATTAGTTTGCACTGTTTTAGGGTAATTGTGCTGAGGTTTTTTCACTATTGTACATACAGAAAAACTGAAAGAAACTCTAGTCCTTTCACAAAAGAAAAAAAATATTGTTTACTATGTCCTTGGTTGAGGTGGAGAGATTTCCCCTTGTGTCTTATCATTGTGACACAACAAAAAAGGCACTAAAAACAGAATGTATGAGATCCAGATTTTATTTTTTTTTTTAATTCAGATTTTATTTTTAACATTTTCCCTAACAAACATATAAGGAAAAACACAACAGAAAACAATCAATTTAGCATTTAAGACAATAGCATCAACAGTTCATCCGTTCATTGTCAAACAGTATGCCAAAAGGTCCAAGAGTTCCAAAGTGAAAAAAAAATAGAAAGATATAATATATAATATTATTCTAGTATTATTCCATTATTATTATTCCAGGACAAATGATACATCAACAGTATATAAAATAATTTTTCAAGACAAGCCAACCCACTCCATGGACACTCCCACTTTTTACGGTAGACTTAAAGCGGAGGTCCAGTGGGAATTAAAAAAAATAAAAGTCATTAGCTACAAAAACTGTAGCTGCTGACTTTAAAAAAATGGACACTCACCTGTCCCTCGATCCCGCAGTATCCTCACACGGCTGGGTTGACTGACCGTCCTGTCTCCTTGGCGCCAGCATCTTCAGTGTGGGCACCCTGCTGTTACAGCTTGCGGTATCACAGCCGGGTGCCTACTGTGCATGCGTGAGTAGCGCTGCACTTTGTGAATGAGCAAGGAAAAATGTCACCAGCACACCGAGGATCACCAATATGGGTCACATGCCTGATGAAGGGGTCCTGCGAGACTCTGAAACGTTGCCTTGCTGTAACTATGTGATCGTTCATTAAAACCTTTGGACCCATATTGGTGATCCTCGGTGTGCTGATGGCAATTTTCCTTGCTGATTTTGTTCGGTTCCAGCCGACGGTCGCTGCAGCACCCACTTATACACACAGCCATTTTTAACGCAGGAACGTGTACGTTTGGATTGTACACTTGCACTTTGTGAATGGTCCCGTAGTGTTCTGGGACCTTTCATGTGTTTCAGAAGACTATGGGGAGGGGGGAAGGACAACTTTCTCTTCCGATCGCCTACGTGATCGTAGTGGAAGTGGGAGCGGGTACCTGTCAAATTCGGCTACCCCCTCTCCCCAAAGGTGCCAATCTTAACAGGGAGCAAGGGACAAAGCCTTAAAGCGGAACTTCCCCTTTTGGGTGGAGCTCCGCTTTAAGCCTCATACACATGATAAGAATATTAGACGAATGATTCTGCATTTTTTTGCATGCTAGTCTCAAATTGAAAGTGAAAAGGTTACTAAAGTTACAAAAATATATGTACAACAGAATAAAAATTTGAAAGTGAAGTAATGTATTTGTATTGTATTTTCAGGCAAAAACTGTACTGAATAAACAAAAATTTACATTCTGGTATCGTACAAGAAAAATTTCCGTGCTTGTCCCTTTGTTCAATTTCGTAAAAAAATCTGTGTACTAACGATCAGACTATCATATGATCGCTCTGAAAGCGGTATATTTCGTACAAGTTTCTGATCATGTGTACTTGGCTTAAACTAGAACATGGAGCATCTGTCCATTTTCTCCATATTTTTTCAAATTTCCAAAAGCATTTCCTTGAGCATAAGTATATTTCTTGAACACTATATATTTTTTCATTTCCTGGATCCAGTCCCCAAGGGGTTAAATTTTATTAGGAATTTTGAATAAAACAACTTATGTTGTATATGAATATACCAATAATAACTAGTAAAGTAAAGATAGGTCTTATAAAGATATATTTTAACATTTTTATAAACCTATTTTCCAATATGTATAATTAATTTAATAATATACATGTATGACATACAGACATTTCACAAAATAAAAAATCTTATGAGATAATTGAAACACTTGACACATTTTTTTCAGTTATCTCATGGCATGCTAAAAATGTCAATTCATTATCACCTTATGGGTTATTTACCTCACAAACCAAAAACACGAGGTAAATAACTCATTAAATGGAGTTAAAATCAAATACAAATCACGCATATATGTGATTGTTCACAGCCCTGTCGCCCTGTAGAAGTAGTTCTACTATAGGGTGGTGGGAAAGTGGTTAAAGTATAACTGAAGGCAAAACTTTTTTTTGTTTAGGTTTGGATAGTGTGGAGAGGGATTAGAACCCCTGTCAGATTATTTATTGCTGTCTGTGTCCCTGTTACAGAGATTAACCCTCTCTGTTTGTACTCTTTACAGATATCATTGAAAATAAAATCCCAAATTTTGGGATGTCCCCAGAAAAGTAATAGAGGGGAAACCTTCCAATGGGGGCACTGATTCTATTGACCTGGGGGACCCCAAGATATTCTTTTAATTTGTATGGATTTCCTCTCACTTACTGTTTTGGCTATAGAATGGAAGTGAAGGTAAATCTCTCAAATGAAACATTGTCTTTTTGTATTGGTGGAAGAAAGGTATTTATATATGTGTGTGATTTTTAATACTATTTACATTTAATATTTCACATTTCTAAAGCTATTTTGTATTAACTTAATTTAACTTAGTTGTTTTTGATACCCCAAGTGTATCCTGGGAAAGCAGCTTCCCTTTGACTGGTATTCCAGACACCTTTTTTCTTTTGTATTAATACATATGCTGCAGGAACCGCACTGACTTAGCCTTGGTTCATATTAGCCCACAGGCTGTGGGCTGGTTGTGGGTGCAGGAATCTCACCTGTTACTGAAACCACCCACAGCCGAATTGCGCTGTTCTTGTGAGACACATGGGGATGCCATTCATTCAGAATGGCAGCCCCATGCATCTCAGTCCGCAGTGTAATCG
Source organism: Staurois parvus (assembly GCF_062004578.1). Lineage (NCBI taxonomy): Eukaryota > Metazoa > Chordata > Amphibia > Anura > Ranidae > Staurois > Staurois parvus. The sequence goes on along the minus strand of NW_028318993.1, from coordinate 28,194 downwards.
TGGGTGCGGAAACTGAAGGGAAACTACATGGTCAAAATGACTATGCAGTTATCCTGCAGATGCGTTGTCGAAAAGGTTCATGCATCTTTTTGTTTTTGCATGAAACATGCAAAACATGCCGTGCCTGGGCAAACATGGGCCACACAGCCCGCATTAGTGTGAATCTAGCCTTAGCGAGTTGACATATTTCTATGGTCTAAACCATTTTACCTCTTTATTAGCACTAAAAGCTCTCTACTGTATCCATCCCACTGGATATCACATAATGAGATAAAATACAGCATGGTTCCATCAGTAAAATATCTCACATTTTGATGAAATAACTCATGCTTTATTTTAGTAGGGTTTTTTGGGAAATGCAAAAAAAGTTTGAAAAAAGCAATGAGTTATTTTATTTCAGATTTTAGGGGGAAAATAACTCTTTGTGAATTGAGTCCACAATATTTATGATCAGTATTCTATTACACACACATACACACCAGTCAATACTGTATCTCTGTTATTTGCAGGGGCCTATCTACTGCGAGGCAAACAAGGCGTTTGCCTTGGGTGGCATTTTACAGGGGTTGGCGCTGCCCCCAGGCAGAAGGGACACACATGGGTGTAAGCAGCATGGCTGCCCTCAGGGGAACTACAGCTGACACACAAGTAGGGGGACCAGCTGCAGAGGTGGACGGAGTGGTGGGTGGATCCTCAGTGTGTGCAGGGAGCGGTTGGGGGCTCGCTCTCAGGCAGGCTCCTGTCATGATCTGCAGTATGCGTCGGGCTGTGCGGGCTGTGAAGGGTGGGTGAGGCCAGAGGATGCCATTGGAAAGCCTGTGGAGGAGGAGGAAGAAAAGGATTAGGACAAGGTGGAGGAGCCCCTAGCTCTTTATTGTAGCTGCTGTCGGAGATCTTGGTGGAAATGAGACACAGATTTAGCTACCACTCCTAGCACCAGATCCTGACTCCATCTGGAGAAGCCACTGCTAGATAGGTAAGAGCTTGGCGTTCTGGTGCTTCCTCACTCCTGTCCCGTTGCCCCATCTGTCCCACTGCCCCCCTGTCATGCTGCCTCCTCTTTTTCCGCTGCCCTCACCTCTCCCATTGCCCCCCTTCCTGTCCCGCTGCCCCCCACCTGTCCTGCTGCTACCCACCTGTCCCACTGCTCCCCTCCTGTCCCACTGCTCCCCTCCTGTCACTCTGTCCTGAAGGGGTGGGTCTTAAGCAGGAAGGGGTGGGGCAAATTTAGATACAGGGTGCCCAATTATAGTCTTGCCTAGGGCAGCACAAAACCAAAATATACCACTGCCCTTGGTAAGCTCTTTTGTCTGTATAACCCTGTCTTTATACCCCCCAGAGGCGGAATGACCATTTGGAAACTCGGCACTGCCCGAGGGCCCGGGGTCAGTAGGGGGCCCCATGAGATGCCTCTGGTACCTTTTTCATTGGCTTTTTTGAGTTTGGGCAAGGACACAGGGGCCCCATGATCCCCTATTGCCCGGGGCCCCATGAGTTGTCAGTCCGCCCCTGATACCCCCTGTGTGGTTTAAATGACCCACTGTAGACTAAGTGTGCCAGTTATTTGCCTTACACCCCATTAGCAACTTCGAACCAGGCAAAGGCAAAGTTTCAAAACCTTTACTTAGGCCAGGTTCACATATGCATTTTGCAGGAACACTGTGCATGCCATTTATCATGATTTCCTATGAATCACGTTCACATCTATGTATGTTGTGTGGGTGCATTTTTTTAAAGTGTCAGGGACTTCTTTTCCCACAGCAGTTTGAATTTTTAGTCCAATAGACTTCAATGGAACCACAAATAAAATACAAGTGCTGCATTTTGTGTGCGTTTTGACTCATTTTGATGCGTTGTTTATGCATTTTGCATTTTTAATCTGCCAAACAACAAGTTGGGCAGAAATAAAAAACTAAAAATGCAGCAAAAACATTTCAAAAACTCATGTGCAAAACCACAAAACACACAGAAAAAAGCTCTGCAGAAACGGATAAAACTCAAACTGCATATGTGTGAACCTAGCCTAAAGTAACGTGGCATAACAAGAGGACAAAAAACAACAGTATTTCCCCTAACTAATCCCTAACTAGGCTTGTGGCTTCCCCAGTGTGCCAGCACAGGATGACAGTCCATAGTGGCAGATCACCAGAATTAGTGTCTTCAGGTGGATGTGACAGCAGGCAGGCTTGCTCCTGCAGGTGAAACTTCTTACTTTTCTGTAAGCAACTGGAGAATGTATGCTGTGGCTTTTCTGTGGCTTTCCTTCCTATGCAGACTGTGTGTCTGGGAAGAGCCCTCCCCTTTTTTTTTTGTAATAACAATTTTTATTGGTTTTCAAATAAGTAAACTGATAAACATAACAGAAAAAAACATCGATGGCATAACTACACATAATCAAGTCCAATAGAGTCATACAGAGTCATACAAAATCAGTGCGAAAACAATCAGGATCTTAGTTTCAGGCCGGCAAAGAGGAAATGAAGGAATCCCACGGGAGCCAAATCAACTCAAATACAGCAGATGAACAATTATGTAAGGCAGTCAAATACTCCATCCGTCTTACTTCAGCAATAAGTTTGTACAAAGTCAGCATTGTAGGGGGAGTAGAAGATAACCAACCCATAGGAATACTTCTCCTGGCCGCGGTCAGCACATGAGCAGCAAGTTTTCCGGCTGGTTTAGATAAACCCGGGAATGGCAAGCCTAGCAAAAAATGCAGAGGGTCAAAAGGGAGCGAGGCATGCAGCATTGATTGCAACAAGGAGCGGACTTCCTCCCAGAAAGGAACAATAGATTTACAAGTCCAAAAAATATGATAGAGAGAACCAGAATCCCTACCACAGTGCCAGCAGACAGGAGAAGCACTCGGGTTGAAAGCATGAAGAACCTCAGGTGTTTTGTACCATAACATCATAATCTTGTAAATGTTTTCCTTAAAAACCACACAGACAGAAGATTTAGATGCATTTACCCAAATATTCTTCCACGTTAGTAAATCAATATCACGTTGTACAAACTGAGACCACCTACGCATATAAAGGTGAGTTTCATTAGATAAAGGGGATGCGTCCAGAAGAATTTTATAAGTATTGGAGATGATACCCCTTTGGTGGGGGCCCTGCATACATAAACGTTCGAAGGGTGTAGGCTTCCGCCCTCCCCTTTTTATCATCAGCACAGAGAGAGATGCACATCCCAGCACAGAGAGAGATGCACATCCCAGCAAAAAGTGCAGGAAACAGGTTAACTCTTTCCCTCCCAGCTGAGGCAGCATCTGTCTAACTAATCAACATTTCATCCAGCTTACAAGCATGCTGCTCGTATATAATCTGTGCATTAACTTTGTCCACGCATGTGCAGTAGGGAGCCAGCTGTGAGACATCAGGAAATCAAATCTGACTCCCAAATTCAAGCTGACAGCACTGGAGAGTGTGAAGTGAAAATTTACTTTATTTACAGTTATTTCATTATGTGCAGATGAAATAAACAGGCATTTGCTTTTACATAATCATATAATTCAAGTAAATCTATGTTTAGTGAAGATTCTCAACTAGCAGAGAAATGCAACCATTGAGTATCAAAACAGGACAAGAGACAGAGCCTGTGCAAATGTGGCCGTAGGTACTACAAATTACAAATAAAAAATATATATATACTGTATATACTGTATATTATATAAAACAGTATATTTACATTATATTGCCAAAAGTGTTGGGACACCCCTCCAAATCACTGGATTCAGATATTCTACTCTTGGTCATGGCCACAGGTGTATAAAATTAAGCACCTAGGCATGCAGACTGCTTTTACAAACATTTGTGAAAGAATGGGTCGCTCTCAGGAGCTCAGAAATTTCAAGCGTGGTACCGTGATAGGTTGCCACCTGTGCAATAAGTCCATCCGTGAAATTTCCTTTCTACTAAATATTCCACGGTCAACTGTTAGTGGTATTATAACAAAGTGGAAGCAACTGGGAACAACCACAACTCAGCCATGAAGTGGTAGGCCATGTAAAATGACAGAGCGGGGCCTGTGTATGCTGAAACATACAGTGCGCAGAAGTCGCCGACTGTCTGCAGAGCCAATAGCTCAAGACCTCCAGACTTCATGTGGGCATCAGTTTAGCACAACAATAGTGCGTAGAGAGCTTCATGGAATGGGTTTCCATGGCTGAGCAGCTGCATACAAGCCTTACATCACCAAGTGCAATACAAAGCGTAGGATGCAATGATGTAAATCATGCCGCCACTGGACCCTAGAGCAGTGGAGATATGTTCTCTGGAGTTATGAATCGCACTCCTCTGTCTGGCAGTCTGATGAATCTGGGTGTCTGGGTTTGGCGGTTGCCAGAAGAATGGTCCTTGCCTGACTGCATTGTGCAAATTATAATGTTTGGTGGAGGGGGGATTATGGTGTGGGGTTTTGTTTCAGCAGTTGGTCTTGGCCCCTTAGTTCCAGTGAAGGGAACTGTTAAGGCATCAGCATACCAAGACATTTTGGACAATTTCATGCTCCCAAATTTGTGGGAACAGTTTTGGAATGGCCCCTTCCTGTTGACATGACCGTGCACCAGTGCACAAAGCAAGGTCCATAAAGACATGGTTGAGTGAGTTTGGAGTGGAGGAACTTGACTGGCCTGCACAGAGTCCTGACCTCAACCTGATAGAATACGTTTGGGATGAATTAGAATGGAGACTGGGAGCCAGGCCTGCTCATCCAACATCAGTGCCTGAAAGAATGAACTCACGTGCACATGTGCCATTCAAGATGGCTGAGAACCTGGCAGCCAGAAAAAAAACAAGGAGAAGATGTCAGCACCAGCAGGGGGGTTGAGTATTTGCAGACTTCAATTCCACTTTAAATACACCTTGTGTTACTGCTAGGCAAAACTAGATACCATATGATGTGGCTTTTTTACATGCTTTATCAATGGGTTTGGACTCTTTAATACTGCTATTTTGATTGACCTACTTTCTTATTTGATTACTTCTTCTTGGTGGCGTGCCCATTCTGAGATGAAGAGTAACAGTATGGAATCATAAGTGTCAGCATGACATCCAGCAACCAGTGTTTTCAGAAAGAGAAGTCAGCGCTGGCAGCCTCTGTGTTGCTATGGGGTCTAGTGTAGTACTTCATTTCAGCACAGCGGGCTGCAACAGAAGCCACTGCATCCCAACACCTTTGTGTTTAATTTCAGGCTATTGCTTACTATGCTGAAACCTGCTCCCACCCCTCTTCTAAATCCAATTCTAACAACCCTGCAAAAGGAAGATGCTCATACTTGCCTTTTCTCTGAGCACTTCGGTCCTGCCATGTGATCTGCTCCCAGCTTTAGGGGAGAGGAGGGACAGCCAACAACGGATGCCCCATAGTCTATGAGTGAGGCCTCTGCCCAAACAATCTCGCTTTTTCATTGAAACCGACTGCTTGGGAGATCAAGTGACCAGACTGGAGCACTCTCAGAATAGAGTAAGTATAAGCATCTTCATTTCACAGGGTAGTTAGAATAGGATTTAGAAGAGGAAGAAGTTAAAAAAATAAAGTTCTAACAAAACAAGAAAAACAAATTACAGTGCAATGCTTCGGGATCGGCATTCCCAAACTGTGTCCTCCCAGTACATAACAGATCCTTGTGCATTTGGCACAGCTGCTGGTGTGAATCAGCAATTAACCATATGTTACACTCACAGCGTGTTAGAAGCTACAAATTTATAACTGATTTTCTGTTTACTTTCTCTTCCATCAGGTATGTAAATATGAATCTTGGGAGTGTTGAGTGGTTGATCCATGTGCTGGCACAGTGCATGTTATCTGTGGTACTGATAACCTAGTGTAATTTATTTATTAACATAGTACTAAAACTGTACAAAACATTTTATATATTATACATTCATATCAGTCTCTTCCCTCAAGAAGGTTATAATTAGAGATGAGCGAATTATTCAAAAATTCGATTCGGCTGATTCGGCAAATTCGCGGAATAAATTCGATTCGAGTCGAATATATTCGCTGCAAATTTAACTTATAAAAAGGGTGTTTCTAGGCTTCAGAGAGCCTTTATATTAGTGCAGAACACTGTAACTTTAATTTAAATGCCCTTGGAGTCTGCTGGGGAAGAGAAATAATACTGTCAGTCAGTATGACATGCAGATGAGTGCCGTCGATCTTAGAATCACCGCACACTTCACTCATTTGGGCAGTCACGGGGCCAAAACCAGAGTGTGGAGCCACAATGTGGTGGTGGAGGCAGCAGCAATGGGAGGCCATACAGCACCCTATGAAAAAATGGAACCCACCAGCAGTGTGAGGAGACCTGAAAGTGGCACATGGCAGAGTGTGGCGATGGAGACAGCAGCAATGGGAGGCCGTACAGGGACCCATGACACACTCTGGACCTGGCAGCAGCATGAGGAGGCGGTACAGGGGCCCATGACAGATTACGGGCCTGGCAGCAGCATGAGGAGTCGGTACGGGGGCCCATGGCAGATTACGGGCCTGGCAGCAGCAATGGGAGGCCATACAGCACCCTATGACAAAATGGAACCCACCAGCAGTGTGAGGAGACCTGAAAGTGGCACATGGCAGAGTGTGTCGATGGAGACAGCAGCAATGGGAGGCCGTACAGGGACCCATGACACACTCTGGACCTGGCAGCAGCAAGAGGAGGCGGTACAGGGGCCCATGGCAGAGTGGCGAAGCGTAAGCAGCTTAAATTGAAAGCCATACAGAGGCCTATGTTAAAAATAATAACATGTTTGGGGCATGATTCATGGCGGATTTAGTCAGTTGTGTCAGGAACTGGTGGTTTGAAATCCAGACTAATCCACGCCTGATTCATTTTCACAAACGTGAGTCTCTCCACACTTTGGGTGGACAGTCGTGTCCTCCGCGGAGTTACAATACCTCCTGCCGCACTAAACACGCGCTCCGATGCCACGCTACTGGCTGGGCATGACAGCCTTTCAAGGGCAAATTCAGCTAGTTGGGGCCAAAGGTCGTTTCGTTGCCCAGTAGTCAAGGGGATTGTCTACCTCGGTTGGCAGGGTGCTGTCCAAGTAGGCCCAAGCCTGTTTGAGGTCCTGCTCCAGGTCCACCTGATGCTGCTGCTGCTGCGGCTGGTTAGTAGTTTCCTCACTGCGCTGGTGAAGAAAGCTACTCATCATCGACTGCAGACTGAGGCAGCCGCTGCTGGTGGAGCTGCCACTGCGCCTACCACTCCACCCCTCCCCTGCTGCCATGGCAGCGGAACGCGAGCGCACAGGGCCCACAGTGTCTGAGGATGGACGTTGGCGCAGAAAAGCAGAGACCAACTGACTACATAGGTGGTTTTTATAGTACGTTATTTTGGCCTCCCTCTCAGCAGGTGTGAAAAAGGCCACCATTTTTGAACGGTAGCGAGGGTCCAACAAGGTGGACATCCAAAAGTCATCCCTCTGTCTGATGGTTATTATTCGGCTGTCGCTACGCAAGCAACCGAGCATGCTATGGGCCATTTGTGCCAAGGAATGCGAGGGACTCCCTGCCTCCATCTCCACAGCATACTGCCACGGTGCGTCTGGGTCCTCTGTCTCCTCCTCCTCCTCCTCCTCTACCAGATGCTCCTGCTCCTCCACTCCTGTCCGCTGAGTGGAAAAACCACCCATTTCACTCAATAATTCCTGAGCACCAATGTCCTCCTCTACCTCCTCCTCTTCTTCCTGTCCTGCCCCCACAGGGGTCATGTGGCGTTGAGATCTGTGCGCCACGTCTACCGCACCCTGACCAGCCATTGGTAACAGCATTTGTTCCAGGACGTGCAACAGAGGAATGACGTCGTTCATCCCATAGTCCTGCCGACTCACGAATAGCGTGGCCTCCTCAAAGGGCCTGAGCAAGCGGCAGGTGTCACGCATGAGCTGCCAATGGCTGACATCGAAGTTACACAGGGGAGTACCTTTATCCGCTTGTAACATCAGCAAATCGGTGATGGCCTTTCGCTGTTCGTAAAGGCGGTCTAACATATGTAGGGTTGAATTCCACCTTGTTGCAACGTCGCAGATCAGGCGATGCTGTGGAATTCTGTTCTGCCGCTGCAGCTCAAGGAGGGTGTGCTTTGCGGTGTAGGAATGGCTGAAATGCATGCAAAGTTTACGTGACATTTTAAGGATGTCTTGCAGTGGGATGGTGGATTTTAGGAACCGCTTGACAACCAGATTGAACATGTGAGCCATGCATGGCGCATGGCACAACCTTCCTTGACGCAGAGCAGACACCATGTTCTTTCCATTGTCGGTCAACATGGTTCCAATTTTCAGTTTGCGCGGAGACAGCCATCTGTCGATTTCTCTGTTCATTACACTCAGAAGTTCCTCCCCTGTGTGACTGCGTTCGCCAAGGCATACCAGGTGCAGCACAGCGTGACACCGTTGCGCCCTGCACATGTGATATGCCGGTCGGGTAATGGGACTTGGCACGGGGGTGGCGGCTGAGGACACGGCGGAAGAAGAGGTGGTAGAGGCGGACATCTTTGCTGGACCAAGGACGTGGAGGCAAAAGCGGCGTGACCTGTCCAAGTTGCTGGTGCGGCTGTGCCGGCACCACGTTCACCCAGTGGGCCGTAAATGACATGTACTGTCCCTGACCGTAGTTACAGCTCCACACGTCGGCGCTGCCGTGCACTTTGGCAGAGACCAACATGCTCAAAGACTGGCCCACCATCTCTTCTACATGTGAATGCAGGGCTGCCACTGCCTTTTTGGCAAAGAAATGCCGGCTTGGCACTCTCCACCGCGGCGCGGCACAAGCCATCATTTCTCGGAAAGGTGCTGAGTCCACCACTTGGAAAGGGAGGGACTGCAGCACCAGCAACTTGGACAGGAGGACGTTCAGCTTCTGCACCGTCGGGTGCGTGCTCGCAAACTGTTGTCTCTTGGAAAAGGATTCCAAGAAAGACTGCTGACGGAATCCGTGAAGAGGAGTAGCAGGAGAAGGAGCATCTGAACGAGCGGAAGATGCCAACGAGCGACAACTCCCCTCAGCAGAGGTGTTGGAGCCTTGACTGGCTGATAGAGGGCGATTGACGTCGGGTGACGGAGCAAGTAACGGAGCGGGTGATGGAGCAGGGGCTGGGGCAAGCAGAAACGCCGTATCTTTATCACGGTTTTCCCAGGCCACCGAATGGCAACGCTGCATATGCTGACGCAACGCTGTAGTCCCAACATGGGCCCCCTGGCCACGCTTGACTTTCTCGCCACATAGTCGACATACGGCTACGTTTACTTCCTCGGGCGGCTTGACGAAAAATTGCCACACCGCCGAGTAGGAAACTTTGCCCCCGCTACTCCTCACTGGCTGACTGCTACTTCCTCCGTGCACACCGGCACCACTACTGGCCGTGGTGGTAGGCTGCAGTGGAGCTGGTGCTCTACTCCATGGCCGTTTGCCTCCACTGACACTGCTGCGACCCTGCTGCCTCCTGGGCAACCCACCGACTGTTTTGCTCGCTGCCAAGCTGGCACCCTCTTCTCCTGATGATGCGGAAGCAATAGCCTGATGACGACGAGGCTGCCAAGTGCGATCAGCCTCATCATCATCAATTAGGGTCTCCGCCTCACTACTAGCCCCCTCGGGTGCATGTGGGTCAGGAGACAGACCTGTCTCTAGACCGGCTACCGAGCCACTCTCCTCGCCAGTACTTCTTCGCCTGGCTGCTGAAGAGGCGGATGTCTCCCCCCGTTCCTGACCGCCCTCTGTTAGCTCTTCCTCACTGTACAGTGGGGCTGAGCCCACAGCATGCGATACTTTGCTTGGTGAGGGAACACCAAAGGACAGGGGCAGGTAGAGGACACGTGATTTCAGTGGGCTTGCTCCCGGGCCATGCCAACTAACGGTTGTGTCTGACGTACCCTCCGACCGTTGGCTGTAGGTGTCAGAGGTGACCTGGGAAGAGGAAGACGACCGAGCCAACCAATCGATGACGGCAGGGTTGTCGGTGGAGACACGACCGCTGGATGACACCGGGAGCACTGGCCTCTGGCTGCGACTAGTGCTGCCTCGACTCCTTCCTCTGCTGCCACGTCTGCTCGCTCCTGAAACATTGCCTCCTCTGCCACTCCTCTGCGTGTTGTCTGACATACTCTTTAATTCAACAATTCTGTGTCCCTGAGTAACGATTCTGTGTCCCTGAGTAACGATTCTGTGTCCCTGAGTAACGAATCTGTGTCCCTGAGTAACGATTCTGTGTCCCTCAGTAACGATTCTGTGTCCCTCAGTAACGATTCTGTGTCCCTCAGTAACGATTCTGTGTCCCTGAGTAACGATTCTGTGTCCCTCAGTAACGATGCTGTGTCCCTCAGTAACGATTCTGTGTCCCTGAGTAACGATTCTGTGTCTGTCCCTGAGTAACGATTCTGTGTCTGTCCCTGAGTAACGATTCTGTGTCCCTGAGTAACGATTCTGTGTCCCTCAGTAACGATTCTGTGTCCCTCAGTAACGATTCTGTGTCCCTCAGTAACGATTCTGTGTCCCTCAGTAACGATTCTGTGTCCCTGAGTAACGATTCTGTGTCTCTCAGTAACGATTCTGTGTCCCTCAGTAACGATTCTGTGTCCCTCAGTAACGATTCTGTGTCCCTCAGTAACGATTCTGTGTCCCTGAGTAACGATTCTGTGTCCCTGAGTAACAATTCTGTGTCCCTGAGTAACAATTCTGTGTCCCTGAGTAACAATTCTGTGTCTGTCCCTGAGTAACGATTCTGTGTCTGTCCCTGAGTAACGATTCTGTGTCCCTGAGTAACGATTCTGTGTCCCTCAGTAACGATTCTGTGTCCCTCAGTAACGATTCTGTGTCCCTCAGTAACGATTCTGTGTCCCTCAGTAACGATTCTGTGTCCCTGAGTAACAATTCTGTGTCCCTGAGTAACGATTCTGTGTCTCTCAGTAACGATTCTGTGTCCCTCAGTAACGATTCTGTGTCCCTCAGTAACGATTCTGTGTCCCTGAGTAACGATTCTGTGTCCCTGAGTAACGATTCTGTGTCCCTGAGTAACAATTCTGTGTCTGTCCCTGAGTAACAATTCTGTGTCTGTCCCTGAGTAACGATTCTGTGTCCCTGAGTAACGATTCTGTGTCCCTCAGTAACGATTCTGTGTCCCTGAGTAACAATTCTGTGTCCCTGAGTAACAATTCTGTGTCCCTGAGTAACAATTCTGTGTCTGTCCCTGAGTAACAATTCTGTGTCCCTGAGTAACGATTCTGTGTCCCTGAGTAACGATTCTGTGTCCCTCAGTAACAATTCTGTGTCCCTCAGTAACGATTCTGTGTCCCTGAGTAACGATTCTGTGTCCCTGAGTAACGATTCTGTGTCCCTGAGTAACGATTCTGTGTCCCTCAGTAACGATTCTGTGTCCCTGAGTAACAATTCTGTGTCCCTGAGTAACAATTCTGTGTCCCTCAGTAACAATTCTGTGTCCCTCAGTAACAATTCTGTGTCCCTCAGTAACAATTCTGTGTCCCTCAGTAACGATTCTGTGTCCCTGAGTAACAATTCTGTGTCCCTGAGTAACAATTCTGTGTCTGTCCCTGAGTAACAATTCTGTGTCCCTGAGTAACAATTCTGTGTCCCTGAGTAACAATTCTGTGTCCCTCAGTAACGATTCTGTGTCCCTCAGTAACGATTCTGTGTCCCTCAGTAACGATTCTGTGTCCCTGAGTAACGATTCTGTGTCCCTGACTAACGATTCTGTGTCCCTGAGTAACGATTCTGTGTCCCTGAGTAACGATTCTGTGTCCCTGAGTAACAATTCTGTGTCCCTCAGTAACAATTCTGTGTCCCTCAGTAACAATTCTGTGTCCCTCAGTAACAATTCTGTGTCCCTGAGTAACAATTCTGTGTCTGTCCCTGAGTAACAATTCTGTGTCCCTGAGTAACGATTCTGTGTCCCTGAGTAACGATTCTGTGTCCCTGAGTAACAATTCTGTGCCCCTGAGTAACGATTCTGTGTCCCTGAGTAACAATTCTGTGTCCCTGAGTAACAATTCTGTGTCTGTCCCTGAGTAACGATTCTGTGTCCCTGAGTAACGATTCTGTGTCCCTGAGTAACGATTCTGTGTCCCTGAGTAACGATTCTGTGTCCCTAAGTAACGATTCTGTGGCCCTAAGTAACGATTCTGTGGCCCTAAAGTCTCTCTGGCCCTAACTCTGTCCCTAATACAGACAGGTCTGTCTCTCTTGAATGACCGGAGGCTAATGGAGAATTGTAAGATGGCCGCAATTTATAGCTCCACCATTACACAGTGCTGGCTGCTGATTGGCTAATGCGATCACATGTCATGAATGAATGCATTATGGGTCAGCGCGCCTTGTCTGCGCGCCTTCCCAGAGATCCCCGCTCCGTCGCCATACATGTCGCCGCCATTTTTGGGAAAATTCGATTCGTGCATCCGAAGTGTGCTAATTTTCGGATTCGGCGCGAATCAAATTTTTCCTGATCTTCGAAACGAATTCCACTTCGCCATGTTCGATTCGCTCATGTGATGTGAGAAGAAACTGGAATGCCCAGAGCTGACAAAAGCACGGGGGGGGGCATATAATGTTTGTGCAGTTAGTGTCCTGGTTGAAATTCGAACCCTAGGGCTACAAGGCAGGAGTGCTACCACTAAGCCACTGTAATGCTCCAAAAATTTGCCATTGTACACCTGAGGCTACTGGTTTTCATTAAATGACCACTTAAACGCAGTTTAATAATTAAAGTGGAGGCTCAGTCAAAATCTAGCTAAACCTACTCCCACCCACATTCTAAGCCTATTCTATCTACCCTGTAAAGAAAAGATTGGTATACTTACCTATTCTGAAGCCGTTCCAGTCCGGTCTCATGATCAGCTGCCAGTGGTGGCTTCAGTGCAGGGGCGGACTGACCATTTGGAAACTCGGGCACTGCTCGAGGGCCCAGGGTCAATAGGGGGCCCCATGAGATGCCCCTGGTACCTTTTTTATAGGCTTTTTTGAGTTTGGGCAAGGACACAGGGGCCCCATGATCCCCTATTGCCCGTGGCCCCATGAGTTGTCAGTCCGCCCCTGCTTCAGTGTAAAGGAGGGCAGCTGATAACAGATGCCCCATAGTAAGCCTATAGGTGACGTCATCTCCCAGGCATTTACAACCCTTATCGGAGTTTTCCACCCTACACTGAAGCTGCTGCTGGAGAGATCATGTAACTGCAATGGAGCAGCACAGCATAGGTAAGTATACAGATCTTTGCTTTACAGAGTTGGATAGAATAGGCTTAGAATGGGGGTGGTAGTAGGTTTAGCCTTATATTTTGACTGAACTTCCATGGAAGGAGATGATTTGCTGATTTTATTTTTTTTGTATGTGACATACAGTATATACAGTATGACTGACTATGAGATTTATTTTGCACTTGGCTGTAATATTAGTGGAATTCCTTCACTATTGTTGTAGGTCTTTTATTAAAGCTGATAGCTTTGGGAATTTATTATACAATATACAGTACAATGCTTATCTAAATCCCACAAAACCTGCAGTAAATGCTATTTATATTATATGGTCCAGTACCCTAAGAATCATCAGTATTCCCCTTTCAACACCCCAGCCATTAAGTCAAATGAATGTTCTGGCTGACCATGTAGTAACATTAATTAAAAGCCTGTCTCTAGTCCAAGCCATTTTCTTCAGACATGTCAAGATTCCATTATTTAAATCCACATTTTAATGACTAGAATATAACTAATTGTTCATACAATGGAAAAATGAAGTGCTATGATCTCTTGTATATATCACCCCTCCATATTATGCAGCCAGTGCAAGGTTATGCTTGAAAAGCTTTGCATTCCAAAGCTCACTGTGTTCAAGATTCTGTTGTAATCGTGTCAGGGTTTTAGCTCATAAGAATGCCGAATTACTTAGTAATCAAGGATTTACCAGGAAAAATAACTCTTTTGATTTGCCTCGACTTTCACATTCTAGTAACAGTACCTTCAGCTTCTTTGGACATTGGAGATATAAAGTAGTGCAGAATCTAAATTTCCCTGCTTTCTGACCAATGTTTACCAAGGCTTCATTAGAAAGTAGCTGAAAGTAAACATTAGTAGTGGGGCATTTTATTTCTAATATAATAGGGATCAGAAAAATTGTTAGTTTTTGCTCTGCCAAAGTTCTGTGAAAATTAGGGTATTTCGACAAAGTATTGATTCAATCAGGAAGGTCACATTTAGACCCCGTTTACACTTGAGCGTTTTTCAGCTGAAAAGCTTGACACTCAGAAAGACTCAATAAGTAAAATCCCATTATTTCCAATGCCCCCTGTTCACACTTGATCATTCTGTCACCTGTCACTCAAAAAAGTACTTGCACTACTTTTCAGGCAGATCTGAGCATTTGAATGTAAAATGCCTATACAGTGGGAATGAAAAAAATTTTTTCAAGCATTTTGTCAGGTGTTTTAGGCTCAAACAGCAGCTATTTCTATTTCTATTGGCCACAGCAAAAACAACTAAATGAAAAATGCCTGAAAAAAATGCCTATAACATTTGAAAATCTGTTCCCAAACAAAAAAATAAATAAATAAAAGAAACTCCCAAAAACGCCTGAAAAAAAAAACGCTTGAGAAAATGCCTGAAAAACGCTCAGCTCAGTGTGAATGTACAGTAGACCAAGGTGGATTTGAAGGTTTTGAAATGGCTCCTGGGGTTTACAGACAATCAGTAAAGTGTTACTAATCCTTAAAGTGTTAATTGGTGAAGGGACGCACTGCATACTTTTACTGCCATTGTGCTGTAGCTGGGTGTCCAGTGCATTCCTTTACCTCTAAGAAGGGGTAGGCTCCCTCCAGGCATACCTGCCCTCAATCTGTTCATTATTATATATTAAGTTATAGGAGGTTTTCTACATGATTGCCAACATCCCTTATATGAAATTCAATTAAAAAAAAACTCCCCCTGGGATTGGGATTTTATAGGCAATATATAAGTAAGAATAACTTTTATTACATAATATCTAGAAGGTAACTCATAATACTTTCCACATGTCAATCAATTGTTGCAAAAAACGGATGTGCCTCATTATATCATACAAGCAGAGACTCTGAACTGAGTACCCGAAGCGTTTCGGAGGTACAGCTCCTTCTTCAGGATAATGGAGATACTGATTCACAGAGCCTACTTTTGAGCCTGGTCTATTCAAGTACTCAGAGGAGGGAGTCCCTGTAATACAGCCCTTGAAGGGGACCTCTGGATGAGCTGACCACCTACCCAACCCAAGAGCTTCTGCTGTGCTGTATAATACCCTGAAAGAGGTTAACCACATGCCTGGCTTATCCTGTTCCTTAAAGTGGACCATGTTGGATATATTTATATGCGCATATTTATATGCGCAGTCTGGTGAGTGCGCATTCTTACTATTCCCTCTAAGCACAAGCATTTAATTATCGCTGCAGTTGGGATCCTGTATCACCATTTTCATTTTATGAACTTCTTCATTTTTATTAACTTTTTTTTGCTATTTTATTATTAATTATATATTTTATTGATTTAGCCTTTCATTTGAACCCAAGCGCTGCACTCCTGATATACAATGTGATAAGATCTGTAGCAAAATTGAGGATATGCATAGTGGAGCCTAAAGCCAGGACGGTGCGACTTCATCATGCATGTGCAGGAATTGCATCATCAGTGGATGCCCTATGAAAGAGCATAATGCCATCAGTCGAAGAAGCTTAAACAAAGATGGCTGTTGGGATGGAGAAGCTGTCATCAGCAAATTCTGGGGTAAGGCTGCCATAATGTGCAAGTATGCTGTGCATACTTGCTCATATTGAAAGTACTCCTGGGGCACAATAAATATAAAATATTGCTAGAGGAGTGGGGAGGAGATGGGATTCAAAGTTCTGCAAGGAAGGCACTGTGCACTATGTCGTTTACAACTGGGTTTTGTACATCTGTAGGCAGGTGCAGTCAATTTCTCCACTGCAGGTGGCTCTCAACCATAGCAGCACTGCAGAGAGAGAGGAAGTCAACAATAACCTAGCTACTCTATGGTTTTCTGGGTCATTGGAGCAACTATCCGATTGAATGCTGTCTTCCCATGTGACTTTGGTGGCCATCTTCGGTCAGACAGAGTCTACTTAAGACCCTGGCTCCCAGGCTTGGTGCACATTTTGTGCATGGCTAAAGTAGGGTCAGATCTCCCATCTGTCAAGGACAGTGGTTAGTATCAGTGAAAGGTTCCAGAGGAATAGGGAAAGTGCGGGGACAGGCCATCCTTCCTGGAAGCCTCTCTGCTTGGGTAGGAACCGACCAGGCCATATTCCACTCCTCGACACAGACTCTGTTGGCACACCTGAGCCTTTTTGCTCTGATACATTGTTGGTATACTCTGTGAGTGTCCCCACATACCCATGTACAAATTTTCTTTGGAGGACAAGTTTACATTGGAAACCTGAAAAGGGTATTCTTAGAAGGTCCTGGAAATGTCTGGCAAGCACCCCATGCAATGAATTTGCCCACCAGGAAATCATTTCCAACAAGAGTTGAATATTTTCTGCAAAAAACACAGGCACTAGGTGATTTTGTTCCTTGTTAAGTTAGTATAAATGTAAAATTATTATTTCAGTTAATTAACTCAAGTGAGCACTGCCTGTAACTAAAGTGTCATCAAACACACATAACATACATAACACATTTAAAATAACATGCTGTTACTTGTATACCAACATTTCTAACCCCTCTACTACAGGAAACAATAAAATGGCTTTAGATATACTTTAACCATCTCTGTATCAGTCAGGGGCGGACTGACAACTCATGGGGCCCACGGGCAATAGGGGATCATGGGGCCCCTGTGTCCTTGCCCAAACTAAAAAAAGCCTATGAAAAAGGTACCAGGGGTATCTCACGGGGCCCCCTACTGACCCCGGGCCCTCGGGCAGTGCCCGAGTTTCCAAATGGTCAGTCCGCCCCTGGTATCAGTTTGTTAAAACCCTTCCATACCAGGCTATTTTTCACTTTTCAGTGCTGTATTAGTTAACTGACTATTACTTGCTTTATGCATCGTTGTTCTCAAATTAATGGTAGTAAAAGATACAGATGCAGCATCAACCTCCCAAATGTGAATGGCAGTGTTTGGTCTCAGCTACTGTTCTAGCCATGTCCTCTGACGTGTTTTGCCCCGCCCACACGGGCTTGGTCACAGAGTTGGCGAAGACTAACAGAACTGCATGTTTTATCTGCATCATTGACTTTGGTTAGTGATGTTTGACAGGTGTATGTGTGTCATTGTGCCATTATGTGTATGAACACATAAGGAATGAACAAAACTGAAATGAATAGTGAATAAATAAAAAGGATATAACGTGTAAAGGATATCTGTAGAAAGCATATGTGAAGAATTAAAAATCAAAAGAAGGGGAGGGAAAAATTTAAATTAAAGAAATAAATGTATAAAAAAATATATATAGTAAGAAGGAAAAAAGTAATAAGAATATTAAATAAAAAATACAAGTGACATTAGGATAAATTGTAATGAAAAATGAGTGATGGTGTAAGTGAAATGTGGAATCATGTGTAAATGAAGTGTGATGAGAAAATGTATATTTAAAAATATTAAATAAAAATTGGAGTGTCTGTATCTTTTACTACCATTGTTCTGAATCGATGACAAGGATGCTGGCTTCCATCATCTGTATACCGGTGGTGTTACACTTTGAGCGACACTGCAAGCCTCTTCAAGTTGTTGCTCAAATTACTTTTAAATCATTAAAGATAAAGATTTCTTTTAGTGGATGTGCTGTTTTTTAATATAATTTACTATAAAGACAGCACTATATAAGTATCTGTAATTAAATAAATAAATAAATAATTACAAAGGAAAAAATAAACCAGTTTATGTTACATACTGTCAGAACATGTCAAATAAGTAATCTTTCTTCATATATCTAACCCACAAAATAACTCAAATCAGTGTATATTTAGTTTGTGTGAAAGTTATAGATCTACAAACTATGACATATATATAACATATGTTTGAAATTTATGTTTTGACTGCCTAGTGCATTTCTCAACGCCTTAAATGTCGAGACAGTACAAATACCACCAAAATGACTCCCTTTCGGAAAATAGTCACCCACAGCATTTTGTAAAAGCCGTGGCCTTGAAAACCACAATTTTGTCACACGTTTTCCAAAAATTTAAATTCCAAAATCTATTACAATAGCCTGTTCTGTAGAGGTTAAGTCCATCCTTTTCCAGTTCTTTGCCCCACTCATATAGTTCTATTGTCATAGCGAAAGCTTCAGTATAGGGCAGTATAGGTACTTAGAATTGAATAGTATGTTGCAACTTACTAGTAGTGTTGGGCTAGAACATTAGCCGTTCGTGTGGTTGCTGAAAGCACTTTTTTGATTTTTACTGTGGGGTCCCTCCTAACCTTCCTACCAGACATAAAGGGTCTCCTAAGGATTGAGGGAGGGGCCCTACGCTGTTTTTGTTTTTTTTTTTTTTTTTTTTTTATAAAAATGTCATTAAAAAAAAAATGTTGGTCCTGCTGCAGCAGGTTCTATAGATTGTACAGATGTGTAATTTTCCAGATAGTTTAAGGGATGGCATGATATGATAAAGGAAAATATGACTTTAAGCAATGAAAAATGACTGCACTTTAACCACTTGCCACTTGCCTAATGGGCACTTATATCCCTATTCTGTGATGCATTTATATTGTTTTTAGGTTAAAGTTGAGTTAACTTCAAAGTAATGACTTAGTGATGTCTTAAAGCATATTTAAACCCAATAACAAAGAATATATTGCAGCTTACCAATCCTTAGATACGGTGGTTACATTCATTTTCTTTTTTTTTCTTTTTTTCCTCTTTATTTTTACCTGACAATCCTGCAAATAACCCATTTCCCCTCCCTCCATGACTACACTAACTTACCATATGATATTTATGGAGGGAACCATGGTTGTCATGCAGGCTGGACTTGTCTGCCTTTGTTCATCTCTATTACAAGGTAGTTTGTGGGTGGGGCTTAAGGCACCCTAGTGAGGACACAGTCAAACTGCACTTGCTAATGCTAAAGCTGCGGTCATGTGAAAAAAAACCCTTCCTGCCCAAGACAATTTTCAGCTTTCAGCACTATCGCACTTTGAATGACAATTGCACGGTGAAGCAACACTGTACCCATATGAAAGTTTTATCATTTTTTTCCCGCAAAAAGAGCTTTCTTTTGTTGGTATTTAATCACCACTGGGTGTTTTATTTTTTGCGCTATAAACAACAAAAGAGAAAAAAAAAAAAGTCTTTCTTTTGTTTCTATTATAACATTTTGCAAACAGGTAATTTTTCTCCTTCACTGATGTGTGTTAATGAGGCTGCACTGATAGGCGGCACTGATGAGGTGGCATGGATAGGCAGCACTGACGGGCACTGATAGGCGGCACTGATGAGCTGGCACTGATGATGCTGCACTGATATGCACTGCTGGGCACAGGTCAGTGCCAATCTGTTTTCTGACAATTGCCGGTTATCGGCAGTACTTTCCTTATGCTGTGACAGCATTTGGAAAGTGCAGCCGATGACCGGCAACTGCATTTACCTGATGATCTGCTGTGCCATTGGACACAGCTGATCACGTGGTAAAAGGCTGCTGTGATTGGCCTTTTACCACATCACGTGATCAACTGTGTCTGTAGGACATAGCGATCACAGAGATTGCCAGCTGCGGGCATGCGAGAGGGCGCGTTCTGGGAGGACTTCATATGATGCCCTCTCAGAACTGGACAACTGCGCTGTAGCCATCATTTGGCAAGGTACTTTAAAAAAAAAAAATTCACTGATTCATGTCCCTCAGGGCAGTACCCGTGTCCCCATACCCCTTTTATGGCCAATAACTTGCATATAAGCCTTCAAAATGGGCATCGTTGAATTTACAAGTTCGAGTCCCATAGACTTGCATTGAGTTCGAAGTTTGCGGTTGAACGTTCATTAGGTTCGAACGTTTGACCGCGAACCAAACACAGGGTTGTTCGGCCCATCACTACTTACTAGCAGATGGGGATACAGCTTAATCAAGACTTGTAGAGAAGTCTAGGCCATAAGGATCAATTGGAAGACTAATGTCAGCTATTCACGTAAAAAATAATGAGTCAATCAACAACAAATGTGATTGTTTGAATAAATCTTTTTCTTAAAATGATAGACTCCCAGCAATAGCCTTCTATCAGCTGACTCTGGGTCAGAAGAGAACAAAAGTAAGTGTACTTCTGTGACCCTCAGGAGAAGTGCAGCCAAAAAAGCTTTGGACATAGATCTCTTTTAAAGCATTTTTAGATTAGGTCAGGTTCACTTCAAGCTGCTGGAGCCATAAATCTGTCAAGTAACATCTACCTCCTTACGTTAACTAATTTACATCTACTGTAAGGACTCTATTTTGCAGCTCAGGCTTTATCCGATATTAACAGATGTTTTAACAGGAATACTGGTGATGCCACAATTTACAGCTCCGGCTTTGTTGTTCACTGAGCTGCTGTAAGTCATCTTGGCACACTGACAAGGTTCCAAAGACTCTAAATCTGTCAGGTTGTCAGGAATCAGATTGAGGCTAATTTGCATAGTATTAGCTCTCCTAGAATCAGAAAATGAAAAAAATAACTGATACACAATTACATTTGTAGATATTAAGAATTAAATCACTACATATAATCTTGAAAAGGAACCTAAAAGAAAAAGAACTAGATATTGACTAAAACTAGGATATTGTTTTTGATTTAAAACGTATTAAAAAGCCAAAACATTTTTATTTAGATTGTTTGTTCTAGGAGAGAGGAAAAGCACATTTTTCCTTACTAGATCCTGCACTTCTCAGCAAAAGGTGCTCTCCCATGCTCCTGTGGTGGACATCATCATCATCATCTTCAGCATCATCGCTTCCAATACAGGGCTATGAAACCTTAGCCAGTCTTGATGATGTCAGGACCTTAGGCCACTGCATACAGCCCACTGCAAAGGAGAATTTTAAAGTTTCCAGGAGTAGGGATTTAAATAAATTGATGAATGTGTGTGATGGGGTTGTGAGGGAGGTTGGAACTATTTCTTGCAAAGTTAAAGTGATTGTAAATGTAATTTTTTTTTTTTTTAAAATAACAAACCTGTTCATACTTACCCACTCGGTGAGATGGAATTGCACAGAGTGGCCCCAAACTTCCTTTTCTTGGGTTTCCCGCCTGCACTCCTGGCTCCTCCTCTCTGTCTAGTGCCCCCATAGGAAGCTGCGTCACAGGATATTTGCAAAGCTAGTTTTCAAACAAAAAGGTTTAGGAAAAAATACAGGAGGTCTGATGCTAGAATTATTGCTGAACTATTGTTCTCGTTCTGACGTTTTTTCGCCACTCACATGTGTGGTGTGATCACTGTATACAAATGCGTTTTTTAAATTTTATTTTATTTAAGATTTTTTGCTATCACGCGGGATGAACGACATCCAATATACAAACAAACTGGAGTCCTGTATCCCTGTCATATTTGTGGGATATGCTATAAGTAGAAATAAAGGTGATTTTATTGGATGTGCGGCCATTGGATGTTTGTATATTGGAGTCTGCTGCAGACAGAGCCAGCACCTAGGATTTAGTGTGTGTATGGTAGTGGAAGAGGGAACCAACCTGGAGTGATATTTTTTGTTTTTAAGGAATGAACAACATCCCTTGTGAAAACATGGGGCATGACAGAGCCTTTTATAGAGAAATGGCTACCCGAACCAATTCTGACATTTCTTACATGCATGTCAACATCAGCATTTTATTTTTTTGCCAAAAAGCTACTTAGAACTCTCAAACATATGCATTTTCAATCAGAGGGCCTGGAAAAAAGAATGGTGGATTTTGTTTTTGTTTTTTTTACATCACACATATTTACCCATAGACTCTTCAACCACCGATAAGCCATTTTTTTTAAGCTGCACTGGAATCCCATTTCCTACCATGTACTTACCATGTACCAGTCGAGGGGTTTGAACTCATGCTTGCTAGCCCAGTGCTTTACCATCTGAGTCAACGTTAGAACTGCTTGTGATAATGCCCAAAATGCAGGGGCCTTATCATGTACTTGTTGTCAATGTGTCCTTTGTGGATTATCCAGTTACTATGTCAGATAAAGCCCTGTTTTTTGGGAGCCATTACAAGCACCTCCAGTGGTGGCACAGTGGGTGAAGTGCCTTATGTGTCAATATGAGGTCCTATTAATGGTTAATGTAGAGGCCTTAAATTATCCAAAGGTAACACTATACAGGCTAACAGTTTAAAGGTACAAAGGAGGACTGATGCTTGAATGATTGCTCTCACTCTGACATTTGCGTCGATACCTCACATATGTGGTGTGATCACCGTGTATGCGTTTGGGACCAATGTATACGTTTGTGTTTATGCATGAGCAAGGGGGCACTGGAAAAGTTATTTTTTAATTTTATTTGTTTTTTTGCTATCACAATGGATGAAAAACACCCCTTATGAAAACATGGGGCACAACAGTGCCTCTTTATGGAGAAATGTCTACCAGGGCCAATTCTGACATTTCTTGCATACTTATCTTGCTTTTGTTGTCTCTGTGTCCATGGTATGTTGGCTGCTTCATATCTACCCAAAACTGAAACTGTTTGCTCTCCTTGCATTTGTGTGCTTCTCTGGTATGTTCTTGCTGCTTAACCACCTGTAGCCCTGTCCACAATGCAATGTTTATTTTCTCCCTAGTGGCTTACCTAAATTATGTCCTGATCTTATCTTTATAACTCTTGATCTCTTGCAAGTCTGACTCTGATGTGGAAGATTTGTATTGTAAGGCAGGCATCCTTTATCAACTGATTAGTTAATTGGCAAGCAACCACCCCCATCCCTAACAGTATAAAACTAAACCACCCTAATGGGGGAAGCACATTTGCTGCTGGGGTTCTTTCCAGAAGTGTGGGTATTTCTATAAGTGGGAGCACTTCAGGCTCTGCACTTCAGCAAACGTACACAGGAAAATACTTAGAAAAACACCAAACAAGCCTATTCAGCTCTTCTTCCTCTCTTAACATGCGCTCTCTACCACTCCTTCTGACAGTTGTGTCCTCTCTCTCCTTAAATGCTCTCTCATTCAACCCTCTTCTCCACCCCACAATTTGTATATATCACCCTCACTTTTGTCTTTTCCCTTTTACTGCCCTCACCAACTCCTGCTAGTTTGAAACTCATATGGTACTAAAACCTCCTGGAAACTGGGGTAAGTCTCTTCACATAAATCACAATCCCATATTACCTTTCTGCTTCTCCTGACCTCTGGAGATATATCCCCAAACCCCGGGCCTCCATAATTGAACTCTGTCCACTGCTCCAATCACCCAGGGGCGTATCTGTCGTGAGGCAAACAAGGCGTTTGCCTAGGGTGGTATTTTTAAGGGGGGAGGCGCTGCTCCCAGGCAGACGGGACCAGGGCGGGAGAGCCCGGCAGGGCTCAGGCGAGAGGCAGGGTTTAGGCAGGGGGGTGGGCTTGGCAGATCTCGAGCAGGGGGAGGCAGGCTTGGCAGTTCTAGAGCAGGGGGAGGCGGGCTTGGCAGTGCTCGGACAGGGTGAGGCGGGTTCAGAAGTGCTCAGAGGGGCTCAGTAGCGTTTGGGAGGGTTTGTGTGACCATCTCCGGTGTTCTGTCTACAGACTCCTGTATCCTGTCTGCAGACTCCTGTATCCTGTCAGCAGTCTCCTGTATCCCGCAGACTCCTGTATTTTGTCCATAGTCTCCTGTATCCTGTCTGCAGTCTCCTGTATCCTGTCTGCAGTCTCCTGTATCCTGTCTGTAGACTCCTGTATCCTAGCCGCACTCTCCTGTATCCTGTCTGCAGTCTCTGACCATCTCCTGTAGTAGGTCTGCAGTCTCTTACCATCCTGTACTAGGTCTGCAGTTTCTCACCAACTCCTGAGGCGGAGCCTAAACAGGAAGGGGTGGCATTTACAGATTAAGGGGTGGATCTTAAAAAGGAAGGGGTGGAGCAAATGTAGATAGGGGAGATGACTGATTTTAGTCTTGCCTAGGGCAGCACAAAACCAAAATACACCACTACCATCACCGCACACTTTCTAGCAGCAGCCACAATCCACACAATCTAGTTTCCATTTCTCTTCTGTACAAAATCAGCCTCCATTTCTCCTGCGCCCTCTGGAATACTCGCTCTGTCTGTAAAAAACTTTCCTCTCTCCATGACCTCTTTATCACAAACTCCTTTAGACAACTTTCCACAATGGAAACCTGGCTCCATGATTCCAACCTTACTTCTCCTGTTTCGCTCTCCCACGGCAGCCTTCTCTGGACTCACTGCCCCAGACCCAGTGGACGGAAGGGAGGCGGAGTGGGAATCCTTTTTTCCTCAAATAGCACCTTCCAGATACTGCACCATCCTCCCTCTCTGTCACTCTCCTCATTTTCTCCAGTTTCATTAGGGATTGCTGTGATCTACCAGCACCCAGAACCAGTATCAACCTTCCTTGATGTCTACTCTGCCTGATTGCTGTATTTTCTCTCTTCTGAAATTCCCACACTCATTCTTGGGGACTTCAGCATCCCTGTTAATGCTAACACTCCTACTACTTCTAAATGTCTCAGTCTAACATCCTCTTTTGACATGAAGCAGTGGATACATGCTTCTACTCACTCCGTGCAACCTCCTGCCTATGCACTCCGTGCAACCTCATCAACAATCCTTTCCCTCTATCCAGGGGCGGACTGACAACTCAAGGGGCCCCCGGGCAATAGGGGATCATGGGGCCCCTGTGTCCTTGCCCAAACTCAAAAAAGCCTCTGAAAAAGGTACCAGGGCCATCTCATGGGGCCGCCTACTGACCCTGGGCCAAATGGTCAGTCCGCCCCTGCCTCTATCTGATCACTACCTTATTAGCTTTGCTCTCTCCCTGTCTTTCACCTGCTCTCCCTCCACCTTCCTAACAGTTACCTGCAGAAACCTCTGTCAGCTTAACCCTTCACTTCTCTACTCTGCTACTTACCAAGTCTATCTCAAAATCTCACCCCTGTCCTGCCCCAGCCTAGCCATTTCTGTCTACTATAGTTTACTGTCATCCGTCGGACACAATTTCCCCCCCTCACTACACACAGAATCAGGTCCTGACCCCAACCTTGGCAAACCGGTAACACGAGAAGTCTGAAAAAAATGTAGCTGTGCTCTTAAGCACCTGTGGTGCAAGACTAGGTCTCAGAAAGATTTCAACTACTATAGATCTGCCTTTCAAAAATACTATTCCTGCCTCCATACTGCCCAGCAGACCTGTTTTATCACTCTCATTAACACCTTCTCATCCAGTCCCCGTCAACTCTTCTCTACTTTCAACTCTCTACTTACTGCTCCATTGCCTCCACCCGCAACCTCAATCACTGCCCAGGAGATCGGCAATAACTTCAAAAATAAGATTTATACAATTTGTGATAAGATCTCCGCTGTACAGACATCTCACCCACTTATCACTCCATGTCTACAGGTACACTCATTACTTCCCTTAGTCAACCCTGCTACTATAGGCGAGGTTGCTAAACTTTTTTCTAATGCCCATTTGGTCTCCATGACTGTATTCTTTACTGGTTTTCTTCATACCTATCTCACCGCACCTTCAGTGTCACTTACATTTCCACTTCCTCCTCTCCTCTTTCTTTCCCCAAGGTTCTGTTCTTGGACCTCTCCTATCCTCAATCTACACCTCCTCACTGCGTCAGTTGACAACACCCAAATCTATCTCTCTACCCCACAGCTCACTCCATCAGTCTTCACATGCATCACAAACCTACTAATGGGCATATCAGCCTGGATGTCACACCACTTCCTCAAACTCAATCTATCCAATTTATCCAAAACCAACCTCATATTTCCTCCCCCACATGCTTTCTCCCTCTACTTCTCTGTCAAGATTGAAGGTATAACTAACAACCAGTCCACACATGCCAAAGTGTCAGGTGTTATCCTGGACTCTAAACTATCCTTTTGGCCAGACAGCCAATCACTGTCCAAAGCTTGCTGCCTCAACCCACGCAACATCTCCAAAATACACTCCTTCCTAAGCAATGACACCACTAAGCTTCTAATTCACTCCCTGGTCATCTCTCGCCTTGACTACTGCAACTCCCTCCTCATTGGATTATTTTTACATCATGAATGCTGCTACCAGACCCATCCACTCTACTGCACAAAAAATGGCAACCGTCCCAACCTATAACCAGCCTTAGCAGTAAGGTGCACATGGAAGGGCAATGCACATCACAAACAAGGGATTTCCAAGCAACACTTACCAACCAGCCTGCAAAACAACCAATTTGTCCCTGTTTAACAGTTTGTGTTAAAAACAGAGGATTTTGTTTGCACACATTTGCAAATACATGCATAAGCCTCAGTCCCGCATCAAAGGTTCTCTGTATACTGTGGACCAGCTCCAAAATTTCCAGAGTCTCCACAGTAGGAGCACATATATCAATGGATAGGATAAGGGTAGGTGTGCCTGGAGGAGCCCATCCCTCCTTAAAGGTACAAGGGCGCACGTGACACCCATCTATACCAAAATGACAGCAAAGGCATGCAGTACGTCCCTGCATCCAAATTAGCCAACTGCACAAAAAATGGCAACCGTCCCAACCTATAGCCAGCCTTAGTAGTCATTTTAGAGTTAGATCCACAGTATACAGAGGACCCTTGATGCAGGACTGTGGCTCATGCATGTATTTGCAAATGTTTGCAAACAACACTCTGTTTTTAACGCAAACTATTAGACAGGGCCAAATTGATTGTTTTGCAGGCTGTCTGGTAAGTGTTTCTGGGAAATCCTTTGTTTGCCATTCACCTTATTAACCATTCCGCGTCTGCTACTACTCCCCACCAATCCCTCCACTAGCTTCCACTCTCCCAATTAATTCAATTCAAAATACTAATCACAACTTAAAAAGCCATCCACAACTCGGCCCCCAGCTACATTACTAACCTAGTCTCAAAATACCAACCAAATAGTTCTCTTTGTTCCTCCCAAGACCTCCTGCTGTCTAGCTCCCTTGTCACTTCCTCCCATGCTCACCTCCAGGACTTTTTCCGAATCTGTTCCATCCTATGGAATCCCCTACCCCAATCTGTCTCCTACTCTGTCTACATTTAGATGATCCCTGAAAACCCATCTCTTCAGACAAGCATTTCCTGTGTCCATCTAATATCTGTACTTTATTTTCTCCATCAGCTCATCCCCCACAGTTATTAACCCTCCCTCCTTGATTGTAAGCTCCAATGAGCAGGGTCCTCTGTTGCCTACTGCATTATATTGTAGTATATATGTACTGTCTGCCCTCACATTGTAAAGCGCTGCGCAAACTGTTGGCGCTATATAAATCCTGTATAATAATAATACATGCTAAAATCTGTATTTCTTTGGTAAAAAAAAATTACTTAGAACCTCCAAGCATCATCATTTTTTTTAATCAGAGGCTCTGGAAAATCAAATGTTTTTTTACATTACACAATATTTGCTCAGCCAGTTTTCAAACACAAATGTTTAGGAAAAAATACACTTTAAGGTAGGAGCCTTAAATTGTCCATAGGTGACACTTTACAGGCTACAAGTTTTTTTTGCTATCACAAGGGATGAACAACATCCCTTGTGAAAACATAGAGCATGAGAGATCCTTTTTATGGAGAAACGGCTACCCAGGCCAATTCTGACATTTCTTACATGCATGTCAACAGCAGCATATTTTTTTGACCAAAAAGCTACTTAGAACTCCAAAAATCATTTATTTTTAATCAGAGGCCCTGGAAAATAAAATGGCAGCTATTTTTTCATTATACAATAATTGCGCATTGACTTTTCAACCGCAAATAAGCCATTTATTGATACTGCACTCAATGGAATCTCACTATGTACTTATCATGCAGGCCCAGTGCTTTACCACCTGAGCCACCATCAGAGCTGCTTGTATTGATGTCCAAAATGCAGGGCCTTATTATGCTACCCAGGCCAATTCTGACATTTCTGACATACATGTCAAACCCCCCAACATCCTGGAAAATAAAATGGTGGTTTTTACAACTTCTTACATCACACAATATTTGTGCAGCTAGTTTCCACATGCAGATGTTTAGGAAACACTACACTTTAATGCAGGGGCCTTAAATTATTAATTCAAAAACTTTTAAAAATTCTC